>NC_090932.1:1080201246-1080807070 GCF_040938575.1 Ambystoma mexicanum
TTTGACCATAGCTGCACCACTGACAGCTCTGACTTCACCCAAACAGCCTAGGAAGGATAATTGGACCGAAGACTTTCAGAGGACCTTTGATGGCTTGAAAGAAAGTCTGTGTAGGGCACCTGTGTTGTGTGCGCCTGACCACAGCAAACCCTTTATCGTCCAGACGGATGCCTGCGACACCGGAATTTTAGCTGTCTTGTTCCAGGTAGATGACAAAGGGAGGGAACATCTGATCATACTCATCAGTAGACAACTCAAGGGTAGAGAATTTAGGTGGGCTACTGTTGAAAAGGAATGTTTTAGCATAGTTTGGAGAAGGTATGTTGACCATCTGGATGAGGGTGTCTATCTCGTGGGAGATTAGGCACCCTAACCTCAGTCTGTGGGGGGCGACTGTGATGCTGGAAATGCATTGGAGGGACAGGGCCACCCTGTCCTTGTCCTGTAGTCCTTTTTTCATTTGTGTTATGTATTGTTTTCTGCCCAAGAGTCCATGTGGGACACCTGGCAGTGCAGCTCTTCCTGTTTTTTGGTTTGGTGTACAGACCCATGGGATACCCTTATGGCACCCATGGTTGGGGGTGCAACCCTGTACCCTTAGTGTATGTTTTTGGGCACCTATGTGTGGCCCACAGAGCTGGGTATGGGCTGGTGGCAGCTCCATCCTGAATGTGACAGGTGCTCTGAGTATCCTCCATTTTGGGATACCCAGGCCCTGCCATTGAAATCAGTTGATTCTTGATAGGAAACAATATGGCCCCTGTGGCCTCTTGTTTTCTATTGCCGGTTACCTTGTTTTCCCAAAGTCCTTGGAAGCCCTGACTCTGTCCCTTCCCCCTGACTAGCTGTTGGGAGGAAGTTCCATTTATGGTAGCATGGGGAAGTGCCGACCAGACTGGCTGGAGCCTTCCCAACTACCGTATGTTGTGGGTACGCCTGTGGGTGGGACCTGGGTGAATGGAGTGTGTGACGAATATACACTTCTTGTAGTGGATGTCTGGTATTTGGTGTTTGACACAATGACTGAGACAGCCCTGCCCGAAACTGGTATGAATGCAGCGTGTAGTGCTGAATGGCGTGGTACTTGTCCGAATCCACATTCTGTGTTGTAACTTGTGAGTGTCTGGATGGAGAAGAATGGCCTGAATGTACTGTGCGCCTGATTGGCTGACTGACTGCTGAATGCCCGGCAGAATGAATGAGAGATCAACTAGTATAGCTGGGGGCCTCTCACTGCTAGAAATCATTCAGAAGCTCAAGAGAAATTGGAGTTGAAATTGAAGCTTGACCTTGTAGCCCTGCTGGAAGAGAAGAACTGCTGTTGCTCTACTTAACCGATCTGAAAGAGGTTGTGTCTCTAAGAACTGATCCAAGAGAGGACCTGGTTAGGAGATCTCTCCCCAAGCTACGAGGGACCATCGTGCACCAGCTGATTTTTGCCAAAGCTCCATGGTAGACAGACCTACGAAAGGCTGCCGACCGGAGATGGGGACAGCCGCAAAATCCCATGGAGAAGCGCCCGGACTGTTGTCTGCCACCGTCGCCGACCGCCGTCGTCGACCGGAGCGGCAGTGCTCCCGTTGCCTAAGAACATTTGATCCAAGGACTCTCTTGTCTGTATCATCGACCACTTTGTCCCGCAAAAGTCGAGGCCGAAGAGATCGAATAGTGATTGTGGTACCACGCAGAACTGTATAGATTTGCCATTGTAGAAAACAGAGCACAAAGTGAGTTATTGTGATATTGCATATAACCGTGAACTTAATTATATAAAGACTGTGTTTTAGTTTTAACTAATACAGTGTGCGGACATATTTCTTTGTGGGTGCTTGGGGACTACACTGTACTTAAGAACCAGCCCGCATCACCACCCTAGATGCCATGCCTTGATTGCTCGTCCATTACTAGCAACAATAGAGAATATTGGCTGGGGTCCTCTGTGCCTCTCCTCTACCATATAGAGAGCAGGAGTACAGACACCCCCCTCCAGTCTTTACACTGAGCAGGAGTACAGATACCCCTCTCCAGTCTTTACATATTTCATGACGGCGAAGATGACTTGCACTTGGGGTGGGCATAGCTGTTCACCTGACTTAGAGACCCAATCACAATCCTGTCTCCCATAGAAAGTATACCCAGATGTTCCCCTTAAGCCAATCACAACCCCAAGTAGGTTTCCCTATTTGGCCATGTAGTATAACATCAATAATGTCGAATTTTTACTATATAAATGTAATTTGTTATGAAATGCTTTGAGAGTTATTGAGAGAGACTTGAGCGAACATCTGATGTCCGTTGTACACCCTGTTTTAAGACAATTACATTATGTGTTTGACAACTTCCTGAGTGGGTCTTATTATTGGTGTAAGAGTAAAATCTGCATTCCCCTTCCATCCCATATAGCGCTACCTCGCATAAAGGGCCTACTGGTTCATGAGGTAGCAGAGGGAGGATGGTTCAGACCCATCAATGAGTAGGTCGCTAGTGTTTCGGACGATCTGACACCCTCCGCCATCTAGCCGGAAGATCGCAAAGTTTCCTGTGGAGAGCAGCCGATATAGAAAACGTGCAAGGAGATCAATACAGGTGGGACAGGTCCCTCATTGATGAAATCCCTCCTGGTTTCCACAGGTGCTGAGCGGACCGAACGCAATGGTGGTCGATTGGAGGGAGGGGACGATACCAAAGGTTCTTGAGCTGAAAAGCGAATGGTGAGTAGATTGAGGGGACTGCCAAAATAAGGGGATAGGATTGTGGTAATGAAGAAAAGTAATGGGGTGTTTGTTTAGTATATAACGATGAGTGTGTAAACAAGGAGCGTTTTATGGAGCCCAGTTTCTTACCTCAAGGCAGGTCTAGAAGGAGTAATTTCAAAATCTCAAAGGGGAAAATAGGCGGCACATAAACAGGTTTATGATAGGGAATGACTCAAACTCCAATCGGGTATTTTAGGGGCTAGGAGAAAAGGAGCACCATGGTGTATATATGAAAAAATGGTTTAGTCTCTCTGTTTGTGTATTTTGTCATTAAAAAGAGGCGTTGAAGAGCATCGAGAGTAAACTGTGAGGTTAAAGAAGAGATAAAAAGTTGTTATCTATTTTTTTGTAATTGTCGGTGCTGACTGAAAAGATAGATTGAGATCATTTAGAAGTAGAGGCTTTGAGCTACGAAGGTTGGAGCGTGCTCATATTTGTTGTTTTTCTGAAACGTATCTGTGTAACTAACAGTAAGTATTGACAGTCAATTTGTGGAAACAGAGAAATTGACATGAGGCCGGGAAGCCCAAATGGAAACACACCAACACAGGTTACAAAGGACCATATAAAGCGCTTTATTTCAAAGTTACAAAGTTACCAAGTTATCAAAGTCAATTGACATGCGAATAGCTATTCGGCCCTCTGACTAACACACGAACCTTCAACGTTAGGTTCGCACTGAAAGTGGGAGAGACCGATCATCGGGATGCTTGGGTTTTTATACATTTAGTACTGCATTGGCCAGCCCTCTTACAAGTTAACCATTTCTGGAACCATGGCTAGGGTTCGTAGCCAGGTCGAACCTGCAATCTCCATATATTAGATCGGTTCCGCTGATACAGTTACATATTTACACCTAGGTTAAACAGAGGACAGGGTCTTAGTTCATGACCCTAACAAGTAGCCTGCGGACATATTATTCATTCACGTGTGCGGAGGTCACCATGGCCGAAGTCTTACTCGCAATGTCATTCGGCCTCCATTTTGTGATTCGGGGTGACTTCCACACTGCAAGAATACCTAAAATGGCGGCTAGATCCAAGATGGCAGCTTACACAATACATTAAGGTCAAGACCTTGCCGCGGAACCTATGTTCACAATATTCTTTAGATAGCTTGGCGTAGGCCAACATACATTTAAACAATGCGATTGGGGTCACAATATTATATCGATTTCCACAGACCCTCCTTTTGGCCTATGCCAAGTGCTAAAACATAGTTTTCTAATACTTTCGAAAATACTTGAAGGCATTATCATTCATAGGTTCCGCATCATTGTCTGAAATATCAATAGCCATAAGGTCGTTCGTAAGAACTTCTTGCAACATGAACTCTTTAGATGCTGTCTTCGGAGTGTATATCTTACGCCCTATTGCGCTCATTACCTGGGCACAACATTCCCCCATCATTCCGCATATTCTTGGGAGGCATTGAAAACAACAGCAAAGAAATAACAGAGTCCCTAAAATACCTAAAATGACAGAAAGCACCTTCCACCCCCAAGATCGCAGAGAATCCCAAAACCAGGTACTAAGGCTCCAGTCTCCTACAGGGATATGGACTTCAGAACTAAGAGTGTGTAAATTCTGAATTGCTTTAAATATTGTTGGTGAAGAATCTGGTACGAAAACGCAACAAGCGGACCCCACTAATTTACATACTCCACCTCGTTCGGCTAAAATGACATCTAATGCCATTCGATTTTGAAGTGCTACCAATCTTATCGCCTTTTGCTCTAAGGTCATATTGTAAAGTATGTCCGTGGTCCGGTTGATCGTTTTCTCCAATACCCTCGCTAATCCCCTAATGTTTTCTGAATTTGCTATTTGTCCCCAAAAGGGGACTACTGATTTGGCTATATCCCCGAACACTTGTCCGGGGGTATCTCCATCACTATCTCGTCGCGGGCGAGCCTTGGATACCTCTAAGGTACTGGCTATAAATACACCTGGTAACAATATCCCTAAATAACAAGTCCCCTGCCAATCCTTGGGCAACCAGGGAAAAGCTAAACTACCACAAACAAAATAAACGGGTCCCCCTACATACAAAGGCCTATTTTCCCCAGTCAAATTTACAATATGTATACAAGGCTCAAAATCTCCCATTGGCCTAGTGCCATTTCTTTGTACACAGAAAGGGACAGAATCAGGATTGTGATTTACATAATAAGAAGGAGGCATGGCATCCTTATTGCCTATCGGAGCCATCTTGAAAGAAACTAGATTTTGGAAAGGAAAGGAAAGTTTATCAGACGGCCTAATAGAAGCGATATTAGGTCTACTCCTATTTGCGAAAAGCGAGCATCCCAGGGGAGTCAATTCACGTCTCTCAAATTCATTCAAATTAGTGCCATCGAAGTTCCCTGAGATGCTATCATTCCATCGGCCAAAGAAGAGTGCTCTAAGAGAGGCATAGCAGGAAGTCACTAGAGGTAGGGGATGTATATACCATCCCAGTCCCTTGTTCCCATGTTGTGGTAAGTGAGTGCAAATCCAACAATTACTCCTATTAAGAATAGCATGTGTAGCATTCATTACTATCATCAAAGTGTTATTATGATATTTCTGTCTATGCCGAGAGTCCCTAGGGGACAGAGTGTGAAGGTGTACAGAGGGAGTCAAAACAGTTGGTACAATTTCGGTCGGTAACAGAGGCTTCAAAGGATAAATCTCTTCAAAATACCAAAGTCCCACGGCAGCAGTTGCAAAACTAACAGTAATCAAAACAAGAACACAACAGTACGTTTTCAGGGCCCAGGCACATTGTCCATTGTTCGAATTGGTCACCTCTTTATCTAATAGTTCGATACGAGGAGCAGTGGTGGAAGCGGCAGGCATCATGGTTATCCCGATCGACGGCCCCAAATGTTCGTTTGCTGGCGGCACTTCGGCCGAGCGACTTCTTAGTCCTTCCCAACCCTAGCCAACAGAACCCCCCCTTTTCTTTGTTCCAAAAAAAAGGGAATACAATAGTATTTCAATCACTCCTTCTTCCTTTCAAATGCACTATACTCGTGCAGCGCGTGGTCGAAGGTTGTACCTGATGGTACCCAAGTTTGAATCCAAAAGCAAAGTATCGTCGCTCCCTGAGGGGAGCGTCACGTCGGTGGCGACGGAAGTCGCAGAACTCGAAACAAGGTTTTCCGGAAGTGATTGATCAAGGAAGTGCGGAGACAAAATGGACGGCTCCCCGAGCTCCTCAGGCTCAGAGAACTTCTCCGACGCACTCACAACGCTGCCTGCTACTCCGAGATCAGAGAGTGTAGCACCAGCGAGGGGTTCTGTTTCTTCTGTAACGTGTGGCGTCGGGTGAGGGATCTTCTTGATGTGTGTTGCATGTATCCAGTTCTTCTTTCCTGCCACCCGCACTGCCGTCCTGGTGACCAATAAAACCTGGTAGGGTCCCCGCCAGCGAGGCGCGAGACAGGAAGACCTTTCGTAGGCCTTTACCAGGATCCAGCTGCCGGGCAATATATCGTGTCCTGGGCCCGTAAACCGTACAGGTAAGGCGGCCTTCACCTGGTGGTAGATGAAATACAGGTTTTTAGTCAATTGATTACAATAATCTACAAGCAATACATTCTCCACATCCCTCAGGGCTTTAGGTTTAGGGAGGCCCCAAATATTAGCAGGCCTTCCCATTACTACCTCGAATGGAGAAAGCCCAGTTCTAGTCTGGGGTGTGGTGCGCATAGCTAACAATACAATAGGTAAAGCATCTGGCCATTTTAATTTAGTCTCAGCACATGTTTTTGCAAGTTTGTTTTTCAAAATACCGTTGTGTCTTTCTACCAACCCCGCACTTTGAGGGTGCCTAGCTGAATGAAAACGTTTCTCAATCCCTAAGGCAACACATATTTGCAATATTACAGCTGCGATGAAATGTGGGCCGTTATCCGACCAGATTATCCTCGGGAGCCCAAATCGAGGAAAATATTCTTTCACCAAGATCTTTGCGGTGGTCATGGCGGTAGCATCTTTGGCAGGGAAAGCCTCGACCCACTTGCTAAAAGCACAAATGATAACAAGAACATATTTCAAGTTATTACAACGTTCCATTTCAATGAAATCAAGGTGAATGGTTTCAAAGGGGACAGAGGGGGGCCCGAAACTTCCCCTTGGAGTCACTGTCCCTTTACCCACATTGTGTTGTAGGCAAATCATACAATTACTAACATGTCTTTTTGCAGTTTCCAAAATTTTATCATTCACCCAAACCTGCTGTAATATCTTCGCAATTTGCTGGGCACACACATGTGTTGGACCGTGTGCCATTGTGACCATTGCTAATACATAAGAATCAGGAAGCAACCATTTCCCGTCAGATGCGTCCACCCAACACCCTTCGTCATCCAATTTCCCCATGCCTTCAGCCCATTTCCTAGATTCATCAACAGAGGCATCAGTCTGAATATCTCGCACAGACCCAATGCCTTCATCTATTATACAACCATCTCTCACTTCCCTTGAGGTATACATGTCTGTGCTAAGGTCTGTAGCTGTTTGTCTAGCTATCGAGTCTGCAAAAGCATTTCCTTTGCCCACATCATCTATGACCTTACGATGAGCTGCACATTTCATAATCGCTGGTTGTTTAGGGAGTGAGAGTGCTGAAAGTAACTGTACTATTAAGGGACCATGCTGAATCTTGGTCCCATGTGAGGTCAGAAACCCTCTTTCCGACCACAATTTTCCGAAGTTGTGAGCCACCCCAAAGGCGTACTGACTATCCGTATAAATATTAACTCTATGCCCTTGGGAGAGCTCACAAGCACGAGTCAACGCTATAATCTCTGCGGCCTGCGCAGAGTTATGCGGAATCCTTTTAGTTTCTACGATCTTGTTCAAAGTAGTAACTGCATAAGCAGCTGTAGATGTGCCATTCGGAAGTTTAAAGCAGGAGCCATCACAAAACAGCTCCCCTTCCGCATTCTCCAAAGGAGTATCTGAGAGGTCTATTCTGCCCTTTGTTTCTTGTTCGGTGGCGTACAGGCAGTCATGTGATCCGTCATCGCCGCAAGCAGAAGTTTGCGGGAGAGGCAAAAGTTCAGCCGGATTGAGAACACAACACCTTTTAATTTGGATATGAGGAGCAAATAGAACTAATTCATACCTGGTCAACCGGGCAGAAGTAAGGTGTTGTGTTTGAGTTTTATTCAATAGAATATCAACAGAGTGAGGTACCATCAGAATCAAATCGTGGCCTAGGACCATCCCCTCACTCTGTTTTACAGACGCAG
This sequence comes from Ambystoma mexicanum, assembly GCF_040938575.1. Taxonomy (NCBI): domain Eukaryota; kingdom Metazoa; phylum Chordata; class Amphibia; order Caudata; family Ambystomatidae; genus Ambystoma; species Ambystoma mexicanum. Next base: position 1,080,209,245 of record NC_090932.1, read on the forward strand.
CAGCAGCAGCAACAGCGCGCAGACATCGCGGCAAAGCGCATGCGACAGGATCGAGGGCGGAGGAATAATAGCCGCACGGCCTATTCTTCCCTCCATGTTCCTGCGTTAACACAGACAAAGCACATCCATTACATTCATGCACAAACAACACAAAGGCCTTATCGTAATTTGGTGTACCCAGAACCGGTGCTGAACACAGCGCGGCTTTGAGAAGCTCAAATGATCGTTGATGTTCCGATTCCCATGGCAGTGGCAAAGAAATGCCCTTCCTCGTCAAAGCCAACATCGGTTTTACCACTAGGGCAAAGTTCGGGATCCACAGTCTACAGTAGGACGCCATCCCTATCAGGGCTCTGACTTCCTTCTGTGTTTTTGGGACAGACATGCCAGAAATGTGTTTTATTCGTTCAGGTGTCAATCTTCTCCCCTCCTTTGACAGGAGGTAGCCTAAATAGGCAACCTCCTGGCAACAATATTGAAATTTCTTAAGTGAAGCTTTGTGACCATGTTCAGCTAAATGAACAAGCAACAATATAGTGCCTTCTTTACAAGCTTTCTCAGAGTCTGCAGCTAAGAGCAAATCGTCTACATATTGAAGCAGCGTGCAAGTAGGTGGCAGTTCAAGGGTGTCGAGCTGCTCTTTTAAGGCTCTACTATAGATACTAGGACTTTCAGTGTACCCTTGAGGTGCCCTTGTGAATGTAAATGAGCGTCCCCCCAAGGTGAACGCAAACAAATACCTGCTCTCCTTGTGTATCGGAATACTAAAGAAGGCGTTTTTCAAATCTACGACACTGAAGTGCGTAGCCGTAGCAGGGATCATTGTTAAGATTGTTGTTACATCCGGCACGATTGGAAATTGTGGGGCCACTACCCGGTTAATAGCACGAAGATCTATTATAAACCGGTACGGAATTGCATTGTCGCCTTTCTTATATACCGGTAAGATCGGACTATTACATAAGCTACCTGTAATCTCTTCGATCACTCCACGATGTACAAAATCGGAGACAATGCATTTCAGAGCGCGCTCGCCCTCAACTGAAATTTTATATTGCGGAATGCGCGGTAGTTTAACCCCATGTTTCAAGACTATCTTAACGGGCTCAACGTGCAATATTCCGACATCATTGTCGTCTATTGCCCACAAACATTCCGGGACAATGCCGAACTCGGGAGGTAGAGGTCGGGTCAAGTACTGGGAGTTAAAAGGTTGCTGTGGTGAAACTGTCAATCTTATTCCGTCAGGGGTACAATGGATCACTGCATTCAGTTTCTTCAACAAATTCAACCCCAGCAAGTTTTCTCCACAGTTTGAAGTAAGAAGAAAAGGGCACTGGTCTGTAAAAGGGCCCAAAGAAACGAATACCGGCACAGAGACCGGACAAACAGTTGGTATACCAGAGAACCCTATAGAAACGTTTGTTTGCCCTGACAGGGGAATGTTTGGAACCCGAGAATGGTCAATGGAGCACTTCTGCGCTCCAGTGTCGATCAAGAACTGATGTTTCCTATTCCCCACCAATAATTCAACATAGGGGCCCTTCTGAATAACGGGAATAGGTAAAGGTTCCAAACGCTGCTTCGGGCAATCCTAGTAAGGCAGAACTTCATCAAAGGGAAGTTCCTCAGAAAGATAGACGGCGGAAGGGTGATCAAATATATTTCTCGAGTCCATACTCGAAGTCTGATTTTCCTGTGAAAAAGGTTGCTGGGGATCTCGTAGAAGCTGACCCCTATCAGGACCCCCTGCTCCAGGGCGGCCCCGTGGTCGCCTACCCATACCTCCGAATGTGCCTCCTGACCTCTGACGGAGGGCAGGGCACTGTGCTCGCCAGTGACCTTCCTGGCGGCAATAAGCACACTGATTAATATTTATAGAATTTAGAGGAGTATTTCCTCTTGGAATGTACTGACCTCTAGTTTGTGTCGTACCTCCTCTGGGGTGCCTGACAATTTGCTGCAACAATACCTTAGTCTTTAGGTCACCCCTTCTTTTTTCGATTTTCTCTTTTTCGTTATTAACCCGATTCTCATAATACTGAGCCATATGCAAAACCTCTGACTGAGATTTTGCCTGCCAAGCGCTCTCTGAGGACATAATTTGTGACTGGATGTCGGGCAACAATCCACGCACAAATTTGTCCACAAACAACCTCTTCCCCGACTCTGTACCCAAATCCTGTCCACTGAAGTCGGAGAACACCTGTTCAAACCTATTAAAGAATTCAGTGGTACCTTCAGTTTTTCCTTGGACACAGGCCGTAAGCTTGTCCCAAATAATCCTTTTTTCTGGAATTATAGTTTTCAATTTGGCAACTATTCTATCGGGTAAAGTGAGTATTACCTGGGGTGGTTTCTCACCAGCTGGTTGTTCCCCATCTATTCTAGTTAGATTTACCCATGTATCCCCTAACCCCAGCACATCATCTACTGTCCGTACCTGCTTCCATACATCAACAGGTAAAAGCACTGGAAACAATAAATCCATGTCACTTAAGGTGAACACAGAAGACTGCAAAACGGATTCTATTTCTTTATAAAACCCTGTCGGGTTCTTCCTAATATCAGGGACTGATTGTCTGATCGTGTTCACTTCCTGTCGAGAGAACGGGACGTGAACAAACTGTGATACGTAGTGTGCTGGGAAATCCACCGCGGGAGCACCAGTCGCCGCGTTGGCGGGGATTTCTACTTTTGGGACAAGGGTCGGAGGGACCTCTCTCATAGGCAACTGAGATATAGGGACCTCCGACCGCTTACTGAGTAATAAGGCCAAATCAAGCGCTAAAGCAGCTGTGGAAGTGTCAGGCGAAAAAGCTCTTTTACAAATACCTAATAACTCTGTGGGGCAACCAACCTTCTTTCTTATACATTCTTCCTGCAAGTGCTGTACCATCACTTGAATTACCTTCCTTTGCATTTCTACCGTATATTGACTATATGTATCGTATACCTCATCCGGCGGTATTGATGAATCCGAGATCCATCGAACCGCATCTCTAGTACAGATCCGTACTTCCTCGGGTGCTGATCTTCGGCACGAAAGGAACCGTTTCTGCATATATATCCTATCGTCCTCATCATCCTCATTTTGTAATCTTTCAAAATCCTGTCTAAACTCAAACAATCTATCAACATGCCCATATACTTTCTGTTCGGTATCCCTTGAGAGTGCCAAAGCGTTCAGATCTCTCACCCCTTGTGGGAGATCCGAAGTCTGCAATCTACCCCACATTACACCCAAGTGAATCCCCAGTCCTTCAATAAAAACGTTTTTCTCGGGAAAATCGTGCAAATTAGATAATGTTGAAAATACATCAGTTTGATCACCTTTTTCCATGCAATGTTTAGCCCAAGCAAATAGTTCCTGTTTCCTGCCCGCAGGAACAGTACTACGAGTCACTATCCTCGACCCTGCACCAGGATCTGATTTAATAAACACAGGACTCCCCGAAATCGAAAGTGTAGGTGAACCTAACATGGGTGCAGGGGAAAGAGGTAATGTAACAGACGAAATAGACGGAGGAGCGACAACTAAGGAACTAGGGGTAGTAGGCTGTGTAAGAGGAGTAGGAATAACGATAGGAGCAATAGCAGGAATGGGAAGAGCGCCCACAACAGGAGCATACGGAGGTGGCGCTGAAGAATCAGGCCTCCGTTCGTTTAATATTTTCTCAATAAACTCCTCGGAAACATGGAAATCTTTAGAAGGGTACATTTTCTGGACTCCGAGCGAAAAAGCTCTGTCCATTTTCTGGGTTTCATCTAATCGTTTTTCCTTGTCATATAACAATGCCTTTTCGGCATTCGTTTTATGACGTCGTGCATGTTTATCCCTACTTTTAAGCTGCTGTAATGCTTCCTTTTTCCAATTTTGTAACACATCAAAGGCTGCTGGCCTAGCCTTCTTTTTAAGCAAGATCGACTCTAAGTATTCAATACGGGGGATCTCAAAACTACCATTGATTGGCCACTGAAATTCGGAGGCATTTCTGGTCTGTCTGTGCCAAATGTCATTAAATACAATACTACCAATGCCATACTTACAGTACATAGTACACGCCGGCGACCCCTCCTGTGGTGCCGGACGGCTAAATTCCAAAGATTGTCGATCGCTGCGGAATAGAGCCCTAAAACAGCTAGACAATTTCCCAGGCATTTCTCAAAGAATTGGTGTTACCTGGTCCAATAATTGTGTCTGCAGATACAATACGCCAAATTCAAATTGTCAGGGTTAAATTAAGAGCCGGGTCACGACTACACCTGACCAAACCTAAGGAGGACCGTACGGTTTTCAAAGGACTTCAACTAACAAATTTTACCTGCGTTCAGTGGTTTCGGCAAATCTGCCCGCCTCGGATTTGGACCCTCGTCAAGATGCCGTGTCAGACCGCACGACTATCGCCCAAGGATCGGATCGTGCAGCGCTGCCGAGGTATCGCGTCTCGATCGGTCGGGCCCGCAGAATCACACCGTCCGATCCCGATTCGATAGTCTGCGTCAACCTTCAATGATCCGGCATCAATCTTGAGGGTCCCTATTCGGGCGCCAACTGTGGAAACAGAGAAATTGACATGAGGCCGGGAAGCCCAAATGGAAACACACCAACACAGGTTACAAAGGACCATATAAAGCGCTTTATTTCAAAGTTACAAAGTTACCAAGTTATCAAAGTCAATTGACATGCGAATAGCTATTCGGCCCTCTGACTAACACACGAACCTTCAACGTTAGGTTCGCACTGAAAGTGGGAGAGACCGATCATCGGGATGCTTGGGTTTTTATACATTTAGTACTGCATTGGCCAGCCCTCTTACAAGTTAACCATTTCTGGAACCATGGCTAGGGTTCGTAGCCAGGTCGAACATGCAATCTCCATATATTAGATCGGTTCCGCTGATACAGTTACATATTTACACCTAGGTTAAACAGAGGACAGGGTCTTAGTTCATGACCCTAACAAGTAGCCTGCGGACATATTATTCATTCACGTGTGCGGAGGTCACCATGGCTGAAGTCTTACTCGCAATGTCATTCGGCCTCCATTTTGTGATTCGGGGTGACTTCCACACTGCAAGAATACCTAAAATGGCGGCTAGATCCAAGATGGCAGCTTACACAATACATTAAGGTCAAGACCTTGCCGCGGAACCTATGTTCACAATATTCTTTAGACAGCTTGGCGTAGGCCAACATACATTTAACCAATGCGATTGGGGTCACAATATTATATCGATTTCCACAAATTGAGACTTTTCACAATGGTGTATGTTACTCCACTGATGCATCTCTGCAACATGCTGCCAAAACACTAAACTTAAACAGTATAGTGCAGAGTGGGTAAAGGGCACAGCAGACAAGATGTTCATGCCATGGCCACACGGGGGAAAGCTGTCAAAAGCGGTTTTGCAAAGCATGACCACATACTTGCACGCTTTGCACACAGTGAAGAAATCGGAGAAGAGGCTAGCTATTTTAGACCTTTGGAAAATGTACCAGGAGGAGTGGGCGGATCCGCCTCCTGATGATTGGATGCTTAATCATTGTAGAGAGGAAGGTGTTGAGCCTTCTGCTCCCCTTACCTCACCCAAAGTAAATGGCGATAGTACAGAAGATGTAGGATTGTATCCGTTAAAGGAATTGAAAGCAGTGACAGGATATAGTAATCCGATATATGAACCGCCTGCCTACAGCAGTGATGATAGTCCAGAAGAGACTAAAATAAAGGAGGAGATCTTTAAGATCTTACAGGACAAGGAGGGGAGAAGTGAACGACCAAATATATCAACAGACATAGAACGAGATATTTACAGATACAAAGGGGAAAAGGATAAAGCAGACGAGATAACGCTCGTATAGAACAAATGGATGGGTGGACATATATTGCTCAAGCTCGAGGGAAAAGTATTGAGGAAGTTAGGCAAAGGGAAGATCAAGACGAACAGGATAGAAAAGATAGGGAATTAGAGAAAAGATTGAAATAAGATGAGCACAAGAAAAAGAATAAGCAGAAACGAGAACAGATGCATCAGGAAGAACAGCAAAGAAAGGAAGAAAGGGCAGAGCAGCAAAGGAAGTATGACAACAGGCAGAAAGCAATCAAAGAACGAGATAGGCAAGAAAAGAAGAGAGAAGAGGAAGAAGCACAGAAATTACGGGATAAAAGAATGCAAAGATGAAGGAAGAAGAAGAGCGTAGAGCGAATGAAATAAGGGAAGAGAAAAAACAAGAAGAGGAAAGGGTTAGATGGGAAGCGAGAAAGCAAAGGGAATTAAATGAAGAAACAGAGCAAAAAAGAAGACAAAGGGAACACGGTATTGATCGCATTCAGAAAGAGTTAATGGAGCCGAGTCCAGTAATCTCATGGGGCAATATAGAGGATTTCCTCCCATCACAGGGAACATCGTCAGGACCATCTAGGATAACCCTAGAGGAGAATTTTGACATAGGAAGCATCAGGGAAAGGATCAATAAGGCCTATCAAGGCTTAAGGGAAAGTAGAAAATTGGGAAGCCGAGGGAAGGGAGAAAAAAACCCTGGTCCTCCAATCACAAAGCGAGGAAAAAGACCCGTTCAGTCTCGAGCATAGAGCCATGTCCTTAGACAGGCTGACTTTAAATAAGGGTGATGGGGCCGGAAGCCATACAAGTTGGGGACTAGATAAGTCAGATGAAGAGAGAGAAACCTTCCATGGGGAGGAGGTAGAAAGTGCATGCAGTCCCGAGGAATGTCTGCAAAGAGACAAGGAAGTGAGATGGTCTGATCTAGAGCAGCCTAAGGATAGGACGCCAGATCCTATAGCATATCCAGAGTGACCTAAAGGACGATCGCATAGCAAGAAGGGAGAGTCACCACCATATGTGAGCAGGCTGAGGTCATTGCCAGCCAGAAGGAGATCAGGAACCATTGTTCCCACCGTGGATAGTCAGACAATGGGAGCCGATTGCGGATTTGGGTTCACACCGTTTCCTTAACTGGAGAAAGGAGGGGCCAGACTTCAGTATATTCTATGGCCGCAAATGGATAAGGATAATTTAAGATGCAGCGGCGGGTGCAGGGAAATGGATTTATGAGCTAGAAAAGATAACAGGAGGAAATACTTTGGCAATAGGGGACATTAAGGGTCTGCTAGCAGCCATTCTTGGAGAAAGGGCTGATGACATTTGGACGAGAGCAGGCTACTGAAGTGTCACGGCACAGAACACAGCGCACAATGGAGCGCCATTTAATAATTGTAGAGCAGATGTCTGGAGAGCACTCGGGGTACAGTATCCTGATACGTCAGATATAGGTGCAATTATGGCACGTAAGATGAAAGATGACGAAGATCCACGTGCTCATATTCAAAGTATTCAGGAATGGTGGACTCTTGAAATGATGGAGCCGTGGGGGCAATCAGGGGCAGTATTTGACCACATTCTATGTGACGGATTACCGGAACAGGTACAGAGACAACTCAAGAATTGAGTGAGAATGGAAGTGAAGCCATGGGCAGAGATACAGTTGACTATAGCGCATCACTGCCGGCTGTTACAGGAGAAAAATAAGAAGAAGGAAGATGCTAGAAAACTTGAGGAAGCTAAGTTAGTTCAGACGAAATAGTCGAAGTACGCCATAGACGGAGCAGTACTGACAAGCAGAGAAGGATTGGGAATGCAGCAAGCAGTAGGTACATCACAGGTGAATAATCAATGCCAGATTCATGAAGTAGGGAATGGGTTCATGCCGCAAGGGGTGGTTTTCCAAATAATCACAGCGGTTATCAGAATATGCAGAATGATAATCAGAATGTGCAAGGAGGAGTCAACCAAGGGGGGCTGGTCAGAAGAGATCCTCCTATATGTTGGACATGTGGAATGACAGGGCACATTGCGCGCACATGTGGAGGCCAAGGGTATGTACAGAATGGGCAATTCTCAAGAGGGGGGAACAGCTTATCCTCCAGCATATAGCTCACAAGCTAGGGATGGGTCTGCCCAAGAGCAGACAGTGTATTGAACACAAGTGCCGTAAATGCAACAGGCATTGCAGCCACAGCAAGCACCATTCAATCCGCCACAAGGGCAGTCACAGCACGCACCCATGCAGATACAGCAGAATGCAAACACGGAACAATTATTGACACCTAGAGTAGGGGGTGTCACTGCGGTAGGAGGAAGTCCTTTTACAGGCACAGGGATAAACATGTACCCACAATAGGACAGCTCACAGGGCGACTTGATGTGTTCAGTACTATGGGTGACACCAAACCCTTGAGAGGAACCATGGGTTGATGTGACGATAGGAGGCAAAACTTTTTCTTTTTTAGTAGACACTCGGGCTACTCGTTCATGTATACGAGAGGGAAAATATCCAATGTCAGGAAAAGCCATGAATGCGCAAAGTTTCTCTGGAGCTACGAGTCGAGTTACTTTTACTGATGAATTACCAGTCTCCATAGGAGAGTTTGACATGTATGTTCCATTATAGTATTCAAGGCATACACCGGTTAACATTTTAGGATGAGATTTAATGACAAAGCTTAATATGACGATTTCATTTACGGATGAAGGCATAGTGTGTTCTACTCCAGGGATACATTATATGAATGTGGGTGAATGTATATTGGTGTTTACAGGGCACATGGCTCTGCGAGGAATACCATTAGAGCCAGAAGTCTTTCTTTATGGGGTATGCATTTTGTTGACATGGCTACCCTGCTTAGTGGGAAAGATTATGAGGATACCTGAGGAGTTTCTGTTCAAGCCACAGATATCTATGGACTAAGCAGGGGGACAGACTATTCCACTAGAGTTGAATGCAGCCATAGTGCAAGGGGAATCGGCCATGCTTGCAGGAACAGATGACAAGGGAAGGCCATGGAGAACAGTGATTGCCATTGGAGAAGGGTATAGATTGACTGAAGTCACTGACAAGGATATGTTTAGAGATGATCCATCAGATGATGAAATAATATTCGAGATGAGTATTACACATCTGATCAGAATAGAGAAAAGGGAAATCCCACAGTGAATGGTGATAGTGCAGCAGTGCCCAGGATTTTTTGATGAAGATTTGGAAAAAGTGCCAAATTCTTTATGAATAACAGGCCCCTATGACGTGTGCCTATTGAAGGGGATAGGAGAGGTTAAGATTAAGCTGAAGACAGGAGCAAGTTTACCTCGAGGAAGGCAGTGCTCAATGTCTCGAGTGGCGGATAAGGGTAATTTTAAGACTATATCAGCCCTGATGGAACAAGGTATTTTAGTGATGTCAGAGTCACCATGTAATACCGCAGTGTATCCGATTCAAAAATCGAAGGGGGGTTGTGCATATTTATTCAAGCTATGAGACTGATTAACCAGATTGTAGAGGCAGAGTTTCCTTTAGTTCCAAATCCGGCTATGATATTGTGTAGTATGCCAGCAGAAGCATGATATTTTACGGGGATTGGCTTGAAAAATGCATTTTCTCAATCCCATTGCATAAGGACTCCCAGGACCTTATGTCATTTACATTTCCTCAAACTAAACTGAAGAGCACTCGTTTGCCCCAAGGGTACTATGAGTCACCATCGATCTTTAGTAGGGTTCTGCAGATGGACCTAAGCAGCATTGATTTGCAAAGTATTGTGCTGCAGTACATTGATGATATTTCAGTTTGTAGCACAACAGAATATGAGTGCAGACAAGACTCGATTCAGTTAATGACTATTTTAGCAGAAAAGGGATATAAAGTGGATATGGAGAAGTTACAATATTGTCAAAAAGAGGTGTTGTATATAGGTCAGTTAATCTCACATGAGGGGAAGAGAGTCACACCTGAATGAGCTGAGGCGGTTATGAAAACAGCAAAACCGCACACAGTAAAAAAAATGCAGCAGTTTTTGGGATTATGCAACTATGTCAGAGCCTGGGTGTTTGATTATAGTTCATACACAAGATCCCTTTTGCAGGCTCTGAGGACAGCACAAGTGAACAAGGAAAGAATAGAATGGACTGAGGAAATGGAGGAAGGGTTTGAAGAATTAAAGAAAGCAATTTGCACAGCTCGAGTTTTAGGAATTTCCAACTACGATGTCAAATTTATTTTTGTTTTCACATGCGAATGGGACAGTTATGACAGCCGTGCTTACACAGAGGACTACAAACCCCTGGCATATTACAGTGGGATTTTAGATCCAGTTATAAGAGGACACTTTCCTTGCAAACAATTGCTGGCAGCAGCAACGTTCGCAATAGAGAACTCTACTAGTATTGTGATGCAGTGTTCTATGACATTGTTTGTTGAACACGCTTTGTTTGCCATTTTCTAGAAACCTAAGAGTACATTGACATCTCAGAGGGCTTCCGCATTTGAGGTAGTCATATCGAATCCAGCAATCAAAATAGTTAGGCGTAAAATAGTGAACCCTGGCACGTTTGTAACTGAGCCTGTGGCAGAGGGTGAGCATGTGCATGATTGCGCTAACTACAAGGAATTCCATGATGACATCCCATGAGTAAAGGAAAATGCGCTAGCAGGGGGGGAAATTCTCTTTATTGATGGGTCTTCAAAAATTGATTAAACTGATAGGGAAAGGCATTCCGGTTCAGCTGTGGTAAGACACAGAGCCAATGGTGAATTAGAGGTTGTAGCAAGTGCAAGAATACTGTCTCACTTTTCAGGGCAAGCAGCAGAATTGGTGGCGCTTATTGTCACGCTCGAGAAACATGCAGGGTAGAAAGTGATGGTGTACAGTAACTGCCTATGTGACGTTAACCATGCACACAGGGCTAGCACATTGGAAAAGGAGGGGCTACCTCTGAGCAGAAAGCACTCCAGTGCAACACGCAGCATTATTGGACAGGCTTATTAAGGCACTACTACTCCCAGTAGCCATTGCAATAGTTAAATGTGCAGCACATACTAAGCAAACTGACTTTATATCTCACGGGAATTAAGCCGCAGATGAAGACGCCAGTTTTGATACTCCAGATGTAAAGGAAAAAGTTGTCACAATTACGATTGTAAATCAAGGGTTTAATCATTTATCAAGAACACAGTTGATGGAGGTTCAAGGCACTGCACCACAGGAAGAGCAAGAATTGTGGAAACGAAGGGGGTGTTCTTTATCCCCCTCTGAAGCATTGTCACGCCAAGACAGCACTGGAAAGCTAGTGATGACAGTGGGCTTGTTAAGGGTAGCGCTTGAACAGCTGCACTACTCTGCATATGTAACTAGGGAAAGACTTGCAGCAGCTATTGCAGAGGACTGGTTCATACAGAACCTGTTCGAACACGTTGCATTTTATGTAGTAAATTGCATCGTATGTCAATGGCTTACCGCTGGGCTTACACTGCAAACAATCAGAGGAGTGATTCCTTGACCGAACAGTCCTTTTCAGCATTTCAGAATTTACATATTGACTATGTTGATATGCTGAAAGTATGTAGTGGATACAGGTATATGATAGTGGGTTCTATGTCATTTCATCGCGGGATGTTTTTTTGCTGGGTTTTTTACTGCAGATTATTTTTCAAAAAAACTCATCCCCATTATTTTTTTTTATATTCCCGTACACCCACACCCAATTTATATAATTTTTAACCCCCCCCCAAAAAACTGATGGTTTTTTTTAAAAAAAATCAGCGGTAAAAAACCCTGCCAAAAAACATCCCGCGATGAAATGACGTTGTACTATGATAGTGGTGGTGTGCCCGTTTTTCTAAGTGGATCAAAGCAGGACTGTGATGCCACTTGCACTGCAAAGTTTTTAGTCAGAGAAGTCTTTCCCAGATGGAGAGTATGTGAGGTGCTGAGATCCGACAATGGGCCCCATTTTGTTAATGAAGTATTTGAACAGATTAGCCAATTGCTTAGTATAAAACACAAGTTTTCTTCTGCTTATCACCCACAAGCAAACAGATATGTGAGAGACTCAATGGTCTCCTTAAAGAGAGAATTGCAAAATTAAAATTGACATTGAAGAAGGGATGGCTGTATTCCCTGCCCCTGTGCAATATATGCCTTAAGGAATTAGCCTGGGGCGGACCACTACCTCACACCCCATAAAGGAGCAGAAGTGATGCCCAGAAGACTGCAGAAATGTTAGGAACTGAGTAACATGCTTATTTGACATGTATGACCGCTACTATGTCTGTCATTTCAGATCAACTAAAGCGCAAGGGCGGTCGGTCTCAGGACACACATGATGACCATTCAGCAACCAGACTTCAAGAACTACTTCCTGTACTTAGATTATATGTGGGAGGTTCAGTCCTAGTGCGTAACTTCACAAGGAAGTGGCACGAGCCCCGTTTTAGTAGACTCTATATTGTTGATAAAATGACTCCCCCAGCAGTAAAAGTCCAAGATAAACATGCATGGATCCACTTAAGTGATGTAAAGCCTTACACTGTTAAGACCGACGCACCCCCAACCGTTGCTTTGGAAGCAAGACAAGAAGAAGAAGTTCAGCACGTGCAGACTCGATCAATGACGAGGAAGAAGGACGTCAAGGTTGCCAATTAAATAAATGCAAGTGTGCATTTGGACTGTGGCTCACCCTGGACACTCTTTATAGATACTATAGCAGGAGTGCAAGGCGAAGTTCTCGAGTCACAGGAATCTTTGAATTGGCCTTTAGAAAGTGTTGATGTACGCCAAATCCGGAATTCGAGTTCGACGACTGGAAACGTGAGCCGGTTCCAGATTTATTCCTCACTGAGTTTCTCTTTGCTTAATTCCATGGTTCTGTCAGATGCTGATGCCCATAGACTACTTCCCGCTGTCTTTGTTTATATACTCCAAGCTCATCCTGCTCTTGTTGGGCCCAGTACTAATATTTGTGTTTTTCTGCCAGATCCTAAAAATGGCCCTGCAATTAGGAGGTTACTTGTGGCGATAGTTGAACAGATCCTGCAGTTACCTGATCATTTATCAAGGCTGCCTGATTAAAAATGTTTTTCCTTCCTTAAAGCAGTACACAGGCACAATGAAGACTGTCGAGAATGGTACAGTTTTGGAAAGTGAACAAACTCAACGATGTCTACTTCATTGGTCCAATTAAGGTAGAAGTCCCTTTAATTCTTTCCACTCCAGTGACTTGTGCAGAACTATCTGCTGCAGAAAGACCAAGGCCATTTGTGATTATCCCTACACCAGTGACACATGTAAGGTCACCCATTTCTATGACAAGTATTCCTGTGATTCCCCCTGTAGGAAGGACCCTTATTGATGTACTTCATGCATATTATGCATGCACCCTTCTTGCAAGAGGGAGACACAGGAGAAGCACAAGGGAAGATGATCATGAGTTAAATAATTATCTAGACAGTACAGCACATTTGGGGAATAATGTGGTATTTGCACATGAAAAAAGTAGGAGAAAGAACCTCTAAGGAGAGTTGCTATGTCTGTGCTCACATACCTTATGCAATGGGGAATTCTAAGATATTCATAGCTATAGAAGAAGCAGCCCAGAAAGCTTACTGCCTGACGCACCTTGCACTCTGCCATATGAGAGGTTAGTTCCAGGGTCGAACAGCCTCCTTGGTCTGGGTGACCGAGTGGACAGCTCCAGAAGTAGATTATTATGTGCAGGATTTGAAAACAAGAGCGAGAGCACACACCCAAGATTATGTGATAAGATAGGAACAGCCTGGAATGAGTGGAGCAGGAATCAGATGGGAGATAAACAAAAAAACTCAATTGCCAAGGAAAGAATTATGAAGAAATATGGAGATGCAAGAAGAAAGGTCAGCTGCAAATCAAGGGAACAGTACTTTCTCCAGATGGATGGGAGGATGGCCTGATTGTGTGTAAGGCGCCAGCACTTACAGGATACTATGAGGCACTTATAAATACTGTAGAGAATGAATGCAAACAGCATTGGCCAAAGATTGCAAAGTTGCTGACATGGGTTGGTGATAAAGGAGACCCACTGCAAATAGTGCCTCTGTTTAGTGCAGAACTGTGTTTCAGAAACAATGGCACAACAAAGGTTGGAATGAATCAGCAGTGTGGTCGAAATTGTTGATTTACCAGGAATGAAGGATGAAACAGTAGTGATAATGGACCACTACTGGGCCTGTGGATCGAGAGCATATGTGAATTTGCCCAAGGACTGGGGAGGGTTGTGTTCTATAGTGATTGTCCATGTTCCAGCATTGGTGATTCCAAAGAATGACTTGAACATAGGAGTTTCCAAAAGCAAATGCTCACCTGAGTAAGAGGAGATCAGTTGAATTTCTCAATCAAACAAAGATGGAGAACTATTTCTCAGCTAAATCCATAGAAGCCTTTCATTCTTTTCCATCTGAACACTTGTTGTTTAGTTACACTTCAGCAGTATTCGTGACAATCTTCATGCCAGGGATCCAGATGATGGCCAGTGCCAAATGGTTACAGATTACCAGATCAGAGCTCCTGCAGATGATCAACACTACCATTAACGGATTCAATGCTATCACAGAAGAATTGAGAGCCATAAGACTGATGTCCCTGCAGAATAGATATGTCTTGGACATGATTACAGCCATGGATGGAGGTGTTTGTGCCAAGATCTGAGAATCATGTTGCACATTCATACCTTCTGACGATGACGATAATGGGACATGACAGAGGCCATAACGATGCTGACAAACTTGCAAATCAAGATGGAAGACGAAGTAGAAGATATTGCGGATGACAACTGATTTGCAACGATCTTCTCGTGGGTTTCACAATGGATGGCGAATATCTTCAAGTTCCTCAGAGCATTGTTGGTGATGATCATGTTTCGATTCTGTGTGATCAGAATAATAATCACACAGTGTAAGAAGACAACAAAGAAAGCAGTAGGAATGAAGATCATGATCGATGTCGAGTCAGGGTTTGAACCCACAGAAATCAGAAATTATATAGAAGTAAGTATTCTAGCACCTGAGGGAACGAAGTTCCTGTATCCAAGAAACCACAAGAAGTATTTAGGAATATGTATCTACTGCAGCCCGAATGGACAATGTAGTCACATGACCTGGAGTGTTGATAAACATGTAAAATCAGCAGGATCTCTGAAAGGAGTAAGAAAGATATGGGCTCTGAAGAAGCACTTTTTCAGACGAGGATGTCTAGATGTGAAGACTGATGAGAGAGTAGTCGATGAATCAACCAGAGGGGGGAGTGAAGAGGCAGAGCCAAATGCCTCTACCGGAAGTCCACCCCCATTCGTCCTATATTTTGGAAACTGGAAATCGCAATGGTTCCTATAACGCGAAGAATCCTTAAAACAAGGTATCCAATGAGAAAACCCTATATGATGTACCCACAGAGAAATTACAGTCTTTTAAAGGAGGTTCCGGAAGAAGTGTGAAGATTAATAGAAAAGAAGACTGGTGATGTCACATAAAGCAGAAATGATGCACCCAGAGGAGATGCCAATGAAGAGAGCATATAGACCTTATAGAATCTGATGGCGAAGTGTGGAATTGAGTAACATTCCATGTGCGGAATAAAGATTGCATGTGTGGAGAGCACTGAAGAAAATGCAAGTTGTTTTATAATGGTATAGATGCTGAAACGCAAGTAGACTAAGTAATCATAAGGCTGGCTATATGTAGGGAACAGACTGCAGGCGGTGCCACCAATATCTATATGTGTGTATAGAATCTGGACGTTCCACAATGTGTTTTAGCAAACTAGGACCCCATGAACAGAAGGGCTGAAAGTGTGGCAAAGTAGAAGAAAACGGCTGATGATAAGGAAAGATTCGAGAAAGGTTGGCTGGCCCAGTGTCAATAGTTGGGGCAGCCAAGAAACGGGTTATCTATTTGAGAAGATACAATGAACGTGAGAAGCGAGGCAAGCTCCTGTTGAGGTGTAATGGAAAAACCCTAGAAGTGCCTGGCTTTATTTATTTAATAGTGTTAAATACGAAAGAAAGAACTCAAACATGGTCTCCTGTCACATGGTGTAGATTAAAATAGACTTTGGGCAAGCTACACTCAGCCTTTACGATAAGGTCATGCCCACACTCCCTTTTATTCTCAGGTGCAGTGATACTTTTCAAGGCTGAGTTCAAAGACGATTCGATTGGCAGACAGTAGGAGTGATGATGGATCATGGGCTATTTGGGTGGGGCGGGGAGGCATGGTCACGTACAACTCACCAGCACCTGGGGTACCTGCTTGCATGCTGCTGGTGAGTGGAATATTCCAGAAGGTTATAAGCGTGCCACCAATTGTAGAGGACCACATAGTAAAGAGCCCGATAGTTGGAAAGCCAATGAAACGTTGTTTATTTCATGACAATGAAGATGACTTGCACTAGGGGTGGGCATAGCTGTCCACCTGACCTTAGAGACCCAATCACAATCCTGTCTCCCATAGAAAGTATACCTAGATGTTCCCCTTAAGCCTATCACAACCCCAACTAGGTTTCCTTATTTTGCCACATTGTATGAAGTCAATAATGATACATTTTTACTGTATAAATGTAATTTTTTGTTAAATGCTTTGAGAGTTCTCGAGAGAAACTTGAGCGAACATCCATTGATGTCTGTTGTACTCCCTGTTTTAAGACAGTTGCAATTAAAACCATTATGTTTTTGCCAACTTCCTGAGTCGGTCTTATTATTGGTGTAAGAGTAAAATCTGCATCCCCATTCATCCCATCTCGTTTAAAGGGCCTATGGGTTCACTACGTTACCTGGATTTGTATTATGCAGTGGTGCCATTTGCATGGTCTCTAGGTGCTCTGGCAGGTCTGAAAGACGTGGAGAGAGGAAAAGTGCAAAGTAGCTTTGTTGCAGTGTTGATGCGTGAAGTACGAAAGTACTGAGTTATACAAATATTTGTTCAGGTTTGGGTTTCAAGAGCTAAAATGATACTTAGTTTTATGGAACTGCTGTTAAAAAGAGATGGATATAAATAATGTTTTGCATTATACCGGCTTCATCCGATTAAGACGATTGATGGATTTCCGTACAGGTAGATGCTAAGATCAAGAGAAATATCAGTCATGATATTAAGTTTGAAGAACAAACTGCTTCAATGAAACATGAATTCAGACAAAGGGGCTACCCTGATGAAGAATTGGATTGTGAATATTAGAGAGTCAAAAATGAACCAAGGTGGTTCATTAAATAAGAAAACAAGTCGGATTTGATATTTGTATCAAATTCGATTAAATCCAAAGATCAAAAAAATCATTTGGAAAAAATTGTCTGTCCTGTTAAGTGATCCTGAGTTAAAACCTTTCTTTCCAAAACCACTGATTTTTGCATATGAGAACAGAAGACTGCTTGCAAAATATTTGTTTGTTTGTTTATTTATTTATATAGCGCTCCAAACACGTAGGTATCTGGGCGCATTACACATTGCATAAAAATACGTTAAAACTTTTTACATTACATAATTTCAAACACAAGCATATTCAACATTACCAGGCAAACATACATGATGAAAATATACCGTTAGAGTCAACAGATTGGATAAACACATTGGGGATCTGATTGACAAAACAGAAGTTGGTTTTATGAAACAACGTTATGGATATGATAATATTAGAACACTCCTGGATGTTTTGAATTTAACAAAGTCAGAAATTGAGGAGTTAGTATTTATTTTTTTAGATGCCAAAAAAGCCTTCGATAGGATTAACTGGACCTTTCTGAACTATACGTTGCTGAAAATGGGCTTTGGACCCTTGTTAATTAACGCAGTGGGGGCTTTACAGTTGGACATTAATGCCAAAGTCTGGGTGAATGGAGACTTGTCAGCCTCGTTTAAACTATTCAGAGGCACGTGACGGGGTGCCCACTGTTTCCTTACCTCTTTAATCTGGTGCTGGAACCCTTCTTGATTTACATCCGGCAAAGTCAGCTTCTGAAAGGTTTGAAAGTTGGGGAAGAAGAAATTAAGGTTCTAGTTTATGTAGATGATGTCATGATTGTTCTTGGTAATCCAATCAAGGGGGGCTCTGCTCTGCAGCAAATGATTGAGGAGGGTGGTTTTCTTTCCGGTTGTAAGGTTAATTTGGAGAAAACAGTGGTTTTTCCTGCCAGAGACACTCCTTTTCGTAATTGTTTGATGGAGTGGAACTGCAAATGGGAGAATGGTAGTGTGAAATATTTTGGGGTATATCTTGTAAGAGACTTGCGGAGGCTAGTTGGATACAATGTAGATTAAATGATAGAGACTCTTCGTAGAGACATCTGCAAATGGGGAAGACTTCTGCTCAGCATCTGGGCGAATATTAACGCGATCAAAATGGTGCTTTTAACGAAAGTCCTGTATATCATTCAGTCGCTCCCTGTTAAATTTACAACGAAAAACTTGGGGCGTATTGATAAGGTGTTCCAGGGATTTTTATGGGGAGTTGGAAAGAAGTCGGAAATACCTCGTTATATACTGGTTTGTAGTGTGCAAGAGGGAGGTTTCGGCTACCCTGTACTTGAAAATTACTGTAAAGGATTTATTTTTTAAAAAGCAGTTGCTTATTTCAACATGGATAATTCCTTGTCTCTGTTATGGGCACAGATAGAAAATTAAAAAATGAGGCCATACCGGATTGAGAGTTTGTATTCACTGGGGAGATTACCTAAACTTGTGTATGGCTTGCGGACAGTGGTTGCTTCCAAGGACACTGTAACATTAATGATATTGGGAAGTGGAAAGGGATTGTTCTTTTATAGGGAAGCTACCATTTGGCACAATCAAGGTTTGCAGATCAATAACAAAGTGTTATGTTGGAGGAGTTGGATTAATAGAGGTGTGTTGTTGATTGAGGATGTCTAGTGTGATGGTAGAATGGCTACTTTTGAACACTTAAGAGGGAAATTTGGCTTGCATAATAGGGAGTTGAGGGTTACGGTTTGTTGGCAGCTTTGATCTCAGAAAGACAACAGATGTTTATTTATTTATTTATTTATTTATTACAAGCGCACAGGCAGCCCAGAGGGCATTGTGGCGCTTGTTACAGAAATGAAAATGACTTGTTGTACATACAGTGAAGTCATTACTTAGTTGCAAGAGAAGAGTAGTAGCTACAGGAGAGGAGGAGAAAAGAGTAAACGACACAAAGGAAGAGGAATTAGTTAAACAAGGTGGTTTTCAATTTTTTCGGAAGGCAGTGAGAGAGGTTTCTGCTCTGAGCGTGCTAGGTAGTGCGTTCCATGGCTTAGGGGCAATGTAGGGGAAACTTATTCCACCTACTCTAGCTTAGGGGTTCCAATGACGCAGAGGCCGGAAGGGTGCAACCTCCTCAAGTCTGCGCCACATAAGGTGTCAACTTTTTTGAAACTTTTTCCATTAGAGACTCATCTGGCAGGATCATGGGAGAAGTTGAGGCTCATTTGCTGTGAGGACTTGGGTAGGGTTATTACAGTGAACGAATGGGAAAATCTGTGGAAAGTTCCTGTTAGGGCGAAAGTTGACTTGAATTTGCGTTATATTCACCAGAAGATATTGGGGTGCCTTTATTGGACGCCGGGTTCGGATGCACAGATTGGGGTTGTTAGAAACTGAAGTTGCTGGGGATGTCAGAGGGAGAAAGGTACTGTGTTACATATGATGTGGAATTGTGTCAGGGTGAGGGATTTTTGGAATGACGTGCTGGATAGAATTGATTTGATGTGGAATATTGTATTTCCGGGAACCCCATCTACAGTGCTTTTGAAATCCCCACAACATTGTAGGTTTATTGGTTGTGCAGCGTTAGGTTGGATTAATAAAGTCCTCTTGGTCGCAACCAGACAAATATTAAAAGTCTGGAAAACCAGGAAAAAACCATGTGTGGCAGGATGGCTAGTTAATGTACAAGCTCTCTCAAATTTTGACAAAATAAGGTTTAAAAAGCAGCATAGAGAGGATGTCTATGTGGAACAGTGGGGACCGTTTAATGAATTTTATGACTGAAGATTAGACAGAGTATGAGAATTTGCTTGATGTCGTCTGGTAGGGTGGTTGTTTGTATTGTGTATGGGTGTCTGGTCACGTCCCATGTGTTTTTCTTTTCTCTGTTATTTGGAAAGCCATTGTTAGATGTTAGTGATTTGGATTCATTTTTTGCTTCAAATGTGCTATTGCTTTTTATTCTGATTGTTATTTACTTAGAAGGATGGTTTTATTCTGCTGAATTGCATATGTTACTTGTGTGTTGTTTATTTGTTTGGTGTTACCTTTTAAAAAAATGTAAATAAAGAGATACAAAAAATAATTTACACATTTTACAGAACTATAGACGATCAGCAGGGGAAAGTCGAATGAAGAACTATAGCAATCTAAGATTAGTTAATGATCCCTAACTAGGAGCCAGCTTTTCGGTTTTGTTCTAAAGCTGAGGAATGAAGGATCCGATCTTAAGGCTAAAGGCATGGTGTTCCAAAGCTGTGCTGCCATGACAGGAAAACTGCTTCGTCCTGCCTTTTTAAGGTTATATCGGGTGTCAGGGTACAGACCTTGGGCTTGTGTAGCAAAGGGCCCGGTGCAGGCTACAGACATGGCCTACAAACAAACAACAACAAAAAACACCTACAAAAAAGAATCCAGCCTTACAGAAGGCTTTTGTGCCCCCTCTGCAGGAAAAAAACCCTGCAAACTACATTACCCAGAGGAACCTGGGCCAGGAACTACAAATCTCCACCCACGTTGGGTGGGGCACGCTCGCGCATGCGCGCGCGTACAAAAAGCACGGGGCTTGTGCTTGGACATC
The DNA here is from genome assembly GCF_040938575.1 of Ambystoma mexicanum. Taxonomy (NCBI): domain Eukaryota; kingdom Metazoa; phylum Chordata; class Amphibia; order Caudata; family Ambystomatidae; genus Ambystoma; species Ambystoma mexicanum. The sequence continues at coordinate 1,080,229,901 of NC_090932.1, forward strand.
TGAGTGAAGCGGACGTGTGAACCGGAGCTCCGAGGAAGGGGACGCAGATGAGGGGCCACACCCCAGCCAACCTTCATCCAGGCCCCTCGCAAGCCAGAGATAAGTACCGCAAGCATAGGGGAGCCAAGGCACACGCGGGGGAAGCCGCGCCTGCTACAGCGAAGCCGCGCCTGCTATAGTGAAGCCGCCCTGAGGATACAGTCAGCAGGGAGCCTTCCACAGGAACCTGGGCACACGCAGAGGGCACCGCCCATACTCTTGAGTCCCCCTGCTCTCGAGAAGATAAGTTCAGCACGCTGTAGCGTTCATCCCGTATTTAAAACTGCACAAGGGGAATTCAGAGGCGCAGCGACCCCGCGAGCAGTGCATATAATTAGCATGCATAATTAGCCATGTGCGCCTTCTAAGGAAGCCGCGACTTGCAATATGGCGTGACTTGTATTGGAGTCGCACCACGCCATGTGCGGCTAAGCAGCACATTCGCAACTCAATCTATGTGTGCCTTTTAACACGTGGATAAATAGTACAGCGGAGCCACGTGCGGCATTAGCCCGCATTACGGTGTAAAACTCGTTTCAGGGGGCATGTAAACTAATACGCACCCAGCCTGAGTCACATGGGTCTGCATGGGGAAGTGTCACTAACCCACTGATTGCATCGTGTTGTGTGTGTGAGGAAATACCCACAAGGTAATAACTCAAAACTCTTTGCAGCATTTAACTGCTCCGGATACCGGACGTGAGAGTGCGCAGGCAGGAGGCCAGCACTCAAACCCAGAAATAAGTTTTCTTTTGTTCTCTTTACCTCACTGATAAGACGGGGAGTCTTATGAACATGCAATATGTGTAATTGTGAAATGAACATGTTTATTTGTTAGCATTGTGTTTACCCACATTCCCCTTGCCTGTCCAACTCCCCTCTCCTCACCCTCTTTCCAGTTACCCTGAAACCAGTTCCTGTCCAACCAACGATTCCCTAACCCTCTTTCCTCGCCGGGGTCTCGGAGGTCTTTGTAAGTTGTAACTTGCAGGCACCTAGACCGCGGAGGGGGTGGTTGGTCCGTGCCACTCCTGCGCCTGGACAAACGAGGCCCTGACAAAAGCACAAGCCCAAGTGTAACAGGCGCCCGGGTGGTTCGGGCCAACCAGCAATGGAGGAACTCACTAAGGTCATGCAGGACCTAGAGGCTGAGCTCGCTGCCACCAGGCAAGATTATGCAGTTTTGGCCACACAAGTGCAAGGTTTAACTGCTCAAGCAGCCCCCCTCCCTCCAGAGCCTTTACGCCCTACACCTGTACAAGTCCAGGTCTCCCCTGAACCCGTAGTACCCTTAGCTCCACCGGAAAGGTATGCGGCCGACCCTCAGAAATACCAGACCTTCATGACCCAATGTCAGCTTCATTTTCTCACTAAGCCAGCAGCATTCAGAACCATTCAAGCCAGAACCGCTTTCGTGATTTCTTACCTTACCGGGGATGCAGCAGCTTGGGCAAATCCCTTAGTGCATAGGGATGACGGGGTCCTGTATGATTGGGATGAATTCCAGTTAGAGTTCGGTAAAATATTCAACCGAAAGGCAGCTGCCATGTGCAAGGACAGAGTTGCTTACCTTACGTCAAGGCAGCAAAGAGTTGGTGACATATGTCACTCAGTTTAATAGACTCGTAGCGGAAGCAGAGTGGCCACGTGAGAAACGAATGTCCCTCTTTTACCAGGGGTTACGTGATGGGCTAAAGTATCTCATAGCCCAAATAGACCCACATCCTCAGGATTGCCCCACAATGATTGATCTGGCCTTAAGACTGGATCATAGGCAAGCCGAACGTAGGGGAGACAAAAGGCGTGGAGATACATGATCCATAGCCAGGTTAGACCGCTTTGGAACTTCCCGTCCTGCCACTTCTGTGGAAAAGGTAACTGGAGATGAACCTATGCAGATTGGGTCGGTTCGCGGTCCACTTACCAAACAGGAGAAAGAATGCAGGCGTAAAGAGGGGCTGTGTTTATACTGTGGGACCACGGGTCAGTTTGTAAAAGAGTGTCCTACTAAGCTTAAGCCGCAGGGAAAAGCCTCGGCTCGGCAGTAGTAGGGGTGGTACAGTCGAGCCAGGCGGTGGAGATTACCCCAGCTGTTGGTTTTTAGCAATTATGCTCCGCATGTTACGTTGTCATGAAGGATTGTTGAGTTTTCTGGATCAAGAGGTCAGGGTGACGCTACTCTTGGACTCTGGGGCCACAGGCAATTTTATTGATATTGCGTATGCTACCAAGCTGGGGATACCTTTGTGTAGAAAGCCAACTCCAGAATCCGTCAAGGCAGTTGATGGCACCACGTTATGCTCAGGGCCCATCACCCAAAGTACACAAGTTGTGACATTGCGCTGTCAGCAGAACCATCTGGAAAATATCCAGTTCGATCTGATAGCTGCACCTCAATTTGGAATTATTTTGGGTCTCCCTTGGTTTTACAAACATAATCCTGAAGTAGTATGGTCAAGAAGCAAGGTGTGTTTCCCATCAAAATTCTGTCTAGAACACTGCCTACAGTCAGAAGTTGTACCGTGTATACCCATAGTAGAGCCTATAGACTTGAGTGCTGTGCCCGCTGAGTATGTGGAATACAGGGATGTGTTCAGCAAACAAGCTGCGGAAACCCTGCCACCTCATCGGTCGTTTGACTGCCGAATCGAGCCTGGGGCAGCCTTACCCTGTAGTAGGGTGTATGCGCTTACAGAAGCTGAAACAAAACATCTGAAGGAATATATTGACAATAATCTGCGAAGCAGATTTATCAGACACTCAAATTCCCCGGTCCCCTCGCCTTTCTTTTTCATACCCAAGAAGACCAGAGATCTAAGAACGTGCATTGATTATCGGGGAATTAGCTGTATCATGATCAAAAATCGGTACCCTCTACCATTAATTCTGGTCCTACTGGATCAAGTGCGTAAGGCAACTATTTACACAAAATTGGACCTCTGGGGGGCATTTCATCTGGTACGAGTACGGGCTGGGGACGAATGGAAAACAGCGTTCCGGACTAAGTTTGGCATGTACGAGTATCAGGTGATGCCTTTTGGTCTTTGTAATGCCCTGGCTGCCTTTCAGCACTTCTTGGATGAAGTGGTGCGTGAATATCTCGATATCTTCGTGGTCGTGTACATCGACGATATCTTGATCTATTCGCAAGATATACATGAACATGTAAAACACGTCAAGGCAGTACTCCAGCGTTTGCGAGAGCACAGTTTGTTTGCTAAACTGGAGAAATGTGAATTTCATTGCACTACTGTAGAATTTTTGGGGTATTTTCTAACCCCGTCAGGGGTACAGATGGACCAGCGAAAGGTGCAAGCAATCTTAGACTGGCCAGCGCCCAAGTCAGTGAAGGAAGTGCAATCCTTCATAGGATTTGCTCATTTCTACCAGCGGTTTATCCGAAATTTCTCAGAGTTGGTAACCCCTATCACTTCTTTACTCAAAAAAGGACGAACCTATGTGTGGAGTGAGTCCGCCGAACAAGGCTTTCAGCAGTTAAAACGGGCCTTTACATCTGCACCGTTGTTAAAGCACCCAGATTTGGCTTTGCCCTTCGTAGTGGAAACAGATGCTTCCAGCTACGCAATAGGTGCAGTGCTTTCACAACGGGATTTGCAATCAGGGCTACTCCATCCCGTAGCTTATTACTCACGAAAATTACTTCCTGCAGAAGCTAATTACACCATAGCTGATCGGGAGTTACTAGCAGTGAAGGCGGCCTTCGAGGAATGGAGACATTATCTCATGGGGGCTCGTCATACCGTGACCGTGATAACCGATCATCGGAACCTGCAGTTCATTAAAACAGCTAAGACACTCAGTCTGCGCCAATTACGTTGGGCATTATTCTTTGCCAATTATGATTTCCTCATTACCTACCGGCCAGGAACTGATAATAAAAAAGCAGATATTTTATCCCGATATCCTGATTCCAATGATAAGGGAGCAATAGAAAGTCGGCCTATTGTGCCTCCACCACAAATAATAGGGGTAGTGGGACGACCTAATATTTTTGAAGATGTACAAGCAGCTATGACTGTGCAAGATTTACAAGATTGGTGTGCTAAAGGATCACAACATTCTTTAGTGAATGGTCTCCACTATTATGCTAAGGCGTTATATTTGCCCACGGAAGCACTTCAAAAGGAAGTTATGCAATGGTGCCATGGTGCTACTACTGCAGGTCATCCAGGTGCAGCCAAAACCCAGCGGAATGTAGCTCGGCACTTTTGGTGGCCTAGATTGCTTCGGGATGTACGCCAATACGTGACTAGATGTAACGTTTGTGGGAGACAAAAGTCCAGCCATCAAAAACCAGCAGGGTTGTTACAACCCTTGCCGACTCCCCCGACTCCGTGGCACACTATTACTATGGACTTAATTGTGGACTTACCACCTGTCCAAAAATGTACTTCTATTCTAGTAGTGGTTGACTCTCTCACGAAAATGGGTCACTTCTTGCCATGTAAGGGTGTACCCACAGCTGGGGAGTTAGCAGAATTGTTTTTACAAAACGTAGTGCGGTTACATGGCCTTCCAACACGAGTGATTACTGATCGTGGGCCACAATTTACCTCTCGCCTTTGGTGTGCCTTTTGCCAACTGATTGGTATGGAAGTAAGTTTACCCTCGGGTTACCATCCAGAAACTGATGGGCAAACCGAGAGGTTAAACCAAGGTTTGGAACAGTACCTGCGCTGTTATACTACAGACACTGAGACCTCTTGGGTGCAATATGTCTGGTTATCAGAAATCGCATACAATAATGCTCTTCATAGCTCCACAAAACACACACCATTTTTTGGGGTTTACGACTTCCATCCTAGGGTTTTGCCCATAGCTCCTAGTCTGTCCCTGGAGGATTTACCCACGCTAAGAGGGCAGCATATTTATGCGCAACAAGTCTGGTCTGGTATACAAAAGAATTTGGATGCTGCAAAACAGTCGTATAAGCATTACGCTGATTTAAAAAGAAGACAACGCCCTCCATATAAACAGGGGGATCGTGTTTGGTTATCTACACACAATATTCGAATGTCTGGTCCACGTAAGCTGCAACCAGGTTTTTTGGGTCCTTTTACCATCTCTGCAGTGATTAACCCAGTGGCAGTGAAGCTAGCCTTGCCAAAACAAATGAAGATTCACCCAACTTTCCATGTGTCTTTATTGAAACCCGCGCCTCCCACTGTCCCTACTGAAAAGCCACCCCCTATACTGGTTCAGGGACACCCGGAATATGAGGTTAAGGCCATTCTAAATTCCCAGCAAGGCAAAAATGGTTTGTACTATTTTATTGATTGGGTAGGGTATGGCCCTGAAGACCGATCTTGGGGGCCAGCTCACAATGTGCATGCACCCCGGTTAATTAAGGCATTTCATCAGAATAACCCGAATAAGCCTAAGCCCAGAGCCTTCTGTGTGGGGGGGGAGTACTATCAGGGTACAGACCTTGGGCTTGTGTAGCAAAGGGCCCGGTGCAGGCTACAGACATGGCCCACAAACAAACACCAACAAAAAACACCTACAAAAAAGAATCCAACCTTACAGAAGGCTTTTGTGCCCCCTCTGCAGGAAAAAGAACCTGCAAACTACATTACCCAGAGGAACCTGGGCCAGGAACTACAAATCTCCACCCACGTTAGGTGGGGCACGCTCGCGCATGCGCGCGCACGTTCAAAAGCACGGGGCTTGTGCTTGGACATCCGAGTGAAGCGGACGTGTGAACCGGAGCTCAGAGGAAGGGGATGCAGATGAGGGGCCACACCCCAGCCAAACTTCATCCAGGCCCCTCGCAAGCCAGAGATAAGTACCGCAAGTGTAGGGGATCCAGGGCACACGCGGGGGAAGCCGCGCCTGCTACAGCAAAGCCGTGCCTGCTATAGTGAAGCCGCGCTGAGGAGACAGTCAGCAGGGAGCCTTCCACAGGAACCTGGGCACACGCAGGGGGCACCGCCCATACTCTTGAGTCCCCCTGCTCTCGAGAAGATAAGTTAAGCACACAGTAGCGTTCATCCCCGTATTTAAAACAGCACAAGGGGAATTCAGAGGAGCAGCGACCCCGCGAGCAGTGCATATAATTAGCATGCATAATTAGCCATGTGCGCCTTCTAAGGAAGCCACGACTTGCAATACGGCGTGACTTGTATTGAAGTCGTAACACGCCATGTGCGGCTAAGCAGCACATTCGCAACTCAATCTACGTGTGCCTTTTAACACATGGATAAATAGTACAGCGGAGCCACGTGCGGCATTAGCCCGCATTACGGTGTAAAACTCGTTTCAGGGGGCATGTAAACTAATACGCACCCAGCCTGAGTCACGTGGGTCTGCATGGGGAAGTGTCACTAACGCACTGATTGCATCGTGTTGTGTGTGTGAGGAAATACCCACAAGGTAATAACTCAAAACTCTTTGCAGCATTTAACTGCTCCGGATACCGGACCTGAGAGTGCGCAGGCAGGAGGCCAGCACTCAAACTCAGAGATAAGTTTTCTTTTGTTCTCTTTACCTCACTGATAAGACGGGGAGTCCTATGAACATGCAATATGTGTAATTTTGAAATGAACATGTTTATTTGTTAGCATTGTGTTTACTCACATTCCCCTTGCCTTTCCAACTCCCCTCTCCTCACCCTCTTTCCGGTTACCCTGAAACCAGTTCCTGTCCAACTAACGATTCCCTAACCCTCTTTCCCCGCCGGGGTCTCGGAGGTCTGTGTAAGTTGTAACTTGCAGGCACCTAGACCGCATAGGGAGTGGTTGGTTCGTGCCACTCCTGCGCCTGGACAAACGAGGCCCTGACATTGGGGGACCTTAAGGCAATGTGAATACATTGTCCTGGTCAGTCGTGCAGCTACATTTTTTGTGAATTTATCCACCAAGTATTTTGGTGCTGCATTGTCTAGGCATTTATGGGTAAGGGTTAAAGCTTTAATATGAATTCTGTCGTTGACTGCTAGCCTCTTAGTGTTACGTTTGGCCATTGAAATATGTTGCGTTCTTGGGATGCTTAATGTAGTTATTAAGGTGTTATTCTGCAGAATTTGTAATTTGTTGATGTTTTGCTTACTGGAACCAAGATATAGTGCATTACAGTAGTCTTGTTTTGAGAGAACTAGGGCTCTGGCAAGTGTAATGTAGCAAGCTGTGTAAAGGAACACTTTGCAGGGATGAATGAGCTTGCAGGTGTAAGCTGTCGCAGAGGCAGTAGCGTTGACGTGCCTTTGAATATTAAGAGCTGAGTCTAGGTGGAAGCCCAATGTTTTTACATCTTTAGTGACTTTAATGTCTATGCCATTGATCTTAAAAGATTGGAACTGGTTACTTAGTTTGTTGAGTTTGGCTGTAGCTCCGATGAGCTGGAGCTCAGTCTTTTCATCATTCAGACAATGGCTTTGTGAGGCCATCCATGACTGAATGAAGAGAAAGATTTTGTTCAGCAAGGCAGAGTCAGCCTCATATTCACCAGACATAGGAATGAGGATCTGGGTGTCATCTGCGTAGTTTGTGTAGGTGACACCCAAATTGTCTAGGTCATCAAATAGAGCCTTAGTGAAAACATTGTACATTGTGGGCAATACACAAGAGCCTTGTGGAACTCTGCATGTTATTGGTTTTGGCTCTGCTGATGCAGAAGGAGAGAAGACTCTTCTCGAACGACTGTCAAGAAAGGATTGGATCTAAGCTGTCGCTTCTGGTGAGAAATGTGCCGCTGTAGAAAGATGCTTGCATAGCACTTTATGGTCCACTAAATCAAACGCGGCAGAGAGAGACAGTTTTCCTATATCTTTTAAGTCATCTATTTGGTTTTTTAGATCCACTAGGGCAGTTTCCGTGTCATGTTTAGGCCTAAAACCGGATTGGTGCCGCCCCAGCAGATTTTGAGTTTCTAGGTAAGTCTGAATTTGGATATATGCAGCTTCATCAATGATCTTTAGCAGAAATGGGACCGTAGTTATAGGTCTGTAATTGGTTGGGCAGTTTGGGTCCAATAATGGGTCCTTTAATAATGATAATCCAAGCATCCATTAGGTTATTCAGGACTGACTGAACAGGAGTCCAATGAGGCGTTAATTAGGGTCGCGATGAACGGGGCTAGGCCCCTAGCATCTTCTTTAATAATGGAGGCCGGGCAAGTGTCTCCCTGGAATCTGGAAAGTTTAAGGGAAGTTATGATGTTCATAAGGACTGCAGATAAAGTAATGAGAGATAAAGGCCAAGTGCTATTATGACCTCACAGGAGAGGGATCTTTGTATGTATACTGTGTGGCAATTGTAATTGTGGCACTCTAGACAAATGGGTTTTCAACCAAGTACAGGCAACATGATTTTGTTAAAAGATATTTCCACATGTGATACCTCAAATATTATATAGTGCATTAAATGTCCATATGGAATTTATTATGTGGAGCAAACTACCAGGAAAGCAAAAGTATGATGAACCAAACCTAAATTGAATATTTGTGCAAGAAATCTAAAATCAGCTGTTGCTCAACATTTTCAAGAGCAAGGCCATCAAATCAGCTAGACAAATTTGAGGATTGAGGTAATTAAGAAATTATGTAGAGGAGGGACCACAGAGAAGCTTTCTGGATTGAACAAGTGGACTCAGTATCAGTGGACAGGTACTCCAAGACCTTCCGAATTAGGTTCACATTGTTTTGTATATGCCAAAATACTGTTCTATGCTAGAAAGGATATCATGGCAGTGAATTATAGTAGTATTAATGTGTGAGTTAAAAACATAATGGAAATGGTCAATTCAATTCAGTAGTAATTTATTTTGGGATCAAGTCTGGAAAAGTGCCAAGTGCAAGAAAAATATAAATTCGTAAGGTCTTGGAGTGTTCTTGGAGTGTTCCTTTTGTGAGGCTAACATCAGTTGCTGGCGTTCTTGCTGTGTTTTTTCACTGCTTTCTACCTGAAGGAGGAGCAAAACTACAAAACCCCTCTCTGGACCAGGAGTTTCGCAGAGTGTTCCTGGTGTTTGTGGTGAGTCGTGTGTTGTGTAGAAAACCCACACATGCGATAATGGAGAAACCCATGAGCTTGCTGCTACCAGCGAAGACGCAAGCCCAGCTGTGGCGCTGTAACTCAGTGTAGTGCAACCGACACTTACGGTGAGGAAGGAGCTCCACAACCTCGACTGTGACCAAGTTAGTGTGGGAGAGGACATGAGACTGCATAGAACGAATGCTATCTAAAACCGCGATAGTAATAAAGGAGGTGCCAAGGGGGACGGAGGAAGAGGAGTGCGTTAGCAGACTCTGTGGGCTTATGCCGGTGAAAGAGCAGGGCCCGCAATTAAACGCCCCGACCCCCCGAGCAAACCTAACATGGGAGAAGGAGGCGGCGATGACGGCTCGGGTGGAGCGGGTGTAGGAGCGAGGGGAGGGAGAGAGCCTGTTGAATATGGATGAAGGGGCCAAAGAGAGGGTATGGCCTGAAAAGCATGCATATTTGAATGAAAGGTGGGTGCAAAGTAAAGGGGCACTATGTGAGAACAGTGTCCGGAATTGCCTATCCCCGCCGAATTCCCCAAGAATCAATCAGACCCTTTGCCCGAGAAATGGAACTACGTGGCAAACTGAAGGCCTGATGACAAGCTTGCTAACAACAAAAGGACAAAAGCAGCTGAGAGTTTTGGCATGGAGGGCTGTGGAAGGTTATGCCAAACTCCACGAATCGAGAATGACAATGGAGGAAGAGCTTGGAAGGAAGAAAAGTTGGAATGATGAGATGATAGCTGTCTGGAACCACACCGTACCGAACATGGCCAACAACGACAGGGGTTCAAGAGTGGCAGAACCAATAGTGAGCCAAATATCATCAGGCATCCCGCAACGTGAGAAACAAGTACGCTCTGCATATTGTGCATGTCTGCCAGATGAAAATGACATGGGGGATTGGTGCTCGAATGATGAGGTATTCTCCTTTAATGTATTGCAAGACGTTGGAAGGAATTGCCCAGAAGATTTAGAAAACTGCCAAAATGCACAGCTGGGCCGCCGAGACTCAATCGCTGTGGCTGACCAACTCATTAAAGACCTAAGGTTATTAAACGCAAAAGTGAGCGGCGGCATGGCCGGAAGGAGCCCTGTTAATACCGCTGAGGCGGATAACTTGCGGTCACAGAGTATGAAGAAGATGGACACATTAACAGAAAGGATAATAAATGAAAATACACAAAAGAAGCATAAGTCCAACAAACAAAACCACCCACTAAAGCGAAAGTGGGTGGACTATAGCCAGCAGCTGGCTGTCCAGTCTTCGCAAAAAAGGCAACCGGTACAAAACGTCCAACAAATGGAGAATAGCCCGATCCCAATGCAAAACATAAACAGGGATGGGGAAAAAAATACTCCTGAATCAAGATAACCGTCCGAGGAATCATCATCGGACTCATCGTTTATACAAAGAGAATTTCCAAAAGTGAGAAGAGTGGTGACTGCACATAGGCAAAACAACATATCAAAACACCAGGATGGTCAAGAATTAAGAGAGATGGCTGAAAAGGTTCTAAATGAGTTAAGGCCTAACATCTGCACCATCAACAAAGATGTATGGGCAATTCTATGAAAATTACAGAGACCAGAATACTTTAATTGCCATGATGAATTCCAAAATTACCAAAATGGAAATGGATATGGCCTTTTGTAAATAGGAAACCGAGATGGCCAGCAAAATGGTTAAAGAGCTATTAAAAAATAATAGGGAAGATAAGAGGCTGCTAACAGAGGTAGCAAGGGAAGCCTTGGCTATTCTGAAGCGTGAACAAAGGGTAAAAGGCGCTGGCAGGGATGAAATTAGAGGACAAATGAACACTTAAAAAAAGTACTACAGAAAAACAAGATGAACTGATGGGCTTAGAGAATTGTGAGGACATCCAGCTCATAGGATCAACGAGTGAGGTGGTTGTCTCTCCAATTGGAGGAGAAAACAAGAGCGAGGAAAAAGAAACCCAGGTGCAGAAGGAAAAAATCTGCTGGTATTAAAGAGGTGATTATAATCATTGAGGATAGCCAAGAGGGAAGAACTGTAGCCATTCCATCAACCTCAGCAAATGCAGAGGGAACAAATACGGATCCCATTTCAGAAGCAATGATGGTGGGGAACCAGTTGGGAAAAACCAAATGGAACCTATGCAATTTTCGAAAAAGGAAGAAAAGATGTCCTGCATAGAGTGGAAGGAGTGGCTCTAAAGCAAGGAAAATGTTTTAAAAAAACTAAAAGTATGCCAAGTAGCAAAAATACAATGGCAAAAGGGTCCTGCAAATTCTTAAGGAACCTTAAATCCTTAAATGTGACTATACAAACAGAAATTCAAATGAAGACGGAACCTACAAAGCGATGTATGGTAAACGTAAACCAACAAAAGGAAGGATCGAAGAGTGAACCCTCAAATGATAAAGGTAGTAAGGAGGAGAAAGGAAAAGAGGAAATATTGATAGAACTATTAAATGTATCTACATACGAAACCAATGAGGAAGAGGCCCCAAACAAATGCGACCAACCCCTAGTGGGACGAACAGTGTGTTGCTCGGAGTCCAAAGAAGAAGATGCTCACACACCCTGGAGAGAAATCACCCCAAAACGGCAAAAAGGAGTATTAACCCGTAGATGTGCATTTGTAACCCCTACCCAGAAGTCTCTCGCAGAAGATAAGGTTGAAGGTAGTAAGGAAGCAAACCCTTAAAGTTTCATGAAAATTAAGGAGAGAAGAGAAAGAATCCTCAGGATACAGCAATCCAGGCCAGAAGTGCATACACAACTAAAATGTACCTTTAACAAACCACAGAAAAAGCAAGATAAGGAAGGAGGGGATGGGAACGTCGTAAAAAATAATGCTGACAGACGGAGATAGTGAAGATGGAAGAACTTGTTAATGATTGGAGGACTGATAAGAGGACAAGGGGAAAAGATGGAAAAAAAGATGGCGACAATAGCACTAAGGAGGAGAAAGAAAACTGCCTCTTGTTAGAAAGAATTACTTCAAAAGACGATGGCCTAGTTCTAAATAGGCACAACATAAATGCAACTACTACATCATATTCCATACCTGAAAACAATGTTGTCCAGAGACTTGAAGACTGTGGAGTTCATAGAGGAAAACATCACGGATAGAGTGTTACTCCACATATACTCAAGAACAATAATTGCTATCCTACTGGAAAGCTGTGAAGATTTGAACTTGGTAGGCGTTGACCTGAGAGAAATCCAGGAAATAGGGTTGGGAAAGGAAAATACCAAGAAGAACTGGGAAAACATTTTCCAAAATTTAAAACAAGGGCAATCCAAATGGTTCCCCGTAAAAGAAAATGAAAAATGCAAAACAGCAGAAAATGGATTAAGAACTGGGGAGGAGTCGGGAGAGATAGCTGAAAGAGCACATGAGAATCCAAAAAAAAGATAAAAATAACCTTTGCCTGTGACACAGTAAAAACGAAAGAATCAAGCATTCCCAGAGTTGAGACAGATAATAAAAAACATGGAGGAAGAAACTTGGTCATGGATGGTGAGAGCATTGATGTTACCTAAACACAGTTAACGTTTAGCTCCGCCTAGAGACAATCTAAAATTGTGAACCTGGAACACGAGAGGTCATGCACATCTGTTTAACAAATCATCTGAATCCTACAAGAATTAGAGTTGGTGTGCTTACAGGAAACGTGGCTGACAAAATCACCATTTGTGGAGGGCTACGAATTAGCTCACAATCCTCAATTAAGAACAAAAAAGGACATCCAATGTCTGGGCTAATAACTCTGATTAAGTGCAAAAGTGGGTTTCAGATAACAAAAACATCCAACCCCACTCCATATATTCAAGTAACGGTTATAAATTTACAGGAGAAAAATCATAAAGATGACATAGACCTCTACCTCATTAATCTTTATTGGCAACATCAGGCAGTGGGGAAACAAACTTTTGAGATGATATATGCGATATACTTGATGAGATAATGATGAACAACACATAGCCAAAAATAGTTATCTGCAGAGACTTCAACTTGGAAATAATAACAAAAGAAAAAAAAGATACAGATACAAAAAAGAAAAAAGTCAGAAAGTATCATGGCTCGGGTTTGGAAGGTGTGGCATCGATGGGTTTCAGGGCATCGTAGGTAGCCATGGGTAACTATTGTCACATTGAAGCACTAGATGCGGTCTAGTCTTCCACCAAAATGGCTGCCTGTTTTCCGGCGTTACTAAAACAACGCTCCCAATCCTCCATTCAGCGCGTTGTATCTTTCTACCTGGTAGCCCGCTCGGCGTTCGGCTTCATGTGGATTAAAGCAAGGTGCCCTTTGAGATCCATCCTATTCAATCTATTGATCTCGGATGTGGGAGAAGCGATCGAGGAAGTGGTATCTTTCCCCCCAAAATTAAATGGCAAACAAATAAGCTGGATGATTTATGCTGACGACATCGTCCTGTTGGACAAGACCCTGATAGGCCTTCAGCGAAAATTGACGGCTTTAAAAACATACACGGGTAAAAACGGCCTCGAAATAAACACAGAAAAAACGGAGATATTACAGTTAAAAAACCTGAAAGGTAACAAAGGGAAAACAAAGAAAAAGTGATTGCATTTATATATCACACACAAGCCCTCAGGCATCAGGGCGTTACAATCCAGTTACGTGAGTCCGATTAGTTAGGAAAGTTCTTAGTACAAGATTAGACAGTAGTACATATGTATTTAAACATTTAAAACATTTAAACATAATGGTAAAGATAAAGCAATGCTTATCCATAAATGACAGAGACAGCACAGTTGCCATGCCAGGGCTGCTGATGTGGGCGGTGATGGCTATCGTCAATCAGTTCTGGCGATCAGTAGTCTAGGTTGCTTAAGGCAAGAGTGGAGAACAAGGTTTTGGTGGAGTGTGATGTGATGCGGGGGAAGACTTTGGTTGTGGTCATCAGGTGCCTTCTCAACTCTGACATGGTAGAAGTGAAAACGTTTTGGAGTCAAATTGTGGAGTCAAATAGGATTCCCCATATGCAGGCCTTTGAGAAAGGTGAGAGGAGGACAGCAGCAAAAGGTAAGGCGGAGAGGAGGGTAGGGAATGTGTTGGAAGCTGGTAGACAGATGATTTCAATCTTGGAGGAAGTGAGCATCAGACATCGAGCAACATCTCACACTGGAGAGACATATTATCACACAGCTCCTACACACAAATAACAATAACATTTTCAGACATGTCCTAAAATTCCACGATACGCTCCTGATAATGCTGCTTTAGTTAATATGCAGTGGCTTAATGAAAGGCACTTATTGCATCATAGAACAGCTTGTTGTTATGGACTGGGGGCACGGTTAATATATTTAAACCACACTGTGACAAGGCCAGCTCTGTGGCCCTGTCAGAGTGGGAGGGTACGCCAGAGTAAACCCCACTGTCCGTTAACTCCCATGGTGCCAGCGTGATTGGTCACAGACACAGCTCAATCGCACTTTGCTGGCAAGAAGGCTCGCCCACCTTCCTCGTTTGTTGAGGAGAGGACATGCCAGTCAACGTACCCAGCACCTCTTCAGCTAGAAGCCCAGGCTGGGGCAAAGGAGGACAGGATGAACCAACAGAACAGATGCTCCACGGCAAGCTGCATCCTAGCGTTAATTGAGTCTATCAGAAAGACAACTCCGGTAACAACAAGGATATCAAGGTCTCAAAAAGAGTTCCAAAAAACCCAGACCCAATCCCATCTCAGACTCGGCCCAAGAAAAAGTACCATCTTCCAGGACCACCATGGAGATCCCTGTCCAGAGAGTAGGTGGGGCCTATTCCCCTTTACAGACTTACAACTACACGTGCACTACCAATCAGGCCATTGGGAGGAATATTTAAGCCGGAAACAGGAAGAGCAAAGTGTGGGCTTTTCGGGTGTGGTGGAAAGTGGGATGGAGGAGGGTCAAAAGAACAGCAGGAGGAAGGAAGGTGCCGGGATCATGGCAGATGTGGTTTGAGAACAGATCAGTGGAAGGGTGACAGTGGTTCCACAGTTTGAGTGTGCCTGGGTGTATGTAGCATTTGAATAGAATAGGTTAGTGTAAGGAATGAATGTGAAGTGATTGGTATTGCATGTAAGAGGGGTGTTTGAGTAGTGATGGTAGGAGGAGAGTAGTGGTAGTAGGAGAGCAGTGGTGGAGGTGGCAGCAGGAGAGTAGTAGCGAGACGAGAGTAGTAGTAGGGCAGAGAGGGGAAGCAAAGTCAAAGTGTGGAGGCAAGAGCTAGGAGGGACAGAAGAATGATGGGAAGAGTAAAGTGGAGGAGGAAGAGCCTGTCAGGGTAGAAGGTAAAGGTAAGCTTGAGAGTGGCCCCGTCTGAATCCAAATGACTAACTGCAAGGCACCTCCCACCTCCGTTGGCAAACAAACAACTGGCTAGAGTCGGGACAGGTAGAAAGTCCCGGAGGCAGTTTAGAGAGACATCGCTTTAGGGAAAACATCTGTAGACTATGGCACAAATTAAAAAGTAGGGGTCACCGATCCAGATCGCTAACTTTACGGACACCTGGGATAAGGAGCAGGCTATTCCTAGGGAGACGAGAGAAAGGGATGGCCTCAGGGCCCACAAAATTATACCCAAAGTCAGTTATTTTGGGCCATTTTGTGACAACACTATAATGTGATACAAAAGTGGACGAATCTGCCTGGAATCAAAAGAAGCTCTTAAATGCAGCATTCAAAAAGTATCTCCTCAACTTACAGAGTTGCACCAGCTTCTACAAAATGTCCAACACAAAAACTGGCATTTCAACATGATGCAACTGATTGACACCAAGCTCCTGCTACATATTGTTGCAACAACTTTGCTATAGAGGGAAAGCTCACTCTAGCCAGACGTAAAAGTATGGCAGAACGGTCAGGGGGTGTCATTCTAATTGAACTGCTAAATTGCATGTAGGGGATAATGTCTGTGTGCACCCTCCATGCAATTTGGGTGATAGATACAGCATTCAGAGGCAGCCCAAGGGCCAATCATTCTCGCCTAGTATACCATCCAGTGGAAAAGTAAAGCATAAAACACAAGCTGAATCACCTCTACACTTCACGTTTCCACGACGGGTGTGGAAATGACTCACACAATTGATGACTGCGGGAGTAATAGTTCAGGTGCAACGTGCGCGCCTGGAAACAAGACAACATGGAGCAACACAGGTTCGATCCCCGGGTCCGCGCTTAGAAACCTCTGTGTATGAAGCACGTTTTAAATAACCTATCATATCATGTATTCAAATAAATATAGGCGCTTGACCATGAGCTTTTTTGAGGTGGAACAGGGCAGCATGGCGGACACGCTTGTTTTTTTTAGTGCCCCCAGTTTGCCTCAAAACAAAACAGCCTTCCCACAGGGATGTCATTTGGGGGTGCTAGGGCTCACACCTGCGACCTGTGGGTGGTCCCAGGTGCGACCCTTGTGGTCTCCTTGCGACCCTAACATAAAAAGAAAATGTAACACTTTTTGGGGGGAACCAGAAGCTGGGGCGAACATTGGCGTAACGGGGCCCAGGGTTCCTCACACGGCCCCCACCATAGCCCCCCCCCCGTCCCTGCCAGTGGCAGGCGCAGTACCAGTAGGACCAGGAGGAGGCCATGAGGGTCAGACAGGGCTGCCTGCCTTTCACATTGTTGCATGCATAGCTGTACGCATGCACAGCGTAGGTGAGAAGGCAAGCCTTGCTTGATCCGCACGAGCCCAGCCACTCCCCGTCTAAACTTGAGCGACTCGTGCACCCTGAAAAAAAGACACACTCAGCCAGGAGGGAGCCTCCAGGAAACTGTCTTTGTGAGAATAAACGCACAGAGTCTGGGGGGAGGGACAGGACTGCGTTATGAGAGACCCCACTGGAGACTGTATTTGAATTAGAGAACCGACTACAAAAGTGATGGGTGGAAGGTTTCGAATGAATCTAAACCACTGGCAATTGCTCTGGGCAACCTTCAACACCACCGTTTCTTAGCCCGTCTGCGCCATTGCAAAAGGGGACCAGCCATGTGCAAATCAGTCAACAGCTGCCGCCACCGAAGGTAGCAGCCCAGCCCGAACTGCTAGGCCAGGTCCCCTCTGAACAGAAAACCAAGCAACCCGAGACATGTTTCGGCCTTGTTGGACCTCCTCAGTGAGGTGCAGCCTGGTTCCCTGTGGCGCAGCGAGCAAGGGAACCACGTCTGGGCATACCCTCTCTCACAAGGAGAAACAAACTGACCACAAAAGTGATGGGTGGAAGGTTTCGAATGAATCTAAACCACTGGCAATTGCTCTGGGCAACCTTCCACACCACCATTTGTTAGCCCGTCTGCGCCATTGCAAAAGGGGACCAGCCATGTGCAAATCAGTCAGCAGCTGCCGCCACCGAAGGTAGCAGCCCAGCCCGAACTGCTAGGCCAGGTCCCCTCTGCACAGAAAACCAAGCAACCCCAGACATGTTTCGGCCTTGTTGGACCTCCTCAGTGAGGTGCAGCCTAGTTCCCTGTGGCGCAGCGAGCAAGGGACCCACGTCTGGGCATACCCTCTCTCACAAGGAGAAACAAACTGACCACAAAAGTGATGGGTGGAAGGTTTCGAATGAATCTAAACCACTGGCAATTGCTCTGGGCAACCTTCCACACCACCGTTTTCTATGCATCTCTTTCCCTCTCCCCTTCTCCTCATTTCTCTCTTCGCTCTCTTTCTCTGTCCTTCTCCCCGCTCTCTCCCTCCGTCATCCACCTCACCCCATCCCCCACTTCTCCATACTCTCTCACAAACCCTCCCTCTCTCACCTTCTCCACTGGTCTATGCATGAGAACCCGGTGTTTATTTGGGTAAGGTCTCAAGTATTATTGGCTGCTTGCTTACTTCTCACGCTTTGATCATCAATGTGGGATACAGGTCATGATTTATGTGTGGGCATAGAATTTCATAATGGTCATCCACCAGAGGCCTGATTGACAAATCGTTTTTCAATAGGATATTATCATTTAAAAATGATTGTATATAAGGCCCCAGGGCCTCTGTTGAGCAATGAGTGCAGAAGCATGCAGTGTCGTACTGTACTCACCCAGGAAATTATTTAAAGCTCTTCATGTACTTTCCTTGGCCCGGCCGGGGCTATGTGTGAGAAACCAGAAGCTGTCTCACCCACTAGACCCTGGGGATCTGTCATCCATGTGGCCAGGACACGGCTATCGCTTTTGGATCCAGTTCATTGGGGGTGGACCAGTGCGGGAGGATCACCTGGATGAGGGGTCTTCAGGGAGTGGGAGTGGGAGACTGGATGGTGAGATGTGGTATCCCCTTCCTTATAACACCTTTACCCGATACTGCCAAGTAGGATATTTAGGGAACTCCAACCCCCCCTTCACAAGACAAACACGTTCTCACAAACAGCCCGCTATGAGAGAAAATAGACTAACACCCAAGCCATATACCTGGCGTGTCCTAAATCAATCATCAGGCAATCATTGTCCATCACACACACCTGACTTCCATTAAGCTTCCCCGCACGGATGAAAGGCGGAGCACAAGAACACACTCTGAGTGAGGCAAAGCACACGAGGAAACAGCAGTTCCAAGATGGAAGTTTAACAAGAGGAGAAAGATGGCGAAACAGAAGGGGATTGCAAGGAGAGAAGTTCCCTTGACCTTTCCGACAAGCAATTGTTGCTTTCATGACCCTTAGATTGGAAAACGTAAGACCAAGAAAACAGGCTGAAGAATCCTGCATTGTGTGTCTGAGATACTCGGAGCCCTCCTGCACCAATAATCAAGGCAGGGTGAATTTTCAGCCACTGTGGTACTGTCCTTGGTTCCAAGAACAAAGCAGCGTCAGTGAAATCAACTCAGCTGGTGAGTTAGGGAGACTGATACAAGACCGGTCTGTGTTTAAGCCAAGGTTACAAGCGGCAACATTGTATGGCGAGTGGTGGAACAAACATTGTTTGAAATATGTGTGATAAAAGACACAAGTGAAGTTTATTTGCTGATGGGTGATTGAACTTTGAAGCGAAGATACGCTACCTTTGACAGAGTGGTCCGGCACCATGTGGGTGCTCAATCGAAGGTCTCTGTAAGGTATTCCAGCTGAAAAGTGAAAGAGTTGTAGAGAATTGTGAATCAAAGTGGTCCTGTGATGGGTCAAGCAAAACCCTACGCACAATCGAAAGTCTTTGATGTTGAAACCCAAAAGAACATGTGTGGCAAAGTTGATAAAGTTGGTCCGAGCCTGGCAGAGGAAAATCATTTGAAAGCTTTGTGTTAAAGTGGGTCTGAGCCCGTGGAGGCGGATCCGGGGTGAAGCGAAAATCCCCTGAGAAGTTTTGTGTTAAAGTGGGTCTGAGCCCGACATAGGGGGATTCGGTGTGAAGCAAAAATTCACCCGAGAAGGTTTTGTGTTGAAGTGCGCCTGAGCCTGGCACAGGGGGACCCTGAGTGAATAGAAAATCACCCGAGAATGTGTACGTGTGAAATCCTAAGAAGGTGAGTCTGAGCCTGGCGGAGGGGGGCCAGAGGTAAACAGAAGATCATCCGAGAATTTGTACGTGTGAAATCCTAAGAAGGTGGGTCTGAGCCCGGCAGAGGGGCACCCAGGGTGAACAGAAGATCACCTGAGAATTTGTATGTGTGAAACCCTAAGGAGAAAGGAACTTTGTTGTTTGTAGTATTGCCTCAGGCCCTCTGAAAAATATAGTTTTAATGGCTAGAGACTTTGGCACAGAAGGCCATCATGTTGAAGTTTTGAACCCACTATTTGCATTTAGAAGTAAGGATTGGCAATAGGTTTATTTGCATAGGCCCTTTTATTTTGACAAGATACCACTAGGACTGCATTATTATTATTTGATGGTCGTAGCTTGCTTCCATCTTTAGATTTAGGTTTACATAGGCGTTTTTTCTAACCCATTTGAAGTTCAATAAACACCCTTGAACTGTGATCACTTGTGTCAGCCTAACTGTTTGATACCATGCCTTCCTTACATATGGTGTCATGGTGGGATTTGATTCAATTGATAAAAATTGAGAATCCATGCTGATAATCGTTGTACCACCGGAAAGGGAAAATAGAATCGTTGAGCTCCTTGACTCTGAACGTGTATCCACTCTTAAAGAGGTTTTGCTCTCCCAGCTGTATGTCCCAACTGGTCAACAAGATTTGTTTTTTAAAACCCAGTAGTTATTAGATACCCTTCCACTGTCCCACTATAACATCCAACAGTGCGTTCGAATAATCTAAAAAACACGGCCAGCACACACCTTCATTAGACCTAGTGGTCTAAATCCCCCTTGTCCCCCCTTGTCCCAAACCTTTAATTCCGGTAGCAAATTAACTTCGGTCCCTGGTCCATCAGATTTAGAAACCAATCTATCTAGATCTTTCCCTTCATTGGAATTAGACTCAGAGGAGTCAGACGACTTTGAAACTCTATCAGAGGGAGTTGTGAACTGTTTCTTTTCTGATTAAAAAAAAAACTACAGAAGGAACTTTTACCCCTCCAGAAGAAAAAGCTGACCTTGGCTACCCATCAAATTCAGGCCGCAGCTAGGCTTCAAGAGAATTTAACAACATTGGTTGCGTTACAGGCAGGACCCCTGCTACCTCAAGGGATACTCCAGTCATATCTAGAGAGCGAAGATTTAGGGAATTTCTTTCTAAATTTCGAGCGATTAGCAGAACAAAGAGGAGGGGCAGAAAACCTAGAGAAATGTCATCTAGGACCTCTGCTAAAAGGTAAGCTAAAGACTGCCTACCAGCTACTTAATCTTGCCCATGGAGCTAGCTTTATATCCATAGAAGAGGGGCTTTTAAAAAGGGTAGGCCAAACCTTTAACTTCTATCAGCAAAAATTAAGGACCATTAGACTAAACCCTGGAAAAACCCCACTTGAAATGGGAGAAAGAATTAAAAACACAGTGGATCTTTGGATTAACAACAAAACAATGGAAGAATTGGTAGAAATTATTACTTTAGAGCAATTCATCAATTCTTAACCTCCCTTTTTGCAAAAGGCAGTATTACAACTAAATCGACCTACTCTAGCCATGGCTATTGAGATTGCCCCAAACCACCCAGATACAGCCAAACACTTCCACTTGGTACACCAATGTGAGGAACGGAAAGATCACACACCTACTCACCGCCCCCAACCCCAGGTATTAGATAGAGAGGAGGATTCCATAAAACTAACGAATGGATACCGAAAGAAAGAATGAAAGTTAAAAGACCTGACCCTAGAAGTAGAGAGGAGAGAAGAACCTAAGAGAAGCAAAAAATCTCCTCCTATCTGCTTTTCATGTACTGAAACTGGCCATTTGGCCAGACAATGTCAGAAAAATTTAAAGGAAGAACCCATGAAAATGGGCTGTCTAAAAGGGGAAGAGTGGGAATAACCTGAAGAAGATCTGCAAACCTTTAGCATATGTTTGCGTCAGTCCTTCGCTGACTTCACATATGAAAAGGCCTGGATAAATGGGAAAAAAGTAAAAGCATTAATTGACTCAGGTAGCAAACAAACCGCCATAAGGGCCGATTTGGTCACAACAACGGACCTCGAGAATGCCACCCTAGTTAGAGTTACATATATGCACAGGATAACGAAATAAAGCCCAAGATACCCGTGTACATTAACATCAGGGGTGAGTCATATCTGATATCATCAGCCATCATTCCTGTGCTCCCCAAAGAAGTCATTGTGGGAAGGGACTTCTCTGCATTCTCCACTCTTTTGCAGGAATCCTCAACTCCCAATAGGGAATTTATACCTCAAGACTATTTGCACTCAACTGTTACTCCCAAACGTCTCCAATGTGGGATTGGATGGAGGCAGAACACCATGGAACTACCATTTACCAAGAACCTTCAATGAGACATAAGGAGGACATAAATCCAGGATCACACCCTCAAGGCCAGTTTCATGGGATACATTTGAAAGACAAATAGAAACACCTTGCCTCTGCCAGCACAGAGGAAAAGAATCCAGTGCAATATGCGAGAGGCCTTGAATATGTCTCATTATTGTTCTATCCAAGGTCTTCAAATTGAAGAACCTAGGCAAAGAACAAGTATATCCTCCTTGCATAGGGGAAGGGCATGTGAGAAACCGGAAGGTGTCTCACCCACTAGTGCCTGGGGATCTGTCATCCAGGTAGCCAGGACACGCCATGGCTTTTGGATCCAGTTCCTGGGGTTGACTAGTGCGGAAGCAACACCTGGATGAGCGGTCTTCAGGGAGTGGGAGTGGGACACCGGATGGTGAGATGTGGTATCCCCTTCCTTATAACACCTTTACTTCATCCTTCCAAGTAGGATATTTAGGAACTGCACCCCCCCCCCTTTTATAACACAAACACTTTCTCACGGACAACCCGTATACCTCACGTGTCCCAATACAATGGTCAGGCAAGGTCATGCAATTACTGATCATCACACACAACTGACTTCCATTAAACTTCCCCACACGGATAAAAGGTGGAGCATGAGAGCACACTCTGAGCGAGGCAAGCACACAAGGAAACAGCTGTTCCAAGTTGGCAATTTAACAAGAGGAGAAAGACAGCGAAACAGAAGGGGATTGCAAGGAGGGACGTTCCCTTGACCTTTTCGACAAGGAACTATTGCTTTCATGAACCCTTGAGATTGGAAAGCGTAAGATCAGGAAAACAGGCCAAAGAATCCAGCATTGTGTGTCGGAGATCCCTGGGGTCCTCCTGCGTCAATAATCAAGGCAGGGACAATTTTCAGCCACTATGGTACTGTCCTTGGGTTCAAGAACAAAGCAGTGTCGGTGAAATCAACACAGCCAGTGAGTTGGGGAGACTGATACAAGACCGGTCTGTGTTTGTATGGCGAGCGCTGGAATGATCATTGTTTGAAATACGTGTGATAAAAGATGCAAGTGAAGTTGAACTGCTGATGAGTGATTGAACTTTGAAGCGAAGATACGATACCTTTGACAGAGTGGTCCGGCACCATGTGGGTGCTCAATCGAAGGTCTCTGTAAGGTATTCCAGCTGAAAAGTGAAAAAGTTGTAGAAAATTGTGAATCGAAGTGGTCCTGAGATGGGTCAAGCAAAACCCTGTGCACAATCGAAAGTCTTTGGGGTTGAAACCCTAAAGAACATTTGTGGCAAAATTGATAAAGTTGGTCCAAGCCCGGCAGAGGGATATCAATTGAAAGCTTTGTGTTAAAGTGGGTCTGAGCCCGACGGATGGGGGATTCGGGGTGAAGCAAAAATCACCTGAGAAGGTTTTGTGTAAAGTGGGCCTGAGCCCTACATGGGGGATCCGGGGTGAAGCAAACGAGAAGGTTCTGTGTTGAAGTGAGTTTGAGCCCGGCAGAGGGGGATCCAGAGTGAATGGAAAATCACCTGAGAATTTGTACGTGTCAAATCCTAAGAAGCTCGGTCTGAGCCCGGCAGGGGGGACCCGGGGTGAACAGAAGATCACCTGAGAATTTGTATGCATGAAACCCTAAGGAGAAAGACATTTTGTTGTTTGTGGTGTTGCATCAGGCCCTCTGAAAAAGAGAGACTTTGAAAGGCAATGAAGGCCATGATGTTTAAGTTTTCAACTGCACCCTCTTGGTAGAGAAGCCAGAGACTGTGGTAATCTCCAGTGTGCTGCCTTGTCCCGTTGACAAAAACGGGAGCAAGGGAAGCCAGCGGCTTGAATATCCTGACATATCATTATTTGAACACTTTTCTTTTGTGTAACATTGTTTCCCACACTGTTTGTATTTAGAAGTAAGGATTGGCAATAGGTTTATAGTATAGGCCCTTTTATTTTGACAAGACACCACTAGGACTGCGTTATTATTAGTTGATGGTTGTAGCTTGCTCCTATCTTTAGATTTAGGGTTAGATAGGTGTTTTTCAAACCAAATTGAAGTTCAATAAACACCCTTGAACTGTGATCACTTGTGTCAGTCTTACTGTTTGATACCATGCCTTCCTTACATATGTGAAATGTTTTATTCAGTGTTCACATGAATGGTTCAGTTTCTAAATTCATCCTTGGTCATACATATGTTAGGAACCTGTTTGAGATGATTTTTGCTTGAAGAAATTCAGAAAATTCATGTTTATGAATCGGAGGACAATTAACTGTTTTGATTTCATGGGGCAAGCCATGTATTGAGAATACTAGCACAGGCAGAATGTCTGCTGCTAGCATGGACCTAATAAATCTGGGTGACTGGCGCAGTCGGTTGCTGTCCAATGGTTCAAAGTGCATTATTGACAAGAAACTCTGTGTGCGTATTATCCAAGTGAAAAAGCATGAAGTGGTACAGCCTCTGATTTTCCTCTGGCTGGACTTGTGTTGTTCAGTTGCTGCTTCCACTCTGTGGCAGGCACTGGATGTCTGCGCTTTGGGGTTTGGGCCTTTCTGAAATGCTCTGCCTGTTTCCAGTTTAGCCCAAGTGAGGTATAATAGTCCAGGTTGTTGTGTTGGACGTCTGCTTTCATTCACAGTATTATGGTAATATGGACCTACATGCACTGGTATTAATGCTACATATTGTGATCCAATCTTGCATGAAATCCATATAATATTTCAGTGATATCGTAACAATATTTTTCTTAATGTACTGTGGAACAATGCTATGTGATGCCACTTCCTGTTTTGTCAAGGCTGAAAGGTCATGTGCCATCACATTCTGCGATATCACTCGGGCGTGGGGTCAAATGACATCACTTCTTCTGATGTCATCAGAGGTCAAGGGTCATGCAATGTCACTTCTGCTACCCCTGGCATGTTGGTGAAATGAAATACCTGCCTTCCCATTGATCATTAAAGAAGACAGGTGTTGCACAAATATGTCAGTCTTAATGCCTTCTTGAACGATCTGTGTTGCTTGCAAAATGAGGTCCATTCTTTGCTCTTCCTTACTGCCAGGGGCAGGTTCAGAAACTATTGATGCCCCAACTTATTATTTAATGACCAAAAATCTTTCAAACTGCTGAAATCAGCATCACAATGTCCTGCAGATGGAAACCAGCCAGGCACCACGTGATGCATACATGCCAACATTCTGTGACCAAAAATCTGTAGGAATCTTAAAGGTAAAGAAAATGTGAACCACAAACTTCCTCCTGCTCCTGTTTCTCTTATGGCTAATAATAGTCAGATCCAAGCAAAACACATACAGAGAGAGTTGCTAACTATTTTAACTCCACCAGACCACTTTACATAAGAAATACCACTTCACATTTTCTTCATAGTAAAGTACCTTATACACCACAGGCCCCTCGAAAATAAAAAACCATTAGGTATGGCCTATTTCTACACCGGAATTTTAAAGGTTCAAAAATAGTAATTAGCACAATGATGACATCACAGGAAATGATGTCACGTCAATTTGACTCAATGAAATGATAGGACATGACATCACAGGAAATGTAAAATGTGCCAGGGGGTTGTGGAATGCCACACACCAACTGCCAGGTCGAGCTTCTTAAAGTGGGCAAGAGGTGGTTCTCCTCTCCTGCTAAGTGAATGGGGAACAGCAGTGGCAAGAACATAGAGACGCTGGTCCCTCACTCAAAAAACAGCATTAGCTGCTGCTAGGGTGGCCAACTTTACAAAATAGTTTTGCAGGACACTTTAGGAGTGGTAGTCATTGAAAGCGGCCTGCAGTGAGCGCTGTTCCATATAGTGTCATTCCGCCCCCCCCGTCCATCCCTCCCATCCACTGTTGGGGTAAATTAGTGGCACATGGCATTTTAACACACACAGCACAAAACACTGTGGGGCCCTTATAGATGCAGGGCCCTCATTTGTTAGAGCTGTGTGCAGGCCCTGTTGGCCAAAATATATGCAAACATCCCAATTTGCATACATGTTGACATCAAGATAAGTGACGTCAGAGAAAGGGCACTGCAAGAAGAAGCATCAGTCTGTGATACTTCGAGACACCATGGGAAGTGGCTTTAGAATAAGCTGGAATGATTACATTAAGTGGCAAATAACGCTGGGGTGTGAAAAACATGAATGACACTATTACTAGGTATGAAGCAATTTTATAGTTATTAAACAGAGAGAGGGGATATTTTTATAATAGCTTATTATAATAACATAATAATATAGCAACGCTATGGACTGAAGCAGTGAGATTAAATGATTTGCCCAGGATCAGGCAAGTTACATGTCTTTCCAGGTTAAGGTGATATATATATATATATATTTATTAAGGCTTTGTTTAAAGAAATGCCTTGAAAATAATGTATACAACATAATAAACTAGTATGTCATAATAAACTAAACGCATACAATGTAAATTGTTATAGAAACAGCTTGAGCAAAATAAGTGTGGCTTTAGCTCTATTTTCCCCATCCTGCATGACACCATGGAAAGTCATGCGAGACAAAACAATCTTACTTGGGTTTTAAAACCAGTCTTATTTCACAGAGCATGCTGCATTGTGCACTCTTCCCGTTTCTCATCGCTGCCATTCCCATTTCTAAAGGGCCAAAGTCCCTGCTTATAGTCCCCCTTCCTCCTTCTCGTCAGTGCCTAATTGCTCCCATTGTAATGCAATGTGTGAAGGTGCTGCACGGACCCACTGAGCAGCTGTCTGCTGCCCGAGCGCCAGTGATCGCAGGGAAGTGTGAGCCCAGAACTGAAAAGGCATGTATGGGCCGGGAGGAAGCAAATGCAGGACTTTGGACGTCACGCAAAGAGTGTCTGTAGAATGCAGGACAAACCCCATCAATAGTGAGTCCCGCATGATTGGCCACCCTAGCTGCAGTGAGTACACAGCACTGACCAGGCCCTTGCTGACTGAACCATGAGCAAGATGTGTGAGTCCAGGCGAGGATGGGTCCATTAGTGGGCTGCAGGAGCTGCTGCTGGACGAGACATTGCTGGCTTGGTGGGGTGCCAGGAGGTGGGTGCACATTTTCAGAGTGTTATGGCACAGACCTTACTGCTGTGTCTGATTCTGAGGGCTGACTTTTTTTTCCGGACGAGTGAACCGTGACTTTACAATGGCCTTATGGGACGGACTTCGCCAGACATGTCAAGTGACACAACCTCAAGTTTAAAAGTAATTATGTTACCTTATGACAACCAGCGTTTTCGCAAGCTCAGTATATTCTGCAGCAGAGCTCAGCTGAATTC
Source organism: Ambystoma mexicanum (assembly GCF_040938575.1). Taxonomy (NCBI): domain Eukaryota; kingdom Metazoa; phylum Chordata; class Amphibia; order Caudata; family Ambystomatidae; genus Ambystoma; species Ambystoma mexicanum. The sequence goes on from NC_090932.1 coordinate 1,080,257,041, forward strand.
GGAGGAATAGAAGCTGCTCACCCAGTGCAAGACTGAGAGAGGAGTCGTAGCTGGCAGCTGAGTGAGAGGGACAGGATCTCACAGCAGCGTCTGTCACGCTGACGCTCTGACACTGGACTGCCTGGATGAGGGGTGTGCAGAGCCGGAGTGTCTGTTTCACTCAGCCCTTGCCAGGCGCACGCACTGCCATCAATCAAAATGATGAGGTGGGCGATTCATGCCCTTTCGAGATGCTGCAGTGCTCTGCTCTCTGGGCCTCAGGCAGATAGGCCTGTAAAATCCATAGTTCTGACAGGAAAATCGGTAGGCGGTAGGACTGCTTAAAAACGGTATCATACCGCCTAAATCGGTAGGGTTGGCAAGTATGCCTGATATAAAATGTGCACAGATCTGAAGCTCTTTCATATCAGGAGCCCGCCAAAGCCTGTTTTTATTTTGGCTTTCTTGGAATTGGTATCTAGCATTTATAATTTGAAACCAGCAACTTGCATATCCCGAAATGCAAAGAAACTAAAACTAAAAGAGGACTGGATGAACTACTCCCACTCACCTTGCGAGCCTGCAATTAAATGTCGATGTAACATTGGCTCTTTTTGTTTACCCGTAAGCTCATGATTAAGGCAATAAGCCCTGAGCCGGCTGGGCCATTACCGCATAAGGTAATGCCACTGGGGCCCATAGTTACAGGCCCCGTTAGACCGGGGTATTAATGGTGTGTGTGACAATTTAAACAGTATAAGGACCGACCTGTGCTTAGCTGGAGGAGTATGGCTGGCAACAAATGAAGAGTGCAGGTCAGAGGCCGGAAAAGCCTTCCCCGAGCTGTGATAGTTAACAGGGCTCGGGAGGAGCTCCAGGGGCTTCCTTTAATCCTTTGTATAACAGGTGATGGAGGCCGATGGCCACAGAGGAGAGAATTTCAATTCCCAAGTCGAAGGAAAAGGAGTTTGAGGAATTTTAGGGCGGAGTGTAGAATCTGAGAGACAGTAGTTTCAGAACAGGCAGAATTCCTCTGGAAGGCAGTAAGCAAGGTTAACCGGAGAGGAGGTAAGTAGGTGAGGGGGGAGAGAGAGCAAGTAGTAGAAAAATGAGGGACACTGAGAGGAGCTCAGAGACGAGTGGAAGGAGCGAGAGATAGTATCAGAGAATACCAAAGAATACAGCGTCAGTGCTTTGTAGAGAACAAAGTGACGCAGACCACTCACCTAACCACTGAGCCTATATGTTGCTCAAGGGGATTTTGTCGTGTCCTCTGCAACAGAGTGCTCCCAAGTGCCATTTTAGGGGAAAATACAACACACCCATTTCTGCCATCTTAAGGAGGAAAAAAGTCTGTGCGGGTGTCTTTGGCGCCACAGTTGCCAAAGACCAGGAAGTGGCTTGGTGCCTGACAGGGCGTTGCGTTTTGCAACCCAAAAAAAATGAAAATAAAATGGATGCCGTGTACTGAGAAACATTGTCCATTTTCCCTTTCTGTGGTGGCCATAGTAAACAAAGAAAATGGCTGCCATGCAAGGGGAGAAGGGACTACATCTAGTCCCTTCTCCCCTTCCATGGCAGCCATTAAAGTAAATGAAAAAAAAAGTAAACAAATAAATGGCCACCATGGAACAGGGAGAAGGGACTATGTGTAGTTCCTTCTCCCTTTCCACCGCGGCCACTCCGGGAGGGAACCCGGGGCCACGCCGGATAAGCAGAGGCGTCAGAGCCTTCTCGGTGAGGTAAGGCCCGGGTGAGGGCCAATGAGCTGGCTTGTAACAAGCTCATTGACCCTCACCAGGTACTAATTTGATATAGTTTACACATTTGTGGAGGGCATTATTATCTCAACTAATTAAACTGATTGGTTCAAAGTACTCAATCTGTACCGTTTCATTTCATTCAAGCTTTTCTTTTTCTTTCAAGCGTTGTTCTTTAATTTTGCTTTTCCAGAGAGTGTAAATAAGACAGCAAGTCCTATGTTTTCCTTTGCATTCTGGGACTTTTATGTCCCAGAATGCAAAGAATAAAATCAGGTCTGGCTAATCTACTTGCGTATGGCATGGGAATTTTGAGAGCTCTGCTTATGCCATTTAATTTTTTTGATCATGTGTAACCAAATGCAAGGAAACCAAGCAATGGCAAAGCCTGCTGTGCTCTAGCACCTTGATGCGTCTTCTATGCTCTAGCACCTTGATGCGTCTTCAATGTGCTTGGTGGAATTACCAGTAAATATCACAGACCAAATAATCGGACAGACCAAAGGAAGATGGTAAAATACTGCTTTAATCTAAATGAAATACAGTAGGGAGAAATACAGCATCAAAGTAGATACTCAATATTCACACCTTAGTTCGTTTGCACATAGTTTATATACTTTCACATACGTCATTTATGACGTCATCCTACGTGGCATTTCATAAAAACCTAACACCGGGAGGGATTGGATATGGGGAACATGTCTACCTATAGAATTATAAAAGGGTTAATATCACATTGGCTGCCCCTTCTCTGTTGCCCTGAGCTACTTCTACATATGTCACATACTGATTATAGCATTGAATAGGGCAGCGGGCTAATAACTGCAACTTTGTATATGAAAGTGTATGGCAGGCCTTCTGACTGGTTGGCAACCCTATCCAATCTTGGACTTTCAGCTTGTTTTAGCAGCATGTGAACAAAACGAAACCTAGGTGTTCGAGCTGCATCAACTTGTTCTCTGTTTTTCCAATTAGTCCATCGTATGTCATCAACCTGGTCCTTAGCCAAGGTCTTCCATTTGTAGTTGACCTTGTAGTCTGCTCACTGTTGTGGGACATTGGAGGGAGTCTAAGCACACCACTATCTTGACTCTAAGATCTAATGAATAGTGTTTGTTTTGAGTTCTTCATCACGTGTTAGGAGACCACGTTTTGGTGCATTTCAGCCTCTCAATTACTGCTATTTGATTTTATTAAACAGGGTATCATTACCAATTCTGGCCTTTAGAGACTTGCTCACTCCACCTCACAAAGGCTTTTGCCTTTGTAATTGTTCAATACTTGGCATTAGCAAATGTCCTTACCCTCCTAATCTTAGCACAAATATGTCTCGCGCACATGGTCTGTTCATTTGGCTCCATTTGTGCCTTGCACCCATTCCTCGAAATAGCCTCCTTGACTTCAGGCCACCATACTCCCTTATTCTGCACACAAAAACAGCTTCTTCATCAATTCTTCCATTTGCAATCCTAGGCTCGTATTTTGAGGTAGCTGGGTTGATTCTTTAACACGGGCTGTCATCAATTTTCTTCCAATGGCCGTCCTAAAAATTATATATATATATATATATGCCTCTTTTTAGCAAGCTTTTATATGCTTTTTGTACCTTGCGTTACAGCTTATTTACAGTTATTGGTCAGCAAGTTACTTCATCTTATTTTCACGATAACTTCATCTTTTGGTACATGTTTCTCTTAGTGCTCCTGTTACATCGTCAGTCTTAGGTATTTTCATATTTTTCAGCTTAGACTTCTATATTTCTTTTTCATGACATCCTATTACTGTCGTCAACCTTTTGTTTCGAGTTTATCCATGATTCCCATGGTTGCATTTTGGCACTTTGGCGTTGGACATCTTTCTTGGTAACTCCCTTCCATTACCTCAACTTGAGGGTATTGTAAGGAACTCATGGTGGCAACAGTAAAGACAGACACAAGTGATCACAGTTCAAGGGTGCTTATTAAATTGTATAATGGGTAAGAAAAATGCATAACCTAACCCAAAATCTAAGATGGGAGCAAGCTACGACCATCAATTAATAATTAAGCAGTCCTACTGGAGTCTTGTCAAATAAAAAGGGTCCATACTAAAAAAAACAATTGCCAATCCTTACAACTGAGTTACAAAAATAGTGTGGGATAATTTTCTCAAGAAAAGAAAGAAGTGTTCACCAAATGATAAGTCAGGATGCTATGGCTGGTTATCCCTTCAACACGTTTTTAGCACGGGACAAGGCAGGACCTTTGAGCACAGCACACTCCTGGGCCTCGCCAGCACAAGGTTACATTTCCTTTCAATGATTTCGGACCTTCCGGGGCCAAGTCTCTTTCCTGCAAAAGTCTCTTGCCTTAGAAGGCGGGTTGCACCCAAAAACAATAAACAAACAAAAGGTCCTTAGTCAATCTTTTGTTGCTGGGCGACTGCTCTTCGCCTCTTGGATCCCCTCAGCCGGGCTCTGATCCTTCTTGCAATGTTATCCTCCCTCAATCGGGTTCCCTGAAGCCTTTCACTCAAAATGTATCACTTAACAATCTTAATGTTCTCTTGAACAACTATCCATTGTGGACATCCCTCAGCTGGGTTCACCTTTGTCATCACAATGTTCTCAGGCATAGCACTAGTTACTCTCAATTCACAGGCATCCCTCAGTCGAGTTCATACTTGCCAGCTTTCAAAAGTCCATCCGTTTTCTCTCATGTGTCAAAGACTTTCGAGTGTACGAGGGGTTTTGCTCAACCCTCGTAAGACCACTTTGACACTTTACACTAGCCTCTCCTAAGGCCTCTTGGTCTTTGTAGTTTCAATAAAAACAACACAACCCCAAAGGTGCTCCAGTCAGAATCCTTCAAATGAGCGCCCCCGCGACGCCTGACCACTCTGCTTCTTTACCTTTTCGATAGGGTTTCTTTAAAGTTCAAAACACAAATTCTTTGTTGAACAAGGTTGCCGCTTGAAACCTTGGGCCCAACACAGTTTGGTTTCACTATCTGTCTTCGACTAACTGGCTGTGCTGAACAGTTGCAGTTTCTTGCCTCAGGAGTCAAGAACGGCACCACGTTGGCAAGCGCTTCTCCCTGATTTGACTATCAGCGCAGGAGGGCCCTGTGCGTCCGCAGGAGGGCCCTGTGCGTCGTTGACACTTGTCACACCACATGCCAGCTGGACTTCTCGGTCTTACGATTTCCCTTTCAGAGGATTTGCGAGTCTGAGGTGAAAAGGGCAAGTGTAACTCCCTCCTCGTCGTCCATCAATGTCTCTCTGCCTTCCTCCTCCATTTGAACTGCTGGTCCGGAATTGCTGTTTCCTCGTGTGTTAGGCCTTCCTCAAAGTGTGCTTTCGTGCTCTGCCTTTCATCTCTGTGGGGAAGGAAAAGGGCCGTCAGGTGTGCATAGATATGGTTAATTGCCTGTCTCTGCCTGACCATGCTGTTGGGACATGTCAGGTAAACGCCCTGCTGTTGGTCTGTTGTCTATCTCGGTTAAGGAAAGTGTTCATGTTGGAAAGGGAGGGGGTAGAACCTCTGAATATCCTATTGGGTAGGATGCGGTAAAAGGTGTTGTACGTAAGGGGTTACCGCGTCTCACCCATCAGTGTCCCACTTCCACTCCCGAGGATCCCTCATCCTGGTGATTCTCCCGCACTGGTCCACCCCCAGGGACTGGATCCAATAGCGATGGCCGTGTCCTGGCCACTGGGATGACAGATCCCCGGGGACTAGTCAGGGAGACACCTTCAGGTTTCTCACAGTATCTTCTGAATGGCTGTCTCAATGCATATCGTCTTTCATACAATCGACGCGGTATGGACATGTCACATAAACTTGTGCATGAATTCCCAATTGTAGCTCTTTGTCTGCTACTCCAATAGTATGGTGGTGAGGGGGTGAGGACTACTGAAGAGGCATCAACCTGATCCTCTACACTGCAGTTATGGCTTTTTATAGGCTTTTGCTAGGTACTGCTGTAATGCTAATAACTGGCCATTAATGGTAGCAGGTCGAAATGGTTCGAGTACTTTGGCATGCAATAGCAGTGCCTGGCAAATGCATATGTACAACCTATACACATGCCAAAACTGTTGGCTTTGTCCTTGCTTTTTTTTGACTGGACTTCAGTGAAGGACGCCATACTGCTTATAAATCAAGTGGCTGAAGGCACACTTGGTTAAGCCATGTTTATGTGCCCATCAGCACATTTACAGCTCCAAGTAAGGCATAACATTTCAGAAGACTGCTTTAAAATCACACTAGCAGGCAGTTTGATGTTACTGAATGATAAAGATAGCTCAAAGAGCTCTCACCAGAATGTGGTTTGGGCAGGCAGAGACAGGAAGTGGGTGGAAATCCCCATAGGGATTAGCATGGCAATGGGCATTCAATTCGGCGAGTTAATAGCCAAACAACACCTGCAAGCTTTCTGTACCTCCTCAATTCCCATCTCCCTCCTAGCTATACTCAAATATAATTGTTTCGGCTCAGCACTACCTAAAAGCCAAAACAAAAAGGGTCTGGCTGAGATACATAACATAACATGTATGACAGAACACAATTTATGAAATGTTGCAATGCCAGAAAAAAGTGGAGATTTACTTAGCCACAGTAAACAGAGCGAGCATGAGCACATATACAGGATCTGTACTTTGGGCACACTGTTTTATATGCGGGGCATCTTGGTATCCCTGAAGACACTGTCAAGTGGAAACAGGACATCAGTTTACAAGTTCCAAACCATTGCCCCGTGCCTGCTCTCCTGACAATTTCCTTTTAGGGATCCACTCGTGTTATGAGACGGAGCTCATCTTAAGGCGGTGCTAGGCTCTTCTTGGAATCATCTTCATAACCTGCACACCCCTCTTCCTCGTCCCAGCACTTACATTTGATTTTTACCTCCTCATACAGGAAACCGTAACCACTCCTTTTTCTTTCCCCGCCCCCACACCACTCCAGGAGGTAGAAATACCTCCTCCAAACCCACAATCTTCAGTTCTTTTATTTATTGTCTTCTTGCAGGGACAAAAGGTCACACAGGAAACAAGGTAACAAGCAAGTTTAGCAGGGTTGGCCTGCCCTGTCTCATGGATCATCAGAGCGGGGGAGGGTCACCACAAGTTGGAGAAGGTGATTCTTCTAGTCTTGGAAATTGTCTGCAGCACAGCACAGAAGTGCCTGCAAGGAGATGGTCTCCGAATGTGTTCCCTCACCATACCAACAAAAAAGAATCTAAAAAAGGGTGCCGCCTGGCAGGCTTTACTGAGCATGTGCAAAATATCACGGGACATATAAAAGCAGTCGCTTGTTAGGTATCTGTGTGTCTAGTGTGCTGCTGAAAACATGGATTCCTCAGGAAAAGTAAGGGAGAAGAGGATGCACATTGTTACGAAAGAGATATCCTCGGATGACTCTCCTCCTCGTAAAAATAGCAAGAAGCAGACTTGCAAGCAAGATTGTCTGCCCTGCAGGTAAACGGCATTATAAAGCAGACTCTGAAGGAGGAAAGATGCATAAAACGAATGAAGAACAAGAAAGGGGATGTATCCCCTTTTTCCTCCTCATCAAGTTCCTGCTCTTCATGCACATCATTCTCCTTGTCACTCCTCTTCTCCATCCAGTGGGTTGGATTTCTCACAGGTGGAACATGAGTGAAAATACTTGACCAGAAATAGGGTCCCTCAGGAAGCGGTAGGATGCATGGGTTACAATTTAACAGATGTCGCTGGACCCTTTGAAGAACCGCACTTTCCTCATTTATGCACACTTCCAGAAAGGGATTACCTGTTATCTGAGACATTAAAAGAAAGATTTTCAGGGAATGGGCGGAACCAGAAAAGATTCTGATGCCAAGATGTCCTGTAAAGCTTTACTCTTTAGCAGCAGAAGGAGCCACCCATGCCTCAGAGTGGACAGGTGGATAAAATCCTGCCTAATCTGACAGGATGCTCTTCTTTGTCAGATGATTCTGCTGTAAAGGAATCTGTAGATAAGAAGGTTGAGGGACAATGAAGAAAGGATATGCTGGGGCACAGTTGTCTTTTAGATCACCAATATATGCCTTTTACTCATCTCATTGTGTTGCCTGGTTGTAAAGGCCTTTACAATGCTATTTTGGATGGTCAGGATTGTACTCCAATTCTGAACACTACGAAGAGACGTGCTATTTCTTTCGGATTTTGCATTTGATGGTGTTAGAGCATCGGCCATGTCAATTGGGGCGGCTGTGTCTGCTCATAGACACAGTCATATCAGAGATTAGCATTCCGAAGAAGCCCTAAAGCAACGGAATGAGGATGCCCCTTGAGGGGGCTCGAATGTTTGTAGACGTGTGATGGGCTGTCCCTTATCACAAATAACCACGCTGACTCGAATTTCAAGTCCAAAGTTGTTTATTGAGATACAAGGAGATAGAATAGCTTCTGGTTTTAAGATTTTAAGGGGAATTGGCACTAGGGCTGTTCCTCTCTATCTCCATTCCGCCTGCCCACCTCCCTAATCCAGGCGTCCGAAATGGCGATATTAGTGTTCTCACCAACAGATACTCCTGTCTGTCGACTGTCTTATTCTACTGATGTTTTGCCTAAGACAGTGGCTGCCTAACTCCCTTGGGGATTTCGATACTTGCCCTGACCTACCCCGTTGAGTAGTCTAGGGATTTAGGAATGGTGCCTTCTTTGACCCAGTGACACTATATCGTCTTTCACACCTGGCCTTGCTGATCCTTCACTGATGTTCTCCACCCGCCCCTTCAATCACTCACTCCGCCTTTCCAACTCTACCCTTTGATCTTACTTCTCTTCTTACTCCTGCTTTCACTATCAATCTAATCTCCAACTATCAGTCCACTGCTACTTCCTCTGTTATCGTCTACCTCCTCCCACATCCCCCTCTGCTTCCTGGCCTCATGCTATTCTTCTGTTATTCTCTCTCTGCTCCTACCACCACTCCTGTTCTCCCACTCCGTGTCACTCTTACTCCTCTTCCTCTACTACCACTCCCTGTCACTCTTACTCCTCTTCCTCTACTACCATTATGCGCTCCGTTATTATACCTATCCCTTTACTACCTTTCCTTCCTCCGACTACTGCTCCAGTTTACTGATGCTTTTACTTACTAATTCTCGCTATCGCCCTCTACTACCAACTACCGCTCTGCTGCCTATTCCACTCACTCGCCACTCTGCTACTCCTGCTACCTAGTGTCTACTTCCAAGTACTACTACCCCCCTTACTACTACAGCTACCACTCCACTACTATGGCACTACTCCTCACAGACATACCCTCCACAGACCCCCTCTCTCCAATAGCCCCGCACGGCTGTCGCTCTCACCTCCTCTGGTCTCTTGGTCAGCCTCCACCACCTTTTTTCCTCTCCCAACTAACCCACACTCCAGCCATTGCACACACTTACTTAAATACCACACCCCATTCCCAGATTGGTCACTTACCCTACCCAATCCACTTACCTGGCTCCAGGGATGTGTCATGGAAGGGTGTAGAGGCTTCAAAGGGGCTTGTAAGCTCCTCCCCTTTCTTCCAGGTAGTTTTGCCTCATGGTCAGCTGGGCTACATAAGGGCCCGTGGGGAATTGCTGTTCCCAGACCTTCCAAGGGGTATTTTAATAATACTAACCCTGGTTACCTAGTGGGCCCCTTAGTGAGTTTCTTTTAATTAATTAACAAAAATTCCCTGGTGGTTTAGTGGATTTACAGACCTTGCTAAATGTCTTTATTTAATATAAAACGTCCCTGTTGGGTTTGTCTTTAAGCTCTGTATGGGGTCTTTTTTTATTATTAACGGCCTCCATGATGGACTAGTGGTGTTCCCTGCTTGAGCGGGTTCCAGCCTGATGTCTTCTCGGCCCTGGCAGTATTCTATGGTGGGGGCCGCCCACATCATTATATATGAGGTGGGGAGGGGGCCTGTCCACACTTGTGCAGGCACCACAGGTTGTTTTGGTTGGCTCCCTTTGGTGGGCTTGCCCGGGTGGGCTCCCTCCGTCCCCTGGCAGGGCCTGTGCGCAGGCACTGTCACAATGGTCTAAAGGTAAAGATACACAGAAAAAATGAAGAAAGAAGAAGTCGACATATATTGGTTATTCCACAGGACATAGACAGCCCATTGTTTCCAGGGGGAAAGCACATGCTTGCGCATTCTGATTCAGCCGGAATATCAGAAATGGTTGAAATTAGCTCTACCTACTTCCCATTACAATTTCTTGACCTTTTACTTTGGGCTGAAACAACCCCACTGGTAATTGCAAAGATCCTGGTCCCTGTGGTGACTGCTCTGCACCATGAACGCATAGAAGCATTCTGATTTCTGGACGTTTGGCTGAGCAGAGCCCCCATCAAGGAGTTGTTAATGCAACAGGTAGAACGGACATGTAAGATGCTGTCTCAGCTCGGATACATTGGAAGAAGTCCCACCTAGTGCCTTTTCAAACCCTCTACTACATAGGGACAGTGTCCAGAACCAGCGAACAAATTGTGGAGGATGCTGAGAGGGATCTGTGGCTGATGGGCACTTGGCAGCATGTGTTCAAGTGGTTCATGGGGCCAGGTTGCACTTTTGGCCTCTGGTGAGACACCTGCACAAACATTGGGTCATGGCAACACAAAGCAATTCTTCCGGGGACCGATAAGGTGAGGGAGATGTTTGTTCTGTTGTCATCACAAACAGAACCTAAGGAAGGGATTCCCTTTGACATCTCCCCTTTCGTTCACACTTGCCATTGACGGCAGCAGACTTAGTTGGGAAGCTACACCGGGCACTCACTCTCATTAAGAGATGTGGAAGGAGTAAGTGAGGCACTAGTCATCGAATCGGAAGGAGTTATGGCTGTATGGAGAGACATTCAACGGTTCAGTTCTCAGGTTCATGTAAAGGAGGTTGTGGTGCAGACAGACGATGTGACCACAATGGCTAACAACAACATGCAAGGGGGTTCTCCTTCCCACCTATGGCTCTACTGGTTCACAATTTGGGTTTCTGGGTGAAAATCTCTTTTGCTTCTGCAATGGCTGTCCATATCAGAGGGGTGGGGAATATGGCAGAATATCTATTTCTGGCATCTCAAGAGTGGGTGTTGTGAGAAACCAGAAGGTGTCTCACCCGCTAGTCCCTGGGAATCTGTCTCCCAGGTGGCGAGGGCATGGCTATCGTCTTTGGATCTAGACCCTGTGGGAGGACCAGTGTGGGAGGATCACCTGGGTAAGGGGTCTTAAGGGAGTGGGACAGGTACACTTGATGGTGAGGCGCGGTATCCCCTTCCCTGTAACACCTTTACCCCATCCTACCCGGTAGGATATTTCGGAACTGTACCCCCCACCCCCTTCCCTACACAAACATTTTCACATGGACAGCCCACTCTGGGAGAAACATACGCTCACCCGAGCATTGTACCTGTCATGTCCCACTACTATGGTCATTTAAGGTCAGGCAACTAATGGTAACCACTCACACCTGACTTCCATTAAGCTTCCCCACATGGATAAAAGACAGGGCACGAGAGCACACTCTGAGCAAGGCCAAGAACATGAAGGAACAGTTTTTTTGAGGTGGCAGCTGGATGAGGGGAGAGAGACAGCAAAGCAAGAAGGGTGCACCATTGCAGAGATACCCTTGACCTTTCCGGCAGAAAACCGTTACTTTCCAAAGTCCTTCAGATCGAAAGATGTAAGGCCAGTAAAAAATACTGAAGAATCCTGCCTTGTGTGTCAGAGATACCCGGGGCCCGCCTGCATGGATGATCGAGTCGAGGAGGAGCAGCAGCCGCCATGGTATCGTCCTTGACTCCAAGATTAAATCAGCACCAGTAAGATTAATACAACCAGTGAGTTAGGGAGACCGATACAAGACGGGTCTGGGTTGAAGTCAAGGTTGCAAGCGGCAACAATGTATAAAGAGTGCGAGAAGGGAGATTTGTAACATGTGTGATGAAAGACGCAAGGAAAGCTGAATTGCTGATGGATGTTTGAACTAAGAGAAGAAAGTTACAACACCTGTGACAAAGTGGTCCGACAGCACAAGTGTGCTCAATCAAAGATCTCTGTAAGGTGTCAAGCTAAAAGCGATAAAAAGGAAAAGGTAAAGATGAGAATGAGAAATTAAGTGAATGGAAGTGGTCCTGCAATGGTTTAAGCAAAATCCCTTGCACAATCGAAAGTCTTTGATTTTTGAAGCCGTCCGAGCCTGAACGAGGGTGACCAGTTGAGAACATCGTGTTAAGGGGTCCAAGCCCGGATGAGGAAGATCCGTGGTCTGAGCCAGTTTGAGGGAGACCAGTTGTGTTGAAGTGGTCTGAGCCTGAATGAGGGAGACCAATTGTGAATATTGTGTTAAAGGGGGTCCGAGCCTGAAGGAGAGAGACACATGGTGAATAGTGAACTTGTTATGAATACTGCAAATTGCTTAAAGCGGTAGTTAGCCTCAGTAAATATCAAAGGTTTAAACCCGCTCACCTTGACAATTCGGAGATCCAATATGGAAGAGACAAATGCAGCAGTGAAAGTTCCCCTGAGACAGTCCTGGCCCCTCCAACCCGGAAAGAGAAGAAAACCGGGGGAGAGGATAGGATCGCCAGGGAAACCCTCTAATGGGAAGAAAACCCTGGTCGAGTCTGGAATCTCGTCGATCGGGAAGTAGTTGTAGCAGAAGAATCCTTGAGAGGTGGTTTCAAACGGAAGTTGCACAGGATATCCCTTCTGAGTAAACGAAAGGAATAAGAGAGTATCAGAGAGATGGAAAAGGTAAGACAGCCAACATAGAAGGCGGAAGGGAAAAGCTCTCACCCTTGGAGGGAAGGATTGGGACTGAAACTTCGGAACTGGACTTCGGAAGAACAAAGGATGAGAGGCAGGTCTTCTGCAAGAACAGACAGGTAAGTGATCCTAATCGGGGCTAGAAGGGAAGACTCAGGGAATAAGGAACTTACCCAGACGGGTTTCAAAGAGGAAGGTAATGCCGTGGAGGAGGTTCTATAGACGGCTAAGTTAAGCAGGATTTGCCGGGTTGGGCTGAACACGAAGGGAGCAGTGATTGGATAGCGTGAATGAAGATAATCTCTGAGAGATAGGTAAAGACAAGATTAGGACAGTTAAAGGGCAAACAAGAACTAATAGACAAGTAAGTACAGGATTCAATATCGAACTCACGGAGCGTCGGTAGCAGAAGCGACGCAATGAATCCTTGGCTTGGAGTCTTGATATAGTATCACGTGAGCGGTCCGTGGCGTCTCGGAGAGACGTGAAAAGACTAGACCGTAGCTGTCGGCTGGAGGAACCCGACGGGCATCCATCTTGGAACTGCACTTCCGCACGATACCGCACAAGCAGGTACGGGACCACAGAGTCCATCTACCACAATGTGTAACAGTATGCCCCCTCCTCCTGGGGGGCGCCCCGGGCTTACCCGGATGAAGCCGGAAAAAACACCGCACCAGTCGGGGAGCATGAACCCCAGAGGCCGGTTCCCAGGTCCTTTCAGCAGGAGAATAACCCTTCCAGTCAATCAGAAACTGCAATCTACCTCGCCGAAAGCGAGAGTCACACACCCCCGCCACCTCAAACTCAGGACCCCCATCTGTGAGAACAGGAGGAGGAGGGACCCCTCCTGTCCGACGAAAACGATCCGGCACCACCAACTTAATTTGAGACAGATGAAATACAGGGTGTATCCAAGACCAAGAGGCTGGCAAAGCCAGTTTGACAGCAGCTGAGCCCACCATGGCCAACACTTTAAAGGGTCCAAAGTATCTCGGCGATAGTTTAGACGGAACGAGATGGCGAGGAAGAAAACGGGATGCCAACCAAACAGAGTCACCGATGGTAAGTTTCGGGGCAATGCAGCGATGGAGATCGGCGTTCCGCTTAGCACGGTCTTGAGCCACCACAAGAGACTGCTTAGACAGTCTCTGACCATCTTGAATGTCCGCAATAAATTCATCAACACCTGGGCAGCAGGAAGGAGGAGTCGACACCATAGGAACACAGGAGGGATGAAAGCCATAAGAGCAATGAAAGGGGCTAGTCCGGAGAGCAGAGTGACGGGAGTTATTGTAGGCAAATTCAGCAAAAGGCAGTAAACCTGCCCAGTCATCCTGGGACGCTGACACGAAGCAACGTAGATATCCTTCCAGTGTCTGGTTCAAACGCTCCGTTTGCCCATTGGTCTGGGGATGATATCCTGACGAGAGGGCTCGTTTAATCCCTAAGACGTGACAAGTCTTTTGCCAGAAAAGTGAGGTATTTTGGGGACCTCGGTCTGAAATGATGGTGTCCGGGAGACCATGACGAGAAAAGATTTCAGAGAGGAATATTTTTGCCATCAAAGTTGCCCCCGGTAGCTTCTCTAAAGGGGTAAAATGTGCCAATTTGGTGAAATAGTCAATTGTCACCATAATGGCTGTCTTGTTCTCCGAAGGTGGTAGATGAGACACAAAATCGGTAGAGATGATTTGCCAAGGCCGATCTGGAATAGGCATCCTCGTTAATAACCCCAAAGGAGGAGTACGTGGAGTCTTTGCGTGAGCACAGATACTACAAGCCGCGACATAATCCTGGACATCAGATCGCATATTTGGCCACCAGAAGTGTTGTTGTACGAGTTCCAATGTTGAGAGAAACCCTCTATGACCCGCAGCCCTTGAGTCATGACACATTTGCAACACTTCGAGTTGTAAAGAAGGAATGGGAATCAACATCTGAGTACCGTAAAAGAAATATCCCTTTTCTTTAGTGAGATGGTGGGTGGACGCAATGTTTTCACAGAACGATTTATTTTGATCAGTGGCTGTTCGTACTTCTTGGAGAAAGTCAGTCAAGACAGCAATAAAACGAGCGTTGGGAAACATCTTCTCGGAACAGAATTTCGATGTAGGAGAGTCCTTATGAGACAGCGCATCTTCCTTCTGATTATGTTTTCCCGGCAAAAAGGTGAACTCAATTCGAAAGGGAAGAAAGAAATAAGCCCAGCGGGCCTGCCTGCTGTTGGTCGTGTAGGCATTTTGCAGGGCTCGTAGATTCTGGTGATCAGTGCGAACCTTGATAGGATGGGTAGATCCCAAGAGTAAGTGTCTCCATTCTTTGAATGATTGTTTGATAGCCAGAAGTTCTTTCTCAAGAACGGGATAGTTTTGTTCCGCCGCATTGAAAGTTTTAGACCGATAAGCTACAGGTCTTTCTTCTCCCTGTTCCGATAATTGTAAAAGTACGGCACCCAACGCAAATTGCGAAGCATCTGTCTCCACAATGAATTGTTTGGTTTGATCAGGGTTTATAAGAACTGAAGCAGAAGTGAATATCTCCTTTAAAGTTTGGAAGGCGTTCTGAGCCGAATCATTCCAGGAGAACGTGACTCCTTTCTTTAGAAGCCTGGTGATGGGTAAAATGATTTCCGAAAAACCTGGAATGAATTTCCGGTAGAAGTTGGCAAAGCCATGAAATCGTTGAATGTCTTTTATGCAAGAGGGAATCGGCCAATCCAAAACAGCTGACACCTTCTTTGGGTCCATAGAGATACCCTGAGAAGATAGCACAAATCCGAGGTAATTTACCTGCTCCTGGTGGAACTCGCATTTGGTGGACTTACAATACAAATGATTGATTTGAAGACGTTCCAACACTGTGTTGACATGCTGAATATGGTCCTCTAGGTTATTGGAATAAACCAGGATATCATCTAAATAGATGATGACGAAATGAAATAAAATGTCAGCAAAGAGATGGTCCATGAACCGCTGAAATATTGCCGGCGCGTTGACCAGGCCAAATGGCATAACGTGGTACTCATAGTGCCCGAAAGGGGTGCGAAAGGCGGTTTTCCATTCATCTCCTGCAGCTATTAGTATGAGGTGGTAAGCACCTCGGAGATCCAGCTTAGTGTAAATAGTAGCCCCTCGAACAGCTTCAAGGATGTCTGTGATAAGAGCCATTGGATACTTGTCGGCAATGGTTATCTTGTTCAATCCTCGATAATCAATGCAAGGGGGAAGTTCGTCCGAGTCTTTCTTAGGGATAAAGAAGAGAGAAGCTCCGGCTAGAGACACAGACTCGGTTATGAGCCCATTGCGTAAATTGGTTTGAAGATAATCCTTCAAAACAGTCTTCTCCCGTTGTGAAAGCACATACATGCGGCCAAAAGGAATGGGCTGTTCGGGGAGTATATCAATATGACAATCATCCCTTCTATGAGGAGGCAAGGTAGGAAATTCGGGATTTTCAAATATAGATCGGAATCCCCAATGACATTTAGGGATCATTTCTAATTGATTAATAGAGGAAACAGCAGGATGATGATCTTCTATAGTGGGAAGACGTATGCCTACTGACTCCTGATAAAGGCAATGGTGTACGCAATATTCTGATCCCAAGAACAGAGTACCTGCTGACCAGTTGATATATGGGTTATGGAGTCTTAACCAGGGAAGGCTGATCAGATCAAAAACCAAAGTTTCTTTATGGCTGGCAATCATGCAAGTGATAGGATCTGTCTGTTCTTTAACAGGTCCTGAACTTAAGGGACTCCCGTCCACACCCTGAATAGGAGTAACCATGTTCTTGGATACGAGGGTAATACCGTGTTTCTTAGCCCATTCATAATCCAGAAAGATCCCAGCCGCCCCACAGTCAATGAAGGCGGGAATACCAGGTAGAATGTGTTCTGAAAGTATCATAGACAAGGAAACTACTACCATGGTCTGGTTGGTTGAAGCATGGTCTACCGTCAGACCCGATTTACAGGGGGAAACAGATTTCTGTAACCCTACCGTTCTTCCCCTCTCGGTAGAGCTTTGGAGTTTCCCGACTTCGGAGTAGTAGAGCGACGAGGAGGAACTAGATGACAATCTTTCAGTACATGAGAAGAGGACCCACAGTACATGCATAGTCCGAGATTTTTTCTTCTTTCTCTTTCGGTTGAAGATAAAGGTCCTCTAACGGTCCCTATCTGCATAGGGTCTTCAGTTTGGGGAAGAGTCCTATTCCCAACATAGGAATAGTCAACTGAATGTCGTAATCCTTTGCTCTTCTTTCTTTCGTGAGACCGTTCTTGCATTCGATAGTCTATCTGCATAGTTAGAGTAATCATGTCAGCCAGATTAGCCGGACGAGGTACCTTAGAGACCTCATCTTTAAGGTCTTCCGTTAAGCCTCTAGGAAAAAGGGTAAGAAGCCCTTCATCCGGCCACCCTACTTCTGAAGATAATTGTTTGAATTGTGTTATGTATCCTAGCAAATCCTTATTTCCCTGTTTCAAATCAAGAAGTCTTTCTTGCGTGGAAACTGATATTTCCTTTCTGCCGAACATAGTCTTAAGGCTATTGGAGAAGGCGGGGTAAGAATCTAGGATCACATTATTAGAAGTGACTAGAGGCATGGCCCAAGCCAATGCAGGGCCAGAAAGATGGGAAATCACATACCCCACTTTGTCTTTGTCCGTAGGAAAAAAACGTGATTTAAAAGTAAATTGGACCGTACAACCGTCCAGAAATTCTTTGAGCTTATATGGATCTCCGTCGTACATTAGGGTATGTAAGGAAGAGGGGGGAGTGTCTGAAAATGCCCTAGTGACTTGCTGTCGCAGCTGAACATTATCCTGTTTTAAAGATTGCATCTCTAAGGACATGGCTTGCATAGCTCTCATTAATTGTTGCATTTGTTGCTCCATACGGATTCCGAATGTCAATATTTATGGGCGTCGCTTACTGTTATGAATACTGCAAATTGCTTAAAGCGGTAGTTAGCCTCAGTAAATATCAAAGGTTTAAACCCGCTCACCTTGACAATTCGGAGATCCAATATGGAAGAGACAAATGCAGCAGTGAAAGTTCCCCTGAGACAGTCCTGGCCCCTCCAACCCGGAAAGAGAAGAAAACCGGGGGAGAGGATAGGATCGCCAGGGAAACCCTCTAATGGGAAGAAAACCCTGGTCGAGTCTGGAATCTCGTCGATCGGGAAGTAGTTGTAGCAGAAGAATCCTTGAGAGGTGGTTTCAAACGGAAGTTGCACAGGATATCCCTTCTGAGTAAACGAAAGGAATAAGACAGTATCAGAGAGATGGAAAAGGTAAGACAGCCAACATAGAAGGCGGAAGGGAAAAGCTCTCACCCTTGGAGGGAAGGATTGGGACTGAAACTCGGAACTGGACTTCGGAAGAACAAAGGATGAGAGGCAGGTCTTCTGCAAGAACAGACAGGTAAGTGATCCTAATCGGGGCTAGAAGGGAAGACTCAGGGAATAAGGAACTTACCCAGACGGGTTTCAAAGAGGAAGGTAATGCCGTGGAGGAGGTTCTATAGACGGCTGAGTTAAGCAGGATTTGCCGGGTGGGGCTGAACACGAAGGGAGCAGTGATTGGATAGCGTGAATGAAGATAATCTCTGAGAGATAGGTAAAGACAAGATTAGGACAGTTAAAGGGCAAACAAGAACTAATAGACAAGTAAGTACAGGATTCAATATCGAACTCACGGAGCGTCGGTAGCAGAAGCGACGCGATGAATCCTTGGCTTGGAGTCTTGATATAGTATCACGTGAGCGGTCCGTGGTGTCTCGGAGAGACGTGAAAAGACTAGACCGTAGCTGTCGGCTGGAGGAACCCGACGGGCATCCATCTTGGAACTGCACTTCCGCACGATATTGCACAAGCGGTTACGGGACCACAGAGTCCATCTACCACAATGTGTAACAGAACCCAAGAACTTGTGAATGTGAAAAACCTGCGAAGAAAGAAACTTTAGTGCTTGTTTACTACATCAGGCCCTTTGCAATAAAGAGACTTTGAATGGTAAAGAGACTTTGGCACAGAAGGCCCTGATACCTATGCTTTGAACTGTATCCTCGTGGCAGAGAAGCCAGAGTGTGTGTGTCAAGCTTGAACGTACCGCCTTGTCCCGTGTTGAAAACGTGGAGAAGGAAAGCCAAATGCTCAACTATCCTAACATATTCTTTCTTAAACACTTTTCTTTTCCGTACATTGTTATCTCACAACATTTGTATTTAGAAGTAAGGATTGACAATAGGTTTATTAGTATAGTCCCTTTTATTTTGACAGAGACTCCACTAGGACTGCAGTATTTATTATTTGATGGTTGTAGCTTGCTCTCATCCTTAGATTTAGGGTTAGATAGGCATTCAACCAACCCATTGAAGTTCAATAAACACCCGTGAACTGTTATCACTTGTGTCTGTATTCACTGTTTGATACCATGCCTTCCTTAAAGTGTTCAAACCCTGGGTGTTTGGGGCGATATGCATACGATTTTGGACAGCATGGCTGGACCTTTTTGGTGCCCAGGGGAAGGCAGTTCCTTCATGCTTTTACTCAGGATTCCTGTCTCCCGGGCTTGCAGGCCAGAGGGCCTGCTGTATGGATTTCCTCCAGTTTCTTGGATACCCAAAGTAATACAGGAGATCAGAGAATGCAGGGATCTGGTAATTCTTGTGGTTCCTTTCTGGCCTCAAAGGCCTTGGTTCCTGGAGATGGTGCTAGAACCAGTATGGTGGATTCCCCAGGCCCGTCATCAAGTATTGGGGCCAGACCAAGGGCACTCTCACATCAGATTGCCCTTTTTCTCCAGAATTCCCAGATGGCCTGCCACACTTAAAGTTTATTAGCCCCTGTGGCATGGGGAGTCGGTAAATCAGGAGGCAACAAACGTGGGCTGAAACTGGCAGTCTCAACCCACGTTCCAAGCTGCCTGACGGCCGGTTCGCCTGCCATCTTTGCCCCTGTTACATTTGGAGCTGTAGAGCAAGAAGCATCCATTAGCGGATGGATTCAGACTACTCTCTCGTTGCCATATGAAATTGCTGGTGAACATATGCCAGCAGATGTGCATGGCAGGTCTACAGGGGATATGGCATTGTCCATAGCACAGACCAACGTGGTCCCATTGTTGGATATTTTCAAGGCGGCCACCTGGGTAGACCCTAACACTTTCACAACAGACAGCATGCTTAATTTGTACTAACATGCCTCTTGTACTTTTGGAGTAAGGCACTTTGCATTTCAACACTGTTATCAGAACTTTCTCCTAGAAATAAATGTGATGGGGGTATGCAGGTGTGCAGCAATCTGTGGTCTGTATGATTCGCCATCAGGGTCGGACTGGGACAAGAAATAGGCCCGGACACCCCCAAACAAATGGCCCACCCCTCTCCAAAAAAGTGGCCCACCCTTCGCCTCAAAAAAAGTGGCCCTCAAACCATCATCCGTGAATCGCGTCAATTCACGACTTTACAGAAAATGGTACTCATGGAGGGTTCATGTGTCTGTTACATTACAACACATTACCACTGTAACACATTTTCATGCTGCCTGCCTCTTGTCCCAGTTCTGCCCCACCCATGTCACTCTTGCTGAAAACTGCTATCCCTGCTCGAATTCCACCTCATGGCTGCCATTGTATTGCCCATATGAAATTCTATCGCAGGGAGAATGAGATGAATTATTAAATTTGAGTGTAATAACATGTTGGCATACAATGACTTGGATTCACCTAGTAGTAGTTAACATTGATGTGTGCAGGGTGGTTGGGATCGACCTAAAATAAGCATGCACTGGCAAAGCCAAGAGTTTTGGCATGGAATAGGCATTTGGCAGGCATTGCCGTAATGGTACTACCTGGGCATTTGATGTCAGTGCCTGGCAAATGCCTCACCAACACACAAGCCAGCACTGTTGGCTTTGGCACTGCTTGTTTTTAGCAGGACTTCAGATCAAGGAACAATTGCAAGGACAAACATTTTACTTATAAATAGCTAAAGGCACACCTGGTTAAGACATTTTTTTTACAACAGGGGCTCTTTTACAGCAGAAATTGAGTCATTAACTCTCAGCAGACTGCTTAGATAACACTAGCCGGCCAACGTTTGATGTTACTGCTTGATAGAGCTAGCTCAGATCCCAGGATTGAGTTTGGTGGGAATATACATTAGCATGGTTTTGTGCAATCAATGGGTGAGTACAGGCCATTATGCGCTGTACCAGAAAATGCAGATCATACAACGCATTACGCATGCAGCTTTCCCACACCCACCCCAGGCACTAATGGGGCACTATTACTCTCCTGGAATGCAACACCCTTGCCACTGAGAGAGAAACTCAGACAGCAGCAGTCGGGGTGGGCAGTACAAAAAAGAGAATTAACAATTCACCTTTGGTTTTGAATCTTCTCTGCTGGCAGGGATCTAAAGTAATGCGCTGGAAATTCGGTGGCTTAAATGTCTAACATTAGCGACAGCCCTGCAGTAATGAAACAAGTGCTTGGCGTCAAGACACATTCATAATGGTGTATTTGTTTATCACAGTGCTATGAAGCAAAACCAGTTGGAGATGTGTGCTATGCAAATGCCAACTAACATATCAACGGTACACAGAGGTAGAGCAACAACTCACCAGGTCCCTATTAATAAAAGTAGTTAGCATTTGCTGTGCATTATTAAACCAGCAAGCGTACATTTTTTTGCACTGCTGCAAACATTTGCATTGCAAGCAACTGTGTAACGTTCTTGTAATATGTGCATCGAAGTGCAGAATAAAGATCACTAAATACACAGTCCTGCAATGTGAAGCATGATAACTATTGGGCATGCAAATGCATGTCAAATGATGCTTCTATAACACACGGATCACATGGCTAGAATTAGCGAATCTCTTAAATGATGTGAACATGGTTTCTGTCACATGGCGCACATGACAGTGTCTATCGAGGACAGGCTATTTCCATACACATCAATTGGGCCTAGTTTACTGTGCCTTCTCCTAACCACCATCACTCACAGAGAAGCGCAGTGGCAACGTTACATTTTCTACTCTGTGTGGGGCGGCGAGAGACATTCCAATAAGCAGGCACTTGGGCAGGGCAAACTTTGGAGGAGTGGCCCACTTTCTAAATACTACAGCAAAAAAAAAGGTGTTCTTCCTGCAGCTGGCCGAGGGTAGACGCGCTCGAAACCGGGTGGCATGTTGCATCCTCACATATAGTGCCCAAGGCAAGACACACCATTGGTAGGCAGGATAGCAATAAGGGATCAATAGAACATTGCAGTTTCGGGCTACCATGGTCGCCCAGCAGGTTGAGCGACTGTTGCTGAGAGGTTATATGTTTGGAAATTGGTTAATTCTATGACTTTTGATATTAGAACAAGGGGGTATATTAAAAAGAAAAATGCGTTGTCACAGTCCAGGGGATGGGTTGGGTAGGCACCAGCAGCTTGCTTATATTCTGGGTGGAGGTGGGGGGCGGGGGGTTCTCGTCAGCATAACAGAGGCAACTTTTTTATGGTATGAAGCATTGAGTTGACAAGCAGCATATGAAACATCCGAGAGTATCAAGTTGACACTATCGGATGGATCACCCTGATATGCCTTGCACTGCACAATCACATAGCCTATAGGGTGGCTTAAAGGCAGTGTGACTGCTACTGGCAACTTGGCAAGGGGCATGAGCTTGCGAGATCGGGGCACGCACGGCACAGAGGGCTTATGGGGGTATCTGCTGACTCGATAGCGCACGTTGGGCGCCTCACTGGCACTGCCCGCGCAAAGGGCGGTGCTGCTCTGCACCACACACCAACCCTACAGTTCAAAGCATGGGTCCCGTCCAATTACTTTTGCTCACCATATGCATAGCACACTTCCTTCATGGCCTGAAAATATATACAAATGCAGGTTCTAACAATAAAATGCTCTACGTTAATAATTGCCACTGAACGCTGACGAGGGGGACTCTCGGGTCAGAGTAGATGTCTGGGTTGGCTCACGTTCTGCAACATAAAGGTGGCCACCTGCTTTTTCTTAACTCCCAGCCCATCCATCCATACTTTCCTACCAGGAGGTGTGGGGCCAGACTCAGAGAGTGGGAGTCGAGGACGCAGTCACGCAGATCTGTACATTCTGATGTGATGAGCAGCAGAGATCCCTGGACCATGGGCTGGGCAAGAATAATCGGGGCGCTCTCTGGGGAGGGTTGGAAGGAGCGGGAGACTAGCGCAATGTGTTTAAGTGGGCGTGGTGATGATAATGTCTGCAGTGCAGCATTGCACATTTATTTTATGATAAACTCGAAGAAATGTTGGTAGATCAGGCCGCCTGCCTATTCACGCGGGATCTAATAAGGAAAAACATGTTAACAGGAACGGCAGGATTGTGTGGCATGGCAGCCTGACTAATTGAATCATTTTCCTTGGACGTTCACTCAACTGTGCAATAAAGGAGCTTAAATGTCCCCAACCCATGGAAAGAAACTATGAGGGTCAGGTGCAGAGCAGATCGCATGCAGAGGACAGATGTGGGTTACAATTACAAACAAAGGGCTGGTTCCTGGCTGGCAATGTATTGCTTCAGGGGGCAGATGCACATGGGGTCAGAGATCATGGGGGCACGATTATCTTACCTAGTAGTGCCAATCCAGACTGCCTCAGGGGGTCTCTCTCCTTCTCTCTACTGCTGTTGCTGGCTGCCTGTGTGCCTGGGGGCCGGGCCAACCTGAGCGGAGGCTGCACTGCACCTCGGACTCAGAGGTGGAGGAGCAAGTGCTGAGCCGGGCGGCTGTCAGGCGGGCCGGTAGAGGCTGTGCCTGGCTCTGGCTGCCAGGCCAGCCACACTGCAGTCGGTGCGGTGCCCTGTGTGCCCACTACCAGTGGTGCTGCCTAGTCCTACTGCTGCACACTGCCCAAGGGCCAAGGCCTGCTGCTGCTGTGCTGGACGGCGGGTGTCACAGTCATGACTCGTGTCTTGTGGGTGGCTGCCGCTGGCCAAAATCATGTCAGGGCCAGGAAGAGGCCCAACTTTATCTTCTGGCGCTGTCTGAGAGAGAGAGTCACGTGGTAGTCCACTTGGCGTTGCGTTGGCGGCACAGAGTCTACTCAGCCATCAGCCGCATCCCTAGCCCCCAGGCACAAGTTGCTTTCAACTTTGTAAAGTGCAAAGTTGAAAGCAACTTGTTATTATATGGCATAAACTTCTTGGTGGGGGAAGGGGGCAGCCCACCCCCAGGGCAGCTCCCAGCCCAGCAGCAGGCACAGGAAGCAGCCAAGCCAAGCCAGTAGATGTTAAATATGTAACACTTGAAGCGGGGCAGCCAGCCAGCCCGAGGCGAGTACGGCAGCCCCGGAGTTAAGTGGCTGCAGCCTGAGGCTGCCTGCCACGCCTTAGTCACGGCCGCCGCCGCCCCCTGCAGTGGCGGCATGGCCGCCGCCCGCCGGCCTGGTGGCCCAGGCCCACCGACGCCGTGGCGTGAATGAATTATGCACATGCTTGCATCTGCATCTGCATGCATCATAAATTATGATGCATGCATGATGCAGATGCAATCATCAAAGCAAGGTAACATCTAGTGTTACCTTGCTGCTATGATGATTGTGCTGCAGAGTCAGACAGTGCTGCCGGCGCGCGGCGCCTCCCCCTCCTGGCTCCCTGCCATGCCCTGCTGCGCAGCCCAGCCCTGATCCCAGGTGGCTCAACCACCCCTCCCCCTCCAATTCCCCCTCCCCTCCCCCCATCCCCATCTGACTTCCCGCCGGCCGCGAATACTCGCAACGCGAGCTCCACACGGCGCAGCTCAGCAGAGCCCACACACTAGGCCGGGGCCGCTGGCCCGGCATGCCAAAAAAAAAAAAGACATTTTAAAATAAAAAAATAAAAAAAAAAAAAAAAAAACGGCCCCAGAGGTGGCTGCCGGAAAACCGGCCCCAGGGGACCCCAAAGTTGATCGGCCACGGGCCGAAAGACCGAAAGGGCCAGTCCGACCCTGTTCGCCAAAGGACACTCCATATACAGTTGTTTGGTATGCCCCAAATGTAAATACTGGAATGAGGAAGAGGGGTGTGGTGGACGGTTATGCTCTGGTAACATAATATTCATTACTGCTAGAACTACTCTTACTCATCACAGTACTTGCAACACGCACTCTCGGACCCGAAAGGGATGAAGGGGCCTGTAATCCAAAGGGGTAAGTTAACTGGGGATTGTTAGATTGGGGAAGGTAGTTCTACTTCCTAGAGGCCGAAGGGGAAAGAAGAACAAGAATGGCTATGGGTTCCTGCACGAGGAGGTAAACCTCCTAATGTAAGTACTCTAAAAAGGAACAGTAGGACTAGAAGTAATGAAGATTACCGGTAATGTTCGGAGAATATGTCACTCCTTTCCAAACTGTCTCACTGTGCTGAACTAATAGGGGACAGCAGCGTGAATCCTGATTTTGTATTCTGGAATAATTTACCAACGCACATAAAAATATCCCCCTCTTGCTTACCTACATTTGTCGAGCAAACCGATTGACATACTCTTCAGTTTTTTTATTGGTGTTTTGTAACAGGCCAGACATGCAAAACAACAAACTTCAGGTCCAGGCACTCTAATCCTAAGAAAGAGTTCCTTGTTAGTTTTAAACTTTGTTTTATTGCTGCTGTATAATGCAACAGACAGGGGGAACAATTTACTGCAGGGCACAAAAGGACATTGATGTGAGAAAGAATGGAAAAGTGGAATAGGAGGAGCTCAATGTCAGATAAACCAAGCTCACACATAAATGTAGCGCGATGACAGAGGCAGCTTTAGTGCTGTCTTGAAAAGCAAAAGCACACAAACCTACATCTACGGGGAACTGACCGCACTGACCTGACACAACCTGCAGCACCCTCAACTTCACAGGACACTAGTCACCTGACAGAACATAAACATAAGAACATTCAGGAAAACATCACTACGCCTTCCGGCAGAAGTATCCCACCAACCCAATGCAACCTTTCATTCATATCTAGTCCTTTCTCAACATCCATTTCAGCTTACAACGTTATATGACGACTTCCTGTCCGTCACATCGCAGGCTTGACTCCCAGAAGAGCCAGCTCAGCCTTTGATTCTTAGAGTGTTGTTGGATTGGCTAACATTATTTTGATACAATTAATATTAACGTATTACAGTGCTAAAATAGAAAGGTTATATTAAAAAGCACTTTACAGAAAATTAGAGAATAACTCATACTTGTTTTACCCAACATGCTTCGAGGAAGATTTATTTTATGTTTTCAGGTTGTTTTAGAATGTGGTTTGGGGCTTTGCAAACCACTTTAATAATCACAAACTGGTTGTACTCATGAAAAACACAATGCAGGAATCTTTGCATATTGATGTAAAACTAAAGATAGACTGACATAAGATGCGGTCCACTCGGTAAATTGAAGAGTGTAAATCAAGGCAACCTCATCTCAGTTCCTAGCTTCTCCACTTGACCAAAGGTTGTGATCCTGGGCAACACACTTTTCCTCATACAATCTAAGTTTTCTTAACTGCTCAAATTCCCATCACCCACAAGTGACCTAGTTCTGTTTTCCAATCAATAAGCTGAATCATCAATTCCTAAAATGCACCATCGTCACACCCAAAATCTGTCAAAACTCACCCACTTAACACCTCAATGCCCTATCCATTCCAGGCCTTCTTTGAAATTCTGGCGTACACTGCCCTTTGTTTCAAATCTGTCACTGCTGAGGGAGCAAAGTTGGCCCAGTGACTCAAGAATGATCCTGGACAAGTGAGCCTATACAGCGACTCGGGACTATTTATGTTGTTGGATCTATCTTCTGCATTTGACACCCTAGACCATTCTACACTATTCAACTGCATTAAATGAACTGTGCTCATGTCTGATGAATCTACAAATTGGTTATCATCCTTTATTGCCAAAAGACATTTAAGGGAAAAAATTGGCCAATGCCAATTACGGGTCGAAATAGGGGAATGTGGTGTAGAGGAGCAGGTAGACGCTATCTCGCCAGCCCCCCCCCCTCACCTCCGTCATATTGGAACTATCGGAGAAGAGCAATAAATGGAACCCCCTGCATTGTTCCCATACTGATTCGAGTGTATAAGAGAAGGTATGCACTGAGACAGCATACATTATCTACCCTCGCACTGAAAGCATGGAAGGATGTTGCATGGAAGAATGCTATATAGAAGGATGTAGCCTGCCAAGATGTCAGAATGCATCAATGAATATTATGGACGGACGTTAAAGTGAAATCTGATGAGGACAAAGTGATGTCATAAAGAAGATATATGAACCTATGCTGAAACGATATGAAAATACTTAGAAGTAACAATGTAACTGAAGCACTAACAGTAACATGTACCTAAAGCTAAAGTAATCATGGATCTAAAGAAGATGAAGTAACCTACTGACCAATAACAGTACATGCACAGTAATGCAAGGTAGAGAGAAAATGTATAGAAGCTTGCTATAGAGGAATACATTACTTGGCAAGGACGGCCATAATGGGAAAATGGATGCTAGCTCACGTTGAACCTAACCAAGCTACCTCAGAGACAGGCCAAGGTTGCAGGATCAGGAGATGCAGACAAACAGCTCTGTGTGCAGACCCGACGATGAGTCAAGCTTGGCCCAGAGTTAAAGATGCTATTTTGAGGGATAAGCACAGAGCACAAAGGGAATACATGTATAGGCTCTGAATGTGGGATATTCTTCATAGATGAAAGAAGAAAACATCTGTGAGAGCCACACTGTTGGTCAATTAAAAATATACAAAGTCCATATAAGATAGATTGAGCAAGTCTCTAGAGGCCAAGAGGAGCAACAGCACCCTGCATAATTAAATCAAAAAGCAGTAAATAGAAGGCTGAAATTGACAAATTTGTGGTCTCTTTACATGTGAATCAGAAGTCAAAAGCAAAGGCTATTCATTAGATCCTCAAGTTAAGATAGTGGTGTGCTCACACTCCCTTGAATATTCCAGGACAGTGAACAGGCAACAAGGTCAACTACAAAAGGAAGAATTTGGCTGATGGCCTACCAATGAGAGATGATGGACTAATTGGGAAAAAGGGGGAGTATTCTGATGGGATTCAAATACCTAGGTTTAGTTTCATCTACGTGCTGCTAAAGAGCCAAAAGTCCAAAGTTGGGATGGTAAGCTAACCAATCAGTGGAGTTGAGGGACAACCTAACATGCAATGTAGCATAGACTAATCCACTGTTGTTTTGTCCGCTATAACCAGTACTATAATAATTTAGAGTTCAAGTCATGCCCTACATATAAGGTGTAGCCAATGAGGTACTAATCCTTATATGTTCTATAAGGAGATATGTTCCCTTAATCAATCCATTCCCTTGATAGGTTTTGTATTTTGCCACATAGAATGACGTCATGTATGATGCATATTGGGGTATAATATATCCATGTAATCAAGCTGCTATGTGAGTGTGCATGCATCAGTCCGATGTCTGTGAGATCTCCCTACTTTATTAAATTGACAATAAAGTAGTACTTTGTCATATTCTTTGAGTCTGTCTGATTGTTAAACCAATACGGCTTATTGGGGAGGGACACCTCAGTTACAATTGTGTAGGGCATTGCCGAGATACACAGCAAAGATAAGGAAATATCATTCGGAATGGGTTTGAGGCACGGCTAATAAGAAACCTATGCCGTGGCCTCAGCAGGGTTCGCTGTCGAAAGATGTATTGCAGCATATAACGACATATTTGCATGCCACATATGAGGACAAAAAGTGGCAGAAAAGGTTGGCCATTTTAGAACTTTGGAAAATGTATCAGAGTGAGGAAAAAGATCCAGCCTATAGGGAGAGGATGCTCAATCAGCATAAAGGGGAGGATAAAATGCCTTCAGCTCCCCCTCCTGAAGAGAACAGTGCAGATACAGAGGAGAAGGGATTTTACCCGTTGAAGGAATTAAACGCAGCGGCTTGGCATGTTAATCCAACATATTCGCCCCCCACTTATAGCAGCAGTGATAATGCAAAAGAGAGCAAGAGTAGTGAACGCAAAGACATATCTACATGTGATCAAAGTAAACAGCGTAGTGAGAGAAAGGACAGACAAGACAGACACATGAAGATAGAGGAGGAAACAGGGAAAGAGTTAGAAATAAAGGATAAAGCTAAGGGAACCACAATAGTACAGAATGAATGGATGAGAGTACAAATATTGCTTAAGCTAGACAATAAGGGAATTGATGGGTTCAAGAAAGAGGAGAGAGAAGAGCGGGAATAGAAAGAGAAGGAAGGAGAAAAAGCATACAAAGAAGGGAGGGATAAAGAATGCAAACGAAGGGAAGAATGAGGAAAATATGAGGCAAGGAAAGAAAGGGAGGGATTAGAGGAGAAGAAACGAGAAGAGATAGAAGCCCAAAGAATGAAAGTATGTAGGTTGCAATGAAGGCAAGAGGAAGACGAGTTGAGAGAGACGAGGAGAAGAGAAGAATAAATAAACAAGAGTAGGGGTTTGAAAGACGATGAGATAGAATATCTATGTCATAGGAGCATGGCCCTGTACAAAGCTGCATGGAATGCAGAGATCAGCATGGGCTGGTGGGCAGAATACAGAAAAAATAGAGCAGAGACCGGGGAATTTATACAGGCAAATGAGGGACAAAGACAGGTATGACACCCAAGAGAATGTAGAAGGATCACTATTAAAGGCAATTGAAGGTAGATTAGATGATGGCATAACAGATGAATATGTAACATTGTCTTTAAATAAGTTAGACCTTGACGATACGGAAAAAGGCAATAGTCACATGATCTGGGGCATAATGATGTCAGACGTAGAGAGGGAGGAGAATGAGAGGGCGCAACGAGAGGGCACAAGTAGGTTTTCAAAAGAATCGAGTGCAGAAAAAGGGGAAAAATGGTCAGATTTAGAGGACCCTAAAGAGAGGACATCAGAATCAACACCATATGCTGAGGAAGGAAACCATTGGGCGAGGTTAGTTCTGCCTTGAAGACAAGGAGTGTAGGTAAATATGATTATGAACTGGGATTTTTAAAATTCCCATTATTGGAGAATGCGGGTGGACGACCACGATATATACAATGGCCTCAGATGGATAAAGACAGTTTAAGGTATAAATTGCTGAGTTTAACTTCCGGTGTGGGAAAATGGATTCATGAGTTAGAAAGAATGATGTTAGCTATAGGTGAGGTGAAAGGGCTGATAGCAGCTATCCTGGGGGAGAGAGCTGGCGAGGTTTGGAGGCAAGCAGGATACGACACAGGATGGAGCGCCATTTAATAATTGCAGAGCAGATGTATGGCCGGCGCTCACGGTACAATACCCTGATACATCAGTCATGGGTGTGATTATGACTAGGAAAATGGGAGAAGTTGAAGATCCTGTTGCTTCTATTTAAGATATTCAAGACAAATGGCGGCAGGAGACTCGTGAGCCGTGTGATAAAATAATTATTGAACCACATTTCATGTCAAGGACTGCCCGGGTCAGTGCAATGGCAATTGAACAAATTGGTGGGAATGGAAGCAAAGCCATGGCAAGAAATACAATTGACAATCATGCATTACTGCCGATTTATGCAGGAGAAAAATAAGAAGAAAGTTGAGAACAGAAAGCACGAGGAAGCAAAGTTAGTTCAGAAAAAGTTGTCCAAAATAGGCATGAGGGAGTATTGACAAGTAATGAAGGAGGGTTGACACAGGAGATACAGCCAGGGCAGCAAAATAATGGAGGAGGTCCCACAGACCAGAATGGGTATAATTTCAGGCCAAGAAGAAGAGGGAATGGGCCTAGAGGAGTAGGATGAGGTGAATTTCAAACCTCTCAGGGAAGCAGAGGATTTAATGGTGGACAGCCACAACAAAGTTGGAATTGAGGAATAATGGGACACATAGCTAGGACACGCAGAAGCAGAGGACGCATGCAACCGTATTGACAAGCTCCAAGAGGGGGGATGGGTTATGCTCCACAATATAATACAGAACCACAGGAATATTATGCCCGTGATCACACGTATGCTGAGACATATGTGCCACAATCCAAACAAATCCAGCCAGCACCGCTGCAAATGCAATCACCACAAGGGCAACAGTAGCAGGTACCCATGCAACCACAGCAGGCACAACCACAGCAAGCACAGACACAGCAGGCTATGGTACCACGATGGAACATGGCCCTTGGAGTCCAACAAGCACCTGCAACCAAATTTGGGAGTGTGACTGTGATAGGGGGAAATCCTTTCACAGGTAAGGGGGATGAATTTATATCCACAATAGGACAGCCCAAAAAGCGACTTGATGTGTTCAGTACTATCAGTGACACCAGACCCCCAAGAGGAACCAAGGGTCAAGGTGACGATAGGAGGCAAGACGTTTTCAATTCTAGTAGACAATGGAGTCACTCGTTCTTGTGTGTCAGGCACTTACCTTGTCTGCGGCCCAGGAGTCGGGCTCCTCCCATAATCCCGCTTCTGCGCCGACTCCGGGGCCGTCTTGTGTCCTTGCCTGCATGCCCACGGGGGTCCTTGGCCCATCACGGTTTGCCCGTCCGGCCCCCACGGTGCAGTGGTGTTTTTGGAGGCTTGCCTGGGATTGCACGATCATGGCGCATGCTGCAATGTGATTGGATGTTGCCATGGCGCCTCCTGGACGCCTGGCAAACTCATTTTTCCAGTCACGTGACCAGCACAATGTCACGTGACCGATTAACAAGGAAGTGACTATAAAAGGCCCAAACAGCAGTGGTTCATTACTTCACAGCTGTTCTTTTGAGTGGCTTTTGGTGTTTAAGTTCTCTTGATCCTGATTTTTGTGGCTTTTGACCTTGGCTCTGTCTACTGGATTGCTTTTTGGATTTTCCTTGAATTTTGGCTGCCTCTGTTTTCTTTTCTTCTGGTTTTTGACCCTGGATTTTTCCTCTTGGATTGTTAGTGGACTTCCCTTGTGTGCTGGCGACCTGTACTCACTTCTGTCTTCAAAGGAACTTTGAACTTTGGATTTTTCTACCTAGATGACTTCCCTGGAACTTGCTGCTCGAACATTGGACGGGACTTTATCATCCAGTGCTTTTCATGTCCTGGAGGGAGGTTTTTCCTGCTCCTGCGTTTTTTCCCTCCCTTAGTTCGTTCCACCCCCAGTGCACAGTTCGTTGGGTTATTTACCTGTCTTTGTACTCTATTGCTCTACGAATTACTGTGTCCTAACATTGTTCTTCCTTTCAAGCTGCCTGGGGGTCCGTTGCTGCAGTTCCAGTCTACCTGTGGCCACAATAACTATTTAGTGAGTTGCTTTGACTTCCCTGACTGGTGCTTGGGGACAGAGGTATTTAGTCTACTCGGGAGTCCACGTCTTAACATTGTGTCTGTGAGGAAAAATCAGGTACCGCCATGAATGTTCAAGGATTCTCTGAGGCGACAAGTTTAGTTCCCTTTACAGACGAATTACCAATTTCTATAGGAGAACATGATATGTCAATGCCATTACTATACTCTAGGCAGACGCCAGTTAATATATTGGGATGTGACTTAATGACAAAGCTTAACATAACAATATCATTTACTGATGAAGGGATAGTGTGCTCTACTCCAGAGATACACTATATTAATGTTGGGGAGTTTTTATTAGCCTTTACAGGCCAGCAGGCATTACAAGGAGTGCCTTTAGACCCAGATGTATTTTTGCATGGAGTGATTATACTATTATCATTGTGTCATGGTCATGAAGTCAGGGGCACAGGCATGCAGGGATCGCATGCACAGGAGACCTGGGTGGAAACTGAACAAAAGTAAACAAGAACATCCATTTAAAACCAAAAAGCTTTTATTATGGACATAGCACTTCAGATGCATTAACCATGAACATTCCATCCATTAAGCAGGATGCATTAACCTTGAACATTCCATCCATTAAGCAGCCCCAAGTGTATTCTTGGGTGTGGCTGCTAATGGATTGCCTTTGCACGTGCTCACTCTCTAGGAGTGGCAGGGTGTGGCTGGTAAACCGGCCCTAATGGGCATGCCCACGATCTCAGCTATATAAGCTGCCCCGATCCTCAAGACAGACGCTTCGCATTATTCTCCATTTGCAAGCAGCGTAACGCTCACTGTCGCCTGAGGTCAGCCTTACCTTTGAACATCCTGCTTCCTGGACATCCTGCTTCCTGCCAGCATACTTACCAACTGGGTGAAGCTGTTCTTACCTGTGCATCTCTTCGGCGAACCAAGTATTCATCTTTACACTTTCCGGAACGCCGATATCTTCATCTTGGCACCACAGCATGACATGCTCCATCGTCGACGGCAGCGCCTGCAAGGGAAAACAGAAGACAAGGTTAGACATCGAAATAATAGTCAGTTTAAGGTTGCGCTTCGCCATACTTTGCGCTTTTCCTTAAACCATCACTTACCTACTGTCGAACATTGCGGTAGCATCCATCTTCGATCCGGCCGTGTGTTGCATCTCACAGCTGCATTGAGGCTGCATTTCCATCTAAGGGAAGAAAACAGAAGAGAGACATTATTGCGGGCATAAATAGGAGCAACATATAAAGACATTCAACAGAATGAACAGCATCACAAGAGCTCAAGAAAGACTTAGCAATCATAAGGAGAAGCATAGTCACAGCTGGACTGGACTAATCTTTATCAGGGATCAGTGAAGGAACTAGATCCCATTCGACACACCCCTGCCAGAAGTAGCAGGACGGAGAGCTTATCTTCCACAATTAACAGGTGAGCTTTATGGGCTGCGGTTTTCTCACAGAAACTGTACTTTGGGGTGAAGGGTTTAAAAGTTACAACAATCACTGATTGGTGCACTCACACACTCTTATCTCCAAGCAAGAACAGTCTCCCACGTACCACCGCTCACAGCTTTTCTACTGAGGGAGAGGCCTGAAGGGGGTGATTCAAGTTCAGGGAGGGCTGCAACCGTGCCCCAACGCCTCCGCTGAGACCAGGTGAGCATAACAAATGGTTACCAAGGTTGGTAGCTAAAATATTGTCAATACCTGATGAATTTTTGTTCAGACCAGAAATCCCTATGAGGAAGGGTAGATTATTCCCTTAGAGTTAGAAGCAGCAGTGGTTAGAGAAGAAAGGGTGATGCTTCATTGGACAGATGAAGGAAGGGGATGGAGGACAGTGATTGCCCTAACTGAAGGATACAGGTTGACAGATTTGACAGACGAAGTACTCTTTAGAGATGACTACTCTGACGATGAACAGTGCTTTTTATAAGTATTACTTATTGGATTAAAGTAAAGAATATAGAAATACCGCAGAGAATGGCGTTGGTAAAAAGAAGACCATCATTCTTTCAGGAAGACTTAGAGAAAGTGCCTGAGATTTTATGGACTACGAGCCCATATGATGTGGGACTGTTAAAAGGGATAGATGCAGTTAAAATTAAATTGAACCCAGGAGTTCTTTTTCTAAGAACAAAGCAATACCCCAAGCCAAGAGAGGCAGATGAAGGTATATTTGAGATCATTTCCGCTTTAATGAAGCAAGGCATATTGGTGCCATCAGATTCATCGTGTAACACGGCTGTGTAACCTGTGAGGAAATCAAAGGGGGGTCATGGAGATTTATTTAGGACCTTCGCCCTCTAAACAATATAGTCAAAGCTGAGTTTTATTTAGCTCCAAATCCTGTGACAATACTGTGTAATATCCCTTCCAAGGCCAAATATTTCACAGTTGTCGATTTGAAGAATGCTTTCTTTTCGGTTCCCCTTCATGAAGACTCACAAGATTTGACTACCTTTTTGTATAGAAATACGTGCCTGAAACATAGTCATTTTCCCCAGGGGTATTGTGAGTCCCCTTTGATCTTTAATATGGTCCTCCAGATGAACTTCAGAAAATAGATGCAGTGAATACTTTGTTAAACTTATGACCATAGTCTCAGTGAAATAATATAAGGTAGTGTCATGATGCCTACCCCCGGAGCACCAGGCCAGGCCCAGCACCCCCGGGAGCAGGCATCATGCCCCCGGGTAAAAGCCCAGCGGCCCCTTTTAGGGGCTCTTTGGACTCTGTCCTGGCGCCTTTGGTGCCAGGCTCATGTTGGACATCAGTCCTGGCGCCATAGGCGCAAGGCTCATAAAGGAAAGTGTTTGGTGCACTTACCTGATGCAGACCATGCTGCAAGAAGACCCAAGCCAAATGAGGCTTAGGAGGGACTATTTTACTGAAGGGACTATTTTGTTACTTGGGTGGGGCTGTGGAAGAATACTTACCTAGGACTTCTTCCAAGGCTATTTAAGCCACGCCCGGACAGCCACATGTGCTTCGCATTGTTCTGCATCCCAGCAGCTGAACGCTCACAGTGTCTGCTCCTGCACCTGGACTCCAGCCCCGCCCGCCTCAAACCTGGAACACCTGTAAGGAAAGAAGAGAAGAGAAAGGTGAAAACCAAGAACTTATTCAAACTTCTTACCTGCATCCGGAATCTTCACGCCAGCATTCTTGAAGAAAGACTTCCATTTAAAAGCATTGCGTTGCTCGCTGCAGCACCGTGCTTCACTCACCTGTCCTCGAGACATCTCCCGGCTCCATCGCGGCTGTCAGCACTGGTCGCCACATCTCTGCACCTAGGGGAAAGAAGAAGAGACAAAAGGTGAGCAGAGGGAACACAGGAGGAAAGCCGAATTTCCAGCCATAATACTTACCGGCTTTTCTTGGTGAACCATTCCACATTTTGGGTTCGCGCCGCTTCGTTGGCAGGTACCGCACCCCGGCCCCTATGGGTAAAGGACAAAAGACATTACTGGGGAATTATAAAGACATTTAGAGGGGTCGCCCTCTTCACTAACTCACCTGATTTTACCATCGGCAATTTAACCCCTCAACGCATCGCCTTCGTTCTGCACCTGAAATAAAGGACTGATCACAGGCAGGGGCGCCTCCAAAGGGTGGCCAAGGGGGGCCACGGCCACCCTTATAGAAAGGCTGGCCCCCCTATTGGCCACCCCCGTGAAAAAGCAACAAAAATATTTTTTTTTCGCACTGAACTGTGCATGGACATTAACATGCCCAGTTCAGTGCGAAAAAAAGGATTTATTTTTTCCTTTTTTGCTGTGTCCCACAGCCTTTGATGGTCTGGGGCAAGAGAATGAATTAAGGCATAAAAAATGTATGCCAAGAACATATAGCCTGCAGGACGGGAGTCGTTGCAACGTGTGTCCCACTGTATTCAATGCGTGTGTGTGTGGCCCATGTGTTGGGCAGTGCCGAGTGGCTCCAGGTTGCCTCTGTCTGTTTCTCTGGGGTTGGCAGACGTCACACCCATGTAGCAGCGTGCAGGCACCATGTCCAGAGCAGCAGACCACACAATAGATGTTTTGACCAGCTCCCAGAGGCACAGCAGTTACCCTGCACCCATCTATGTCTGCGGTGCTGGTGCACACACAGTCAGCGCCCCCACCGTCACTTCTCCTTTCTCGGCTACAACAGAGCCTATCCTGTGAGTGGCTCAATCAACTCCTTCTGTTTTGCCTTTTGGTTCTGGTGAGAAATGTTGCACTTTATTTCCCTTCCTTGCTTTAAGCTGAAGCCTAAATTGAATTACCTCAAGGCTGCCAAGCTCAAATTACAGGCGGTCCTGCAAGCGGCTAAGCAGGGGAGAGACAGCACTCCTGTGTATGGATGTAGGGGCGGTGGGACGCGTCCCCTAATTGGCCAGCTCCAGGTGCCGGTGGCTTGCCTGGGCAGGTCCCCAAATGTGAGCCCAGGACAGGGGAGTGAGCCAGAAGTGTGCGTTCCCCTATCCGCAGAGTGGTGCATTTCTTTGCACGCACCTAAGAAAGACGGCCCGGCAGACAGCAGCAGCAGGGGCCATGCAGGAACCGATGCAGGTAGCCCACAGCCAGCCTCACCTCCACACTACGGATCTCACCACTTTAAGGGGAGCCCATAAGCCACACTGCTGGCAAGCTAGCAGAGGTGCATTCCCATGACCTTGCTACCCAGGGCCAGGCAAGTTATACAGCTGCATTTCAATGCAGATATATCCCAGAGCCATTAAAATTAAAGCAAGCCATCTTAAATGTAACGCCACCATTCACTGGCAATGCATGGAGTCAAAGCGCCAGTGGAAAGGCAATCGCATCTCTTCAAGCCCAAAGTGAAACAGGAACATCATTAGAGAGCTGTGGAAGGGAATCCACTGCATTATGGAAATTATAATGTATTATGTACTTATACTGGACCCCTTACTGCAACAGTAGTCTCACCTAGCCGAGGCTCCTCCCGCGCTGGTGTATTGTGCCCACACGGCAGAGAAGCAGGTTATCACAAGTGCGGGTCAGGGAGGTAAAGAGAAACACTGAGAGATGATTCCACCAGGCAGGCAAGAAGCAAGCACTTCAGAGCTGAGAGGTAAGCAGAGTGTGTCTGGAGATACAGTCTGAAGAACAAGAGTATTCCTAAAAAAGTCTAACTTTTAAATTGCCTGGGTTTTTTATGCACACTGACAGGTGGTGACTTTACCTAGGTTGTGTTCTCAGTGAAACAGAAAATAATAAAGGAAAGATGCGTTGCTCAAATTTACAAGTAACATTCTTAAAACTAAATTGGGGACGACAGAAGAGCTGCAATTTCAGAAACTGAAAAAAGGCCTTTTGGTAGACCCTCATTTTACCATCAACCTGTCTTTCCTAAGATTCCTTTGTGGAGACCAATGCGTAAAATGTACTGGGTGTATTCCCATCATAAATGCATTCCAAAGACAAGATACATCTAGTATTCTATTTCTACATAAGTCAAACCCTGCTGAGTGCACCATATTTGATAGGCATGTTGGCAATTAAAAACTTGTGAGTGAGGATTTAGAGGATTCTCTGGCTATGATATGATATATGATATTTTAGCTGTATCCCGCTCATACACAAGTGTTTCCGAGCGCGACAAGGCAAGGGAGGGGAACAAGGGAAGACAAAACAACAATCTTACTAGGCCCAGTGGCACTGAATACGCGCAAGTGCAGGGTGGAGCGTAGGGGGGGGGAGTGCAAGGGAGATGGGAAAAGTGGAAAGGGCTGAGCAAGGGGTACAACAATACAAAAGGTAGTGCAGCCAGCAAGGTGGCAGGTGCAGGTGGTAGGCGGGTTCTCAGTAAATGTTTGGTCCCTTACAATCAATGTGCTCCTTTAATTTAAAACTGTATATTTGACTTTTCAAGTCAAAGTTGAACAACTATTCTATTTGAAGAACAATAAATTGCCCAACATGCATATACACATCACATATTCCTTACATAGCACAAGCAGGATTGTGAAACTTAAAATGTGAACCGTACTGGTATTAGTGTAAGCGCATCCGGTACATTAATTAGTTAACAGTTAAATAATCAATGGAATTATATCAATATGCAATTTCTTAACTCTCATATATACATAGTTTTCAACTGGACTATATGCTGCATCGGCATAATAGATTTCCTGAAATTCAGTTATGTGTTTGTTTTGGTGTGCCACCCCAAGATTTCCTTTGGCCTCATCAGGCCACCCCTATAAAACATTTCTGGGGGCGCCACTGAGTGGATTTTGCCAGCGCCATTCTGAAAACCAGTGAAGTAACTGGACGAACGCGCGCCCCTGCACCAGAAGCAGGATGGAGAGTTCATCCTTCCAAACCATAAGGTGAGCTTAAACCAGGGGTTTTGGAGGAAGTCAGAGAAGAACGAAGGGGGAAGGGTGGAGCAAGCACACTATTCTGCAGACAGTTAATCCCCTTTCTCATCTGCAAAAGGATATTCCTACGGGCCAGACAAGCAAGATTTGGGGGTCCTGTTCAATCGGTGGTCCGAGTTCTGTGCATCACGCTTGAAGAGGCCACAGCAACCCAGACTAGACCAGCGCCTCCGTGGGAGCCAGGTGAGCTTTACAGGTAGACAAGGAGAAGTTACAATATTGCCAAGAAGAAGTCTTGTACATAGGACAGTTTATCTCTCATGAATGGAGAAAAGTGACACCTGAAAGAGCCTAAGCAATCATGGAAACCGTAGCACCTAGAAAAGTAAGGTAAAGGCAACAGTTTGTAGGCTTATGCATTTATTGCAGTGCCTGGGTTTTCGATTCCAGTACGTACATTCATCCACTTTTAAAGGGACTAAATGAAGCACAGGTAGATAAGAGCACAATAACATGGACAGATGAGATAATTGAAGGGTTTGAAAAATTATAAAAGGCAACCAGTGCAGCCCCTCTATGGGAGAGCCCAGATTATAGTGAAGAATTGTATTTATTCTCCCATTCAAATGGAGAAGTTATGACAGCAGTTCTTAGACAGATGTGTTGTGTGCGCCCTTAAGCCTAGGTGTCCATGGTTTGCACGGTATAAATGAAATAAAGTAAAGTAAAGTAAAGAAGACGACATTAGGACATGAACATAAACCAGTGGCATACAACAGTGGGATTTTAGATCCAGTAATGAAGGGACACTATCCCTGTCAGCAATCTTTAGCTGCTGCAGCATTGAAAAAGCTTCAAGTATAATGATGGGGTGCCCAATAACGTTATTTGTAGAGCATGCATTGTTTGCAATCTTAGAGATGCCCAAAAGTACATTGACCAAACAAAGAGCATCAGGGTAGGAGTTGATTATTTACAACCCCACGATTAAAATTGTTATATGTAAAACAGTAAATCCAGCAAAGTTTATAGCAGAACCAGTAGGAGAGGATGACTATGTACATGATTCCACAGCAAACACTGACTGTTATAATGATATTCCCCAAGCTAGAGAAAATGCCCTTTGGAGGGGGATTGTTGTTTTTATTGATGGTTTGTAAAAAATTGACCAAGCAACTGGGAAAGGCATACTGGAGCAGCTTTAGCTTAACTGAATAGAGAATGTGAATTTGAGATAGTAACAAGCATGTGGTTGTCTTAGAATTATTCAGCATAGGCTGCAGAATAAGTGGTGCTCATCGAAGCGCTGCAGAGCTTTGAGGATGAGGAAGTGACTGTGTACTCTGTCTCTGCCTATGTGACGTCAACCGCACAGGCAGTTTGTCATGCTGGAAAAGAAGGGACTTCCTCCGCACAGACAGCACTCCAGTGCAACATGCAGTCCTATTGGATAGGCTTATAAAAGCATTGAGAATTGACCATAGCCAGTGGCGTCGCTAGGGGGCGGTCTGGGGGGGCCAGTACCCCCCCTCTGAAATCAAGTGCCCCCCCATGTGCCCCCCCACCTCAGCTCTCAGATGCCAGCCAGCCTTTTGTAAGCAGCAAAGGGTGCTGTGTGTACAGTGTTAAAGAAAAAAATGCTCACGTTCCATTGTAACAATATTTTCCCTGAACCAAAACACAGGCAGTCCTCTCCAGCCCCTGTGATCCCTAGTTTCCCAATTTGCAATTGCTTGCAAGGCCTCCAGGCTGTCATGAAGAGAGATAACACAGGTGCTGGAGAGGTCTGCAAGGCAAACTATTTGTTTTATTGCAATAAGATGCTACATATCGAATATGAGCTTTTAGTTTTTTCGTTTTACTCAATTCACATTAGTGAACTAATGTGAATTGAATAAAACGAAAAAACAAAAAGCTCATATTCGATATGTAGCATCTTATTGCAATAAAACAAATCGGCAGCTGCAAGTCAGGCCAGGCCAGGCCCGGTGCTTAACAATCTTCCCCTCCCCGAGCAGATCCATGTAACTATTTTACCTAGCTCCAGCATGTGCATTGCTTTTGCAGCGCAGCACAGTTTGCAAAAGCTCCATTGGGACGTGCTAGCCTAGGGCAGCCAGTGTTTGGTGATTCTAGCATCCTGACTACAGCTTTGGTCTGGTAACAGCAGCAGACCCAGGAGTTGTTCCCTCAGCACACCGGACAAACTGGACTGGTTAGACTGGTACTGGACTTGTACACAGAGGAGAGCCTGTGGTCGGAGGGGGCTGTGATAAACGATTCATCTTGAGTTTGGCAGGTAAACCTGACAGTGTCACTAGTGTCTGTCAGAGTGAGTGCTTTTTCCCCGGGTTTCCCCTCGCATGTTCTTTCGTTTTTTACTTTCAAAGTGCCCTACATAGCCAGCTAATTAAGGCAACGTTTTGTGTATCATACATCAAAAGACTGAAAGTTGCAGGGGTGGACTGGCCTACAGGGTGCTCTGGAGATTTCCGGGTGGGCCTCTGAACCCTGGGCCTCTTTTGGATTTTATTTTTACATTCTCTCATAGGGAAAGGGTTGGGCTTGCTTAATATGTGTAATTTGGGGCCACTTTGAAAATCATTTCCAGGGCCTCTTCTGGTTCCCAGTCCACCCATGCTTGCAACAGGTGAAATTCTGGCATTGTGAGGGGAGGTCACAGCATAGCTTGAAGTGGGTGTTAATTAGATTGGATTGCAGTACAGAGACACACAGCAGTAGTAAATGCAAAGATTAGAATGCCTTCTGGCTGCGGATCAATGAAGCTCCCACTAATAATTACTAGACAGTCACCACAGAGAAACCTGTCACATTGAGAGACACGTTATTTCAGAGAAAAGAAAATGTCAGCGCTCCGCTACAAATTCAAGACATATTTTTCTGGCAGCAGGGCAAGCTCTTAACGAAGGGGAGTGATGGGGGCAAGTGGTTCTTCCTGGCAGGTCATTTTACTTAACCATTTTATTTAACTAATTCCATGTCCCTCCCAATTTCTTTAAAAGGGGGCTAGCGTGTCTTTGCTTAAGCATGGTCACAAGATTTTAAGTGTTCCCAAAAGGCACCAAGTACATGGGCAACCTCACATTGTTAGCGACATATTAAACACTTTTCAGTTTATGGCGTACATCCTAAGTGATCTGTGTGCAGTGTCAATGTTGTTGGAGAAAATAGTACCACTGGCTTTATAGTCTTGTACATCCATGAAGTGCATGTAATACAGTGATCTTGAGCTGTATCAGTGACCCACAATGAGTGTGCACTGTGCAGAATGACAAGTGTAAAGTAGAAAGCTAAAAAGTTAGCCCAGCAGGTTGAGTAACTGTTCCTGAGATGTTATATGTTCAGTTCTGCCTGGAGATTCTTAGGCATTTGGTTCAGGGCAGGCCAGGTGTTAGGCAGAATCCTGTGCAGTTCCCTTGGGGACCACTGCAAGAAGATTAAGACTACAGGAGTAAGCAGTAAACCCAATTGGTAGCAGTCTGTACCACCCAGATTTACCTGCAAGCTGTGGCGGAGCAGTTAGACTTCTCTCAAGAAGAGTAGGGCAGTATATAGAGTACACACAATAGGGCTAAAAACACAGTAGAGCAAACAAACACTGACCAGAGCTTTGTATCAAAAGTATATAATTATTTATTTAAAACACACTTTAGGAAATACACTAGCACTCCAAATCAAAAGTAAGTTAAGAAAATCCGAGGCCACCAGGGGGTGCACAGGCAATGGCTGCCTGAGTGCACAGCTCCCGCCTTGACTGGGTCACCGCAGGGGATTGAGCCCCCCCCTAACCCCCCCAGCAGGCCCACCTCGACAGATCCGCCAGGCGAAAGAGCGGCGCTCGGGGTCCCCGGATAGCAGTAGTTCGGGACCCAGGCCTTCAGAGCGACTTGCTGGGCGCCGCGGAGCCGGAGGAGAGGCGCTCCTCGCTCGCGCCCTTCTGGTCCCTTGACTTGGCCTGCCCCCTCCCCGCGGCCGACCTCCTCGATTGGAGCGGAGGACCGGCCTGAACGGGGACCGGCCCCTCGAAGGCCAGGAGACATCGCGGCAGCCTGGGGAACGCAACCCCCCCGCCCTCCGCCCCCCCCCTCGACCCAGACGGCACCAGACGAGGATCCCCCAGCGAGGTGGAGGACGGGGACACCCTTGGCACCCGAGGCCCGACACAGCGGGTCCGGGGCCCGGTGTTCCCCCTTGACCCACGTGGAAAGCACAGCATAGATCTGCCCCCCTCAGGGGACCTCGATCGCAGGCCGGAGCGGCCCTGAGGAGTGACGTGGCGGTTGGGCCGTGGGCTGCCAGAGACCCCTGGGGGGCGCCGGTGGGGACCACAGAACATGAGCGGAACGCGCTGCCCCCCTCCCCCGGACACAGAGACTGGGCCACGGGCCCCTGGAACTACGAGGGAGCGAGGCCCCCGCCTGCAAAGGGTGGGGCGTGTGCCCGCCCGGAGGTGGCCCCCCCACCCCCCTACCTTCTGGAGAACAGGGTTGGGTGCAGGAGTTGAGGCACCTTCCCCCCCTGTCTGCTTGGACGTCCCGGCCCCCCCCCTTTGTTTCCTGGAAACACAAAGCCAGCATACCTCGACGTGGGGGGATACCCAGGTGTGAGGCCCCCGCCGGTCGCAGGTGGGGCGTGTGCCCGCCCAGGGGTGGACCCCCTCTCCCCCATCCCCATATCTAGTGCCCACTGGCTGGGAGTGGGGGCATCGGACCCTCTCCAACGAGAACAACCCGCCTGTCCAGGCCACAGTGGCCCTCCAGTTGCCACCACCCCCTCTCAGGGAGACCGGAGGAGGCCCAAATCGGGCACGAGGAACTTGCCCAGGGTGTGAGGCCCCCGCCGGCAGACAGGCGGGGCGTGTGCCCACCCCCCCAGACTACGATACTACCCAGGGGGCACCGGGGAAAACCCCAAGCGGGGCGAGGGGTGACCGGACCGCGCCTCCTCTACCCCAGCGTGCTCCCCCCCGAAGCGGTGCGGGGGGCCCCGCCCCCGCTAGGGACCGCGGAGCATTGGCCTGCAGAGCACAGGGAAGCGTCAGATGAGCTGGAGGGAAGCCCTGCAGGGATACCGCTTCCAGGACACCGCAAGGGGCAGCGGGGGCACGAGCCTCAAGAGGACCATGGCCCACTCGGAGGGTGCAGCCCCGTCCTCGGCTGCAATGGAAAGGGGCTTTGCCTCGATTTTACAGGAAATCAGGAACATGCGGTACGACATAGCCCAGAAATTTGAGAAAATGGACCAAAGGGTGGACAAGGTTGAGGACAGATTGTTGCAGGTCGAGACCAACCAATCGTCTTCAGCAGCCCAGGACGTACAAACATACATGAGGCTGGCGGCCCTGGAGAAGAGGGGCGAGGAAAGAGCTCGGCAGATGGATGATTTCGAGAACAGGGAGAGGAGAAACAACCTCAGAATTTTTGGTGTGCCCGAGACA
This sequence comes from Ambystoma mexicanum, assembly GCF_040938575.1. Classification (NCBI taxonomy): domain Eukaryota; kingdom Metazoa; phylum Chordata; class Amphibia; order Caudata; family Ambystomatidae; genus Ambystoma; species Ambystoma mexicanum. Next base: position 1,080,300,629 of record NC_090932.1, read on the forward strand.
GAAGGGGAAACAGAGAGGGACATCAACCGAGTGGTGCGTGAAATCATCACCCTTTTATTCGCAGAAGAGATGACAACCGAACCCACCTTTGACAGGGTACACAGAGCGGGGGGCAGGGCGAGGGCCCCCAGATCGATTTTGGTCCGGTTCCACTACTACACAGAGAAAATGAAAGTGCTGGAGGAGGCCAGAAAGGCCAGAGAAATCACCTACAATAACGCCCAGGTCTCCATATACTAGGACCTCTCGGCCTACACGCTGGCTAAGCGTAGAATGTGTCGCCCCCTCACGCAACTACTCAAGGAGAAGGGCATACGCTATAGATGGGGCTACCCGTTTTCCCTAACTTTTGAATATATGGGCCAACGCTCGACCCTGACCACGGAAGAGGATATAAGGGGGCTATTCAGGAATACACAGTGGACTCGAACCCCAGTAGGGGCCCAACGGGGCCGGAGCATGGCAGACCTAACGGCCCTGGACCGTCCAGTGAAAGAAGAAAGCGCACCGGCGCGAGGAAATACAGGAAAATGAACACCCCTTCCCCAGCGAAAGACGGAGAATGGAATGACTCAGAGGACTGAAACGGGGACGTCCGATCGGGTCCTTGACAGATGGGCGCAGATCCTGTGATTTCATTATTTACATCGTCCTACTGAACAGCAAGTATGAAGGGTTCACACGCGGGACACAGCTGAGGGGGGGTTCTGGGGGCTCAAGGGAATGAGCATCTTACGTGGATTTCCTGGCCAAGGTGGGCAGGCTGGTGGTTCGGCCAAAAGCCAGTGATGGCGGAACTAATTGGCTGGACGCCGGGGTGGGGGTCGGGGGGGTACACAAAAGTTGGGGTTGTTCAGTTGGGGATCGGGGAAGGGGGGCAGTTGGGGTTTCGTTCTAGGCCCACCCGAGGGGCAGGGGTAGGGGGCGCAGGGGAACAAAATACTATCCAATGGGAGCATGCAGGGAAGAGCTATGGGGAAAAGTTGACCGAGAGAGAGGAAATCCTAGATCATGGCTGATAGTCTGCCCGCCCTGGGGGTGGACTCCCTTAACGTACGAGGCCTGAACACCCCTACGAAAAGATCCCTGGTTTGCAGGGAATTTAGACGGGCAAACCTCGATTTTCTCTTTGTGCAAGAGACTCACTGGCCACGGGGGAAGGAGCCCAAGATGCGGGGAGGAGGGATCGGGGAGGTCTTCAGCGCTTCCCACAAAGGCAAAAAGAGGGGGGTCGCCATCTTAGTAGCGAGGAACGTGGGTTTCGAGAACGAGGCCACGCTGAAAGACCCAGGGGGCCTCTATCTGCTAGTGCGAGGATCCCTGAAAGGGGCCCCACTCACCCTTGCCGTTATCTACGGCCCCAACGAGGGCAAAGCGCAATTCTGGGAGGAGGTGAGCGATAAACTCAAGCATTTCGTCCAGGGAACGGTAGTGGTGGGGGGAGACTTCAACATGGTCCTGGACCCAGTCCAAGATAGGAAACGTGCGGGACCCCAGAACTCCATAGTGGCAGACGAGATCATGGCTCGTAACTTCCAAAGGGTCAACTCAGAACTGGGCCTGGTGGACACGATTCCGACCCCCAGAACCGACGCCCCCTCTTTCACATATTATTCAGCGGTCCACACGTCCTTTTCCAGGATAGATTACATCCTAGCAGACGAGATCCTGCACCCATTCATTTCGGGCTACAGGGTCGACCCGGTCCCCTGGTCCGACCATGATCTGGTCCGCATCACTATAGTGAAGGGAGGGCTAAGCGATCGCAGGGGGAGGTGGAAGTGCAATGACTCCTTGTTGAAAGACGAGGTCCTAGCCCAGGAGGTTCTTGAGGCCATCACAGATTTTTTCGAAATCAACGACAATGGGGAGGTAGGTTCGCATACCTTATGGGACGCCTTCAAGGCTACCCTTCGGGGCGTCCTGATCAGAATGGGAGCCCAGAAAAAAGGGAAACGGAGACCCAGGAAAGGGTTTTGAGGGCGAAGATTGCCCAACTCCAACGGGGGGGCCCCCCCAAATCCCCCTTGGGGCGTGCTCAGGTGGCCGCTCTGGTCTACCACAGGCTCCAGCTGAGGGATCTCCTCCTCCACAAGACGGAGAGAAGTCTCCAACTGGTCAAACAAAAGTATTACGAAAAGGGAGACAGGGCGGACATGATCTTGGCTTGGAAACTGAGGGAGGTTCAGAGAAGTAGATTGGTGAAGTCAGTGAAGAACGAGGCGGGTGTGGTGGGCCACGATACGCCCCACATTGGAGAGGCCTTCCGCCGATACTACGAGAAGTTATACTCTTCGGAATACAATGGGGGTGAGGCGGAGATTGAGGGGTTCCTAAACTCTTTACAGATCCTGGCCCTGTCCAGAGAGATGGCGTAGGGGTTGGAGGGTCCGGTGACGGAGGACGAGGTGGAACGGGCGATCCGAGGCATGAAAGTGGGCACTTCCCCGGGGGAGGACGGGTATTCGGTCTACTTCTATAAAAGGTTCCGCTCGACCCTTTCCCCCCACTTGGTGAAGGTGTTCAACGCGGTGCTGGAGGGGGGTTCCCTCCCGGACTCCATGATGGAGGCAATCATAGTGGTTCTCCCCAAAGAGGGCAGGGACCCCGCGGAGTGTTCCTCTTACCGCCCAATTTCTTTGTTGAATATTGACGTAAAAATCCTGGCCAAGGTGATAGGGGGGCGGGTGGAGGGGATCCTGCTGAAACTGATCCATGGTGACCGGGTGGGGTTCATCAAGGGAAGACAGGGCTCAGACAACATCCGTAAAACTATTGATCTACTTCACTACGCACAAGTGTCTGACCTAGACGCAAGCGTCCTGTCCCTCGATTCGGAAAAGGCGTTCGACAGGGTGGAGTGGAGATTCATGGAACTCACCCTCCGGAAAATGGGCTTTGGGTCACACATTAGAGAATGGGTGGCGGCGCTATATAGGGCCCCAAGGGCTAGGGTCCAAGTGAACGGCAAGTTGTCAGAACCATTCCCCCTCTCGCGGGGAACAAAGCAGGGTTGCCCACTGTCCCCTTTGATCTACGTCCTCTCCATGGAACCCCTGGCCATTGCGGTTAGAGGTCATCCGGACATAAGGGGGATAAGGCGAGGCGAAGTGGAATTCAAACTCTCCCTGTTTGCAAACGATATCCTGGCCTATCTGGTGGACCCGGTGTCCTCGCTTCCCCCCCTCCTGTCCCTGATGACGGCCTTTGGTCGCCTCTCGGGCCTTAAGATGAATGCCTCCAAATCAGTTCTGCTCCCCATGAGATCCCTGGACCCGGTCTTAGATCCGCTGGTCAGCCTGGAGGGGATATCAATAGGGAAGGTCTCCATTAGATACCTGGGAGTCCTTCTCACCCGGGACCTGTCCAACCTCGCCCAGGCCAATTATGACCCTGTAGTATCAAGAGTCACTGCCGATTTTAGGAGGTGGGGGGCAATGATTCTGTCATGGTATGGCCGGATGACAGCGGTGAAGATGAACATACTCCCACGCTTGCTATACCTCTTCACCGCCCTCCCGACTAAAGTCCCCAACCAAACCTTCAGGGTCCTCCAGAACGCGGTGCGGGAATTTATATGGCAGGGTAGGACCCCGAGAACCGCAAAGGCCGTCCTGACTTTGCCGAGGGAGGAGGGAGGATTTGGGCTGCCAGGCTTTCAACTCTACTTCCGCGCTGCCCAGCTGCGCTCACTTTTGGAACATATGAAAGAGGGGATGGGCACATACTGGTCGTATCTAGAGGACATGGACGCTCACCCGCTTAAGGTTCGGGACCTCCTTTGGGCCCCAAGCAAATTCATCCCGAACAGACTCAAATCACACCCAACTTTGGGAGTCCTCTGGGCGATCTGGAAGGAAGGCCCCCAGACGGCCCACTTAACAACATGGCGGTCACCGATGTCCTCGCTCTGGGGACACCCCCTCAAACTGGGTAGCAGGGGGTTCCGCAAAGCACAGTCCTGGTCCGACTCGGGGTTGGAGTGGGCGGGGCAAGTGTTTAGGGAAGGAGAGTTTCTGCCCTATGAGGAACTGAGAGAGGCCCTGGGGCAGGGGTCCCTCACCATATTTGAATACCTCCGCTTGAAGGGAATCCTTGGCGACCAATCCTGGGGACAGAATTTGAAAAGACAGCTGACCCCCTTAGAGAAATTCCTGGACACAGCGACCACCAGGAAGGGGGCGATCTCGGGGATGTACAGAATTCTGAACACTATTAACCTGGGGGAAAGGAGGAGATTCCGTGCCTTCTGGAGGGACTTGGCGGGGGAGGAGATCTCTGAGGACGCCTGGGCAAGGATATTCAAAATAGCCTTCCGTGGGAACTTATTCACAGCGGACATGGAACACAACCTCAAGATCCTTCAGGGGTGGCATAGAGATCCCGCAAAATTGTTGAAGATGTTTACGGGAGTGTCCCCCGAATGCCCGAAGGGTTGCGACCAGGTCGGTACAAGAGGGCACATGTGGTGGCACTGCCCGAAAGTACAGGCGTATTGGGTGGAGATTAGAGGCTGGATCGCGGAAGTCTCGGAGGAACTGCTCCCCCTAAACCCTCTAACAATGCTACTGGGCCTCCCCCCTGAGGACACGGACATAGCCAGATAACCAAGAATGTGGGAAACAATGCTGAGGGCGGGAAGGGTGGCCCTGGCCCAGAAATTGAAAAGCCCGGAGACCCCCTCAAAGGAGGACTGGTTAAAAAAAGTTAAAAACATGTTCCTGATGGATAAACTCACGGAAATGATGAACAATGGTCTGAGCACATTCCAAGCCAACTGGTACGGGGTACAGCAGACATGGGGATGGGACGTTCATTGATTCACAGGGTAGAGTTACGGAAGGAACGGGCGCCCACGCCCCGGGAGATGGCGGACGTTACACAGCCACACATGCAGTCAACGCTCAGACTCTTTCTCAAGCTCCGGATACATTGAGCTCTCTATGCGTCTCCTCACAAGAAGCAGGCGCAAAGGGGACTAAGTTTGTTTGGGGGGGTGGGTTCGCGGGGGTAGTGGGTGGGGGGGGTCACCGGGCCTGTTATAAGTATAATTTTTTTATCTTTGCTGAAAAGGTTTCATGCCCGTTTGTTCTATTATGAAAATGCTAATAAAACAAAGTTTTAAAAAAAAAAAGTAAGTTAAAACGAGTCAGGTAAAGTATACACACCTCCCTTGATAACTATTAGACAAGCCAGAGTTAAAACACCACTATTTGTTAAAACAGATGTGAGCGCGTAACCTAGATGGCACTCCAATAGTTAAGTTAAAGGGAGAGAAAAAGGCAGGGCATAAAAATAAAACAGTTCCCAACACTTTTCTAGGTTCAGAGCAAGTAAATGAAGGCAGTATACAATGTAGAGCCAAAGTTCATAGGCCAGGCCCACTTTAAATGGAGCAAAGCAAAATGTGCCCAAGATCACACAGTTTAAAATGCACTAAAAGTTTTTGCAGAATGTTCAAAAGAGGTTTGGGTGATTCAAGAAGTAAATTTAGAAGGTCTGGGGCCAACCCAGTTGGAAAGCCAAGGATTTAAGGGTCACCTTTAGCAAACCGTGGAAAGGGAGGCCAAGTGGAACACTGTACCTTTAAAGTTGAGGAAGCTCCAGCGGTGCCAGTTGTTCCTGGCAGTGGTTGCAGTTTGTGGTTTCGACCAGGGGAAGAGAAGATCTCGTCGAGGAGGAAACTTGGAGTCGATGCACTGCACAGGGATGAAACCAGCCACAAAGTTCATTGGTTAAAAGGTGCGTTCCTTTTATTCGCGGTCAAAGTGGTGAAGCTTGGCTATCCGGCCGCCGGGGTGCTTGGCACGGGTGATTCGACCAAGAGACGTCTTTGGAAGGCAAAATGGCGAACTGGTTGATCCCACCAGCTCAGAGGGAGAAGACTCTTCCAGCAGAAGATCTCCTCTTGTCGTTGGGGAAGTGGTGAGGTCGTTGCAGCAGGGCTCCACCGGTGGTGTCGTCGTTGCAGATGGCTTCAGCTTCTCCCCTCTTTGGATTCTTAGGTCCTGTGGCGACTTCTGAAGTTCCAGTCCCAAAGGCCCTGCTTTTATGCAGAAAAACCCCCATTCAACAGCCTAGCTGTCACTCACATATGCCAATCAGAATAGAGTGTGACTTGAGTTGCTAAGGCAACGCAGTCCAGGGTGCCAATTCCCCTCCCCACACATCCTGTGGAACCCAGACAGAGTGGCACCAGTTGGAGGGCTTCTGTGGAGAAGCCCGCCAAAAAGTGGAACAAAGGACTCGACCTTGGTTAGAGTTACAGAGACGGACACAAACGCCATATTAGAAAAGAGTTCTGGCAAACAGACCCAACCGGGGAATTTATTTTAATTAAATAAACCGGCGGTATCTTTAACATTGCACCAATAAGTGGTGCGTTTAAAGTCAATGGGAAAATCCCATAGAAAATATTCCGGTGGAATATTTCGCGTGGTAACCACTGCCACCAGCCAGAAACTCGACAAGGGGGGACTGGACAGTGCCCGCTTGAAAACAGAACCAGGGGCAATCTAATTAACCCCTTCCAGTACTTCCACAATATGATGGTTTGTACTGGTTCTGTTCACAATTTTGGACTAGTAAAGTCAATGGTGACTTTACAATCCCCTGGGAGACAGTAGTCAGTCCCAGGGTATGGAGTCTATGTTTGGGGGTCACTATGACACCCCTGTGTTACTGCACTGAGGGTGCTGTGTATCACATACACTAAAACAGATGATGCCCTATGGAGTAAAAAGGCTACCCCATAGCCCATGAACACACACTAAGTCAAAGACATACCTCAAATCATGCAATAAGAGTGGGAGAAAAAGAGTCTCACTCTTAGCAGGAGAAAAAAACAAACCCCAAAAATCCAGCAAAGCTGCTGGGGGACTCACTAGGTTTGGGAAATTAGCCTTATAAGAGAATTCTCCCTAACACCAGGTGTCTATTTACCCTAATGATGATGAGAAGAGTTAGAGGTAGTGGGAGCGGGCGCTGCACACTGCACAGTTTGCATACCCACACATGAATAAAGCTTAGTTTGCCTTAATAAGTTTGCCAGGCTCAATGGATATTCAGTCTGATATCTTTGTTCCTCTCCGTAGCTTAAGGGTGATAGACCCGGATCTACAGATTGTCAGTCAGAGCCCTGTGTGGGACTGTAGTATGAAAATAATTTGTAGTAATTTACTGAAACTTTTGCGTGCATATAAAAATCATTGCTCCCAAAAAGAACATTTAAAGAAAGGAAGGTGTAATCACATCAGTTCCGCAGGAATGACTAAACACCACATGTCTTGCAACCCCATTAAGTGCACTTGCTGCAAGTATTGTGAGGAAATAAGCCACTTCGTTAATCTTTTTTAACAGCACCAAAGAAAAACACTGCACAAGCAATTGAATAGGGCACACACAGCAAACGTCTAACAGGAAATTAAATTAATACTAGCGCGTCCTGCACACACAGCCTACTTCTAGGTTGTTTTTATATGACAGCGTTAAATTGAAACATTAGACTCCATTCGGCTCAGTTTAGTTAGACCAAAACAAATATATGTAGAAAGAAAAGTTCTTGCTGCTGTCTTGTTTGAGGTACAATTCTTGGTGAGAATTTGTGACTCTTGCTACCAAAATTTTATTGAAAGCAATGGTTTAAAAACATGTGGTCCATGCAGCGATAACCACGGTATACCATAATTTAATTAAAAGTTTATCATACCGTCGGAAAATCAATACCGTGAAACCCCTTCTTCATAACCCTTTATTTCCACACGTCTAACACCCACTGATTGTTGTCACAGCACTTATAGTAAAGTTCTTTCATTCAGAAAATAAACAGCCAAGGCAACTGTGGGCATACTTGCCTTTGAGCCTTGGCTGCTATAACAGCTGAGACCTGCAAACGGCAAGCACGCCATTAAGTAAAGGATGTTAGAAGTCTGAAATACTTTTGTTGCATCATCCGTTTTACGGCTTGCTGACCGCAATTACACCCCTCTAATTGCAAAATCTTGGGCTTATTCATAAATCAGACAGCCGAGGTAACTGCGGGCATATTTCCCTTTGTGCCTCGACTGTTCTCTTTGTTGGAAATTGAGTACCGGCCTTGCATTTGTTCTTTCACTATGTTTGGCATAGGCAGCTTTTTTTGGTTGTTGGGGCGCACTTTAACCGTGCCCTGTTTCATTTTGCTATCCTCTCTACCTTTTGGGGGTGACATTCCCGTGTCAGAGCTTTGGGGCTCATTTAATCACCCCAAGGTGATTTATGGTGGAGCCTTGTGTCCGCTGTGTCAGCCACTACTGTCGTTGGTGTCCGAGAGACTCTGCCCACTTCAGGGAGACCTGGGAGTCATGCCTGGAGGGAAATGGTTGGGTGAGGTGGGCACTGCACCCACTCCTGGTATCGCCTGCCGTGTGTGGCTTCGCTGCTTTCACTGGAGTGTCGCTGTGTCATCCTGCAGCAGGCTGCTTTGTGCAAAGCTGTTTATCCGTGGCTGCTTCATGGGCATGTATGCCTGCAGTGCTGACTCAGTCTGCCATCCTTCCAAGACTGATACCATTGCTGCCACGTACAATGGCAATCATTTTTTATAGGCCAGTGGTGTGTGCTATACAAAAGGTCATTATTCTCATTTAATATTGTTCTCAAAGTAATGCAGGATAAGTTTGCGGGCTGTTTAATTGGGTTTGAAAGTGAGCTTTTGCCTAAAGCATTTGAGTGGATTTTCTTTTAAAAAGCTTCCACAGGATGGGAAATGTGCAGGAAGGCCCCGCCCTCAGTGGGTTAGGCCACCTGCAACTTGGTTAATATAGTTGCGCAAAATGTTTTCTTGATACTTATTTGCCTGTAAAATACATTACCACAAGGTGATCAGATAAGCGACAGATGCCTGTTGGTGGAACAGAGGTCCCCCAACCGCGCCCTATGCATGTTGGCTGTGGGTGTACACAGTCCCCATCTTGCACACTGCATGCCCACAGTGAGAGGTCCCTGTAGGCACTGAGTATTGGAAGCACCCAACTAACCTCTCCACTTTGCATTCACTAGGTTAGCATGCCAGTAGATCTGAGTACTCCTGAACACCACTGCATGTCCTGTAGCCACGCAGTATTGGAAGCACCCAGCTAACCTCTCCACTCTGCTTTCACTAGGGTAGCACGTCAGTAGGACTGAGTACTCCTGAAACCCACTGCATGCCCACAGGGCTAAGTGCCTGTAGCCAGTGAGTAGTGGAAGCACCCAGCTAACCTCTTTACTCGCTTGCTGAAGTAACCTATCAGACTAACCATGTGTGCCACATAGGTCAAGAGATCTGTTAAGTGATTTAGACAGCATTCCCGTCCCCTCTGAAACACTCCCTTGCCCACCCTCTTCTTAAGAAACCCTCAGCCGACCCACCCTGCCCTGCTAACTACCGGCCAACCTCCATCACTCCTTTCCTGGGCAAACTCCTGGAAACGCTGGCTATTTCCCAGCTTAAACTTCACACTGAATCTGTTGGTTGTCTCCATGACTATCAGTCTGGCTTCAGAGCTGCCAGAATCTCTGCACTGGCTCCCAGTGGCGGCGGGGATTAAGTTCAAAACCCTCTGCATTGTCCAGAAAGCATTCTGGGGCCTGAATACCTTCAACGCTCTCTTCCTAAATATCTTCCTTCTCGAGGTCTTTGCTCATCTGCCTCCAACTCCTTCAGGGTCAGTCGCTTTTCCAAGCAACAAGTTGGTGGTAGATCTCTTTCTTCAGCTGGGGTCTCCCTCTGGAAACGCCTCCCTGCCCTCCTGAAACTTGAGGAGAACCATCTCTGGTTCCGGAAGCACCTCAAGACCTTCCTCTTTGATTCTGCTGTCTCTCCTCTCGACCCAGCTGATCTCCTGACTGAAACTACACGAGTCACCTGGCTACCCTCTGATCTCGGGCCCAGGTCCCCTCCCCCGCCAGCTGCACACCTGCACTGCCTCCTACGCAACCCTTGCACTTGAGGGCTGTTTCTGTATCCCATCAGTCCCCACCAGCTCTTGACACCTGATGTCTGCACTTACCCCTGCTCTTGCCACTAGCTGGCTACACTTTTTACCTATTATTACCCCTCTGTTCCCCCTCCCTTGCCTCGTCACTACTGAAACACTTGTATATAGGTGCGTTATAAATGCCATATCATATCATAGATCATTAATTTCACGCACGTCTGAGTAAAGTAAGCAGAACATTTTAGAATGAATTGCCCAAATACAACGTTTTTTTCCTTAACCTTGATGTAGGTAATGTATAAAAGAAAGGCTTGCATGATTAACCTCTTCGAGCTATTCATTGAATATATATTTGAGGTGGGACAAAAAAAGCAGCGTGGGAGGTGGTTTATCATACGTGCTTTAAAATGTGATTACCGGTAAGTGAGCCACATATGCTGGCTACCTTGAACAAATAAAACATATCTCTTTATTGATTTTACTTGATAGTGAGACAACAACCCCATAAATGGATATCCGGTCCTATTATTCCCGTGCGACAGTGAAGCGTCAAACAGATAATACTGTAAAGGAGCCGCAGCAAGACAAGAGGGAGCTGAATGACTCTTCTGTGGATGAGGATCAAGTGTTTGAAAGAGAAGATGTGGAATATAGTAACACTATGAGTGCTGATGCTTCCACAGAAGGTGTTGAACCCTCGTCATCACAAAGTCCAGGTTCAAGCATAATGCCTCCGGCTCCACCCACCAACCAATACACTGCTCGTGGAAAAGTATGCACTGACTTTGATCGACCTCAGAGAGAAGTAATGGCTGTTGATGCTGTCAAGGGAAAGGCACCACCAGGTCCCAGTGATATCAGCCAGTGTGCTAGTGAAGGCCCTCGACAGCCTATCTTAAAAACATATCCTCAAACAAAACTGGGATCCCGCCTTAGGTCATTCTGTTCGCATTGGTTTCAGGTGTACCCAGGGCTAGAATACTCCATGTCCCAGGATGCAGCATACTGTTTTCCATGCTGATTTTTTTCTAGGTCCAAATCTCTTCACGGGGAACTTAAACAAGTAACGTTTATTAGTGTAGGCTTCACCAACTGGAAAAATGCATTACAAAATGATAAAGGAATATTGCAGCATGAGAAGTCTGCTTCTGACAAGGAATGCTATGTGAGATGGGAGGATTTCAAAACAAACATAAAAGATGATACATCAATCATGAAAGGTCACAGAGAGGCATATACCAGGGTGCTGACTGAAAATCGGCATTACATTAAAACAATTGCTCAAGTTTTACTGTTAACTGGCAAAACTAAATTTGCCCAAAGGGAGCATCGCTGCAACTCTGATGACATCAATCACGGAAATGTGAGAGAAATATTGTATTTACTTGCTGAAAGAGACAGTATTGTAAAAAAGAAACTTAATGGGCCCAAAAATGCACACTATTTACATCCGTCCATTCAAAATGAACTTCTGTCAATTATGGCTGAACTCATTAGAGAGGGCATTGCTGAAAGCCTTAAAGGAAGCCCATTTTCTATTCTTGCTGATGAGACTAAAGATCTCAGCAAAACCGAACAGCTGTCTGTTGTTGTGAAATACTTCCATAATAATTCTGTCCATGAAAGATTCCTGAAATTCTACAAAGCAGATAGCCTTGATGCAGAATCTTTAACATGCTATATATTTAATGTCCTATCATCATTGGGCATTGATAAAAATGAATGTGTTGGGCAAGGGCATGATGGGGCCTCAGTGATGAGTGGTCGGCTTAATGGTGTGCAAGCACGGGTTCAAAAAGAGGTGCCCTCTGCACTTTATGTTCACTGTATGAATTACCGACTTAATTTAGTCATTGTTGACACGGTTAAAAACGTATATGCAGCAACTGAGTTTTTTGTGAAATTGGAGAAGCTTTATGTGTTTTGCAGTACATCTGTTGTTCACTCTGTGTTTGTAAGCGTTCAAACAGAAATGTCAAAACAGGTCATACAGTTAAAACACTTAAGTGATACAAGGTGGACATGCCAATATTCTGCCTGTAAAGCTGTCCTCCAAACACTTGAGCCTCTTCTGGAAACCCTCACACTAGTGGCAGAAGGGAGACATACAGAAAGAGCAACAGAAGCAAATGGCATTCGGCAATTCATTGACTTCAGCTTCATTCTAGCACTTGTGCTTTTTGAAAACATATTAAAAAGGACTGAGACACTATCAAATATGTTACAGCAAGCAGATCTTGACTTGGCCTCCGCTGTTGTCCTTGTATGCACAGTCATAGAAGAACTTGAGGAAGTGCGTAATCAAGACATGGATGCAACTTTACAAAATCTTTGGGACGAAGCACTCCAGCTGAGCAGTAAGTGTGGTATAGCAGCATCTACAAATGATGAGGCTGAACCGCCTCGCAAAAAGCGTGATTGTCGACTGCCTTTCCACTTAAGAAATAGTGCCATAATGGAGACTGTGTGACAGCAACCAAGACTGTGCACAAAAGATGATTTCACTAAACATTTTGTGAATGTAGTTCTTGACCGGATAATCTCAGAACTAAAATCACGCTTTTCAAAAGATTCTTTGCTGATCATGGAAGGTATACAGGCACTAAATCCCAGGTCTGATTCTTTTCTCAGTTTTCAGAAATTGTCACAAATGGCCACATTCTACTCCTGTGATCTGGATAACTTGCAAACAGAACTAAAACAGGCACTGGTACCCCTAGCAAGGAAGAAGGCCTCTGATGCCATTAAGGTGAATACAATTCTGGAGTTCACAAACTTTCTGGAGCCTTATGCTGTTCCATTCTTTGAACTGTACCGACTTTGTAAAATTGCTTATGTCTTGCCAGTGAGTAGCGCTTCATGTGAAAGAAGCTTTTCTGCGCTAAAGTTAATAAAGTCATATCTGCGCACAACAATGACAGAGGAAAGGCTGTCAGATCTTGCCACACTAGCAATTGAGTCCAGACTTGCTGGGCAAATAAGCATGGACATTGTAATTGACAGGTTTGCATCGATCTACAGAAATTCACGTTTGAATCTTTATTAATGTAAACAGTTTTCTGTAATTTGAGACCACAAACACGCGTGTTCAGTTTCAGCCTTAGCTTTAAGATTATTTTTGGCTTAAAAGTTAAGTTACATGTTGCAATTGAGGTAGGAAAAGCATTTGACAATAAAACGATTTGTAAAAAAAATCTAGTCTTCTAGATTAAGCCAGTTCTGCATTGTATGTGCTCAGGAGAAGTATTTTCAGCAGTAATACTAAAGCTTACACATTGGGTACAGCTCTATGGAGGCACTATTGTAGGGGATTTTACACTCTACTTTGTGTATGATGCATCTGCTGCAAGGCTACACCTTGTACATGGTGACTTACCAGATATGTTTTTATATGCTGAAACATCGGAACCCAATGCCCCATGTACTCCTCAGCCAATATTAAAACTAGTGTCATTTCTACTGACCTATGATTCATGGCATGCGGCTTTCAGTTGATGCCCTGGCTTCAGAAGTATTACAATTTTGCCCCGGGCCACTTTGGACTACTTTGCCCGTTTCAATTTGACAAAAACATATTTATTGGCCTTTTATAGGTGGCCCCTACTTTTGTCTGTGGCCCCCTCTGTGCCCCCCCTAAATTTGATTCCTGAAGACGCCACTGACCATAGCAGTCATAAAATGTTCAGCACATTCAAAACAAACAGACTTAATTTCCCGGGAAATGAAGCCACAGGTGTAGAGGCCAAAAAAGAAGCCTATTATCCACCCACATCTAGTTTGGGAAGAGAAGTGTCATGATCACTGCTTCCAAGGAGCCAGGATCAGCCCAACGTCCTTGGAAGCAGGCCCCTAACCCTGATCCTAGGCACCAGCCGGTCCCCAGAGGGACCTTTTGGACCTTGTCCTGGCGCCGGTGGCACCAGGCTCATCAGAAGCCTCGGTCCCGGCACTGGAAGCGCCGGGCTCATCATTGGTGTGAAGATGCTTGGGTGGACTTACCTGCGGCAGACCATGCTGCTGACTTGCCAGACTCTTAAAAGTCCTCGGTGAACTGGGACTACTTTTCTTACCTGGGTGGGGCAGCACCACTCCACTGGAACTCTTCTGGAAGCAGGAACTCTTTTCTTACCTAGGCGGGGCCGTGGAAGGAGACGCCTCATCACTCCAAGGCTATTTAAACCACACCCGATTGATGAAACGTGCTTCGCGTTATTCTGCATCTGCAGCAGAACGCTCACCGAGTCTGCTCCAGCTTTTCTTCTTTAGATCCTGAACCTGCAAGAATTATACTCACCATTCCGGTACCCGAGCAACATCAGCACCTGCAAAAGATCAGAAACAACAGGTTAGCAGAACGAACTTTCACACACAGTGTTTGCTTACCTGATCCTTCGGCAGCGGCCGTGTCTCACGCTGCACCTTCGCCTGCAAAGACAAACAGCATTATTTTACTTACCGGCACGCCGTGCATTCCGGATTCTTCACGCTGCATCTGCACAAAGATAAACAGCATTATTCTACTTACCGGCACGCTGTGCATTTCGGATTCTTCACGCTGCATCTTCACCTGCATAGACAACAGCACTCACCGGCATGTGGCGGATTCCGGATTTCTTCTTTCTGCATCGTCGCCTGCAAAGACAAAGAAAGAGACAGTAAGAGCGCTTGCCATACTTACTCAATTCCAGGCGCTTCACTGCCACGCATAAAAGACTATAAAGACTAAAGGTGTCCAGAAACTTACCGGTCGTGCAGACAACAACGGTACTCATCCTCTGAAGTCAAGAGGCTAACGTTTCACCAGTGAAGGAACTGGCAACGGCACCCTGCACTAGACGCAGATGGAGAGCCCAGCATTCACCTATCTAAGGTGAGCAAGTTGACCTGGGAGGGGGGTTCAACAGACAAGCTGGGAGGAGAGAGATAGGGACATTCAACAACCCAGACCTTTAATCCCCATATTATTTCACCTGCAGAAACCTCACCCTTCGAGTTCGACACACAGTGCGGAGAGGTTCGACCCCAGAAGCCAACCGAATCCTGCACATCACGTTTCGTGTTACGGACACCTTCCTGCCAAGACCCGCGCCTCCGTGGGAATCAGGTGAGCGTTACAAGAAGATGTTAAACAAATGGCAAGACAGTGCATGTTAGCAAAGGAGGGCTTTAACATGCTGTGTGTTGTCCAGTTAATTGAAATACAAGGTTGAGCTCTACAACAAGAACAGGATTTATGCAGAAAGCAGGAGTGTTCCTTAGCCCCCAATGATGCAATTTGGAGAAGAGATAGCACTGGAAAGCCAGTTATGCCTATAGGACTATTGAGAGTAGTGCTGGAACTGCTACACTACCCAGCACACACAACTCAAGAAGGTCTAGCTGCAACAGTTGCAGAAGAGTGGTTCTCACCCAATCTATTGGAACATGTGCCACAGTTAATTGTGAAATGCATAGTGTGCCAGACATTTTATGCAGGGCACACTTTGCAAACAATTAGAGGAGCAATTCCTAGACCCAATGGCCCATTTCAGCATCGACACATATATTATGTAGATATGTTACAGATATGCAATGGCTACAGATATATGCTGATCATATTATGTCCTTTTTCTATATCGATAGAAGCAGGTCCATGCACACACCCTGATGCTCCATGTGCTGCCAAGTTTCTTGTGCGTGAGGTTTTCTCCGGTGGGGGTGAGGGGGTCTGCAAAGTTTTGCAGTCTGACAATGCACCGCATTTTTTAAATTAACTATTTGTACAGAAAGTACTTCTATTAGGTATAAAATATAGGCTTTCCTCTTCTTATCACCCACAGGCAAATGGGATCTGTGAGAGATTAAACAAATTGTTAAAGGAACGCATAGCCAAGTTGAAAACCACTATGAAAAAGGGATGGCTACATTGCCTGCCCCTTGCCTTATATGCTCTGAGAAATTAGCCTGGTTTAGATCACCATCTAACTCTGCAGTAGATGGTCACTGGACGCTGTATGAGAACCCCAGTAACTCCTCCAACTAGGGTAAGAACTGATGTCCACAGTGTAGCAAAGACATTAGGTGACAAGATGCACGATTACATAACAACAATGATTAGAAGTGTTTCTTTCATGTCTCAGCACATCAAGAACAGGAGGGAGGGGTCAAAAAGAAGTTACAAAGACAATCAACCTTGTGAAACAGAAGATTTGCTGAAACCTCCAAGTTTATATCCAGGCCGACTAGGTGCTAGTGCGCAAATGTATACACACTTGGAGTACGCCCTGCATTGAGGGGTCACATGAGGTAAAAGAAGCTAGCCCCGCTGCTGTCAAACTGAAGGGGCAAAGAGCGTAGCTACATCTACATGATGCCAACAACAATAAAGGCGAAACATCGACCCCTCACAAAGATATCCGAAATGAAGCAAGAGAAGTAGTTCAGCATGTGCTGATCCATCCAAGAGAAGCAAGAGAAGAAGTTGTGCGCATGAAGACTCACCTAATGGCTAGAAACGAGAACAAGGAAAATTAAGTGCACACAAGGACTATAGATTAGGGTCCAGCGTTTCTCAAGATTTGACAAAAGACAATAGGCTTGCAGTTACCTTGGAACACTTGTTAGACAGGCTTCAAGGAACAATCCGGAATTTTAAGAAGAGAGAAGTGTATTGACCATTGTTTATCTTACCTATTATTAAACTAGTACACACACTCCTGTATGTTATTTTTTCCTACATATTGCAGACTTATCCAGCCCTAATTCGAAAAGGAGTGAATATAGTTACATTTAATAACTGTATTGTCTGGAGAGTGATAAATGCAGTAATACTCCAGTTATTGATATAAAAGTGATTAAAATGGAGATAAATTTGTATATTAAAGTAAACACAAAATGGAGAACCTTCAACATTTTAAGAGACTCACTACCATCTAAAAAGTCAATAGGGTTTCATGGAATATTGATGATGATATCAGTTGGTATTATAATTTGTGTTTTTTTCCTTTATTATGATGACATTTCGACATGTAGCAAAAAGTGGTACAGACATGGAGGGTGTTAATGAAACATCTATTATTGTCCCCACTAGTGGTACAGACAGTCTGTTTTTATAATATAACTACGAGTCTCTTTGATTTAAAGGGATGTTGGGGAAAATCATGAAGATATAAACACATATATTGATAATTCGGCTAATTTAAAAAATAACCTATGGTATCAGCACATGAAGGAGGTGGGAGAGAGAAAGCTGCTATATCTGTTCCTTTATACCATAAGCCATGAACGCAGCAAGGACATTTATTGTCAAAGAGATTCATGCACATGATGCAATATGTCTCAGTCATCTAGCAGAGTGTAGGACCAGAGGGCAAGTCAAAGGAAAATGGGCAACTTTACAATGGCGATCAAGAGGAACATTTCCATATGAAGATACTTATGTGAAGACTAAAAGGATTGAAAGTGGGATGTGGTGGACAAACAAAAAACTTAGTTATCCAGCCCAGATTGGAGAATGAATAAAAATTGTCAAGATGTAGAGGATGGATATGACTGAACGGGCAGAAGAATTAGGATGCTGGGAGAGAACGCGGCTATTGGTCTATGGGCCTGTTGCCACCAGTATCGGATGAGAAGAAGGACTATTATCTTGCCCTGCACACTTATTAAAGAAAGAACCAGTAGGCATAGTGCAAATAGTAAATGACAGATTTCAAGAATCATGGGCAAAGTGTTCTAAGCTACTAACATGGGTTGACAACAAAGCAGGACCAGTATCCATAATACCATTGAAGAATGCAACACCATGCTTCAAGAAAGGAGACTCAGTTCTGTTTGAAGAGAACAAAGGATGTGGACAGACAATCGAGGTTCCAGTAATGAATGGAGGAAATGTAGTACTGATGGACCGATATTGCACCTGTGTATCCAGAGATTACATACAGTTGCCTAAAAATTGAGGAGTATGTTCCATTGTATTAAAACATGTTCCAGCATTAGTGATTCCTCAAAGTGATCTCAATATCACTGAATTTCGAAAAATGAAGGAACACCAGAGAAGTGAGATGTTGCTTATTTTTCACTGGCTGAAAAGGGAGAACTATTTCTTGTCAAAATCAATAAAAGCCTATGAAGACATTCCAAATGAGCATGAACTGTTCAGCAAGACAGCAATGATAATGACATCCATATGTATGCCAGAACTCCAGTCTGCAGTGACTCCAAATGGCTGCAGATTACCAGATGGGACCTGTTACAGGCGATTAATGCAACAATAACATAATTTTATGCAATTCGAGAAGAATTGAGATCCATCAGGCTAATGACTCTCCAGAACAGGTATGTCTTGGACCTAATTACAGCAATGGAGGCATGTGCGCCAAAGTCGGGCTTTCTTGCTGTACAATCATACCATCCCATGATGGAAAAAGTGGAACCCTGACAAAAGTAATAACTATGCTGACAACTTTGCATACAAAGATGGAAGATGAAGCTGATGAGACAGCAGGAGATGACTGGTTTTCATTTCTGTTATAATGGATTCCAATGTGGCTGACCAATGCAAAATACTCTGAGCAATACTAGTGTTTGTATTGCTAGGATTCTGTCTTATAGGGATCATCTTGGGCTACTGCCAGAAGACAGCTAAGAAAGCTATTGGGATGAAGATAATGATTGATATAAATGCTGGAGCTGGTGAGCAGATGCAAAATGGGGAAACTACCAGTGAGAATATAAAGGAAATTACCCTTGCACCTCCAGGAACCAAGTTCCATAACCCCAAGCATTGGAAAAGATATGTAGGACATTGGCTATTCTGTTCACTATCTGGAGTGTGCTGCCACATGACCTGGAGTGTGGATGAACACATAAATAATCCAGGTCACCAAAGGGGTGTGACAAATATTTGGATCCTGAAGAAGAAGCAGGATGATGAGAAGATGCTGATAAATGATGAAGAGGAGATAAAGACCATGGAAGAAGAACATTTGGTTGAAAATGTGACCAGAGGGGGACTTTAGAGGAGCAGGTAGACGATATCTCACCAGTTCCCACTCACTCACTGCCACCATATTGGATCAATCGGAGAAGAGCAATAAATGGGATTGCCAGCATTGTTCCCATACTGCATCAAGTGTATGAGAGACAGTATGCACTCAGACAGCATGCAGAATGTTCCCTCAAACTGAAAGCGTGGAAGGATATCACATTGAAGAATGCTACATGGCAGGATGTTGCCTGCCAAGATGTCAGAATGCATCAATGAATATTATGGATGGACGTTAAAGTGAAATCTGACAAGGACAAAGTGATGCCATGAAGAAGATATATGAACTTATGCTGAAACGGTATGAAAATAATTAGAAGCAAAAATGTAACTGAAGCACTAACATTAATATGTACCTAAAGCTAAAGTAATCATAGATCTAAAGAAGATGAAGTAACTTACTGACCAATAACAGTAAATACGCAGTAATGCAAGGTAGAAAGAAAACGTTCAGAAGCTTTTTATAGAGGAATATATCACGTGGCAAGGACAGCTTCCACCTAGAGGGGTGAGGGCAGGAGCCCTCCCAGCCCCCCAGCCCAGCAGAGGACCCGAGGAGGATCCGAGGAGGAAAGAGGATCCAGGAAGCGAGCGTGCCATCGGAACAGGGCCTGCCTGACCCCGTCCCCAAAAGTGCCTGACTCGCCTATGCCGGGCGCATCGCGGCACGAAATCGAGGCTAAACCTCGATTTTACTCGAAGGAACCGCCAGCAGGCGGATCGCCGGCCAATCCAAAGGCCATTCTAAGGCCTGTTGTGTGCCCAGGTCCCCCACTCCCAACTTCCACCTAGAGGGGTGAGGGCAGGAGCCCTCCCAGCCCCCCAGCCCAGCAGAGGACCCGAGGAGGATCCGAGGAGGAAAGAGGATCCAGGAAGCGAGCGTGCCATCGGAACAGGGCCTGCCTGACCCCGTCCCCACAAGTGCCTGACTCGCCTATGCCGGGCGCATCGCGGCACGAAATCGAGGCTAAACCTCGATTTCACTCGAAGGAACCGCCGGCAGGCGGATCGCCGGCCAATCCAAAGGCCATTCTAAGGCCTGTTGTGTGCCTGTTAGGAGCCAGGGGCCACAAACTCTGCCCGTGCTGCTCCAGACGCCTGAGAGGGCAGGAGCCCCTCACTGTGCACCCGATGCACCTCTGCTATCCTGCCGACCTACATCAACACGGTCTGCTGGAGCAGCCGTGCATCATCTGTAGCCCTCCTTCTGCCCATTGCAGGTGAGCCTGAAGCCCACCGGCGGTGCGCACCACCCCGCGCATCCGCCTAGCAGGCACCCGATCCTAAGATGGCCGCCGCCATCATTATTTATCGCGTTGCCTAGCAACACGTTCATTTGGCCCAGAGGGCTCGAGGAAGGCCCCTTCCTGTTTGACCCTGTTCGCCTCTGGAGCCGTGGAACCAGTACTCTTTACCTGCATTGTCTGGACTCAACCCACTGTGAGTGCATTGTCTGGACTCAACCCACTGTGAGTAAAGCATAATACCCTTAGTCGCCTAGTCTACCCACGGTCCTCATGGGAATGTCTACTGCTTATTGCTAGCATAAACACACAAACTTGGCGAATTCACTCTTGCTAACTTTTTGTTGCTCATGTGTATGGTGCGATTGCTACCGCTCTTATGCGCCATATCGCGCTGCACTTCATTAATGCCGTTGCAACCGTGTTGTGCCCTTTGGTCGCTCATAGACCACAGCAATTGTGTTGTGCCCTTTGGTCGCTCTTAGACCACAGCAATTGTGTTGTGCCCTTTGGTCGCTCTTAGACCACAGTAATTGTGTTGTGCCCTTTGGTCGCTCATAGACCACAGTAATTGTGCTGTGCCCTTTGGTCGCTCATAGACCACAGTAATTGTGCTGTACCCTTGGTCGCTCATAGACCACAGTAATTGTGCTGTGCCCTCTGGTCGCTCATAGACCACAGTAATTGTGTTGCGCCCTCTGGTCGCTTTTAGACCACAGTAATTGTGTTGTGCCCTTTGGTCGCTCATAGACCACAGTAATTGTGCTGTGCCCTTTGGTCGCTCATAGACCACAGTAATTGTGCTGTACCCTTGGTCGCTCATAGACCACAGTAATTGTGCTGTGCCCTCTGGTCGCTCATAGACCACAGTAATTGTGTTGTGCCCTCTGGTCGCTTTTAGACCACAGTAATTGTGTTGTGCCCTTTGGTCGCTCATAGCCCACAGTAATTGTGTTGTGCCCTTTGGTCGCTCATAGACCACAGTAATTGTATTGTGCCCTTTGGTCGCTCATAGACCACAGTAATTGTGGCGTGCCCTTTGGTCGCTCATAGACCACAGTAATTGTGTTGTGCCCTCTGGTCGCTCATAGACCACAGTAATTGTGTTGTGCCCTTTGGTCGCTCATAGACCACAGTAATTGTGTTGTGCCCTTTGGTCGCTCATAGACCACAGTAATTGTGTTGTGCCCTCTGGTCGCTCATAGACCACAGTAATTGTGTTGTGCCCTCTGGTCGCTCTTAGACCACAGTAATTGTGTTGTGCCCTTTGGTCGCTCAACACAGCAGACTTAGCAGCTACTCTGCCTGCACACTACCCAAAACTAGAACTCTAGCCATCCATCTAGATACAGGACTCTCACACATTATACAATGCTCCTTATACTATCCTATCTAGTATACCTGGCCTCCTCACTCGCCCTACTGGAACGATTCATCATGTCGCCTCTTATAGCAACCACAATACAACAATCCACCATACAATGTAACATAGCCGACAGAAACCTAAGACTACGAGCAAGACTACCCAGAATCTTTGATCCGCTCATCAAATACGAAACTAACACCATTCGAGCCAAAAAGGAACCCACTCACAAACCTTTCACCCACAACTACATTAAGCACAACAATTACCAAACAAACAAAGAAACAAATGCCACTCCTAATGCAGCAATAAATACTGTTACACACCCTAACCGCACACCTAAACTTAAAGGAGCCTTAATAAACGCTAGATCCTTAGTCGCCCATGCCATAGAAATATCTGAAGTCATCTCGACAGAAGACTACGACTTCCTAGCCATTACAGAAACTTGGCTGCATGAGGCATCAGGCCCAGCACTATCCCTAGCTGTGCCCAACAATTATACTATCCTCAGAACGGATAGGTGCGGAGCTCGAGGTGGCGGACTAGCCATCATCGTCAAAACTATACTTGGGATGAGACTCACCCCCTCACCAACCATTGAATCTTGTGAGATAATGTCCACCAAGACATCAACAGCTAACTCTCAAACTCTTAACCTTCACTTGATATACAGACCTCCAGGTCCTATCAAGAATTTCATAGAAGACTTAACTACCATCCTATCAGAAAACCTCAAAGATACTACTCAATCAATACTACTAGGTGACCTCAATATTGGCTTCAATGACATCAACGACTCACAAGCCACAGCAGCATCCAACACCCTAACAGAACTGGGATACACCCAAAGAGTGTTTGAGCCCACCCATATCAAAGGGAGAACCCTTGATTGGATTGCTGACCACAACTGCAATATATCTACTCTCACCATCTCACCCCAAATCTGGTCAGATCACCATCTTATCTCATTCTCCTTGGACACCGTCACCCCTAAACTGCAACAACTGTGTGCACCGCCCGCACTTACCAGAAACAAAAAAAACATGACACTAGACAAACTACTCCCTGGCATCATGCCCACCTAGGACGCTTTACCTGATAACCTTAACCCTAACAGCCTAGTGGAAGAATTTAACAACATCATGAACAAAACCCTTGATGACATCGCACCACTCAAGCTCAGAAACAGCAAACCACAGAGCCACCTGAACAACTGGTTCACCCCTCTCCTAAAAAATCTGAGATTAGAAAAAAGGAAATGGGAAAATACGTGGAAAATTAGCCCCACTCCAGAAAATAAACTAAAACTAGTTAATATCTCCTCTCATTATAAAAAAGAAATCATCTTAGCTAAACAAGAGACCTACAATAACAGAATTACACAAGCTAAATCAAGCACAAAAGAACTGTTCGCCATACTCAGAGAACTGGAAAACCCAATAACACCTCAAGATAACTGTCTTAAAGACAAAAAGTGGTGCTCTGAAATCCAGCAAGCTCTCTCTAACAAAGTCCGAAACCTTCAAAAGAAAATAGAACTAAAACGCGAGACCTTAGCATCCAATATATTACCGCCTACTAAGACACTTGCTAACTTCAAACCCACTACGCAATTCCACTTCTCCAAAGTCTCCATACTAGAAGTAGAAAAAGTAATACTCGGCCTAAAACCGTCCAACTGCAAAGGAGACCCATGTCCAGCACAACTCATCAAAGATGCCGCACGAGATCTAGCACCATTTATCACTAAGTTAATTAATGCCTCCTTTACCACAGGCATTATCCCCAGTAACTTAAAAGAGTCTTGGGTGCTCCCACTCTTAAAAAAGGCTACTTTAGACCCCACTATACCCACCAATTATAGACCCATCACTACGGTACTGTTCCTTTTGAAGATACTGGACAAGGTGGCATATATCCAAATCCAGAATTTCCTGGAACAAAACCAACTATTAGGCTCCCGACAATCTGGCTTCCGCCCTCTTCACGGCACAGAAACTGCACTGATTGACCTTAAAGCCCAAATAGACAAAGTACGAGATTCTGGAAAACCAGCACTCCTCCTGCTACTAGACCTATCGGCCGCTTTTGATTTAGTGGACCATAAAGTCCTATGTAACCACCTAGATTCAGCAGCACACTTCTCCACTGAGGCCATAGCATGGATACAATCCTTCCTTAGTGACCGCACCATGAGGGTTTTCTCACCTACAGCAGCTGCAGACCCCATCCCTATTACCTGCGGTGTGCCACAGGGATCGTGCGTTTCACCAACGCTATATAACATATTCACTAAGCCCCTGTTTGATGATTTGGACCATCTGGGTATCACGTATACTAACTACGCTGACGATACCCAGATCCTCCTCCCACTCACGGGGGTTTACGAAAAAGATCTAGCACTGGTGAACAAAATATACAGCATCGTTCAGGCATGGATGGCAACCCACGGCTTATGCCTGAACGATGATAAAACTGAGCTTCTCATCCTAGGCACCACACCCCTCATCAATAAACTAAGCACAAATTACTCTTCCTTTATCATAGATGGGAACTGCATACAAGTTGCTAAAGAAGTTAAAACATTAGGGATCTACCTTGATTCTACCTTATCATTTTCCAAACAGGTAAATTCCCTAGCTTCCTCAACAGCCTACACATGTAAGCTCATTAGAGCAGGAAAACAATTCCTATCCCAGCACAGTTGTCTAACACTAGCCAGAGCCCTTATCATCTCTAAACTAGATTATTGTAACGCACTGTACATAGGAGCCACTAAATCCATCATCAACAAAATCCAGATACAGCAAAACAAGGCCCTCCGAGCGGCTTTGGACATCCCCAGGAGAGAACACATTACAGAAACAAGAAGGAAACACAAATGGCTCTCCACCCATGAGAAAATCAAACTTAAAACTGCATCTCTCACATACAAATCTCTACACAACAAAGCCCCTCAATACCTTAAGGACAGATTCACCAGATCACACTCCACAAGACAAACCAGACTTGCCTACACCAATCGCCTCCAAGTACCTCGCTTTAAACTGACCACCATAGGCGGAGCTAGCTTCCCAGTCAAAGCTGCTCAATTGTGGAACGAATTACCCACTACCGCGAGGCTAGAACATTCTCCTTCCAAATTCAGGCAAATTGTAATTAACTGGCTGACGACAGCTATTTCTAATTGAAATTATGATAATGCTCACGCCTGTTTTGCTACACAGCATCTATACCATATGATTGTAAACTTGTATTGTAAACCTGCATCTGTAACTTGTAATTATCTGTAACATGTAACTGTAACCTGTAATTTATGCTCTAAGCTGTACATCTTCTTACTTCCTGCGCCCTTATACCCCAGGGTCCGGTGCGCATAATAAATACCAAACAAACAAACAAACAAACAAACAGCCAAAATGGATGCTGGCTCATGTTGAACTTAACCAAGCTACCTCAGGGACAGGCCGTGGCTGTAGAATCAGGAGATGTGGAAAAACAGCTCTGTGTGCAGACCCGACTATGAGTCAAGGTTGACCCAGAGTTAAGGATGCTATTTCGAGGGATAAGCACAGAGCACAAAGGGAGTACATGGATATGCTCTGAATGTGGGACATTCTTCATAGATGAAAGGAGAAAAAAACATCTGTGAGAGCCAAACTGTTGGTCAATTTTAAAAATATACAAAGTTCATATGAGATAGAGTGAGCAAGTTTCTAGAGGCCAAGAGGAGCAACAGCACCCTGCATAGTTAATTCAAATAGCCATAAATAGATGGCTGACCTTGACAAATGCGTGGTCTCTTGACATGTGACTCAGAAATCAAAAAGAAAGGCTATTCATCAGTGCCTCAAGCTAAGATAGTGGTGTGCTCACACTCGCTTGAATTGTCCAGGACAGTGAACAGGCAAAAAGGTCAACTGCAAACGGAAGACTTTGGCTGATTGCCTACCGATGAGAGATGATGGACTAATTGGGAAAACGTAGAATAGTCTGAAGGGATTCAAACACCTAAGTTTTGCTTCATGTAAGTGCTGCTAAAGAGCCAAAAGTCCAAGGTTGGGATGTTATGCCGACCAATAAGTGGAGTTGAGGCACAACCTAACATGCAATTTAGCATAGACCAATCCACTGTTGTTTTGTCAGCTATAATCAGTACTATATGCATTTAAAAGTACTTTAAGGCTGCCCTTCAGATAAGGGGCAGCCAATGATGTACTAATCCTTATATGATCTATAAGTAGATATGTTCCCTTAACCAATCCCTTCCTTTAATACGTTTTATAATTTGCCACGCAGAATGACGTCATAGATCACGCATATTGGGGTATAAAACCTTCATGTAATCAAACTGCTATGTGAGTGTGCATGCATCAGTCTGATGTCTGTGAGTGCTCCCTTCTTTATTAAATTGGCAATAAAGTATAACTTTGCCATATTCTTTGAGTCTGTCTGATTATTTGATTTGAGATCATTATTGTAATTCCATCTAGCACAAACAGACGCTTCAAGGTGCTAGAGCATAGTGGTGTCCCACAGGGATCATGAATGTCACAAACAAAACTTCAAACTATTACAAACATGGCCGATTAAGGCTGCACTTGGCATATGATGACACTTGGGCTTGCGAGGCTTTATATGTATACGATTACTATATTGTGTGAGGCTTAGCTTAATATGGCACTGCCTACATATACAAGACTGCACTCAACATATTATTGCAGTGCCTGGGAATGTGAGGCTGAATTCAGCATATTATAACTATGCATGCATGTCATGTGAAGCTTCTTTAACTGGCAGTAACTGGCCATATGAGTCTGTTTTGGCATAGTTCATATTATCTCCAGTATTTTGTCCGTGTGTAGTTGTTTGCTATTGCTGCTTAATTGCTGGATAAGGCCACTATTAGCATTGTGGTTATTGTGGGAAGGCGGTGAGGGCGTGTATGGTTGTTCATTAAGTTATTTTTGTTTATTCTACTTACAATCGCCAACGTACTCATCAACAACCTACCACCTCGATTATTTCACATTACTTGCTTTCGTCCAAACCTGCACCCATACAGACTCTGCACTAACTTTTAAAATCAATGTTTATTTTAATTACTTTTTTATCAACATGTTTGATTAATAACACACATAAACTTAAAAGAAGCGTAACAATACCAATTGGTATCTAACACACACAAAAAGAATTAGCTGTCGCCTAGGTTAATCATTGTGACAGTGACAAACTTCCCTGCCTGTCCTTTCTAGTGAAGGATGGGGTGGCCAACTGGAGCCGAGTGCTGCCACAAGCCAGGGGTTGCTGGCCCAAGGATGGCATGAGGGGAATCCCCCGTCTACCTCCATTGTGACACACGCAGGAGGCAGGACCACCTTAAACGCTTCTGTCCCTTTTAGGGAATCTAGGAGGGGCACTTCCGTGGAATCAGCAGGGCCTGCACGCTTTGCTCCATTTGTGTGGGTGTATAACTCATATGCACAGGAACAAGAACTGTGTCCTGAAACAAGTTATATAACTCATGTACCAAACATGTGCAGGGCCAAGGTGTGTCATGCAGAGAGAGGACCACCCATGGGGAGTGACTGACCAAACACTAGTCCCTCATTAAAGCTACAAGTCATCCCTAGTGGTGGGTCCATCAATCAATCACCATTCAGCTCAATGGTGGTAAGCACCACCTGAGTTCTGTGATGAATCAAGAGGGAGCATTCACTCCTTCTCCCCAAGGGGGAGACGCCCCTTTTCTGACTAGGGAGGTGAGCCAGCTCCTAAGACACTCCCTAGGGTTCTGTACAAGTGGGACCACACTGGAAGTGACTCCCCTCTAAGGGACAAGGACTCTCTTTCCTACAAAGAACTCCCTACGCAAGCAACACTATCTGCCTACATGGGATTGCCTTCCATCACAACTTCAGCGGATACAACAGATGAAGACAAACAGAACGTCACTTTGTACATGAATGCATGTGTAACAGGGACAAACCGATTGAAAAGGAAGAATGAGAAAGCCATACGCAGGGGAAACCCTCAGATGTAGCTATGCCTTTGAGGGGCAGAGCCGCGTGGAGCCGCGGAGCCCGCTGCTATGAGTGAGGAAGAGAACACTAGCAAAGAATGCCAGAGGCACAGTGTTACGAGTGCGGGCAAACTTGCAGTCAGGACAGAATCCAGAAGACCGTCATTTGTGGTGGCGTGACCACGGGAAATCTATGGTGGGCCCAGAGCCCGAGCAACGACACAGAAAAACTGGAGGAACAAAACCTCCCTTCAGCAGTGCGACACTGAACAAGCAGACCACGAGAGACGACTGGTGCGACTCTGCGGTGGAGTCGATAAAGTGGAGGTAGAGCCATGAAGAAGCCGCTCAATCCCGATGTGGGGTCCCCTAAACCTAACTCTGTGGAATGAAGGTACCAGGGTAGAGCGAGAAAGGGAGAGGCAACCGAGACTACAAGTCATATGTGAAAATAATTGCGATATTGAAGGTGAGACAGTGAGAAAGCACAAATGTATATGTGGGAAAACCTCAAGAAAATTATGAAGCATAATTGCAGAGAAAAGATTGAAGCCATTATTAAGAGACTTTAAAAACCGTTCTGATTTAAGTTCAAAGATGAATCTCCCAAAATTAAAGAGAGAGGACGGGAACTCCATGGTCAGGCCCAAGACGTGTTGTGCCACCCAATCGTACCTAACATTGACTGTGAATCATTAAGGAAGCACGAACATGTACATGAGGAAGTAACTAGAAAGTTGCCAAGTAAAGTACGACAAAGTCATCATGTACAACCAGGGAGAAACCAGAAGAGTCTTTGAAAACCACTCTGTGTTAAGTGCAAAAAATAATACTCGATATCAAAGAGAGAGAAAGCGGAGCCCAGTAGAGAGACCCCAGGACTGGTGGTGCCACTCCATCATAAATAATATGACAGACCCCAACAGAGAAAATATCAAGTGTAAAAAGTATAAAGGACTAAAAATAAGAGGAAGGAATATACAAGACTACATCCAGAATAATAGCAGAAAGGACATTGGCCCTCATCATGAGTTTGACACAAATACAATGGTAATTCCGCCTCAGCAGTATTACTATTACCGCTGTGATGTTGGCGGTATTACTGCTGTATCAGGACTTGACAGGTGCGTGCACACACTCCGGGGTAATACTATCTGGCGGCATTACCGCTGATTATGGCAATCTTATCTGCCGGTAATACAGCCCAGATACAAAAGTACTACCATTGCTGCCAGCACACCCTCCATCAAGGACAAGTTAGCAGCTGTGGGCACCGTGCCACAAGATACAGAGGACTGCTACAAAAATCGAATGATTTGAAGTCCAGGGTCCACAGCCTCATTTCATACCACAGTAGGTGGCACTGTGGAACCCTGCACCCTAACACAGTGGGAGGAGAAGGCCAGCTCCATTCTCCACATGGAGGATATTGAGGGGGTTGGGAGCACAGAGGCTGATGCAGAAATCCACAGTGATGTTGGTAAGTCTGTCAGACCCCACTAAGTGCAAAAGCATGCATCCCCCAGCATAGATGGCCACAATGGTCAAGGGAATGGGCACACACATGACAATCAGTGTCAATGCACAGTGAGTACACTCATGTGCCTGGAGAGGAGGGGGAAATGTGGCAATGCAGATGCTCAGTACTTGAATCGTTCATATCTACGAATGTAGGAGCTCAAATTCCATGAGATGCCAATATCAATGAATGGCATAAAAGGCAAATGTAAGGCTTTGATGCCAATCATTAGTGTCATGGCTCATATTCAATGATATGTATGTAGGACAGGAGGGGCAAAACCGAACTTGCATTCCGGCAGCCACCTTCCTCTCCACCATACACATGCTGATGCATATATACTGGCATGGATCATCACGGCAGCTCATTTGATGGTGAGCCCCATGGGTGCCCTATGGGGAACTATGCATAAAACAGGAGGTCCACATAGGGTTCCATTGTACATGCTCCCTGCCATGTGTGCATGGCAAGCAGCACTCAGAAACTAAAGTAAATGCGCCTGGCATGCATGCATGCCAGTCAGCATCTAGAAACATTTCACTTTGGAGTTGTGCCGAATCCCAGGGTATTGCCACTGTTACTTTAATCACGAACCACTCGCCCTTACGTGGCTTAGTTTAAGAAAAGACACAAATCCAGAATCATGCGCTGCTTTCTGCAACCCTTTTATTTTAGCGTACAACATGGCAATGGGAAGGAACAGGGTAACTTTGATTTCCTATCCCGATTTCCTTTACCAGATCGAGAAGCCAGCTGCATGAGCAGAAGGGTAAGTGACAAATCCCAGGGTATTGTCACTGTTGCGATGGGGAGAGCCCTTACTCATGAGGCCATGGAGGTGAGGTCACTACCCGATAGTACCCCTGGGGGTGATACTCATTGGGTGGATCTCATGGGGAGGGAAATCCTCCATGGAACCATGGCAACTATCTTGGGAGAACATGCTATGAACCCCCTCTATATCTTCCCCTCTTTCCTCTCACCCCACTCAGTATTCTGTACTCCCCCACATGTCTATGTAGTTGTGTTGGGTAGAAGACCCCACCCTCACAGACCATACTGGGACAAATTGGATGGAGAACTTTCAACCTTTCTTCGAACAATCAGAAGAAAAATCGACTTCAAGGACAAAGATTGTCCCCCTGAAATAGAAGATACACGTCTAAGACCTAAAAGTGAATTCAACCCGAGAGACAGTGACATCACTTCTTCTTTCCTCACCTTTGAGAAATGCCTAAGACAAGAAGTAACCCGGAAGTAAACGAAAGTAAACTGTTTACTGTTTGGACCTGTTTGGACTTCAGTGATTTTCGCTGCGCTCGCTGAAGAATATCCCGTGTGTTGCTGAATCCCTTATCACGGCCTGACGACAGGAGGAAGTCTTTTCAGGCTGCACAAATCTTGCCTGACCTGCAAGTAATACTCCACGAACTTGGTGAACATTTATGTAATATACTTCTCAGCTTTGCTGAGAAGCGTTAGTGATCTGTGACCCGCTAACTCCACGCCCTTTTGTTTTTTCTGTCTTTGATTTCTGCAGCTCTGCTGTGATTGGAGCTAGCAGTCGTGACACTCACTTGTCCCCGCCCTCCCTCTGCTTCTTAATCCGAGTGAACAGCGGACCGCGCGCGCACCCGGAAGTAAGCAAAAGTAAACTATTTACTGTTCACTGCGAACAGTGAGCTGTGTCTGACCCTTGCTTTTGCCCAGATTCATAGATCAAGGAAAGAGGGTATTAAGAGAGATAACCAATACGTAGTAGTGTGAAAATGGTCAAAATATACTCCCTTCGGACTAATATGCCGAACATTGAACCCCTTATTGACCAATCCTATGATTTTCATACCACCCCAAAGCGGAATGCAAATGGGCCGTTAAGTCGTGGGTCCAAAGGAGGTCGCTCCATGTCTCACACAAGCGACATAAGGAAATTCTATGCTGATAGCTCATCGGGGCTGTCTGATGTCACTGGTAAAGAAAGTGCAGCAAGCTGTGCAAACACAACGGAGGGTCTCCTCGAGAAAAGGGTGAGTCCTAAAATAATAGCACATGTAACTCCTGTAGCAATAGATTTGTGTATTGACACGGTAGCACATGTAACTCTTGCAGCAATAGACTTGTGTACTCCGTCTGACTCATTGCTAGCTGCTTTTTCTGAACAAAGTCTGCTAGGCAACTTAGCCCTTCCAACTACCAATAAAATAGTGACTGAGATTCAGATTCATACTTAGCCAGTGCAACTGTGTAGTATCGCGTCCACTGAAGACATGGTCACTGACTATAATAACGACAATGAAGAAGCCATACAAACAACTCAAACTGAGATAGAACCCTTACATATTGAGCTCCCAGAGAATCAATCTGGTGCTGATGATAATGCAAATCACTTGTCCCAATCTCCTGTAATGTTTCCAGAATGCACAAATGATTCTTCTATCCTTTCCATCTCTTTTACCCAACATTCCCCTAAAAGTTGTGAACGTAGTAAATCTGTATCACATCAACCACAAGCAGCTACTGCTTTGGCTCCCACAGAGTTAACTCTGCAAGCCATGAACACTGCCTTGTTCTCTTTAGCTAAACTGTATGAAACACTGGATGCTAGATTATTGGATCAAAACTTCTTACTTATAGAAATGTTGGAAAAGAAAAGTGATAAGTGTCATCATACAGAAAGTGTATTGCTTAAAAGCCTTGATCCACACAAAATGCATACCATGTTGTCCACTATAGTAAAATAAGTGATTAATAACATGAATGATAGTGAGAAAGTACAGCAGAGAACAATTGCAAGCCCTTTGGCTGAGAATGAGGAAAAAATAAGCCTTGGGTGTGTTAATGATGATATGATCAATAACACACCGGTTAGTGAGCTAGACCAACATGAAACAAATGTAAGCTCTATGTTGACGAATGTAAAAAAGACTAGCTCTGGATGTGTCAATCATGATGTGACTTCAATAGAAATTATTGAGCAACAAGACACAAAAGATAATGATGCAAGTGTAACAGGAGCTGAAACCACTGTGAAAGCTAAGGAAATCCTTATTGCGTTGCCCTCAGATAATGGAACATATAACATATTTAGTGTGACGAAAAAAGAAAAAAAAACGAATGTCAAATACGCAAGTTGAGTCTAAAAAAACCAAAAATCAGAAATTGACTAAAACACAGAAGAACAAGAATTCGCGACAATTTATTAAATCACTAACTACCCCTGATAAAAGAACACAAGAAAAAAGTGCAGAAATCGTAAGAAAATACATTGCCATTAGTAAAAGCAAAACTAACTTACCACCTATACAATTGGCCCCTAAAGGAGTCAAAAATGTAGTGGTTAATGATATGAAATACGAACCGCTTGATGAATTGGTAAATGAGTTTTCCAAACAAGAGCAGATGGAAGACCCTTTAAAGACTTTTCCTCCCTCTCAAATAGTTCAAGCAAAAGAACAAAATGATGAAAATGAACAAAGACACCGAGACACCTCATTTAGAACATTGGAAGAAAAACGAGAAGAAATCATGAAGTCAATGGGTATATTTATCTCGATATCTCGAGAGACTGTCACAACTCCGAAAATGGGTTGTCAAGAAGGAAGGAAAATGATAACAACTCGATGGGAGAACATACGCCAAGAATTTATGAGACAAGGGCTTACCAAAGTGATGTCAGCTTTAGAGTTAAAACAGGGTCTGAGCAGACAAAACAATTGTCGTTGAATAAGCAGCAAGAAAATAGAACACCTTTCAGAAATAGTCATAAGAAGTGTAATGACTCTACTCATGTAAGTCTCATTTTGAAATGCCGCGGTGGTGAATTCGGTAATATGATCTAAATCGATCCTCCGTATTAAACATCTTGCGAAGTGTTCAAGTACTTCAGGAAATTAAGTCTGAAGATTTTGAACAAATAGAATTTATAAATGATCATGACAATTCTGTAGTTAAAATTTGGATGATGTCTGCAATTGTAAAATATTCGATTTGGCAAGCACGTAATGAAATATATCATCTAGGTTTCTTACTAGACAACCCCATGGCTGAAAATAACACAAGTGGTACCCGTCCTTCAAATGTTGCCAACATATATCCCTCATTACAAGCTAGTGCTTGTACGAACAATATAAAGAGCAAGGTACAGTTAGCAGGCACATTTATTGAACCTATGACGATTAAATACTCTACAGCAGGTGATAACCAAATGAAAACTATAACACTTATCCACAGAACAAATTATATAGTAAATGTTAGCTACCTAATAAGAGAAATGAAACATCTTTTCAGCTGGCATCCTGGAATACAAGAGGGCTTTTGCATCTTGTAAACTCCTGTAGATCTGTTTTAGGTTCATATGACAAAGTCCTGTTACAAGAGACATGGCTTACCTCCCCCCCTGTGTGGTAAAATCACCATATAATTCTTGAACCAGCTATTAAATCTGCGAGAGGTCGCCCGAAAGCTGGGCTTCTCACTGCTGTTAAATCAACTAGTGGACTAACTGTTGAACCATGGGCGTCCTTTAATAGTTATATACAGCTGGTTCGTATCTCACATGAAAGTTACGCTATTGCATGTATCAATATTTATTGGAACCATCTAGATATTACTGAAAAACGATTTTTTAAAGATCTGATTAAGTGTATGGATAAAATCGATAAAGATCACTTGATCAAATCTATAATCATTGCAGGGGACTTGAACATGGATTGTATGAATGACAGAGGGGGCAAAAAGAAAGAAACTAAGGTAAAGTGGAGAAACTTCATGTATGAGAGAGGATTTGTCATGGTAAATGGTGCGGTGCAGGGTGATAGCCCTTCCAAAGTTACATGGCAGCAGGGCAAATTAACATCCACCATTGACTATGTGTATACCAACTGTGAACTCTTTTCCACCATCTCCTCCTTTGAAGTATTAGAACAGACTAAGAGCGATCACAGTCTACTTCATATGACATGGCCCAGATTGACTGAAATTGCTACAAAAACTAGCTCAAAACATATAACCAATTTAGAAGTATCCATTAAAGGTCATAGGTTTAAATGGACGTCTAAAAACCTGAATGAATTGCTTGTGGCAATATCATATCCTAAAGATATTTTAAAGCCAGACTTACAATATATACATGGAGATTATGTCAGCACCCTTCAGCTATTTAAAAAATCGTATGGGACTTGTAACAAGCCCCAGAAACACCATTCTCATTCCTATGATGAAGAAATCAGCAGTAGGAAAACAGAGCTTAGGAGGGAAATTCGACAAATCACTCAACAGAACCCTAGTGATAGGATCTCTATGATATCCAAGTGTAAAAATTGTTATAGAAACTGGATGAAACAGCGGAAAGCTAAAATGATGCTAAATGATGCTCATTCCATGCTCCATTCCATCTCCTCTAAGAACTCTGCCTTAGTATGGGGCTTAATTAAAACTGTGTATGGCCCCAAACAATCTATAAGACAAATAAATGCAGTATCAGAAGAAATATGGATCCAATATTACAACTCTCTGATTGCTGAAACCCATTATTCTGATAAGTTATCTGAGCAGAGGCATGATGGGCTACAGGACATCAGTTATGATAATCTGGACATAGAAATGTATATAAAAAAACTGAGCAAGTCAAAAGCCCCCGGTCCAGATGGTCTTTCTAATGCAATGCTGAGGACTAATCCCGAGACATGGGCTGTTATTATGGGAGTGATATTCAATCAAGTAATAATGAGCAAAAGAATTCCTGCGTTGTGGCAAAAATCTATTATTTTCCCCATTTATAAAAAAGGAGAAGGATTGAATACCAAAAATTACAGACCTATTGCGCTTCTTGATGCGCCTGGGAAAATCTTTGCCCGTCTGCTATTGAGAGACTTTAAATAATGGACCAGAGAAGCGAATTTGAATGATCCTTACCAAACGGGCTTTATTGTGGGTGTAGGGACCTCGGTAAACTTGCAAACTGTGGAAGCCATAAAACAACACGAATTACAAGTAAATCAGCCTCTCTACATGGCCTTTGTAGATTTTGAGACCGCATTTGATTCTGTGTCGAGAACCCCTTTGTGTGATAAATTAAAGAAAAATGCATGCCCAAGGTACTTGTTACATTGGATAATGCAATTTCACACGGGGACATCTATTCAAGTACGTCTGTTAATGGCCGGTACACTATCCAGATCAATCAAAACATACAGGGGTCTGAAGCAGGGGTGTCTGCCGGCATCAAGTCTTTTTAATTATTTCATCTCTGATGTGGTGAAGGAATTCAGCACAGTTCCGGCAGACACTCCGCGCCTTGGTAAACATCTTATACCATGGATGTTTTATGCGGACGACTTAGTCCTACTAGCAAAAAACATTAAAGGGCTACAAAATCTACTGGACCAACTAGGAAAGTATGTACAAGATAACGAGCTAGTAATAAATATCCCGAAAACAAAAATTCTTAAGATTGTACCCAATAAAAAAGCCGGGGCATCTCGTTTCTCGTTATCTCTAGGAACTGGAAAATGTTACTCAATATAAGTACCTAGGAATAAATGTAAACACCTCCAGAGTAGATACACCATACATTGATGAACTAAAAATAAAAATTGGAACCTCTGTTTCTCAGGCATTTATCATAAATTATAGATTCTGCACTTTTTCGCTGAAACCTATAATCACCTTTTATTGTCAAAGGGTAGTCCCAATTGTCCTTTATGGTGCAGAAACCAAGGCTTGGAGAGACGAGATGGTCTGGCAAAGATTGGAAGGTCAATTCTGGAAAAAGGTCCTACATATACCAAAAGCTGCTCAGATGTGTCTATTGAGATATGAATTGGGTATCTCCTCTCTAAACTGTATGTATATGTGGAGATTATGTAGCCTGTACAGGAAATGCATTATGGCAAAACGGGATATTTCTTTATTGCAAATCTTGTCTAGTTATACAAGAACGAGTGAGCACAAAGCAGTGAGCGTGTGGCGAAAACAGGTCAAACATTTTATGGCGAAAAACAGAGGTTTCAGAAGAGCTATTAGTTATGAATCCTGAAAGAGCGAAAGAAAAAATTATTATATGGGATTGGGTAAAGACATACGAGCATTGTCAAAAGACCGCACATGCTACCCTCCATAAAATCACCATGAAAGCTACCTGCTAAAATTTCCAGGTGCGGAACCATGAAATGCATTTCTGAGGTTCAGAATGAACTGGTGGCACACCAGAAATAATCTAGCCAAGTGGAATGTCATTAGTAAAACGGAGAACTTCTGCAGATTTTGTAAAAAACCAGATAATGCAGAAACTACATTTCATCTGATAGCAGAATGCCAGGTATTATTACCCATGAGAATTGAGCACTTTAAAAAGCACTTCGAAAAGTACACACCTCTTACAATTGAAAATGTTTGGTATCGTATCTACAACACGCAGATAACTACGATAAGATTGGCTGTAGTGAATTTTCTAAAAGCACTAAGTTAAGGGAAAATTTCCCAAAACGTAACAAATCAGTGACTGAATATGCGCAGGTTACTTTGTTTTGTCTTGCTTTATTTGTTTTAATATGTTTATGGCGCGCACCCGGCAAGGCCCAGAAGTCCCACATTGCCGCGGGAGACTCTGTTGTTGCGTTCTGCTTGCAACCGTCGGATTTATTCACTCGACTTGGATATTTACTGGACTCCATCTCCCAGAAGATGAACTCTCTAATGGACAATAGATACAGTATTTACTCTGTTATAGGATCACTCCATTGATACCTATTTTTCTTTTTCTTAGGCATTCTCCTCATTTAGAGGCGGGACTACATAAGGGCAGCTGCGCGCGCACCTCGCGCACCCAGCAAGTCCCAGAAGTCCCGCTTTGCCGCGGGAGACTCTGTTGTTGCGTTCTGCTTGCAACCGTCGGA
The DNA here is from genome assembly GCF_040938575.1 of Ambystoma mexicanum. Lineage (NCBI taxonomy): Eukaryota > Metazoa > Chordata > Amphibia > Caudata > Ambystomatidae > Ambystoma > Ambystoma mexicanum. The sequence continues at coordinate 1,080,337,659 of NC_090932.1, forward strand.
TTTATTCACTCGACTTGGATATTTACTGGACTCCATCTCCCAGAAGGTGAACTCTCTAACGGACAATAGATACAGTATTTACTCTGTTATAGGATCACTCCATTGATATCTATTTTTCTTTTTCTTAGGCATTCTCCTCATTTAGAAGCGGGACTTCATAAGGGCAGCTGCGCGTGCACCGCGCGCGCGCAACCAGCAAGTCCCAGAAGTCCCACTTTGCCGCTTCGCTGCACTCGTCGCGAAAAGCGGTGAAGGTCTGTTTATTATTGCCTCACTCTTATAGCATCCATTCTGTATTTCTTGGACTTGAAAGTGCAAAATGAAATGACGCATATCCTCCTTAAAGTCTGGAATGCCTGCTGTAGCCGCGCTACACAGCACTAACGGTGTGAGCTTTTCCCACGCCGCTTCACCTTTAGTTTAAAAATAACCCTGTTTAAGCTCTACTCCACGTATAAGCACTTCAAAATCCAATACAAAGAGTAGAGCTGAGACACTGTTAGGTATGGATATTCGCTCCTTTTGCCCGGACTCTAGCTGTGTGGAAAATACTGCATGTATCAATGGAAACCCCCCAGTAGCAGCCCCTGGCCGTCCGGTCAGTGCTTCCATGGTCTTGAAGGATTCTTCGCATAGACAAGCTACGAACGCAAATGCTACTGGGGAAGAATCTCGTGCACAAACAATGCCCTCCAATGCTGCAGTAGAGGGTATCATTGGTGAGGCCTTAAAATCTGTGCCAACGACAGGTTCTACGGTTAAGTTTGCAAAAGAAAATGTTTCCCTTACTGATAGCATTATCCTAACAAACGTTTTAACTGGTTTTGTGGTCCCGTCTGGTAAAGCATCTAACATCTCTGTGTCTTGGTATCCAGTCATAATTTCGAATACAATATATTCGAAAGTAAAAATGTCGAAAATATTTAGTCGAAAAACAAAAATGTCGAAAAACAAAAATGTTGACTTCTTTTCGACTTTTTTCGATTTTATGTGTTAATAATAAATATTTTATTAAACTTTTTTAAAAAAATAATTAAAGGTATTTCCATGATGGGGGGTGGGGGTGATGGGGAGGATGGGGGGGGTTGGGGATAGGGGTTTGGGAGGGTTTTTTAAATAATTAATTAATTATTTAATATTATATTAAAGATTTTTTTAAAATAATTAAAGGTATATCTATGGGGGGTGGGGGGGATGGGGAGGAGGGGGGGTTGGGGTAGGGGTTTGGGATGGGGGGGTTGGGGGGGACCCCCCCCCATAATAAATGTTACTATCTGGGTAAAAAAAAAAAAAAGTGTTTTGGGTTTTCGATTTTTTTTTTGACATTTTTTTTTCGAAATTATGACTTTTCCTATTATATGTATGTGTTTTCGACTTTTTTACATTCGACATTTTTTTTTCGACATTTTTGCTATTCGACATTATGTTTTCGACTTTTTGACTATAAACCCTGTGTCTTCTGTAAGTGATACATCAAATGCTAAAACAGCCTCCATATTAGTTTCTAAGGATACACCTGCCATTGACCTAGACATAAATGTCTCTGCTTTTTCACCACACACTGTGTCTGATAATCTATCAAAGTCACCTACGCTATTTACAAACATTAGCGCTGCCGATTCTGCAGCAAATTTGTCTTTCAGCGCTCCAACTCCCAGAAATTTGGGCGAAAAGGGCTCTCCTGATGTTGGCGGCTGCGATACTCAGAATGTAAATATTAGCATTGCGCTCACCTCTATGAATACTGCCATTTTAGCTCTGGCTAAGCTGTTTGAAGTCCTAGTTACAAAAGCTAAAGTCCACTCTAATCAGCTCAATCAGTTACTTGCTGAACAACTTACGATTTCAAACAGACTTGAGAGCTTGAAACAGCTGGATAACACATCAATTATCAAAAAGTCTGTAATATCTCAAACTTCGGCTGATGCTATGTCATCTGCGCAAACATAACAGCCTATACCTTTTATACTAGATCTGATAGTTGATGTAATAGAGAATGTAAATGAAACATCAGTGGTTCAGCAGAAAAAACCCTCTTACTCACTTTTTGGGGCCAAGGCTGCCTTTCCGGATGCAGGGCAACTAGGCCCCAAAAAGATCCCCTTGTCAAAAGGGAAAAAACTAAAAATATTAAATCTGCGCCCAAACGCACTTCCCAAACCAAAGCTTTCATTAACAAGCTTTCAACCCCAGTTACATCCACTGTTTCTGCCTCCAAAGCAATGACAAAAAAGTACTCTCAACAAATGCAGGCAAAAAAGGCAAAATTAGTGCCTGCAGTAACTGATCCTGTTATGGCATATAGTCCTTTAAGTAAACTGATAAGTGTGGCTGATCAGATGTCACAAAAAACTTCCAAAGCATCAACATCAAATAGCTTCACTTTCACTGCTCCGAGCACCAGTAAATTACCAGCAAATGGTTTTATTTTTAACGCTCCAATGGCCATGAATACATTGAATGGGGAAAACCGTCGCAAAGAGATAAGGCATGCCATGGATGAATACCTGTCTTCCAAATCTGTCTCCAAAAACTTGACATTCGCGCAAAGTCTACCAGCTGCTTTTCATGAACCATCTCCTCCAGTGGCTCAGAAAATAAAAAAAACAAGTGCGTCTGTCACAATTGATTCAGGGAAAACTGGCTCCCTTGCACCACCACAGAAGGATGAAATTGCTAATGGTTCCAATTTCGTTACTTCTGGTGATGTGGAAAGATTGTTACAGACAACTATGGCTACATTTTTGTAGGCTGCTGCTGCCTCGCAATTTAATTCACAATCTAAAATATGTAGTGGTCCCAATCAAATCCCTAATGATCCGCAACAATTAGCTAAACAGAAACCTGTCACCACGCGATTCAAGTGCCCGGCGGTACACTCGTTGACCCTCAGCTGCCTGCCACTGCCGGCCAAACAATATAATCTCAATCGGGCCTCTGTGTTGACACTATTTCGTGAAATCCCAGAGCTCGATGATATTGGCACCATAGACATAGAGCTTGTTGAGTTCTTGGACCCAGCAAAACGGTCCTCTGTGAATCTCTGGCTTAACTCGAGGGTCGTGGTGAATGCTATCTGGGCCGTGAAGTCCCAATTTGCGGAGCTTGGTTTTACTCTACTGCCAACTCCCGACGCACCAGATAGCTTACCTACACGTCATCAAGATGTGCATCCAAAGAAAAACATGAATAAGCCCGATGGTTGATCTGCACAATCATGTATTTGTAATGGCCAAAACAATCAATGCTAGCAGCTTAATTTCTTCAATACCCAACCTTTCTTTCATCATCTGGAATTCCAGAGGGAATAGGCACCTATTGAATAATCGTACTGTCCAGTTGTCGGATCACGATGTTATTTTCCTTCAGGAATCCTGGTTGACCACTCTTCCATCATGGAACAACTATGATGTTCTTTTGGTACCTGCTGTGAAGCATCTTTTGGGGCGCCCAACCTCTGGTCTGTTAACTGCGGCTAAGCAGTCATCGAACCGTGGTTTTCTCCAAATGAATTTGTACAAATGTCCAGAATTGTTGGGAAAAGCTTCACATGTGCCGCAATTAATATCTATTGGAACCCCCTAGGCATTTATGATGACTGTTTTATGGAATCAGTGAATAAGGCATTGGACATTGTTATTCTTGATGGGCACACAGATCTGATCTATTTAGCTGGCGATTTAAATTTACATTGCTTGGGTCCGTTCTGTCAATCTGAACAAAAACGCCTTGACATGTGGTTAACTTTCACTGAATCCCGCAATCTCTACATGTTAAACGGTGCCTTTCCACAGGACATTCCACCTAGACCTACTTGGCACCGCGAACGTAGTCAAGGGATCATTGATTACACCTATGTCAATGCACATATGCTAAATAATGTCACAACTTTTCAAATTATCCAATCAGAAGCGAGTGACCACAATATTTTGCATACAACTTGGTCCTCGAATTTGATTACACCCAACATAAAAACCACGTGCCTCATGGGTTCTCTTAAGGTAAACTCAGCTAGGAATCGTCTAAAGTGGTCTGAAAACTCTTTGAAAGCTTTTAGGCTATGCTATGATGTCGAATTAAAAAACAATGCTATGAGTGAACTCCCGTCAGATGTTGTATATGATGACCTAATGCAGCTTTTTCAACCGAGCTCAACCATACACAAACAAAAACAAACACCGCATCTACACATTTTTTATCATAATAGTAGACTCAAGAAATCTATGGTTAGGGCCGAAAAGAGGAAAGCCTTAAAGCTTCCTCCAGATTTACGATTAGCTGCCCTTACTCGTATACAAACCAAATACAGAAATTGCGTCAGAGGCATGAAGGCTAAACCTTATCAGGCTGATGGAAGCAATATGTTGATATCCTTGGCATCCAAAAACACTGCCCAATCTTGGTATATTATAAATCAAGCAACAGCAGGTCACCAGGTTGCTGTCCAAGCAAATGATGTGTCTGAGGATATGTGGGTACATTATTACTCTGAGTTATTTGCTCTCCCTCTCGCACATCTCTCTATACCCGCTTCCGAGGGTCAGCTCCCATTCCATCTATGCTTTGACAAAGATGATATATTATACTTCATCAAACAAGCAACTAATTTGAGAGCACCCGGCCCAGATGGCCTATCGAATGTACAATTGAAGCAATTCCCGGACATCTAGGCAGATATATTATTTCTCATGTTTGAATCTATTAACACCTCTCAAAAAATTCTGATGTCTTGGAAACAATCAATTGTCATTCCGATTTATAAAAAGGGCGATCGGGCAAATCCTGCTAGCTACAGGCCCATTTCTCTGCTCGACGTGTCGGGCAAGATTTATTGTCGTCTGATTCTTAGAGAACTGAACAATTGGACAAAAAATCATTTCAAGCGGGACCCTCTGCAATCAGGTTTTGTCAGTGGTCTTGGTACGATCCCTAATATAATCACCATCAACATGCTTAAGTCACAATATGCCTCCAGGAAGCAAACCTTATATTTTGCGTTTATCGACTTCCGATCTGCTTTCGATTCCATAAATCGTGTTCTTCTATTTTCCAAGTTAAAATTACTTGGTTGCCCTTCCTCTCTTTTGGCTCTAATCATACAACTACATACGGAGACCTCCATGAGAGTTAGGCTCACCCTCGAAGGTCTTTTGTCTGCCCTTTTTCCGACCTTTGTGGGACTCAAGCCGGGATGCATCTTGGCATCCATACTGTTTAATTTGTTCATTCTTGATATGGGTATCTCCTTCCTTAGAATTATAGCAGATGCACCGGAGTTGGGTGTCCAGCGTATCCCATGGATGCTTTACGCTGACGATCTTGTCTTAATGTCACAAACCCCTACAGGTCTCCAGAATTTGATAACTGCCCTATCAGACTATGCTGAGTTAAATCATCTAACAGTAAACCTGTCAAAATCCCAGATCTTGTTTTGTAGGCCTCTTGGTAAACACAAAACTTATAATGGGTGCTGGCGCCTGCAACAGGAACCTATGGAACTAATCTTGGAATATAAATATTTGGGTATTTTTATTCAAAACACCGTCAGTGATGGCAAATACCTGCTCAACTTACCGTCAAAAGTATTGACTTTGATATCACAGGCTAAAATTCTTGTATACAAGTATGGGAAATTTACGCTGAAGCATCTTCTTATGTTTTATGAGCAAAAGGCTGTTCCCATTATCCTTTATGGTGCCGAATCCAAGCTATACCCAAATGATGGCATATGGAACAAACTTGAGGCGACCTTTTGGAAAAGGGTTCTGCACCTTCCAAATTGCTCCCCCTTGCCCATATTGCGGTTCGAATTGGGTTTGAACTCACTGTGTAGCAAAGTTAAATGGAAAATGTGCTCCTTTTTTCGTAAAAGTTTGCTTGGAGTGGACAATAATACTATATTAAGCACGGTAGCTCGCTACTTGTCTGCTTCCACTTCTGATTTTACTTCAAAATGCCGAAATCGTGTTTTGGATACCCTAGCTGAAGCTAATATATCATTAAAGTTCCTTATTGAAAACCCGGTCCGTGCCAAAAAAAAGTATTACCAATGGGATTGGATTAAAAATCATGATCTATGTCTGAAATACCAAGATTTCGATATCAACCGCTTTGGAATAAAATGTGTGGCTCAAGCGGCTGGCTATCTTTTGAAATGTTCATCTGCAAACGTCCGTAATAAACTATTGCGGATGATTTTAAATTTATGGTCGACGAGAGAAGTGTTGGCGAGGCGTAAAATAATTCACGCCGACTTAAACTTCTGTCGCTTTTGCGAGGACCAAAGTGTAAAAGAAACCTTGCAACATATAATTGTGTCCTGCCCTAATTTGAAGAACATGCAAGAAAAATATTTTAATAATTTGCTGAATTTGTATATGGAAAAGGATGATAATGAGATATGGAGTATTTTATTTAAAAGTGTCAGATTTTCGGTTATAAAGGCGTTGGTGCACTTTTTGGAAGCTGTTTTACCTGTTGAAATATACGTTCATTCTTGATGTGAATGTTAACATACGGTAAAGCGGTGCTTGTGAACTGTGAAATAATCATCATCATCATCGCCTTGAAATGTTGCTGTCACTAATTTTAGTCTTCTCATTTAACTGCTCGTTTTCATCTCATTCTTAATGTTTTAATTTGTAAACATTCCTTTCTTCTAGCATGTTTGATTTTTATTTGTGTCAAATGTATTGTTAATTTAGATTTGTTGATGATTTTGTAAAGTTGATTAAGTCAGCTGTATCAAAATAAAAATAAAAAAATAAAAAAATATGTTTTTATTTTTACATTACGGTATTTTTGTCTTGGTAGATGGTTAAAAGAAAATGTAATTTTATTTATGTTATGCCTTAATGGACAATTGTGTGTGTATGTTAAGTATCATCGAATTTTCGAATGATGAACTAACTTTTAGTCTTTTATGAAAATTTGTTTTTTTTTCAAATGTAAATTTTTTACTAATGCAAATTTATAAATGTAAACTTATATTGAAAAGTTGATTTATCAACTAAAGCAATAAAAAAAAGAAAGAAATTAAAAAACTCAAATCATCTAAGGACCATCAGAGAAAAAATGTGACTGCCGGCGAACACAAAGCCCTCAAAGCCCTGGCAGACAATACTGACATCATTATCAAAACGGCGTACAAAGGTGGAGGCATTGTCATACAAAACAGAGAACAATATACGCTCATGGTCATGACCCTACTCAATGAAGGTAACAACTATAAAAAACTCAAAAAAGATCCCACCAATGTGTTGAAATCAAGAATACAGGAAATGACTAAATTTGCAGCAGAAAAAAATTGGATAACGGACAAAGAAGAGGCATTCCTCAATACCACCGAGGGCAGGATCCCAGCATTTTACGCCCTGCCAAAAATACATAAGAACAGTATCTCACCACCAGGGAGACCGATTGTTTCAGGTTGTGGCTCCATATTAGAACCCATATGCAAATATATTGACTTCTTTCTGAAGCCTCTGTGTCAAAACACAACAACATATCTGAAGGACACCATGGCGACCATCGCCATCTTCGAAAATCAGCTCTTTGACCCCACCAATGAAGAAATAGTCACAATGGACATCAGGAGCCTGTACACCAGCAATCCCCAGGACCAAGCTGTGGAATGTATCAGACAACACCTTGCCTCACACATGACCCAGAGAAGAGTACCGGCCAACTTCATAATAGAACTTTTGGAGTTCGCCCTTAGCAACAACTATTTCTCATTTAATTACATATTTTACCTACAGACATGCGGCAACGCAATGGGTGCGGCTTTCGCACCCAGCCTAGCCATAATTTACATGGTGGAATACGAGGAGAACTTCATACTCAATAATGACAATCCATTCCACAATAACATCCGTCTTTGGTACAGATACATTGACGATATAATTTTCATCTGGCATGGCAATAAACAAGAACTCAATAACTTTGTGACCTGGATCAACAACCAAACCCAAGAAATACAGTTCACGAAGAGCAATAACAACGAGAAGATCAATTTTCTGGAGCTCAATTTCCTGGCCTCCGATGGCAAACTGACATGCTCAATCTACAAAAAAGAGACAGATAGAAACACAACACTGCACCACAGAAGCTACCACCCTAAAAGCCTTCGGGACAACCTGCCCTATAGGCAATTTTTAAGGATCAGACAAAACTGCACTGATACCAAGGACTTCAAAATCCATGCCACCGAATTACAGCAAAAACTTGAAGACAGAGGTTATCCCAAAAAACTGCTCAGGACACCAAGAAAAGCGCCCTTTATACCCCAAGAGAAGCATTACTTATCCCCAAATCTCATAACCAAAGCACTGACAATCCCATGTCATGTATCTCAACTTTCAAAACCAATACATCACAGCTCATGGGGATCATCAAAAAATGTTGGCCCATTGTACAGCTGAGCCTGCCTGAAGAACCACTCCCGAGGATAGCCCTTAGGAGATCCAAAAATCTAAAAGACCTCCTTACTCATGCAAGAACGAAACGCAAGAACTCCAGATCCACTCTTTGGAATATCCAGGAAATACGGGGCCACCATCCTTGTGGCAGATGCACAGCCTGTAATCAGACTCGGAAAATAAGATCCTTCCCTATAGATGACAAAGAATGGGAAATCCGCCATTTTTCCAACTGCAAAACACCGAACGTCATATACCTCATCGAATGCCCATGCAAGCTCAAATACATAGGGCAAACTTCAAGACCAGTACACAAAAGGATCGGTGAACATAAGTCAAGAATCAGGTGCAAAACACAAAAAGCACCCTTTGTCTCACATTTCCTTGAATTTCAACACAGTTGTGACTCCTTCAAATGGTAGGTAGTCGACAAGGTGCCAGACTCCTCCAACATCACCAATGCCCTGAACTTTAAAGAGGCGTGGTGGATATTTAAATTACAGACCACCACCAAAGGTCTGAATGAGTTTACACCCTTTGAATATCTGTAAACACACACCCACCCTCTTGTTGATTGATACCCAGGACCCTCCCCTGGCTGTCTCACCCACACACGCCACGCCCCCTGCTTGCACCAGCTTTCAATGCCTTTCTCTTCTCTCCTGTGTTACCTCCAGCACTTTAGCATGCCTCCTGGCTTGCATCTAGCCCTTCGCACAGCAGCTCACTACTGTACAGTGTTTGCTGCGCACATACGTTAGATATCACGCTCAGGGCCTCATTTCCCTACATCGCAGTCCAGTTACATTGATACGGGTTTTTCACCCATTGAGCAGCAGAACTCGCCTTCTTCTATTCACTCAGCAGCCCTCATTGCTTGCAGTTACATCTTGCCGCATCGACCGAGCAGCCCGGGACACTCCCCTTCCAGCCGCACACTCACACGCGTCCCCTACACCATGGCAACACTGCCAAGTCGCCCGGGCGCATGTGCGATCCCTACACACTAATCTTCCGCATATGCGCTCTTGTACGCTGTCACACAGCTCGCATTCAGTCGAATGCGAGTCTCCCTGCCATGCGGATCTACCGCGCTAGGCTCACACTTATTATCAGGTCAGTCACTAGCCAAACCAAGGCTCCTCTTTACTCGTTCTTCTGCACAGCAGCCCCTCCATGGCATTTGCTGACGGGCCTATCTGTCTTTTCTATCTCTCCTGCATACCCTAGATGCAGACACCCAGATTCCAGACCTCCCGGCTGGCACTGTAGTATGCCTCATAGAGAGAACTTCCATCATGGAAGCACTGCAGAAATTTAAACTGCGCCATCTCAGCCTCAAGGTACCCCTTGTGCTTTTATTTTCACAACACAGCTATAGCAATTCTTTTATGCCACAGCTGACCCACACCCCTGTTTTTCCTCCTGTTCTCACAGAATACCCCAGAGTGACCTACCCACACTTTTCCTGTGCCTGGAGAACTATCCCCGGCCAATGGTTCAATGGACACCAGATTTGAATCTCTTCACCTACTTGCAAGGATAGTGCATGGGGTCTGAGGTTGACCCCCTAGAATAGCCTCTCACTGCCTTTTACTCTTAACATTTTAGGAATGATCCACTTCCTAGACCATGTAACAATATGTATTCATATTGTTTTTTTATCTATAGGGAGACCTGCTCTAACCCAGCCCCAGAAGAAGGCTGCAACACCTTATCAGCCGAAACGTCCAGTGTCATTATGTTCTTGCTGAAACCTTTTGAACTATGACCCAAATTACCATCACTACCTTTATGTTGACGTTGACCGGTTTCTTGGTTATCCTTTTCAAACCAACCTACAGCAGGCCCTATTTTTAGGTTTCTTGGTCATTAGGCGACTTGCTTTGATTTTCACGCAATATTGTTTATACTGTTGAAATACATTGTTTGTTTGGAAAATATGAAGTAATATTTCGCAAAACTTAGTACAGGAAAAACAATACCGCACTATTGTATAGGTGTGTTGGCAGCACACCGCATGAATTTTGCAAATGTACCTTTTGAACTTTCAGTGCATTTCCACAGGACACTTTAGAATTTGGTTTTCTATTGATTTGAAAATGCTAGATTCAGTGCCCGCCTGTCACCAATCAACATGCAACTTTAATCAATATGTACTGAACATTTGAATTATATGTTATTTATTTAACACAACATGTATAATTGGTGATATATTTTACTTTCTATTTCAATACCTACATGTGTGACCTAATCAAAATAAAGGACACCGTAGTTTATCTCCAGTATTTGGATCAGAACCTTCTTTCAGTAATACATACTTGTTTTGATGTATTACCACTAATGTGGAGGTCTGTTTAAATTATCACTGCAACAACTCATTGTAGTGTAAACATTTCAGGACAGGACCACCCCCCTGTACAAAGTAACACATGCTTTGTTACACGTTATCAAGGTGGAGAATCTGAGGTCGGGGATCAACCGGGAGTCAGACCGCGTGCTCGAACCAAAAAGCACACACTGAGAGGGACCAGACCTGGGAATGCTATAAGCAGATGCAGAGAATGCTTGAATGTGTTTGGAAGCCTGCAGCTGGAAGAAGCAGTTCTGCGAAGCCGCCAGAGCAAGCCAGTAATGCCTCAAATGGTACCTGGGTTACTATAGCAGGTGGTAGTGATAACGGCGAATGAAGGAGGTAGTTGGGGAAGGCTGAAGAGCCCCTTCTCCCTCATACCAGTACTTGGGGAAAAGTAAGAATAGGAAATATGAGCAACAGTGCCTGGCAGGTTGGTGAACCAGGCCTGTGTGCTCTGGGACCCCCAACCAGCCCATAGAGTCGGGGTTTGCCCAGAAGCACTTTAAGACAAGATAGCAGCAACTATGAGATGGATGGAGGTGCAGATGAAATACTCCAACACTCGACGGTTGGCAAAGAGAGTCCGTTTAATGACAAGTACAAAAAACAGGGAGTTATGAATATCAGATCTTCCTTCTCGCTTCAACTACAATGAACTTCATAAAAATCACAACATTTATACTGAAAACTCGTCATCATTGACGTGTAACGTTTAAACGTTGGCATACAATTGTATTGGTTCAGGAAAGTTAACTTTACTATAGTACTATATCTGTATATGGTAACAGAGTAAGGGGATTGGGTAAACACTATCAGGTGGGGCATCTAAGCCCTACCTTCAAACTAGCTACTGTAGATGTCACTGAGGGTACGACGTCTCATTGGTTCTACTAACTATAGGACCCTAGATTACTTGGTCCCTTGTAATTGGGTTGGCACCAACCCCATCCGTACTTTTCCACTTCGCTTAGCAGCACGCAGAATGATGAGGTTATGTGCAGGGAGTAAGTCTGTAACCTAGCTTTCCTTCAATTTATGTTACAGCCATTCATCACCTTAGTGGCCGTGTGTCAATTACTGCCTTGTAGTTTGGCCTTGAGTCTGCCTCTTGGTCTGAGGAAGTTAAGGAGGATGGGTACGATAAGGCTCCATACGTAGGTGTGAAAGGCTTACTTCTGCTCGATCGGCTGGTCACGTGGTTCAGACACCGTGAATTTGCCTCTTCTTCATACAATTTGTGTGATTGACTTTCGTTACACGCACCACTTGCCTTCGGCTTCTTATCTTGAACCTTCAGAGCAGTATATTCTGTTCTTTGCTTCAATTAATTGTAGCCACTGTTTGTCCATCTTGACAGATACAGCCTTGGTTCTCCAGGTACGATTTGCCTCTGCTGAGTTTTGTTTCTGCCGCTGTTTTCTTGATTTCGCCAAATATGAAACTCTTCTCGTGTGGCCTTTTAGTAACCTTTAGGTTGATTCTGCTCTTGTGCAAAGTGGAAATATACTTATATAACATACTTCTTTGAGGTAGATTAGGTATAGTGGTGCTTGCTGCACTATCTTTCTACTAAGCATAGCAAGCCGCACAATTTTCTTAGCTGTCTTGCGGTTCCAAGCATATGTACATGTGTAAACTTGGTTGAATATCTTCACCATGGTCATGGCTTAAGCTTCTTATATTTGACATTGTCCTTTCACTTTAGGTTCACAATATCCTTTATTCATGGCGTTTCGTCTCTTTACGTCATTCTCTGGTCATCATTTCCTATATATATGAGTCAGTCCAGGTTCTTGTGACGTCACCATTCGTCTTCCATCAAGACCTTTTTGGTTTCTTCTGGGACTGTATTCTTCATTTAGTTTTATTGGTTGATATGGCTTTTTCAATGGATACCTTACTGTCCATGCTTTCCTTGGTACTGGAACTTCAATAGGTGCTGTTCTTCTGATAGGTCCTGGACAGAGCCCCACTGTGGCTCTTTGCTGGTTTATTTGCTCATCATATGTCAAATCTCTCAGTGTGAACATTCCTGGTACTTCAAAATGGATGGTTGGAGTGCAGGCTATACTTGGAACCTCCTCTACATTGCCCCTCTGGGCGATTCATCGACCACTTTCCCTTCTTTCTTCAGTTCTTTCAGTTTCTCTTTTGCTTCATTGTTTGCGTCCATTCTCTCTTCATCTTCTGGGTCTACACATGATGCTGTAAAGAAATGTCTCTTTGGGGTCCATATCTTTATGACTCCTTTTAGACTTCCTGCTGTTCTCACGTGTTCGTCTTTGTTCCATGTCATTAGTTGACACTGTCCATTTGGGCTGCAGTAAACCCATCTTCCCACATAATTTCTATGCTTTTTGGGATATTGAAACTTTGTTCCTTCTGGTGCGTGAATACTGGCCTTCACAAAGTCTCTTATTTCTTCATCAGTCAAGTCTTTCGGCTTCCAACCTGACTTGACATCAATCAAGATCTTCATCCCAATGGCTTATTTCGCAGTTTTCTGGCACTGGGAGAGTATTATCTGGATGACACAGACCCCTAGCAATATCATCACTAGCAGGGCTCCTAGGAACTTGAATGCATCTGCCATCCATTGCGGAACCCATGAGAAAAGTGATCCAAACCAGCTGTCATCATCAACTTTGTCAGTTTCATCAATCATCTGCTTCTGTAGCTTTGTCAGCATACCTATGGCTTCTGTTAAGGTTCACTTTTCTTCATCGTGAGAGGATATGAATGTGCAACATGATTCTCCGATTTTTGCACAAACACCTCCATCCATAGCTGTGATCATGTCAAGGACATATCTGTTCTGGAGAGTCATCAGTTGAACTGCCCTTAACTCTTCCTTTATGGCGTTGAATCCTTTTATGGGCGTGTTGATGGTCTGCAGTAACTCCCATCTGGTTATCTACAACCATTTAGTGTTTGCTCCAACTTGGAATCTTGGCATGAAGATTGTCGTGGACAGTGATGAGGTGAAGCTGGACAGCCTGCGTTGATATGGGATTGCATGAAAAGCTTCTTCTGATTTGGCAGAAAAGTAATTTTCTCTCTTCATTCTATTCAGCAGTTCCACAGATCTATTCTTCCTCAGGTGAGCATCTGCTTTTGGGAAACTGTCAATGCTCAGGTCACTCTTCGGGATCACCAACGCTGGAACATGGACATTCACTAGTGTGCATATACCTCCCAAGTTTTTTGGCAGTCTTATGTATGCATTTGATCCACATGCCCAATAATGATCCAATATTACTGCAGTTCCTTGCACCATCCCTGGAGAATCAAAAATGTGTCCACAGTTCTGATTCTCTCCCATCTTCCTTGTGCCATTAGTCCTGAAGCACAGTTTCGGATTCTCCAATGGCACTATCTGCAAGGGTGTCATGACCCATCGGACACGCCCCTTCTGGGCCTCCTGGTCCCTGTCACGTCAGGGCTTGCACTCTGTTGTACTACCAACATGGCTGCAAACACTGAACGCTGCCTACCAGCCTTCATGTTCATTGCAGCACACTCGATAAAATAGCCACACCTCCGTGCTTCCACGCATCTCAACGCTACTGTTAGTCGTGGCTAGACGTGTGCCCCGTAGTTCACTTTCACTGAACTTTGTTGCCTTCCTAGTTCCCGGACCCTTGCTTCATTCTATCCCTTCTCCTTCTTACCCATCCTTCTCCCGGGATCCGTGCACCCGAGTGCTTCTTCCCCTTATTTTTTCCTTGATTACCTGGAGTTTACTATCCATCCCGGACAAGAAGTTGAACGAACACTGGAAGTCGAAGACGGCCGAGCAGGCTTGTACAAGACACGAACCATAAGGAAGAAAACTTCTACAACGGAATCCATCAAGCAGCAAAAACAGGTGAGAAAGGGGGAAACCTGTGACAAAGGGTCCCCCTCTGTCTTCGACCCATGTCAACAGTTTTGCAAGCTTTGGCCATAATGGCTTCCATATCCTTTCTGAATATTCAATTGCTTCCTTGTAGGCTCCGAGGAACATCCATGCCCTTCAAATCACTACCCCTTTTTCCCATCCATCTGGTGAAAGTGCTGTTCCGCAGACTTGCATTTGGCCTCTGTTCTTCCATCCATGAGCCTCTTCTTGAGTTTTCCCTTGGACATTTAGCATCTTGTTCACTTCCCATCTGATTTCAGCTCCTTTCACTCCAGGTTTCTCGTACCTGATCACATGGTTCTTAGTATGAGTTCTGTTTCTTGTCTTTATGTCCTGGACATAATCATCTTCATCAGGATCAGTTGCTTCAGTTGCCCATTTCAATGAAGCATCACTTCCCATGAACTGGCCTCTGGTCTAACACATTGCTACGTGCGAGAGACAGTGTGCTGTCTGGACATCAACCTCTACAGCTACGAAGATCTTGGACTTCCCCATGCTATACGGTAGGAGTGCACAAACAAAACATTCCCCCTCTGAACTTCGCCTTCCAACTTCTTTCATGTGCTGGTACCAAATGTTGTTTCCCAAATATGCTGTGCTGTCCAAGTAATCATTTAGTTCACTGTCGTCTCTGTGTGGGCTTCTCTTGATCCTTAAGGTTTTCATGTAGTTTGTTATAACTACATCCCTGAGTTAATCTGTATGGCTTTTCCTTGCTGCAAGGATTCTCAGGTATCCCGGTCCATGAGGCAGGTATCTTCATCTGTGCTAGTCGAGTGGAGGAAAGCCTGATGATCCTTTCTATTTCCTCCTGCCTCTTCCTGGCTCTGGCTAATGACAGCCAAATCGATTCTGCTATCAACTGTGCTCGTGAAATTTCCCTTGAGCTTGTTTTCTCCTCCATCGGTATCGCATTAGGGGTGTTCATTAATGTTATTTCAGTTGGTTTCTTCTCCAACTTCTCTTGTATTCCTTCTCTTTTGGTCAAAAGTGTCCATATCCACTCTGTCATTGGGCTAGTATATGGATGTATTGTAGAACTTGTGTTTGTCCCCTTCACTGGAACATATGTGCTTGTTGAAGTGGTCTCTGTGGGTTTATTCTCTGGCTCAACTTGTCTCTTCTGGAGTTCCGCTTTTTCCACTTGTCATTTCACTTCACTTGTAGTGGAACTCCTTATAGTGGGCAGTCTCTTCTTCTTCCATGCTTCTGATTGTGGTTCTGCAGTTATTGACACGAGGCCTGGCGTGTGTGCATTCAATGTTTGCGTACTTGTGGTTGTCAGTAACCTTTTTACATTAATACTCTGCCTACCTTGTCTCCGGCTTTTCACTTTGCTTGCCACCATAAGAGTGTGTGTGTCATTGCTAATCACATCCATCTCACGTTCACTCATTCACCATCAGATTTCGTAGGGACGGGAATGACTATGTAAGGTCTGGGTGATTTCGTAGGTTTCATGTGTGCAACCTTAGGTGGATGGACTGGGATTGGAACGCTTTGTACACCAATAAAAAATGCATTCTGATCGTCAGCGACAGTAAAATAATGATAAATATAATACATAAATACATCATACCCCTGTAGGTCCATCGGCAGCATTTACTTCCAGGAAAGGACGGACATCTCTCCACCTGGGGAAGGACGAGATGGCTGCTCTAAATCCCCATCTCGATCATCTGTTGAAACATGCTAACTTTTAATGTACCTTATAAACAATATTATCTCTGGATTCTGTTGGTTCTGGTTGCGAGCTGCAGGTACTAAACAATTGTCCTCCTTTGTCTGAACACTGGATTGTATAGTATTTTTGGACACAGTTCTCTTGTCGGGCTATGGGAAGTGTCAAAATCAAGCAATAATTCAGTAAGTCTCTTTACTGTGCATGTTCAAAATATATTAGCTCCCAGTCCACGCATCTGATCTGCTTCATTCCCGAAGACATGTTGTGTCCTTTTGTCAATATAAGTGATAAGAAATGAAATCTTTGGCACTGCTCCCTCGATCTGTCCCTCGGTGGAAAGCTTCACGGTCTCCTCCAGAAACTCTGGTGGAGATTGGAGAGTTTAATTTGCACTACAATACCATGCAGGAGCATGCTTAGCTGGGTAGACTTTGCTGAGTCTCTGATGAACGTGAGGATGTCAACATCGACAGGTCTCCCCACAGGCTCTGGAAAGACCTCAATTAGGCTGAAGAAGACATTGTTTACCAATCTGCTATCTTCTGGTGACAGGGCCATTTGTCCTGTCCTTGCTGCGGTTTGGGACTATTGGCTCTCATTCACTATGAACAGTTTCTGCAATTTAGGTGTGCATGAAGAGCAACTTGGATCACAATACCATTTAGGATTATGCTTAGACGTTCTGTATTTGCTGGACCTCAAAGGAATGTCAATACATCTGTAGTTCTTCCGACAACACCTGGACAGTCTTCAATTGGGTGAAAGAATAGTATGTTGATAAGCATATTTGCTTCGTTCACCGCTTGGGACATTTGCTTTTACCTCACGGAAGTAGGAGGAACTGTCCGGCAATTACAGTAAGCAGCCTCCTTATAATTTTTTCGTTTTCAGGATCTTGAAGGAAGTCAGTGACACTTGTGAACATCCCCACCAATGACAGGTTCTTAGAACTAGATCTAAATATGATAGTACATCTTTGGTGATGTTGCTACTGTGGGACACCACAAATGATTCCGAACAAGGTCTCTGTGTAGAAGGAATCTGGATACTGTATTTTCTTCCAATTTATGTGTCCTTGATCAAAATTTGGCATATCCTTTTCTAATCAAGGCTTCAGTGTGCCTCAGTCCAAAGTTCAAAGTCAACAAACTATGTTGTGGCTTCTACATGCATTTTTCTTCTTAACCCTCCAACTAGGATGCATAGAGTGTCCGCTATTTCTTTTTTGTAATGTCCTTGTCCCATTTTTACTCGGAGGAATGTTCAAAAAGAAAGTCACAACTGTTGCACAAATGTTTTTTTGTCTTTATTTTGCTGCTGGTCATGCACCTTCTTCCTCATCATGGATCTCATCTGCACGTGTTGTGGTTCTTCGCCGTTGTCTGTAGTCTCTTCGCGCTGGGGTGCAGGCAGGGGGCCTTCTCTGATGTATGGCTTGATGTCACCCAAAAAGATCCAAGCTCTTTTTCCTTGTAGCTTTACTGCAGAGGGAGTGCAGTCCTCCACTGTAAAGGGACCGTTAAACCTTGGCTCGTCCCACCTCTTCCTCGTATGATTCTTTACCAGGACGGTATCTCCAGGGAAGATGGATGGAAGACGTAGTCCTTAAACTGTGTCTGCAGTAAGATCTTCTTCTGTGTTCCGTGCTGCCCTGCACCCTTTTCGTCGTCGCTGCAGCTGGCCTGCAATTACAGTAAGGCACAATGTCATGCAACCCAAGTAATTTTGCATTTCAGACCCTAAGATTTCTCCTGTTGACTGGGCATCACATCTAGCTCTGTCTCGGGGTGTCAGTGGAGTGCGCATTCTTCTTCCTGTGGCTATTTCATGTGGCGTAAGATGATGGTCGGAGCCGGGTTGGTTCCGGAGTGCATAAGTGCCAAAGGAAGGCAGTGAAACCATCCCTTTCTTAGAGTAAGCTTCAACTTGGCTATCCTTCCCTTTAATAAGCCGTTGAGCTTCTCACATATCCCGTTACCTTGTGGATGATACGCCAATGAGAACTTGCTTTATACCAAGCAACAAGCTAATCTGCTCAAAAACTTCATTTACAAAGTGAGTCCTGTTATCTGATCTCATTACTTCGCATACCCCGACCTGGGGAATACTTCTCTCACTAGGAATTTGGCCACACAGGTAGAGTCTGGGTGTGTACGTGGACCTGCTTCTATCCATCTAGAGAATGGACACACCACAACAATTAAATACCTGTACCTGTTACATACTTGAATAATATTGACGTAATCAACATGCAAGTGCTGAAAAGGCCCATTGGGCCTTGGGATGACTCCTCTGATTACTTTTAGTGAGTGCCCAGCTGTGAACTGTTGGCAAATTATACAGTTCACCATAAAAAATGCAAGATGTTTCACTAAGTTCGGTATGAACCAGTCTTGCGCGAGCGTTGCCGCTAGATTCTCTTTTGTCCTGGAGTGGAGCATACTATGCCATCCTCCATGAACGAGATTGTCATGTTTGTCTTCGTCATTAGATCTCGACCCAAGATGTTTACTGGAGTTTGTCGCGAATATAACAAAGGTACATTCATATCACATTCTCTTACAGAGACTGGAAGTGCGTTTGTAAAAGGAACACGACTCGTAGCTCCTGTGAAACTCTGAGTATTTATAGTATCGCCAAACAGAGAAAACTTGCCTTCACATATACACAAATGTGTTGCACCCGTGTCAACTAGGAAGACATTTTCCTTATCCCCTACAACGACATCCAGCCTTGGTTCCTGGTGAGGGTCTGGTGTCACTGATAGAACACATCAGGGTTCCCAGTGAGCTGTCCTAGTCTATATATAATTTTGTCACACCTTGTGCGAATGAACTTCCCCCATCACCAGCGTTACTCCTCATTCCAGGGTTCATGGCCTGTCCTGTACTTACTGTCTGTGACAGTTGCATCGGTGATTGTTGAGACGGTCTTTGTGGAAATCTCATCGAATTCTGAGGTTGCAAGCCTTGCTGTGCTCCTGGCGTTTGCAGTTGCACTGTGTGATTCTGTGCAACTCCATTTCCCCCGTGCTGTAAAAACACAGGTGGATTCACCATACCTGCTCCTGTTCCTTGGCCGTTTTGCATCATGCTGTCATGATCCATGCCCCTGACCCCCTCAGGTATAACAGCCCTCTGGCAGCAGTGGGGCTAAAATGCTTCACACCGGCCCCAAGGGCCTTAAAACTCCATCAGAAACATACATGGAGTCAGTCCTGGCGCGTTTGGCACCAAGCTCATTATCAGGAATAAAGTAATACCAGTTTTGGACCTTAATCCAACATGGAGGCCTATTACACAGCTCAGTTCTTTAGAACCAAGCCATGCGGTCTAGTGTTTTGGGTGTGGCTGGGCCTGGAACTACTTGGCCTGGAACTACTTTACCTGGGCTATTTAAACCACAACCAAACAGCAGAACACGCTTGATGTTATTCTGCACTCCTGCAGCATAAAGCTCACCGTGTCCAGCTCCTGCTCATCTGCTTCTCCGGCGGCCTGATCCTGAGCCCTAGATCCGGATCCCATTAATAACCTGGAAGAACAAGAAAAGCATTAGCGAGCAAGAACACTTACCTGTGAAGTAACCAGCCTTGAATCCATCCTGCGCTTCGCTTACCTCGCCCATCTCTGGAGTTTGCTGCAACCTGCAAAGGTAAAGAAACAAGGACAGCATTAATAACAATTCTTACATGGGCAAGCAGCGAGTCCTGGCAGCACTCTGCGCTTCTCTTACCTCGTCCACCTCTGGGTTTCACTGCAACCTGCAAGGGAGAAGGAACAAGGTTAGCATTAACAAAGCACTTACCTGGGCAAGCAGTGCTTCGATCGCTCATCACTCCGGCACATCACTGCAACCTGTACAAAGAAGAAAAGAGAACACAGGTTAGCAATTAACACCAATAAACAGCGCAGCGCTCCGTGCATCAAAAACTCACCGTGGTCTTCGCCATCGGCGCCGCAACTCCGAGATCGCAACCAGCCCTGTGAAAACAAAAGAGACATTGTTAGGGAACAGCGTAGTGGAGCAAGATGCCGAGAAGACAGAGAAAATGGAGGGAAAGAAAGAGACAGAATAAAGACAGAAAAGAAATTATAACTCACCTGGAAGACAGCAAGCAGAGTCGCAGTCACAGCCAGTCTGGACCCTACATAAGGGCACACTGACCAGTGAAGCAACTAGGTCCACTGAACGCCCACACCAACCATGCACCCCTGCACAGAGTTGCAGGACGGAGAGTTCAATGCACAAAAACCTAAGATGCTACCCAATGTCTGCCACATAATCAAGCAGAGAGGGGTCCGGGATAGTGCTTAGACCTCCATCCAGCATCGTGTGGCGCCCCCGTGGATACCAGGTGAGCGTAACAGATGCCTTGACTTCTGCATGTGCGTACTAGATGCCCTGTCATCGCACACAACCAACATACTGGTGGTGGTCTGATCATTTGCCCATTTGACATATCTGGGTTGCCATTTTTCATGTTTTGAAAACCTCCCTGATTACTCTGCCATCATCATCCTCTAAATCCTCTTCCCCTGGGGTAAAACCCTGTATTTCCTTGATTATTCTGCTGTGGATTATTGGCTTGTTGCATGTTCGATCTGTCTGTGCCTTCATTGTTCCTTCAAGGGCATATTTTGAAAATTTCTTCTGCACTAATTTTGCTTCTTCACCTTTCCGTGCAGCTTCCTTTTTGCAGTTCTTTTCTTGTAGTAGCCTGCAATAGTGTGCGATGGTCAGCTGTATTTCCGACCACGGTTTGGCCTCCATTCCTACCAATTTCTTGAGCTGTTTCTGTACTGGCTCTGGCAGCCCTTGGCATAATATATGGTAGAACATGGGTATAGATTTCCCCCAAGATTCCCGAGTCTCGAGTACCCACGCGTCTTGGAAATTCTGTATGTAAATCAACGGGTCTTCCGACTCCTTCATTTTCCGAGTCACGATAGCTCCCATATCGGAAGTATCTGGATACAGCGATCATAATGCTTTCAACACCACGGCTCTGCAATTGTTAAATGGTGCTCTGTCATGTGCGATATTAACTGTGGTCACACCAGGGTAACCTGCCTGTGTCCACATATCGTCTGCTCTATCACCAAGTATGGTGATTAAGAGACCTTGGATATCCCCGATAGCTAACGTTTTCCTTCCCGTAATTTTTTCTAACTCATGTATCCATTTTCCAGCTACCGATGTCAGCATTGGAAGCTTATTTTTCAGGTTTTCCCGATCCATCTGTGGCCATGGAGTATACTGTGTTCTTGCTCCACCTTTCTCGAGCAATGGAAATTGGGACATATAGCCCTCTCTCTCTTCTATCATTGTTCTTCTGTCTATTGCAGGAGTAATATTCCCACATCGCCGTCTACCTGGCAATGTCCTTATCCGGCTCACATAGGGTGGTGGAGACACCCCCCTCTGACCGTGAGATACTTCTTTGTGTCGGTCTGACTGTGTGGCTGGTCCTGATGCCCTCGGTGCAGACTCACTAGTGTCTGACCATCTTATTCCTTTCCCCTTTGAGAATCGTTTTTTGCATCTCCTCCCTTCCTCCTTTTCCTCATGCTCCTCTTTTTCGGTGTCATTGTCTGCCCCGAACTTGTGCCACTTCTTGCATCCTCTTTGTTCCTACTTATTTGCAACCTCTCTAGGGACAGTTCTCTATTCCCACTACTTCGGGAGACGTCCTCAGTATCATAAAGCTGAGTGCTCTCCAGGAGCTGGTCTTCCCCCTCCCCTTGGGGTACTTATTCTAGCCCCATTTCATCATATATTCCATTGATCGTCTATCCGATGCTTCTGGTCGAAGTCATCCTCGATATTAGCCCTAGACGTGCCTGTTACTGAATCGTACTCAGGAAAGAATTCTTCTATATCCTCCCAGTCTACTATTGGCTCAGGTTTTTTAACCTCTCTTTCCAGATATTCGAGATTGCGTGCTCTCTGTCTTCGCTTGCGTTCTACATCATCATCGAACTCTGCGCTTCCTGGCTTCTTCTCTGATCCTATCTTCTTCCTCTTACTTTGCGTCTCTACGTTCGTTTGCCCTTCGGATTTCCTCATCCCTTCGTCTCTTTATTCTTTTCTCTCATATTCTCTGTTCTTCCCCTATTCTTCTCTGCTCCTGTCTGTCTTGATCATTGTCTACTCTCTGTTTACGATTGTGTTGCCTTTCTTGCTCTTCACAATATAACTGTTCTCATCTCTGTCTATCTTTCTTCCTTACTCTTTCTCAATCCTTTTTCTTTCTCCTTCTCCCTTCTGTGTACATCATCTAGCTTCTCCTGTTGTTTCACGTCATCAATGCCTTTTCCATTGAGTTTCAATAAAATGTAACCTCCTATCCATTCTTTCTGTGTGAGTGCTATCTCATCAGTTCTATCCTCATTCCCTTTCAATCTTTTGCCTTCCCTCGCCATGTCGAGAGATGTACTGGCTTGTGTCTGGTCTTTCCTCTCATTCTCGCGTCTCTCCTTGTCCCTCAGGACTTTGGAGGTGATATCTCTATCTCTATTTTTGTCTAGATTTTCATCAACGCTTTGCATAGGTGACTCATATGCCGGGTTGCTATACCCTGTGGCTTCTTTAAGTTCTCTTAACGGGTATAACCCTTCGTCCTTACTGTCTTCAGTTTTCATTTCAGACGGGGCGGGTGGCGCTCAGGGCGTTGCACCCCCCTCTGTACATACGTTAAGCATCCAATCTACTGGCGGCTCCTCCTCTTTATCTTGTTGGTACATTTTCCACAACTCTAGACTAGCTAGGCGTTTGTCTAACATTTTGCCTGTGTATGTGGCGTGCACGTATGTCGTCATGTGTTGCAAGAATGTTTTAGATAAGGATTTACTCTGGGGCCAAGGCATAAATATTTTGTGGGCGGTTCCTTCAACCCATTCTGCACTGTACTTTTTCAGCTTAGGTGCGTGTTTTGGCAACTGTTTGCACAGGTGTACTAATGGAGTCATGTCTTCCATATTTAACTTTGTTCACTTTCACTTTATAAAACACTTGTAAATGTCTTCTGTCACTTAACCAATTCCAAAAATATCAGCGAGCACCAATTGTCGCAAGCTCCAATCCTGTTTTTTCCACAAAAATGTTATATCTCTTATTTTAATCAATAAACATCAATTCATATAATACAATATCTCAGTTACTTAATCGCGTACATTTCATGCTCGTTCTTGAAGGAAAAATTTTGACCTACGACGTCACAACAAATAACACATAAGACAGACGTTAACAGACTAGACGAACTCCAGCTGGTCACATATACCTCTGCCTCTAATATTACCCCGACATGGAGTTTAAACTTATCCCTTTCACAGGCGTCTTTAACCGCCGTGGTGACCTATTTGTTCCTCTTCATTCAGGACTCTGGATACAAGTTTCTTCTAGCTGCTATATTAAAGCGGAGGAATAAGGCGAATCCTCTCTCTTCTTGGGTGCTCCCCCCAGTATTCCCTCTCTTCTCGGGTGTCCTCCCCAGTATCCTCTTTTACTACTTTTTGTCACCCTTTGAGTCACTATTTCCTTCCCCGTATAAATATATACATCCTACTCTACTTCTGACTATATTTTGATTTCCCGCCTCCCTCCATTACCTTTTCCCTTGTTCTAAGGTATATACTTTTTGCCAATGAAATTAGTCTGTTTCACTCACCGTTCGTATGTTTCCTCTCTGGATGCTCGGGATCACTGCCTTTGTCACCGCCTTCTCCGGCCATTCACCCGCTCAGCTGCCCCTAGGAGTGGGAAGGTGTTATGTGGGTAACACGGGTCCCTTAAGACCTCGTTCTGCAGATTTTATTTTTGTTTGTTTGTTTGTTTGTTTATTTATTTAGTATAGCGCGCAAAACCCAGAGGTAACAGGGCGCAACAGAGGTCAGGAAGATAGGATTACATAAAAACTTGGTTACAGAATAAGATAGGCATGAGAAAAAGAGCATTGCATTTACAGTTACATTGTGTGGGATGTGCATATATACATATAATTGAGCGAA
Source organism: Ambystoma mexicanum (assembly GCF_040938575.1). Taxonomy (NCBI): domain Eukaryota; kingdom Metazoa; phylum Chordata; class Amphibia; order Caudata; family Ambystomatidae; genus Ambystoma; species Ambystoma mexicanum. The sequence goes on from NC_090932.1 coordinate 1,080,362,032, forward strand.
AGCTTACAAATTTACATATTTAGTGCTGTGCATAGGGGCAGTTCGGTTGCATTTACATATTTACATATTTAAGGCTGTGCATGGTAGTCAGGTTATAGCACTGGCATGATCAGATTAGATGGCAGGGTTAGTCGTGAGGATCATTGGCCCGCAGCCAAGTGAGGGTGTTTCGCCTGAAGCTATAGTAGGATTGGTCTGTCCTAATGTAGAGTGGGAGGGCGTTCCAGTGTTGGGCTGCCAAGACAGGGAAGCTGCTGCCGCCGGTTTTCTTTTGTCTGAAATTGGGTACCTGCAGGCAGTAGGAATTAATCGATCTGGTGGGGCGGGTGGACGTTTTTTTCTTTATTCTGGATGCGAGATAGGGGGGGGGCTGCGTTGTTTAAACATTTGTAGGTGAGTGATGCCGTTTTGAGGGAGATGCGGTCGTGGATTTTAAGCCATTTGTGTTCTCTCCTTTTGTTGGAGATGTGTTCCTTAGAGGGTAGGTTGAGGGCTGTTCTGAGAGCGTTGTTTTGTAGTGTCTGTAGTTTGTTGGTTATGCATTTGTTGGCTCCTAGGTACATGGCGTTGCAATAGTCCAGTCTGGATAGTATTAGGGCGTTGGCTATGATGATGCAGCTAGCTTGGGTGAGGAAGGCTCTGCTTGCCCTAATTAGCTTGCATGTGTAGGCGGTGGAGGATGCTAGTGAGTTAACTTGTTTTTTTAGTGACATGGTTGCATCAAGGTGAAAGCCTAGTGTTTTCACTGTTTTGGCCACTGTGATGGTGTTGCCATCAATGTTGAAGGCCTTATAGTTGGAACTGAGTTTTTTGAGATTGGTATTGGATCCGAGGAGCAGGATTTCGGTTTTCTCATCATTTAGACATAGACCGTGTGTGGCCATCCATGCCTGAATGATGAGATATATTTTGTTTACCAAGGCCGTATCTGAAGCGTAGTTGCCTGAAAGGGGTATGAGGATCTGGGTGTCATCTGCATAATTGGTATATGAGACACCCAGTCTGTCCAACTTGTCAAATAGGGGCTTGGTAAAGATGTTGTAGAGGGTGGGAGAGACGCAGGAGCCTTGGGGCACCCCACAGGTTATTTTAATGGGGTCTGCTGAGGCTAGGGTGGAGAAGACCCTCATAGTTTGGTTGTCCAAGAATGATTGGATCCAGGCTATGGCCTCTTTCGAGAAGTGGGCTGCTGAGGCCAGGTGTTCGCACAGGACTGCGTGATCTACCAGGTCAAATGCTGCCGACAGATCGAGGAGTAGTAACATGGCAGTGTTCCCTTTGTCGTTAATCTCATTGATCTGGGTTTTAAGATCGATTAAGGCTGTCTCGGTGCCGTGCTTCGGTCTGAAGCCTGATTGGTGGGTGCCTAGTAGTTTGTGAGTTTCAAGATATTGCTGAATCTGCAGGTATGCTACTCTATCTATTATCTTTAACAGGAATGGCACCGTGGTGATGGGCCTGTAATTGGTGGGAATAGCGGGGTCTAGGGTTTGCTTCTTGAGGAGAGGCAGGACCCAAGATTCTTTGAGGTTACTTGGTATGGTGTTGGAGGAGAAGGATGCGTTGATCAGCTTGGTTATAAAGGGGGCTAGATCCCTAGCAGCATCCTTGATTATCTGGGGAGGGCAGTTGTCGCCTTTGCAGTTAGATGGTTTAAGTGAGGCTATAACTTTTTCTGTTTCTGGGATAGATATTTTGGTAAATCTGAAGAGATTCTGGCCTGGACGGTTGGCTGTTTTGTCGTGGTTGCTGGGAGATGCTTCATTGGTGGTGAGAGAGTCTTTTTTCAGAGCGATTTTGGTTTGGAGAGTTTTGATTTTATTAGTTAGGGCGTTTTGGACGCTGGTGCACCATACTTTATCTTTAATTATATTGTCTGGTGGGGGTATAGGGGATTCTAGTTCCCTTAGTATAGCAAATAGTTCTCTGGTGTTGGAGCTCGATTTTGCGATTCTTTCATTGAATAGTTTCTTTTTGGTGAGTAGAATTTCTTTTTTGTAGTTGTTTGCACAAAGTTTGAGTTGTGATTTATTCTCTTCTGTAGGGGAGTTGCGCCATTGGCTTTCAAGTTTTCTTTTGTGCAGTCTAAGTTCTTTCAGGTGTGGGGTGAACCAGGTGTTCAGGTGGGCTTGCTGTTTGCTTTTTTGCAGTTTTAGAGGGGCAATGATGTCTAGTCCTTTTTTTTATGATATTGTTATAGTTTTCTACTAGGCGTTCTGGTTTTAGATTATCGGGGAGAGCATTGAGGGTTGGCAGTAGTAGTGGTAGGAGGTTGTCAGGGGTTATGTTGTTTTTTGCTCTAGTGGGTAGTGGTGGTGCCATGATTTTTCCTTTGTTGACTTCTTTATTGAGAGATAAGGTGAAGTCAATGAGGTGATGGTCTGTCCAGTGCTGGGGAGTGGTTTTGGTAATGACGGTGTCGCAGTTTAGAGTGGCGATCCAGTCCAAGGTCCTACCTTTATTATGGGTGGGGGTGAGCACTCTTTAGATTAGGCCGTGTTCATCTAGCATGTTGGCTATAGCTTGTGCTGATTTGTCGTCAGGGTCGTTTAGTCCTAGATTCAAGTCGCCTAGCAATAATATTTGGGTGGTGTCTTTTATGTTGTTGGCTAGGAGGCTGGATAGGTCTGCTTCGAATGAGCCAATGGGGCCGGGTGGCCTATATATTAGAAGGATGGTTAAGGTGCGACAGTTGGAGATGGGTAGTTTGGCTACTAGGAGTTCGCAGGATTTGAGAGGTGCTTGAGGCAGTGGTCTTAGCTCGAGGTTTGTTTTAGCTATGATGGCTAGGCCGCCTCCTCTGTTGTTGGGCCTGTCCATTCTGATTATTTGGTAATTTTCTGGAATGGCTATTGAGAGTGCTGGGCCTGCTGCTTCGTGCAGCCATGATTCAGTGATAGCTAGGAGGTCGAGGTTGTTTGAGGATAAGGTGTATGCTATTTCTGTGGCGTGGGCCATTATCGATCTGGCGTTGATCAAAGCTCCGGATATAGTGGTAGTGTTGGGTGTATCCTGGATTGTTATAGGGATGAGTTTGGGTTGGGTGGAGTTGTAGCAGGGTGTGATGTGTCTCGGGTGGATTTTGGTGTGTTGCAGGGTGGGTCTCTTGTTGTGGTAGATGGGCTCGTAGAGACGGGGTAGTCTGGCTCGTAGTCTAGTGTTTCTTTCTAGGGTTGGACAGGGTGCATTTTCTGCAGGGTACATGGTTATGGTGGCAATGAAGATGGTAAGGTGTAATATATGTATGAGGAGATACAGTAGGGTGGCTGTTTGGCTCTTGCTGAGGTACATTGTACGGTTTGGCATGTGTAAATAGACAGGGGGTTTACCTGAGTTCGCAACTCAGGCTAAGAATGGCATGTGCAAATAGATGCAAGTAAGCAAGTAGTTCACCTAAGAACAGTAATCACATCTAGGCTAAAATGACATGTGCAAGTAGATGCAAGTAGGCAAGGGGTTCACCTAAGAACAGTAATCACATTTAGGCTAAAAATGGCATGTGCAAGTAGATGCGAGTAGGCAAGGGGTTCACCTAAGAGCAGTAATCACATTTAGGCTAAAAATGGCATGTGCAAGTAGATGCAAGTAGGCAAGGGGTTCACCTAAGAACAGTAATCACATTTAGGCTAAAATGACATGTGCAAGTAGATGCAAGTAGGCAAGGGGTTCACCTAAGAACAGTAATCACATTTAGGCTAAAAATGGCATGTGCAAGTAGATGCGAGTAGGCAAGGGGTTCACCTAAGAGCAGTAATCACATTTAGGCTAAAAATGGCATGTGCAAGTAGATGCAAGTAGGCAAGGGGTTCACCTAAGAACAGTAATCACATTTAGGCTAAAATGACATGTGCAAGTAGATGCAAGTAGGCAAGGGGTTCACCTAAGAACAGTAATCACATTTAGGCTAAAATGACATGTGCAAGTAGATGCAAGTAGGCAAGGGGTTCACCTAAGAACAGTAATCACATTTAGGCTAAAAATGGCATGTGCAAGTAGATGCGAGTAGGCAAGGGGTTCACCTAAGAGCAGTAATCACATTTAGGCTAAAAATGGCATGTGCAAGAAGATGCAAGTAGGCAAGGGGTTCACCTAAATTCGGTAATCACATTTGGGCTAGAAATGGCTACAGACATATAGATAACTCTGCAAGTTGGACCAGTTAGTAGAAAAAGACTACCACATGGTCGGGGGGGCGCATGATACCAAGAAGGATCTGTGGTGTTGAGGGCATTGCTGTGTATGAGTAAACATGTATTCGTGTCTACTGTACTTGCTTCTTGAGTACTATAGAGTGATAGCTGTTCAGTAAGTGAGAGAGCTCCAATCACACATTAAGAAATGCGTACAATTTGTTTAACGTTAGAGAATCTCAGAATTTCCGCAGCTGGTGATTGTTACCGCTTTTGTTGTTAGAAAATCAACAATTACAAATGTGGGTGTATCGCTTCAGTTATTTCTTATAAGAGCTTAGCCGTCTTATGTAGTTAAGCATTACTCACCAAAACAGTTCAGTTAAGCTGATAGGTATCATGGTGCTGTACATGGCCAATGTACCATACATGTTTAGAATCAGTATAATGCGGCTGAGGGCGTCTCCAACTTCTGATAGTGAGAGATCCTGGAGTTGAAAGGGCAGAGATCCTGGCCCCTGGCTCCTACGGCTCCGAACAGGCACCCAACAGGCCTTAGAGTGGCCTTCGAGCTGGCCGCCGGCGTGATCCGCCTGCCGGCGGTTACAGCTGATGTAGATGAGGCTCAGCCTCGGTTTCAGGCCGCGCTGCGCCCGGCATGGGCGAGTCAGGCGCCGTGTGGGGACAGGGTCAGGCAGGCCCTGTCCTGTTCCCCGCTTGTCGCGTGGTTCCTCTGCTGGGCTGGGGGTGCTGGGGGGGCTCCTGCCCTCGCCCCACGATGAGGAAGAGTGGAGTGAGGGCAGGAGTTTTTATTCTACCACTGTCTATGGGTCGCTTCATGGTCTACTCAGCCGTATGGCAAAGGACTAGTGATATTACTGAGGACCTAGAATTACTTTATGTCGATGGTCAATGGGTGTCTTATTGTAATCGATAATCGATAACCATCAATCTCTGCTACCAAGTGTGTTCCGGGACCCCGAACCGGCCCATAGAGTCGGGGTTTGCCCAGAAGCACTTTAAGACAAGATAGCAGCACCCATGAGATGGATGGGGGTGCAGATTAAATACTCCAACACCAAATCAATAATGACAACTTGATGGTTTGGCAAAGAGAGTCTGTTTAATGATAAGTACAAAAAACGAGGAGTTATGAATATCAGCAGTGGCGCGATCTTCCTTCTCGCTACAACTCCAATGAACTTCCTAAAAATCATAACATTTATACTGAAAACCCGTCATCATTGACGTGTAACGCTTAAAAGTTGGCATACAATTCTATTGGTTCAGGAAAGGTAACTTTACTATAGGTACTATATCTGTATATGGTAACGAAGTAAGGGGATTGGGTAAACACTGTCACGTGGGGCATCTAAGCCCTACCTTCAAACTTGCTACTGTAGACGTCACTAATGGTACAACGTCTCATTGGTTCTACTAACTATAGGACCCTAGATTACTTGGTCCCTTGTGATTGGGTTGGCACCAACCACACCCGTACTTTTCCACTTCGCTTAGCAGCACACAGAATAATGATGCCAGGTGCAGAGAGTAAGTCTGTACCCCAGCTTTACTTCAATTTATGTTACAGTCATTCATCACCTTAGTGGCCGTGTGTCAATTACTGCCTTGTGGTTTGGCCCTGAGTCTGCCTCTTGGTAGGGCCATCTTAAGCATTTCTGGGGCCCTGGGCATGGACATCTTTGGGGCCCCCCTCCACCAAACTAAAGGAATTAAGTGATCAGGAATATCTGGTGGTACCCCCCTCTCCCTCCCCCACCGTGAGCATAACCCATAGGTAGATATTCCACCTCGCAGCATTAAACATTTACTCCATTTAAGTCCCCTTATCCTCTTCAGTCTTGCTCTAATCAGAATGATAAACAAGTAGCATTTGAAGGCCAACATTAGCAATCTACGAAGAGGTTACTTCTCTTCTAGTATAGAAACAGGATACGTTTTATCAATATCATCCGGGAAGGTATGCAGCCTGTAGTATTAATGCAGGACTGTATGTAAAAGGTACATGTAACCCAGAATAGGCAGATAACTCACATTAGCTGCCTCAGAGAATGCAAAAGTGTTCAAGCATGGATAGAGTAGACCATTTGTAAGGAAGGGGAAAGCTACAAATAGCAAAGCATGGATAGTGATGCAGATTAGAAGCTACCAGGAAGGTGTCTCTATCCAGACAGACTGAGATTAGAAGTGGGACATGGCTTTCAAATACTGTTGTCATTAGAGATATTAGAGATCAAGGGAACAAGTGCCTGTGGTGTGCAGTATATCAATGCTCACTATTATAGTGGAAGCAACCCTATAGGCAGTAAAACCATGAGTGAGGCTTTTATGAAGATAATACCCTGAGAAAAGTGCTGACAATTTTTAAAGGTTTAGGGACTGGCAATTCTGAGAGGTTAGGCAATACAAGATTAAAAGAGATGCCCAGGATCACACATTGCTAAAGGGGTGAAGCTGGGATTGGTGACAATTCTGCAATTTTTGCATTTGAACACTTTCTTTTCCAGCTCTTACCACTGACTTGCAAAGTACACAAATCACATTTCCAGACCTGACAATTTTTAAAACCAAGATTTTACAGAAGGGTGTTACGCAAAATGGGAATGATTTACCAATTGATGTGATTTAACAGATTTAATCTAGGTATGTCTTTTGTACTTTTAAGCTTGAAATACTTGGCTTGTGAAATTGCCATTCTTAAACGTGCAAAAACGTTGACTTTTATACAAAAAGCAAAATGTTTTTTGTGTCAAACGAGCAGACCTTAAAATATGCTTGCCCAAGGCCTACAACATCTGGTCCGCTCTCTCCTGTCTACCACCACTTCCACACAAATGACATACAGAAGAAGAAAGATCAAGTAATGAGCTAAACGATGCCACCAGCATGTAAGAAGGAAAACCTCACAGAAGACAGCACAGTAATGCAAGAGATATATGATTTGACCAGGATCACGGTATCGTCTGCTGGCAAAGCCAGGATACAAGCATGAACACTTTGGTTCCACAGTTTTTTATTCACCTCTTGGACTAATAGTTTATGCTCATCTTTGGAGGGGATTGCCTAGCTTTTACAACGCCTTAGCTGAACAAACCAATTTCTAGACGTTCACCATATGAATGGCATGTTAGTTTTTATATCAACCCCTATCTGGTGCAGGAACATTGCTGATAATAGCACCTCTTATGCTGCAAAACCAAGTACATATGCAGGTAGGTTTATAAACTTCAGACATCGGAAAGCTTCAGCCAGCCTTGCTGGAGTGCTCTTCTAATCTTTCATATGAATGCATATCTCTGCAATGAGTGCTTAACACGCTGTGCTAACTTCTGAACCATTGTGGCACTAAATGTATCAATATGGATTTCAACTTTGGCTATTGCACATGATCAACATAATTCCCACAAGAATGAAAGAATGCCACAGAAGCTGTGCCATACGGAACACACAAACTATGTATTTCACAGTGAACACAGAAAGCATTACATGATTAATTGATCAAGGCAGAATGTACTTGTCAAAACAGACAGGCAATAGGTTCAGCACTTCAGCAGCATGCCATAAAATCTCCTGGTGTGTGCTATTTAAGTCTGGTAAACAATGGAATCTTACTTTAGATCAGGCAGCCTTGTGGGGGCCACCTCCAAAAGTGGGGGTCCTGGGCAAGTGCCCCTTTTGCACTCCCATAAAGACATCTCTGCCTCTTGGTCTGAGAAAGTTAAGGAGGATGGGTACGATAAGGCTCTATGCGTAGGTGTCAAAGGCTTACTTCTGCTCGCTCGGCTGATCACGCGGTTCAGACACCGTGAATTTGCCTCTTCTTCATACAATTTGTGTATTTGACTTTTGTTTCACCCACCACCTGCCTTCGGCTTCTTATCTTGACCTTTCAGAGCAGTATATTCTGTTCTTTGCTTCAATTAATTGTAGCCACTGTCCGTCCATCTTGACAGATACGACCTTGGTTCTCCAGGCATGATTTGCCTCTGCTGAGTTTCGTTTCTGCCGCTGTAGTCTTAATTTTGCTGAATATGAAACTCTTCTCGTGTGGCCTTTTAGTAACTTTTTGGTTGATTCTGCTCTTGTGCAAAGTGGAAATATACTCATATAACTATATATAAAAATATCTTTCTACTAAGCATAGCAAGCCGCACGATTTTCTTAGCTGTCTTGCGGGTCCAAGCAAATGCGCATGTGTAAACTTGGTTGAATATCTTCACCATGCTCATGGCTTAAGCTTCTTATGTTTGACATTGTCGTTTCACGTTAGGTTCACAATATCCTTTATTCATGGTGTTTCATCTCTTTACGTCATTTCTTATATATATGAGTCAGTCCAGGTTCTTGCGACATCACCATTCGTCTTCCATCAAGACCTTTTTGGTTTCTTTAGGGACTGTATTTAGACGATCTTCATTTTGTTTTATTGGTTGATATGGCTTCCTCAATGGATACCTTACTGTACATGGTTCCTTGGTACTGATACTTCAATAGGTGATGTTCTTCTGATAGGTACTGGACAGAGCCCCACTGCGGCTCTCTGCTGGTTTATTTGCTCATCATACGTCACATCTCTCGGTGTGAACGTTCCTGGAACTGCAAAATGGACAGTTGGCATGCGGGCTATACTTGGGACCTCCTCTACACTTGGGTACGACATAAACAATTAGCGGTACCGTACTTAGCGCCTTCCTCAGTCCCATTGAGCCCTATGGTGCGAAAATGGGAATGGGAATGGGGAAGGGCCATGGTGAAATGGGGAAATACCGCCCCGCCAACATTGGAATGGGGTGGTATTTCCCCATTCCACCATGGCGGACTCGTTACAACACCGGCACCAACCATGGTGCTAATAGCGCCAAGGTTTAGCGCCGGGTTTGTAATTAGGGCCAATGTAAAATTAAAAGGTATCTTTTACAGCAGTCTGTATAAATACTAACCCTCATCCTTGTCACCCATTACAGCTCCTGTTGCTGGGTTCCTTATCCAGCATAATCAGAAAGGGGTGTCAAGTAGCACTCCTGCCCTTATGAAGGCGCATTGGTCCTCATTACAAGGTTGGCGCTCCGGTAATGACGATACCGGTTATGCAATACCGGCATCCATTATGGGACCGGTGTACTACGACCCTAGATACCTGTGCTACCGGCATCAAGAGGGACCCGTTGTGGCTGTGCACCACCATACTGGCATGCGCGTGGGTGCGCAGCCGCCGTGCCAGTAATACCGGCATGCCGCTAGGAAGAGGACATTACGAGTTACACAGAAATGCATATTCTGGCATCCAGATGCCGGTAAGAAGGGCCACCATGATGCCGGCAAAACCGGCATCGCGGATCACCCGTTAATAGTAAACTGCAGTGTTCCCAACTGCCACAGGTGCACACAATCAACACAGATGGCCCTGCACAAAAGGAGCACACCAACACACCACACCCCTTCCAAGACAAAAATGATTCCACTTGCAGTTGCGATACTGAAGCTGGAGGACATGCCTGCACTGCTACTCCTTGAGCAGGCAGTACACCAGGGATTACAGAGGAGACCAGGAGGAGAAGGAGGGTGAGACCGCCCCAGCAAATCCCACCAGTGCAGGCAGTGGTTCCCCACAGGCAGCCACCAATCCCTCGCATAATGGCCAGTCCTTTCAACTTAACCCCAGCACAGATCCACACCCTGTACCTCCTGGACAGGGACACCATCACCACCTTATGGATTTAATACATGAAGACTTTGTCAACCTGATCAACATCCACATCGCCATCCCCCCTCTGCTGAAGGTGGTGTCTGTGCTCTACTTCCTGGCCACAGGCACCTACCAGCAAACACTGGGGCAGCTGCATGGCATCTCGCAACCATGTTTCTCCGGTGTTCTAAACCAAGTGCTGGATGCACTCCTAAAGCAAGCAAGGGCCCACATATCCCTACCACGGACAGAACAGGAGGTGAATGACACCAAAATAGCATTTCATGCACTGGCAGGCATGCCCAATGTCATTGGTGCCCTCGACTGCACCCAAGTGGAGTTGGTAGTCCTGCATGCCGTGGAGGGGGTGTACCGCAATCGTAATCCATACCACTCCATCAATGTGCAGATGGTTTGTGATGCCAGCAACATGATAACACATTGCTGTGCCAGATTCCCAGGATCCACGCATGATGCAATGGTACTGCGGAACTCCTCGCTGCCCCGCTATATGGAATGAGATGCTGCACGACGTGCCTGGCTGCTGGGTGAGTATGCCCTCTGGGCCATGGAAGTGTATTGTGGGGGGCGGTAAAGGCATATGCAACCTGTCTGCCCTCTGGGCCATGGCAGTGTCCTCAATGGGGTTTCTGGACATTGTCCATGCTGGCAAACACTGTGCTCATAATCTCACAAATAAGATGCATGACACAGAAAGTGGAGGCTGACATATTCGGCCGCACACCAATGTGTAAATGTCAGAATCACAATCAGCTCACACCCCTGAATCTGTCCACTGGACATCACCTGACCATACCCACAGCACCACAATGCACTATCATGCAGTCACAAAGCTGAATACACATGACTGCATTGAAGCACCTCGCAGGTCATGCTTCCATGAGTGCGCAGTATGAATTTCCCCTCAGGGAAATCCCCTGTCACTGCCCCACCCTGACAGTAACACTGCATAACACCATGGCAACCTGTGCAGATTAATACATATGTGACATCACATGTGACAAGGATGCCTCAAATTGGAGCCATTAAGTATTGAACAAAACCTACATGGGTGCGATTGGTGCAGGAATCACCCACAGCACATGAGTAGCAGCATGCAAGTCGATACCCTGCAACATCCATGGAACACATCCAGGCACCGGGGACCCTGCCAACAATCATATTGTGCCATTGTGACTGTTGTGAAGACGTCCAGGGACATGTGCATAGTGTCAATAATTATCCAAAAGCATGATAGACTGAACAAGCTGTATCACGTTGGGCATTAGCCTAATGCATCATACATTGGCCAACATGCATTTGGTCTCATCCCCTGTCACACAACCCTCACATGTGAGTACATCATGGACCTTGTCACTCCATCTGGGTGGTTGTGTGTCTGGAATCCACATAACAGGCACGAACAGGACTACAATCGTGCCCATACACACACACGTGTGGTCATAGAGCAGTCCTTTGGCCTGTTAAAGGCACAGTTTTGCTGCCTCAGTAGGTCGGGTGGCGCACTCATTTACGGTCCTGAGAAGGTGGGCAAGATGATCATGGTATGTGCCATGCTGCATAACATGTGCATCCGGCGGAACATTCCTCTGCCACCCGACATGGACCAGCCACCACCAGGTGAAGAAGAAGATGAGGAAGGAGAAGATGTTGCACATCGGCCAGGCCACGATGCACATGAGGGACGTGCTGTGTGCCAATCATTGATAAACCATAGTTTCTGATGCACTGGGATGCAGAGGGTAATATGGATGTGGGAACCTGGCCACTGTGACAGGGGGAATATGGGCACTGGGTTTGGGGATGAATTTGCACTGTACACTGTCATGCAATAAATTGACACATGCTGAAGAAGCAATGTCCAGTCATGTGATTTATTTTCACAACGGGTGTATTGAACAGAAGTTATTTCCAACATGAATGAACCCTCCACCCCCCCACACACCCCACACAGCCCCTCCCACCTCCCCCACCCCCAACAGCCCCACACACCCCCACACAGCCCCTCCAACCGCCCCCACCCCCATCAGCCCCACACACCCCCACATACCCCCTCCCACAACTCCCACCCCACAACACCTGCACACAACAAGAGCACAACATGTGTCTAGATGCACATCCAGGCAACACGTGCAGTATACCCCTGCTACTGACACCCACTTCCCGATGGAGGGGGTTGCATGTCTGTACGCCGCGTGCTGTGCAGGGACCTGCGCACAGGGCTCATCTGAGTTGAGCTGGCAGGCGTGGTAGTGGAGGAAGTGGATGTATGTGGCTCGGTTGCCACAGTATGCCGCTGCTCCATGGTGTTGGCCATCCTCTCCAGTATCTGGGCTACTGTTACAAAGACCTCATGAACGTGCTCAGAATTTTCATTAACGGCCTTGATGATGGCCTCAGTATTCTCCCTCATAGCCCGGCGTGTTGCCTCCCCATCGGCAACATATTGCTTTAGAAGAGCATGCATGGCCTCTTGACGGCCCTCCATCCTCGACAATCATCCCTCGAGGTCCCGTATTGCGGGTGAAGTGGATGTTTCCATGGCTGGTGTGGACGTTTGTAGGACGGGAATGTCCTCTAGTGGAGACCAATCCGCCTGGCTGCCCTGGCCTTCAGGTTCATGCTGAGGGGTGCCCTGTGGTGTGTCCTGCGGGCTGGGCGTATGTCCAGCATCCCCCAATATGCTGCCTCCTTCATGAGTGACCTCCTCTTGCCCCTCGTCCTCATCGGCACTATGTTGTGCGCATGCAGCAACCTCACCAACTGGACTTGTAGCTGCAAACTGCGTGCCATCATGGTCGCTTGCCACAGATGTGGCCTCATCCTGTGTGATGTGTGTCTCCAGGGGGGCAGGGGTAGGTGTTTGTTGGACCGGTGTTGGGGGCTGTGCAGCCGGTTGGGCACTGGTGTGTGCTTTGTGAGCCCCTTGGCTCATCCCTGTGGCCCTGGACGTGGATGCCCTGGTGCCATCGTCCTGACCCCTGGAGCTCTTGGCAGGTGTCTGGGGCTGTGGCGCTGCATAATCCTGCATCGGTGCATGTGGAGGACAGAGAGGCAGGGCATCAGTGATGGGAGTACTTGCATCATGCATACATTGTTGTTTGTGCAGTTTGGGCCTTGTGGTTCGTTGCATGCTGGTTGGCGTGGTGGACAGGGTGCTTGCAAGATTGTGGGTGGGGGGTAATATTGGCATCCCTCAGCTGTAGTCATGTTTTCCATGGTGTCTACTGTGAGGACAACAGGTGTGTTGTGGCTTGCGTGCTGTGTGAAATGTGATTATTGTTTTGGAATTGGGGTGTATGGGGTACAGGAGACGCATGCAACATACATTTTGATGTGGCAGTGGTGGGTCCAGCTTCTTGATTGGGATGTGTGTATGATGGGCCTTGTATTTGCTCTCATCAGGTTAACATTTCTTGGCCTACATTTTACTTTGAATGTCAGGTGTTTGTGGGAACTTGTGTGGTGCGCAAAGGGTCACTCACCTTCATCAGCCGATGATGGGACTCCATACTCTGCTCCACCAACACCTTCAATGGCCTCCACGTCGATGGTTGAGCTGCAAGTCACTTCCCACCTCGACAGCTTTATGGGTGAGTTTGGACCGCCACCTGTTGCCAGCCCCTGGGTGCGGTTGGCCGATAGGATGTTTCAGACTCACAGGCACAGGTCATCCCACCGCTTCCTGCAGTCCTTTACTGACTGTGCGGTGGTTCCAACCGCACTCACTTTTCTGGCAGTCTCCTCCATATTCTTTTCTTCAGTAGCTGTGCAGGACGGCGCAGATCTACACTGAAGACCACATCCGCCTGCTCCACTAATGTATCAGCAAGCATATTTAGCTCATTGTCGCTGAAACACGGTTTTTGCATACGTGCTGCGCCTTTCTTGGTTACTTTCGCCATTGTGCACCAGTAGGGGTTAGGAAGTTGGCTGCACAGGTCCTGTCTGCAGAGGATTGCAATGGATTGTGTTTTTTAAGATGGCCACCAGTGTGTTTCCTGTTCTGGCGTGATGATGTTACTTCTGGTGCCGATAGTTATGGTACCGGTAATGACGGTACCGGTATTGACGGTACCCTTATTTAGGGTGCCTACGGTGCAGGGGGAGGTTTCAACAGATTCTTTGATGCCACTATCGGGGGTGTGAGGGATTTTACCGGTAAGGCGGTGCATCCATTACCGGCATGCCGGTACGCGCGTGCATGCGGACTCGTGGTTTCCTGTTCATTAGGGGCACAGTCCAACATGGACACTTTCATACCATCATGCCGGTAATGATGGATTTTTACTGCCTAAGTCGTAATGAGGCCCTTTGTCTAGTTGTACACTAACCAACAGTCCGGCTTCTGTGGGGTTTGAGTGCAATGACGTCACTGGTTTCCGACGACCTCACTTCTGTAATCAAGAAATCTCAAAGACTGACAAATTGCGAGAACCCTTTTTCCTCCTGGGCCATGGAAGTGCTTCTAAAACGTCAGGCAGCCGCAGTACAAAAACTCAAAGTAGACGTAGTCACATCCAGTCAAGAAAATGCCATGTTCTATCAAACAATGAATGCCTTGAAAGGTACTGTAGAACAAATTGTCAAAACCGAAACACCTATAAGCAATCCATGGGGAAAGGGGATTATAGGGGCTATTTCTGGGGTTTCTTAAAAGTCTGACTCATGATTCATTCTTACCCCCCCTGCCACTTTACCTCCACTGACTTTGGCCCAACCAGTCCTTTCCCCGCCAATGCCCCACAAATATGGCGGGGATCCTTGTGAATTTAAAACCATTTCTAACACCAGTCGGATTCATTTCCTGAATTGGCCCCAATTATATATATCTGACCAGGCTCGGGTATCATTTATTTTGTTTCATCTAGCGAAAACCGCTTTAGCCTGGGCTACTCCCTATATAGATGGGACCAGTCCGTTACTTCAGGAATATAATGGATTCTTAGCTGCATTTCAAACAATTTTTGATACGCAATATGCAGGTCAATCCTTCCGAACAGAATTACTCAGAATCCGTCAGGGGAACATAGCACAGTTCTGGGGAATAGACTCCCAGCTAGCCATTTTCATTAAGGGGTTAAGAGAAGAATTAAAGTATGCTCTCAGCCAAGTAGTCGATACTCCTGATACAATGAATATATAGCTCTCATGATAAGGATTGACCAAAGGGCCAATGGGGTGAGAAATGAAGGATAGAGTTTAAGAAACCCGCTACTCGTTGTTAAAAAGAAATTTCGGCTTCCAATGAACCAAAACCTATGCAGTTAGGAAGCACTAGAGGTCCTGTATCCCCTGAAGAAAGAGAAGGGAGACTGCATGTACATCTCTCCTTCTGTTGTGGTGATGAGGGACACTCAGTGAGAGCCTGTCCAAAAAGATCCTCTCCTTGGGGAAACGCTTCAGCTCACCCACAGTTGGGAATCAGAGAGTGAGTGATCAGTTTAAGCATTCACTTCAAGACTTATGTGCCTTCATGTCCACCCAAGCCACGCATTTATTCATAGCGGTAGATGTATTACTTGAACAAAAAACATGGAAAGGTTTTATTGCCCTCATTGACAGCAGAGCTATAGGACACTTTATAGACATCTCCTTTGCTCATAAAAAACATATTCTCTTAATAGCCAAAATACATTCCGAATCTATTTTGTCAATAGATGGCTCGCCCTTGATCTCTGGACCCATTACCTTATGTACAAATGTTTTGTCCATGGTATGTGCCCAGAACCATCAAGAAACACTCACCTTTGATGCAATAGCTGTCCCACACTTTCAGATTATTTTGGGTACCCCATGTCTCCTACATCACAATCCCTCTATAAATTGGAGACAACAAACACGTCCCTTCTTTCCATCATTACGTCCACAGATGTGTTCCTTCTCTAAACCATCCTTATCTCTACTCAAAGACCAAACAGCCAATGTAATTTCTCATTCAGTTACTAGAATGAGTGCCCTAGTAATCCAGACAGGTATACCTACAGAATATCCTACATATTTTGATGTGTTTGATCCCAAAGAGGCCGACAAACTACCTCCCCATAGGGAATACGATTGTCGAATTGAATTACTATCTGGAGCAAAAATACCTTTTGGAACAACATATGCCCTAAAACTAAGACAACGTCCCATGGGGCTGTTACAACCTATTTCCATTCCTGACGGCCCATGGCAGACCTGCTCTATAGACGTTATCATTGCCCTTCCAGCTGATGAGGGATGTACAGCAATACTCACGGTAGTGGATTCCTTCACAAAAATGGCCCATTTTATTGCTTGCCCTGATATACCTATAGCTCAAGACCTAGCCACTTGCTTCATACGTAATATATTTCGAATTCATGGACTTCCCAAAAACAGTATAACCGATCGAGGTATACGATTTATATTATCCTTCTGGAGGGCTATCAGCAAAGGTTTGGGTATTCAGATGAACTTCTATACAGCATATTATCCACAAAGCGACGGACAAAACGATAGAGTCAACCAAACCATAGGGCAATATCTCTGATGTTATATCACCGAACTACACCCGGGCTGGACTTACCTTCTTCCTTTGGCAGAATTCACATATAATGACTCCTTTCATACCTCCATACGAGTTACGTCTTTTCACCTTTCATTAGGTATACATTGAGTTTATATTCCTTCATCCAAATCCAGTTTGGTCCCTGCAACAAATCAATCACTGGAAAGGCCATCATTAGGGTTCAAGAAAGCAAAGCTCCATCTTCAAGTTGCTCAAAACCATGCCCGAATTTACACTGATAAGAAACTGAGAGCTTCTCCGGACAATCAGATCAATTACTTGGACTGGTTATTCACACTCCATATTAAACTTCCAGCCAGTAGTACAAAAATGAAACCCCATTATATTGGTTTTTTCAAGATTATTCGTATCATTAACCCAAGTAGCCATGACACTGAAGCTACCTGCTCATTATAAAATACACCCAGTTTTTCACATTTTTCTATTAAAACCTGTTCAACAATCTCTGCTATACCCCCGCTATCAAGTCCAGGGCCCCCTGCTGTTGGTCCACATAATAAATACGAAATTCAACGTATCATTGATTCCTGGTGGTATAGACATTCTCTGCAGTACCTGCTTTACTGGAAAAGATACAGTATAGAAGATATATTTTGGGCTCCCGCAAGAGATGTCATGGCATCTCATTTGGTGAATTGTTTTCATGCTCAATCACCCTCAAAATCAGGCCCACTGCCAGAAGTACTATCATCCGCATGGGGGGGGTGGTTTGGGAGGTGGTATACTGTCAGGAACTGACTGCAATGCTCCAGATTAGGGAGAGTACCTTGGCCCCCGTTACTCGATCGCCTACCCAGGAGGCTGGGAGACCGAGACCGGACTAGCTGGGGGTCCTGACGCAAAGTTGCGTCATCCTCATTCTGGCCCGGCGCAATCCGCTCCTATGCTGTAGGGTCCTTTCCTCTAGCAGGGGTGCACATCACGTCGGGCCAGAAACCCTTGCATTAAGAGCCATTATTTAAGTTCCCTGTGAACGGGGAACAGCGAACAGCAACCCCCCAAGCTACCAGAACCTTCCAAAGGATCTCCTTAGGTATCATGCTACTTTTTCTTTTCCTTTTTGATTTAGGTAATTAGATTTGAGTAAAGGCTTACTTTGATTTAGGGTAACCTTAACAGGCACCAGGTTCAAGCAGGAACCCCAGTGACACCTAGGTAAGCCTTGCTGTCTCTTGTGTGTGTGCCCTGGTATCTTTTACAGCAGTCTGTATAAATACTCACCCTCATCCTTGTCACCCCTTACAGCTCCTGTTGCTGGGTTCCTTCTCCATCATTATCAGGAAGGGGGTGTGTGAAGTAGCACTCCTGCCCTTACGAAGGCGCATGGTCTGGTTGTACACTAACCAACATTCCGGCTTCCGTGGGGTTTGAGTGCAATTATGTCTGTGGCTTCCATGGACCTCGCTTTTGTGATCAAGAAGTTTCAAAGACTGACACTGATGAAGAACATCAATGGAGGAAAAGAGAGGAGAGCTGCAGAGCAGCCAAAGCGGGAAGGGTGACTAACAGCAGAAGGAGAGACACAGAGACGAGCTGTGCTGGGAGAGAGAAGTGCTTGCAGGTAAACGTCTGGAGGCCTGCTTCACCAGAGGAATGGGAGACTGGTGGGAGAGCAGTGGGAGAACTGCTGCAAGGCAGACCACCACTGTAGGGATAAACAAGACATAGGGCCTCATTACACGGAAGGCGGTGATCCAGGGTGCTATTAGCACCCTGGACCATGCCGGTAAATTACCGGCACCGCCTTGGCGGAAAGGGGATTTACCGCCCCATTCCAAGGTTGGTGGGGCGGTAAATCCCCCTTCCGCCATTGCCCTTCCCCATTCCCATTTCTGCCCCATAGGGCTCTATGGGAATGGGGAAGGCGCTAATTACGGCACCGCAATTTTGCGGTGCCGTAATTAGCTCCGAGGTCCCTTAGTGGGTTGGTTTTTAACGCCTGCAAAAAGCAGGCGTTAAAGCACCAACCCGCTAAGGGACCTCGTAGTAAGGCGGTAATGGTTAACGGTCACCGTTACCATTAACGGTGGCCGTTAACCATTACCGCCTTCCGTGTAATGAGGCCCATAGTCTTGTGTGGCTGCCTTGGTTCCATCATTGAGGAGTTGGCAAGCTGATGCTGTAACCAAAAGAGGGTCTACATGACAGTTGAAGCCTTCCTATAGAAAGAAATGTAACGCAGTCACACGTTACACCAGTGAGTCAGCCCAGAGAAGATGGGGGTCCAGGGACGTGTCTGAAAACTAACAAACAGTTGACTAGTCAATTTGAATACTGACCAAATAGATTGGAAAGGCAAAGATTGTACAAGTCTCCTTATATGAAATGTGAATTTGGAGAAAATTGGAACTAACATTGTCCCCAGACAAAAGATGTTAATGAAGAAGTTGAAAGGCAAATAATGTACAATTCTCCTTATATGAAATATCGATTTGGGGAAAATTGAAACATGTATTGCCACAAGCAAGGAGATGTTAATGAAGAAGTTGAAAGGCAAAAGTTGCACAATCCTCCCTGTATGAAATGTCAGCTTGGGAAAACCTGGAACAAGCATTGCCACAAGCCAAGAGATGTTAACAAACCGGTTAACAGAAAGAACTTGAACAAACCTCCAAATATGAGATGTCAATATGGGGGAAGTTGGACAAGTAGTACCTGAAGTAAAAGAGGTATAAGCAGTGAAGGAGTGTAACTGTGTTATACTTAGAAAGAAAGTGAACATTGTAGGAAGACCTGGTGAACAAAGCACATCAGGCAATTAACTCTTTGGAGAAAGATACCTGGCAGGAGAGTACACCAGGGGATCTGCAAATTCCAGAAAGGAAGATTGCTGGCAGGGGAGTATACCAGGTAATCCATAAAGCATATGAAAGAAAGCGAAATATTGAAAGATACCTGGCAGGAGAGTATACCTGGAGATCTGGAGAGTCAAAGGAGGAATTACTGGCAGGGGAGTATACGAGGAAACCATCCTTGGAAAAGTAGTGTGAAAGAGACATTTTGCCATCCTGACATTTATGAAGTGAAAAATAGAAAATGATTCCATCCTTTAAAGTTGAAAAGACTTATTTTGCTATCCTCCAAACAGTTTTGTGGGAAATTACATTTCTACTAGTTCTGAGGAATCGTTTCGAAAAAGACACCGTTTGCCATCCTTAAGAAAGTGCTTTATGAAAGAGACGCCCCAGCTACTCTTAAAGATTCAGACTTTAAAGAGCATGTTGGTTATCCTACCTGAAATAATCTAGTGGAAGGGAACTCCTCCTGGATTCAATGTTTATTTGTTGAATGTTCATGCCTGTTTTCCATACACCTTTTATTAAGTAAAATTCATAACATTTACCTTGCACCTTTGATTGTTTGTTTAAGTATGAGTGTCAGATATCATTTGGACACAACGACTGTTGATATAATTTTGATGACATGACACAGACAGATCTTTAAGTTTAGTTTCCTAGGTAGGGAAACTCTTTTTAGGATAGGGACAGAAAGGCCTTTATCCAACGCCTTTAAGTTAATAAAATAAGACCCTTCACTGCTGCCACTACGTCCACCTCCACCCCTGTACAGGCCAGACCTGTTGTCATCGTCTGGCGCTCCTGGAAACAATGGAAGAGGTGGAAGTACCTCCATTAACGTCCCCTTATGCTCCATCCTGAATACAGGCTAGCGCTCTAGTCTTCTGGCTTGGAGCTTTATGTCCATTCTTATGCGTTCACCATTTGCCCCGCCTCGCGTTGCAAACACAGAGCTTTGCTCATATCCTTTTGGTAAGATGCTCTAATTTCGGTATGCGCTGCTAAATCCAACGGCTCCCGGCGGCCGCTGCTAAAATCCTGCAAATTTCCCACTTCACGCGGACTAACCTTGCCCCAACCGCCTGCCAGCGGTGGCGGCCCCACCAGGGTTGCTGACGCCGCACTCCGGTGAGAAATCGGAACCGGGGACGCCAGAACCAGCCCGCGGACTGCCGGCGGACGGCAGGCGACCATCGCAGCGCGGGCGGAAGAAGAAGACCGCCCCTCCCCCCCCGGAGGCGCTGAGCTCGCTGACCCCCAGGCGAGATCGTCGCTCGGAACGCGACCCCACGGAGCTCTCCGGGAACCATTGGGCGGCCCCCCCCACCTCCCCAGGACAATAGTGGTCTACACACTACGGGGGTGACACATCCGGAGAGGCTGCGTGGCCTGGGCGCTGCCTTACTTCCCCCCCCCCCCCATCAGCAAGACTACGCGACCCGGGGTCGAGCGACAGCGGAAGCCGTGTGCTGCGCTCCCCTGTTGAGGAAGATACGCTACAACCACGCTGCAACCAGAGGCACCCACAAGAAGGTACAGGGGAGTGGGGGGCGGACGCTCTGCTTGTTTCTTCCCCAGCGACCCCCCTCTTTTGCAACAGTCTGCTGCAGAGCCCACAGAACACAGGTGTGCCACAGACCAGCACCAGACCCAGAGCGCTGCTACTACCTGCGTGTCCGAGGTGGACCCCAAAACACGTGAACTGTAGAACTGCCCTGCCTTTCTCTTGGGACCACCCCGAACGGCCTACCTCACACCCCGAAGCACAGCACTCGTGGTAGAACAAGGGCACAGCCCTACGCACTTTGGCCACTCGATACACCCGAGGTAGACAAGTGCCAACACCACGCCGCCTGGTGCGGCCGAGCGACGACACTACGAACACCCCAAGCGTGACCTTGGCCGCAATTCACGGTGCGCATCCCGCGCAACCGATACGCAATCGCCCGCCCCGAGGGGGAACACCTAGACCCCCCCTACTACACGGAACCCAATCACAACATGGGAAAGGAGAAAACCAGGAGGCAAACGCTACAGAGCAAGATGGATCTCTACACCGTGGGGGCCCCTCCCCAGCGCGAGCCTCAACCCCTAGAAGAAGAAAATAACCCTGGAGAACTCAGCGACCCTCCTATCTCTTTGTCAGACCTTATGAAAGCGATTGGGGACTCGAGGACGTCCTTGGAACTTAAAATGGGCGTCTTATCCTCGGAGGTGTCCCTTATACGCCAAGACCTCCGCAACTTGTCGACCAGAGTGGGTGAAGCAGAACAGAGGGTGTCCAGCAATGAAGATGCGATCTGCCGCATGGAACAACAGCTCACTGCAATTGCCCAAAAGGTGACCCAACTGGAAAACCGCGCCGAAGACAGTGAGGGGAGGGCGCGACGCAATAATCTCAGGATCCTCGGTATACCGGAGAAAGAGGAAGGCCCCAGTGCAGAACTCTTCCTGGAAGATTGGCTCACTCATATCTTTGCCCCGAAGAAGCTATCCAAATTCTTCTCTGTGGAAAGAGCACACAGAGTCCCCACCGGCCGGCCTATCCCGGGCGCCCCACCCAGAACAATGATCGCACGCCTACTGAATTACCGCGACCGAGATGCGATCCTACAAATGGCAAGGGCCATGGGCCCGATCACATACAACGGCTACAAGGTTGGCTTTTATCCTGACTACACGAAAGAAGTTCAAAAAGCCCGTCAGTCTTTCGACTCCGTTAAGAGGAAGCTCCAGTCACTATCCATCAAATATGCCCTCTTCTTCCCGGCATTACTAAAAGTCCAGTATGAGGGCGCTACACACTTGTTTTACAACCCCAAAGATGCATGGGACTGGCTTGAAACTCACGTCCTCACGGAACCCAACGGGAGACGTGGGCCATCGGGCCCACCCACGCAGCGACCCAGACCTGGGAGACCCTCGCCCCCTCGCTCCCCGTCTGAAGCAGACGACGACGCGTCAAGGACCCCGGCGGGAAAAGGATGAATACCCTGTACTGTAGGGCCCAAACTGCAGATTAGTGGAGTGGAAATGCTCACTTAGCGGCCGCCGCCCCCTAAGGCTGAGCGTGCGTTACCACACCCGGGTTATCCCGAAGAAGTTTATAAAGTTATAAGTTTAATGTTTGGGCGACAGGTGCTCCCAGTTGGGGGGGGGAAGTACAGGGTGGGGGGGGAGTTCAAAGTTCGTAAAGAAAACAAAACAAGAAATAAGAGGATACGACACATAGAAGCACTGGCAAGGGAGCCAGGTATTGCCTATGGGCAAGATCACAGACACGATCATCATCCAGGCAGGAGATATACCAACACGAGAAGACCTTCGGGCATCCCCCCCGAAAGCATAGCGTTGCACAAATCTCAAGCGTACAGGACTACCATTGATCCTCCCAGATATCCAGATAAGCACCGCACGCAGAGAGAATGAACTCCAACAAGGTGACTGTGCTCTCCTGGAATGTCAACGGCCTCGGCTCCAGCATAAAGCGAAGACTGGTGCTCCAGTACCTTAACCGCTACTCACCTGATATTGCCCTACTAAATGAAACACACTTGCTAGGCACGAGCGCAAACTTCTTCAAAAAATCCAACTACTCTCACACCTACCAGGCTGGATTCACAACAGGAGCTAGGGGCACGATGATCCTGGTTCACAAGCGAGTCCCCCTGCAGGTCAGGAAGGTCAAGATCGACCCCCGGGGCCGGTATGTCATGATACTGGCCGATATTTGGGGCGAGAAATGGGGCCTCGCTGCAGTCTACGCCCCCCCCTCACAGACGAAAGAGCTACTCTCCGAGCTACAGAGCCGGCTGCTTGAAGATGTGGCCGACGTATGGGTGATTGGCGGGGACTTTAATGAAGTGATGAACACTACGATCGACAGATCTCACAGGAGGTCAGGTTCCTGTCTCGCCCCCACATCACTCGCCATGTTCGCCGAAGCTCTGGGTATGACAGATGCATGGCGCGCGCTCCACAAAAATGAGGCTGGGTTCTCCTTCTTCTCAGGTGTCCACAAGTCATTCTCCCGAATCGACTATGCCTTCATCCCCCGCAATGTAAGTCACAGGCTTCTTGACGCTGACTTCCTCGCCAGAGGTATTTCCGACCACTCTCCGCTCCTACTGTCTATGAAGAACTCTTGCCGTGGTCCGGACCGTAATTGGCGCCTGAACACATACCACCTACGTCTCCCCGAAATAGCGGAGGAACTGGAGAAGAAGACAACAGAATACTTCGAAATCAACGAAGGATCAGTGGATTGCCCGATCTCGCTCTGGGAGGCATATAAGACGGTCCTCCGCGGGGAAGTTATCTCGGAAGTTTCAGCCTACCAACGAAGACGAACCCGAAAGATCAAAGAGGCAGAAGAGCGCGTCCTGGAGTGCGAACAACAAACCCTGGAACACTCCACCCAAGAAGCTAAGGAGGATTTGATCACCGCACAAGTGGCCCTTAGCAACCTGGCGCTAGACAATGCACGGACAGCCCATCAGTTAGTCCGGAGCCAAATTTACGAACGAGGAGACAAGGCAAATAAGACACTGGCCTGGCTGGAACGGCGCGACCAGACCAGGGGACATGTGCGGGCGATTGAATCTCCAGACGGAACACTTCTCACAGACGACTCGGACATTGTTGCAACATTTGCCGCCTATTATGAGAAACTCTATACCCCACCGGCCGAACACCTGCCTCCCGAACCCACATCCTACCTCGACCGGCTCGAGATCCCGAAGCTCTCCCAGCGCCAAACAGACCTCCTGAACGCCGAAATCACTGTAACTGAGGTACAAGAGGCACTCGCACAGCTCCAACCTGGGAAGACCCCGGGCCCCAACGGGTTCCCTACAGAAACATGGAAATGCCTCGGCGGTTCACTGCCAGCCCACATGCACCGCATGTTTCTACGCAGCATGGAGCTAGGGGCACTCCCCCCGGACCTCAGGAAGGCATGCATAGTCGTCATACATAAGCCCGGGAAACCCCCGGAGGAATGTGCCTCCTATCGTCCAATATCCTTGATTAACGGCGAAGCCAAGGTCCTTGCAAGAACACTGGCCAATAGACTGCTGCGGGTTATTGAGACCCTGATTCACCCCGACCAATGCGGATTCATGCCCAACAAATCCACCCGCATGAACCTGCGCAGAGTTCAATTGGCGTTGAGTAGAGCCAAAGAAATACCAGCCCCATTGGCCCTCCTGGCAGTGGACTTCGAAAAAGCATTTGATTCCGTGGGCTGGGAAGCCTTGTGGGCAGTCATGTCTCGAATGAACCTGGGACAAACGTTCATATCGTGGGTCAAACTCCTGTATGCACACCCAGAGGCCACGGTAAGGGTGAACGGCAGGTCTTCTCAATCATTTCCTCTGGGTCGGGGTACGAGACAGGGGTGCCCCCTCTCCCCGCTGCTCTTTCTATTGGCCATAGAACCTCTCGCAATCGAGCTTAGGACCAACACTACTTGGACAGGGTTCGCCTGGCCGGGGGGGGAGAGGACCGACTATCCCTTTATGCGGACGACCTCCTCATATACCTAAGTAACCCACGCACTTCCTGCCCGATTGTCTCCCGTATCCTCAGGGAATACCAGCGCTTCGCAGGCCTCAAGGTGAACGAAACCAAAACCATTTACTTCCCGATCCAGGGTGGCGAGTCTGCGATCCCGGAAACCTGCCCATATCATATCTCCATTAGAGAACTCAAATACCTGGGCATAAGACTCGACCCGTCACTAGGTGGGTTCCTAAAACTCAATCTACAACCAATAATCGACCGATTCAATAGAGACACCTCCCACTGGCAATCACTCCCACTATCGCTATTGGGCAGAGCGGCACTGTTCAAAATGCTGACCCTCCCCAGATTGCTGTATGTACTCCAAAACGCCCCCCACATAATCCCCCGGGACACCTTCGCACTCATTGACAGACGCCTTCGCACACTGCTGTGGGGAGGGAAACAATCCAGGATCGCCCTGGAGACGCTGCAGCGATCAGTGTGGGAGGGAGGCATTGGTCTACCATGCACTCGCACCTATTACCTTGCAGCCCAGATCGGGGTGGTAAACGACTGGAAACATGCTGACCCCACACTCCCCCACATCCGCCTAGAAATGGAGACCATGACCCCACTAACCCCACTACAGACCCTCTACGCCACCCACGACCAACCCCCGTCCTTACCCAAAATGACACGTCACATTTGCCGGGCCTGGCGGGACGCGCACAAACTGATAGGCTGGAAAAGTAAACCAACACTATCCCAACCCCTATGGCACAACGCACTCCTCCCAGAAATAGTGAAGATGGGCCCCTTCGATCACTGGTGCGCGAAAGGGATACATACACTAGCACATGTGGTACAGGAAGGCCATCTCCTTGACTTTGAGGCCATGCAAGAGCGCTTCGACCTCGCACCTATGGACCGGTTTCGACATGCGCAAATGACCCACGCCATCCGCACCCAATTCCCTGACACGACGACCATACCCCCCTGTACCCCCATTGAAACCAACATCCTTCCGCAACGCATTGCCTCCAAGGTCACCTCCACGCTCTATCAAGCCCTTAACTCCTTCGGAGCGGCGCAGCTAGATGGGCTCAAAGAAAAATGGGAAAGGGATATAGGTCACATGGAACCAGAGGACTGGGCAGAGGCACTAATGTCCCCTAGAGAAATAGGTATTGATTCTAAACTCAGGCATATACAACTGAGGATCCTCCACCGCACATACTATTCACGCACTGCCATGGTCAGATGGGGTGGACTGGAAGATGGGACGTGCCTCAGGTGCAAAACAGAACCGGCCACCTTCTACCATATGTTATGGGACTGCCGAGTCTTACAGGTCTTCTGGGAGAGCTGTACCAACACGATTTCTGCCACCCTGGCGACACCGATACCCAGGGACCCCAAAATGATGCTGCTGGGAATCCGAGGTGAAGTGGACCTCTCAATACATGATAGAATATTTCTGGCATTGGCATTTGGGACAGTCAAAAGACTGATTGCGGCTAGCTGGGGCTCTGCCGACCCCCTATCTGTGAACCGATGGTGCAATGAGTTGGACAGATGTGCGGCCCTGGAACGCCGGATTTATAACGCACGGGGGTGCCCCCGCAAATTCCAGAAAATATGGGGTAAATGGCTAGACGCTAACTGAAATGTACCTAGGGGAATAGAAATGCACTATTGTTAACATTGGTTACCTGCCATACCCAACGAATGTCTGATGGCCCTCGGCCCACTGGGTTCCCTCTGCCTCTTTGAAAAACTGCCTTACTATCATGATCGATTGTATGCCTTTGTCTCATGCCTGTTTTGTTGTTGTGTTACTAAAACGAAATAAACAGAATTATTAAAAAAAAAAGATGCTCTAATTTCCTTCGCGTATCCCTCTCACTCTATCCTTGTCTTTCCTTCCCATTGTCATCACTGGGTTTCCCTCGCTGCCGCCCCTTTCATCCAGGCAGCCCTTTGTTCCCGGCAACAGAGCCTCTACTTCATCTTCTCCGTATCCATCGGCTCCCCTGCCTTTGCCGAACGCTCCTCCTCCCCTTCTTTTCTGCTGCCTCCACTTACCTAAGTGAACGCTTTCTTTCTGCTACCTTCACGGATAGCTTCCTTCTCTTCTCTCCTCCTGAACATTGTGTTCATTACAAAGTTTACTAAAACAAGACATTCTCTGGCTCTCATCCAATATCCCAAGTACCATCTACATATCTTGGCCTACAATCTGCGGAACACTACAGGATATTGAAGGGTTTTTTGGAGCCTGTTGGCTTTTTCCCTTTTTTACTGGCGGCTTCCAGGTAGTGGTCTCTTGCCCTAGCTAACCCTGCAGCGGGCATAGTGGCTACTTCCTGGGGTGGCCCTATCACTTCAAGGAGAGAAAGACCACTAAGAAGAAGACCACCTCAGCGTAATCCAAGGAAGATCCAGAGCTCTCATCTGAAGAAGACGCAGGTGAGGACATTCCTCTGATTCGGGAC
The DNA here is from genome assembly GCF_040938575.1 of Ambystoma mexicanum. Classification (NCBI taxonomy): domain Eukaryota; kingdom Metazoa; phylum Chordata; class Amphibia; order Caudata; family Ambystomatidae; genus Ambystoma; species Ambystoma mexicanum. The sequence continues at coordinate 1,080,389,241 of NC_090932.1, forward strand.
ACCCCTAGGCAGTGGGAATAAGAGGAGGACCAAGGCAGCAAGGCCACCAGACACCACTGCTGTAGAGCCTCTGGCAGGGATGGAGGAAAGCATCATCCCCACATTGGTGCCCAGAAGCCCCTCCACCGGCCATGCAGGTGGCACAGATGATACCAAAGCTGCCACAGTCCCTCTACATCTGACACCTGTGGCAATCCACATGGCTACATTCCCTGCTCTGGCACCCATACATCAGGGCACCAGCACACCTGCCCCACCATCTTGGGTAGTGCATCACCATTCCCATCACCATTGTGGCACAGGCAGCGACCGCCCCACCGATGAGGAAGAGGAGAACACAGGCTAACACTCCCCATGCTTCAGCCCCAACCCTCCCCACAGACCACCACCTGTTCCCGTACACAACATGGCAGCCATTTGGGCACCGCTATGAAGAAGCACCTAAACACTGCCCTCATTGCACCTATCCCGCTCTCAGCCTGTCGACAGAGAAATGAGCAATGTACATTGTACGTGACCCCCTCCTCCCCTTCATCGATGATGTATCACAGATGTGAGAGACGCTATTCACTCAGACAGCCATTCAGACCATATCCTGACAACATCACAGAAGAGATGAGCCTGCACTTTATAGAGCTAGTGAAGTGACTGCAGCCACATGGAGCCAATGACATCATGACTGACATCATTACATAGATGCATTAGACATGTAGTAAATATGCATTCCTGAATGAAGCTATGCAGATATTTTAGTTTATTGCTGATGGACACAAAGCAAATGCTTATGACTTACATTGTTAGAGGACTGACATACACACTTTTTGCTAAGCACAAACCTGCAAGACGCATAAGTATGCATATGGACAGCTTGCTGAAGCTCAATGCATCTAACAGGGACGGCCATGCAAAAAAAGATGGATGACATATGCACATTGGAGTGAATGGGAGAGGCTTCGAGAATACGAGATTTCGAGACACAGAGAAAAGTTGATAGAGTGATCCAGCTGAAGCTGTTAGAGCAGGTTTCCAGTGCAGTTACTGTGCACTGACAGCCAAGGACATAGGGGGAAAGAACGTTCCCGATTAAGTAGAGCTCTTGCAAAAAGCCAAAGCAGAAAATCCTCATAATTACAGACACAAGAGAGCTGTTTCATGGTTCTTACACACATGATGTGAATATGGCGGACAAAGCCTATTCATTCTAGCTAGGTAGTGATTGTTGTTCCCTCCGGAACTGAATACAGTGAGATGCAAATGTAGCACAGGTTCAAAGACAAATGTTCTGTCTCACTGTGCAGGATATTGGGGAAGTTAGTTTATTGGAAACACGCAATATCTTTGGAGTCGTTCCCACCACCTTGAGTGTTCCACTTGGCCTGGTATCTGTACAAGACTCCAAGGCTGAGAAGACCCTGTCTGCCCAATCCCTATTAACACGAGTTTATACAACGTTGCGCTGGCCAACCACCTTTCACTAACCTGTAACTTTGTATTTGATGCTTTTTTGAGGTGGTCTCAGGAGGAGCCACCAGATATGGTTACCCAATGGGTGCACTAACACATATAGAAAAGGATGAGAGCACCTTGCAACTAAGCTCCGGTCCACCCTCAAGCAAAAGGGTCTTGTGCCCCCTTCTTGCCCCCCCCCTGTAGAGGAGACCGCAGACGTGGCCTGCACTCCTGCCCCTCGCTTCGAGGTGCCAGTAAAGTACTCGCCAAGGTATGTGACATACGAGGAGCAGCTGAACCAACAAAGGGCTGCAATGGGCCTCTGCCCTGTGTACATTAGAAGATCAATACCTGTTGAAATGCCCATAACCAGGCAACCTTGGGCAGCACGGTACCCAATCAGACAACCATACCAGCCGTTGATAGGGAAAGAGGAGGAATGCCTACACACGGTCCATGAAGAGACTCAAAAAGCCCTAACGGAAGGCCAGTGGAGATGGAACAAGGACCAGAGCAGCTCCAAGAACGAACTGAAGGAGTACTGAAAGCATGCATGCCAGTACTGAGAACTGTGAGGATAATTGTAAAAGGACAAAGGGGAGAGACACTGTGAAAAACGTATGAGTATGGTGCCATGAGACAAGATGTAAGCAACTGCCTTATTGAACGTGTGTAAATAAGCTTGAAACGCAAGATGCTAAGTAATCAAGTCTGCTTGCAAAGCTTAGCAGAAGTTAGAGCGGCAAGCGCCGACTGTATACATCTACCTCTATACAGCACAATGTACACATGCAACTCCATTTTGTATAAACAGAAGTGTTCCCAGGCAGCCAAGGCCTGACTGGGCAAGTTTCATATCCAGGCCCAAGCTGAGGAAAAGAGCGGGATCGAAACTTAAAAAAGGATGTCTCATGCCAGGGAAATCGAGGTCAACCAGAGAAGGGGAGGTGAGCATGAGCTCACGAGGCTCCAACTTCAGAGCATGCCAGCCCACCCGTGAAGGCCAAGATAAGAGAGGCCAATGCAGGTGGCTAAGCGCATACAGAATTAAATGCACAAAAGGTTGGAAACTGAAGCAGATTCACGGTGGACCAACACGTGACCAGACAGGCGCGAAGATGTACCACCGCCTGATGTCATCCAGAACCAGAGGGTGCCATAACTTTTCCTGATAAGAGACTACAGATCTGAGGCCATACCCAGCCAACTAATTGACTCATAGCCCTAAACCACTGATTGATGGAAGGGAGGCAGGGTGAATCTTGGGACACTAGGCACCTGGGTGTCTATTCTGCATGCTGCTAATTAAAATGGAGATTTATGTTTAGGGGTGTAACTCGCCCAATCACAAGGAACTATGTAATCTAGGGTCCTATAGACATTGTAACCAATGAGACGTTGTACTTGTAGTGAGGTTAATCACGTGTGCTGTAGAGGGATGGGCGTAGACGCCCACCCGATAAGAGTTATCCAATCTACCTGCATTATTTCCATATACAGTTATAGCACCTATACTTAAGTTACCTTTCCCAACCAATTGTATTGCATGATGATTTTTTGTAGAATTAGACGTTAATAATGACGAAGTTTGCCCATAAAAGAGGCTGTTGTACTGAAGTTCGGGGAAGTCGGGGTGAGGCAGGTGTTCGTGATGCTGCTGATTTCCATAAGCTGATGTATGTATCATTAAACGGACTTCCCTTTGCCAATTTACTGAGTCTTGATTATTGATCCTTGCCGGAGTATGTATATCCTGCACTCTGTCCTCGCATGGTGCAGCTATCTTGTATTACTAGTTTTCGAGGGTGAGTGCTGACCAATGGCCCGTCAGTAATTACCTCTCCTCGTAAACACTTGGTAGCGTGAGGATGGGTACAGCCATTGATTATTGGTAATCGATTAATATAGTTATAAGACACCCTTAGACCGACGGCGCGAAGTAACTCTGGATCTTCGGTTACATCGCGATTCCTTTCGCTATTCCGGCTGAGTAGGCCGAGAAGCTTCCCGTGGACAGTGATAGTGTATTTACTCCCAAAAATCTGCAGTGGGTCTGAAGGAACCCGCTTTTCCAAGCATAACCCTTTTCATTCCCACGGGAAGCGGATCGGACGAAAACCATAAAGCGGGAAGCGGAAGGGGCGGTGATCCCGGAGATCCAGAGAGTAAAAGAGACAATAGGTGAGTGAAACAACGAAACTCGTTACCTTGGCAAAAGACTTATAGGCATTAGAGCAAGTGGGGGAAAGGTAACAGAGGGTGGCAGAGAAAGAGAAAATAGTTAGAGGTAGAGAAGACGGTATGTATATAGTGGGTTAATGACTCGAGTATAAAAGGAAGACAGATATAGCGGAATACCGGGGGGGCACCTGAGACTAAAAACTGTAAGGAATACCGGGGGGGCACCCAAGACTAAAAACTGTAATGAATACCGGGGGGGCACCCGAAATTAAAAACTAAGGAATACGGGGGGGCACCCGAGAGAAAACTGTAAATTCCCCTTGTTCCTGCGCTTTAAAGAGTGGTCAGAAGGAACTTGAACCCAGAGCCCACAGAGAGGGGGACGCTAGGCTACGATGACGTTTAAACACATCATAAAGGGGTAGTTCAAATCCTATGTCGGGGTATTAATTAGAAGGCAGGTATATGTATGACCAGCTGGTGTCTGTCTAGTCTGTTAAGCGTCTGTCCTACATGTTCTCTGTATGCTGAATGTGGAATTATTGTGATGTTAAATGATGGCAATGCATTTTGGTTTTCGCGATTCTGTAAATGAGAGGGAATCGCCACTGAATTGATGTGTCTCGAGTAAAACTGTTGGTGTAAAAAGTTTGCGGAAAAGTTGGATTGGAGCTTGCGTATGTGGTGCTCGCTTATGATAGTGTAAAATTGAAACACTGTGATCATTGTTGGCGACAAAATTAAGAATGGAAGAAGTCACCCCACTTGCACACTTGTGCAATTGCCAAAACATGCAGCAAAGCTGAAGAAATACAGCCAGATGTGGGTTAAGGGCACCGCAAATAAAATGTTTATGCCGTGGCCCCAGAATGGGTCATTGTCTAAGGCTGTCTTACAGCACATGACCACGTTCCTACATGCCACACATAGCTGGAAAAAACTCACCTTGCCGTTCTCAAGCTTTGGAAAATGTTTGAACAAGTAAAGGAAGAAGAACCTCCCGCAGACTGAATATGAAATGTATGTACGGAGGGGGGTGAGACGCCTACCGCGCTGAAGGACCCTCGGATGTGGAAACAAGGCAGAGTCACCACACACGAATAGATATGCCAGACACGAGGTTCTGTTCCCAAAATCTAGGGTTTGTTGCAATACAAAGAAGTCCCAGTTGGCCAAGTGGTCCCACGCCCTGCGACGTTTGTCTAACAGACCTCGGGGGACGCAAGAGAGCGTGAAATGTACATCAGTTACACATATACAAACGGAGCATCTTACAATCAGTAATGACACATTTGATGCCGCCCCCAATTCATTTCTCTTTGAATTAGAGGCGATGATTGACCATCGTGACAAAAATGACAGCCCGCTCTCCGGGGCCTCACTGGGCTCAGAAAGAGGGGCCGTAAAGAAGATCATAAATCAACTCTTTAAATGCTAGCTTCGTACATTACTGTTCTTTCAGGAGACTCGCTGGCATTTGTGTACTGATTAAATGCCTTGCTCCCTGTCTTCAAGGATATGTGAGGGAGGGAATCGGCATTTCTGTCTGGCTCTCCAGTGTAATGTTTCAACATGTTTCTTAGCCTTGGACCATTGAAGCGAAATAATATCTACAGCAAAGCAGTTTTACATGAGGCAAAGTGGCAACGTTAGAGAGAGCAGAGAGAGAAAACAAAATGGCGATTCTGGTCATCTTAAAATGGCTTCACTCTAGTTGAACTAATAGCTACGTAATAACTAAGGACTAAAGAATATATATTCTTACACTGTAAATGAGGCGGTTGGTCTCAGGCCAATCAATTATCATTCATTTCTGAACCCTCAAGGAGTGCTTGGTTTTTCTGGACTGACAAACCCTCCTCTTGGCCGTAAGCCAAATGTCTCATCCATACATTGCATCCTCCTCCGACCAAGATTCGGAATCTGATTCAAATTCGGACTCATGTACACTTGTTGTTTCCTCGTTATTATTATCAATATCAATTGCCACAAATTCTTTAATGGTTTCAGATTCGTTACTATGGCGAGTGATTGGTTTGGTAATGTTTTTTCGTTTCATCATTTGTACACACTCTTCGCTAATTTCAGTACATATTATGGGGAGACAATGTATGCAACAACAACATGTTACGAATATTCCTAGGATTGCTACTAGGATTGCAAATAGTTTCCATCCCCAGGATGGCAACACTTCCCAAAACCAGGAGCTTATGTTCAATTCCCAACCGCCTTCAGGGGGGTGAAGATCAGAACTTAACACATGCAATTTTCTTATCGCCTCAAAGATCGTGGGGGAGGAGTCACTTACAAATACGCAACACGCTGATCCCACGATTTTGCAAACACTGCTGCAATCAACTAAGATTATATCAAGGGCCATTCTATTTTGTAGTGACATTAATCTAATTCCTTTTTCTTCAAGAGTCATATTATATAATATATCAGTGGTTACATTTATTGTTTCTTCTAATATCCTAGACAGTCTTCTTATGTTATAAGAGTTTATCGCCTGGTCCCAAAATGGTATGAATGATTTTGCTATGTCCTCTACAATCAACCCGTCTTCAATATTACGGCGAGGTTGTGACCTGGTTAATTTGGTTATGTCTGATGTTTTTAAAAGAAACACCCCAGGAAACAGAAATCCCAAATAACACGTACCTCCCCAGTTCCTAGGTAACCAAGGATATGCTTTTTCTCCACATATGAAATACACAGGATCTCCCACATATATTGGTTCCACTTCTTTATCAAGGAATGCTATATTCCTACATCTGGTAAATGTTCCTACCTGAAAAGAACCCTTTTTCTTTACACAGAATGGGACAGAATGAGGGTTATAATTCACTGTATATGAAGGGGGTTCGGCATCCTTATTCCCCTGTGGGTTCATGTGGAACGTGATCACAGAAGTTTTATAAGGTACAAACAATCTATCCTGTGGCATTATTGCTGGTGTAATTAATCGTCTTTTGTGGAACATGGAGCAACCCACCGGTTTCATAATCACTTCCTCGAATTCATTCATATTTGTTTTATCTAGTTGACCAGTTTCACTTTCGTTCCATTTCCCATAATATAGGGCACTCAGAGAAGCCTAACATGCAGAAGGTAAGGGCAGGGGTTGTACATACCATTCTATTCCCTGACCACTATTCTGTGGCAGGTGGGGACAAACCCAACAATTATTTTTTCTTAGGATTGAGTGTGTCATATTCATTATTAACAGCAATATGTTGTTCCCATATCCTTCCCTATGTTTCTCTTCCATTGGGGACAAGGTATAGGAAATCTCATGGACTGGGCTTTCTGTTGTGGAAATGTTCATCCTAGGCAAAAGTACTTCAAGAGGGTGTGTTTCTTCTAGATACCATAATACTAATATGGTCAATATTGGGGCTAATATACTCATTATACACATTATTATGGTTAGACCCAACATACAATTCTTTTGACCATGTCCTTTTTTCACCTTATTATGTACTGCGTTTAACTCGCTATCAGCATTGGTGCAAGAGGGGGCATTTGCTGATTTTGCCATTTCTTCTCTCGCCCTTCTTCTTCTGCTGTGCTCGTCGTGAATATCTCTTGTTCATGTGCTTCCCAGGATGTTGAAAAAGTTCAATCAATGTCTACAATCTTTTATGCCAGTTTTCTGTCTGCCTGGATTGCCTGTTCATCTGGCAAGGCCTCCGTGCATTTTGCACATTTCTCTAGAATTTCAGAGCAGTTTCCTTTGTACCACGTGCGCCCCGCTTGTTCACTCGGGTTCCTGACACATGGATTTAGAACTGAGGAGTTGCGTTTTGTGAGCTGTCTAATTTGCACAACTCTTACGTCACCTTCCTCTAGGCCTCCGGTTCCCACTTCATCCGAAAATAGGAAACAGAGGCAAGAAATTCACCAAGAGATGAAAAATGTGATCACTCCTTCTTTCTGCTCCGTAGGTTGTACCGATTTACTCCTGGTACCGTGTGATCAACAAATAGTGCGGGTGCACTTCCGGTCTCGAGCTTGGTGTCAGCCTGGGGCACAATGGCAGATGATGATGGGTGCCCAGGCGACAATGCAGGCTGTGGCGCAACAGAAGACGGTGAGCGCCACAGAGGTATGCGCTTGATGTCGGCCAGCAGAGATGCAGAATCTGCTGGACAATGTTGAGGCGCTCTTTGCTCTTCCATTTTTATGCCAATCTCCTCAGGCTGTGTTTCAGGATCAGGCAGTTTCTGTGGCAAGGGACTGGCAATGGCATTTTTCGTTTCTGGAACCGCTGCTATCTCTTTCTGGTCTTTGTCCCGATCAGTTGATGTGTCGAATGCCGATGGGACTTTCTTGGCGTGCGTGGCATGAATCCACGCCTTGCGTCCATCCACTCGTAATGCTGCCTGCGTGGTTAAAAGTACCTGGTAGGGCCCACGCCACCTGGGTGCTAGCGATGTTTTCCGCTCATAATTTCTGATGAGCACCCAGGCTACGGGCTCTAATGCATGTCCTGGGCCAGTATACCGCACCGGTAATGCCCTCTGCACCTGCTGATTAATCAAACACAGTTTTTTTACTAACAAATTACAGTAAATGCTGAGTACAGGGTATTCTACCTCTCTCATTCTTTTAGGCTGAGGTGCGCACCACACATCGCCGGTCTCCCCATTATTATCTCATAGGGGGAGAGCCCAGTTCTGGCCTGCACTGACGTTCGCATACACAGCAATGCTATTGGTAATGCATCTACCCAGCTTAATTTTCTACCTGCACAGATCTTACTGATTTTGGATTTCAAAATTCCGTTATGCCGTTCTATAAAACCGGCCGAACTCGGATGTCTCGAACAATGGAATCGTTTATCGATCTGTAATCCTGCACAAATCTGCATTATCACTGCACCTACAAAGTGCGGACCATTGTCCGACCATATGACACGGGGCAGACCAAAGCGAGAGAAATACTCTTTTAGCATTACCTTCGCCGTGCTCATGGCTGTGCAATCTTTCAAGGGATATGCTTCAACCCATTTGCTGAATGCACATATGATCACCAGAACGTATTTCAGATTTTGGCATCTCTCCATCTCTATGAAGTCAAAGTGAATCACTTCGAATGGCATAGAGGGAGGTCCAAAACTTCCTGTTGGAGTCACTGTTCCTTTTCCCCCATTGTGCTGTAGGCATGTGATGCAGTTTTGCACCAGCCTCTCGGCATTCTTTTTTATGAGTGGATTTTCCCAGACCGTGGCTAAATGTTGGACTATTTTCTTCACACAGATGTGTGTGGGACTATGAGCCATTGTAACCATTGCGTTTACATACACATTTGGCAACATCCAATTCCCATTTTTTTTGTCCACCCAACAACCCTCCAAATCCAGTTCTGCAGAGCCCTTGGCCCATCCATGTATTTCGTCAGTGGTAGCTTCCGCCTGCATTTCTTTAACAGTCACAATTCCATTTTCTATCATGCAGGGCACTTCCTCCGATTGTACTGTCAACATTTTTGTACTCAAATCAGTAGCAGTCTGTTTCGCAATCTTGTCTGCAAATGCGTTTCTTTCTCCCACTTTACATGTCACCTTTTTATGCGCCTCGCATTTCACTATTGCCAGGTGCTTTGGACACGTAAGTGCAGACAGTAATCGCACAATCAGAGGGCCATGTTGAATTCTAGCCCCATGGGCTGTTAAGAAACCTCTCTCGGCCCATAATCGGCCAGAATTATGAACTACGCCAAAGGCGTACTGGCTATCAGTATAGATATTGACGCTCAAGTTCTCTGAAATTTCACAAGCTCTTGCTAAAGCAATTATCTCTGCTGCTTGGGCAGAGTTATAAGGAATTCCTTTACTCTCCACAACACTTTTTAATGTCGTAACAGCATATTGTTACAAACTTGATGGTCGTGCAAAGTATGGGCAACCCCTCTGTCCCCAAGTATCACACTGACAACAACAGAAATACTGTCTGTGTGATCTTTGAAGCCACAGGTGGAAGTCCACAAGCCTGGGTGTGGGAACAGCCGGAAGAACCCCTTGAGCGCTGCAAGGCAAGGTGCAATGTGGTTAGGATACACGGCAAGGCAATGTATACTGAATGCAAAATACAAGAGCACGATGTACCTGTGAGGATTTGAGGGTGGTTCCGGAAAGGCCGACGGAGGCGTTGACCTTCAGACAGCTGTTGGGCCAGACAGAGGGCAAGGGTAGGTGAACACCTAGTGCAGGACCGAAATCCTAAAGTGGTACATGATCCGTAGAGAAAATCAAGCAGTCCGTGGTCAAAAACAGGTGATCCAGGTCGAGGCAGATGAAGGGTTAAGAGACAAATACAGTCCGTAGAGCAAAGCGTAGTTCAGCAGCATGTAAATCAAAGTTCCAAATCAAGTGAAGGGTTAAGCATAGAGCAGTCCGTTGGGCAAAGTGTAATAGTCAGCAGGCAATCCAAAGTTCCAAAACAGATGAGGGCTAAGCGTAACAGTCCGTGAAGCAAACCGTGGTCAGGCGATGGACACAGATCCTTAGAACGAAGAAAGAGCGTCACGTGATCCAGACGAAAACAGCTGTGAAGCAACGTCTTCAGTTTCCGGTCTTCCTTTATCCCTTGGGAGAATGCACGTGACCGTAGTCACGTGAGGTGTGGAAACGAAACGCTGCGGCGTTGCTAAGGGACCACGAATCACGTGATCCGTGACGCGCCGCGACGCGCAGGTTTCCGTGAACGCCGTATGTCTCGGCGATGAAGGAGTCTCCACTTCGTTTGCCAGCGATGTGAAGGGCGATAAACGCCAGTCCTACCAATCCTGCCATGCCGTGCCCTGCTGTACAGGAAGCGAGGAGGCAAAACTGTACATGTGTCAAGGTGTGTGTGTCGGGTGGCAAGAGGGGTGGAGGCCACAGACGGGGTAGGGCGTGTCTTTGTTTTCATAGGTGCAGCAGGTAGCGTGGGGGCGGCGTGACAGAATCCCCCCTCAAAGGCCCACGACCCCGTGGGCTGGCAGGGTTATCCTTATGAAACCGTGAAACCAGAAGCGGAGCCCGGACATCCCGGGAGGGAACCCACGAACGGTCCTCGAGACCATAACCCAGCCAGTCCACCAGATACTGGAGGCAACCCCTATGGACACGGGAACCAAGGATGGCGCTGACCTCATAGACGTCCTGGGAAGACACAGAGACAGGGGCGGGAGGAACCAGGACACGAGTATGAGCAAGGAAGGGCTTGAGGAGAGAGGTATGGAAGACCGGGTGGATCCGCCAGGCAGGAGGAATAGACAGACGGAGAGCCACAGGGTTCAAGACTCTGGCGACCTTGTAAGGGCCCACAAAGCGAGGCAACAGCTTGCGACAACCGGGGATCCGCAAATGTCTGGTCGACAGCCATACCCGATCGCCCACATGATACTCCGGTGCCTTAGCCCGCTTCCGGTCCGCCTTAGCCTTCATTACTGACTGGGCCTCACGGAGATGAACCAGAGTCTGTGCATGGACGCCAGCTAGATCGCGCACACAGGCGTCAGCTGCAGGAGTGGCAGAGGAGAAATCAGGGAGCGGTAAGGTGCGTGGGTGTTGCCCATACAATGAATAGAAGGGGGAAAACCCAGTGGACGAATGGCGGGAATTGTTGTAGGCGAATTCCGCGAGGTAGAGCAGATTGGACCAGGAATCTTGGTACTGAAGGGACAGGCAGCGTAGGTATTGTTCTAGGGCTTGGTTAACCCGCTCGGTCTGTCCATTGCTTTCGGGGTGATAGGCCGAGGAGAAGCGAGCATCGATACCCAGGAGCTTGGTAAGAGCACGCCAGAAACAGGACGTAAACTGTGATCCACGGTCCGATATGATGACCTGTGGCAGACCAAAGAGGCAAAAGACCGACTTAAAGAACAGGCGAGCCAGGGTTGGGGCTGATGGTATGCCCGTACAGGGAATGAACCGGGCCATTTTAGTGTATGAATCGACGATAACCCATATGGTATCGTGACCTTGTCTGCGGGGAAGATCTGTGATGAGATCCATAGAGATAGTGTGCCAAGGCTTGGGGGGAATGGGCAACGGTAGGAGCAACCCTAGAGGCCGTCCTCTGCGTGTTTTGCATTGGGCACATATCGAGCAGGTGTTTACGTAGTGCTCTATGTCCTTTCTCATGGATGGCCACCAGCACCAACGTTGTAGCAATTCTAGGGTGCGTTGTTGCCCAGGGTAGCCGTTTATAGCAGCATCATGTGGCCAGGCAAGCGCCTGGTTACGTACATCACATGTAGGGAGAAACAATTTGCCTTGGATAAATGGCAACCCCTCCCGGAGGGCAACGTCCCATTCGGCGAGCGCATGAGGATGTTTGGAAACCCATTGTCTGATGGCGGTGAGCATGGGTGGGGATGGTGTACACATACATATTACATGGCCCTTCCCTAACAGTGTGTCCGGAAACGATGACAGTGATTCCCCACCAGGAGCACAGGAAAGAGCGTCAGCCTTGCCGTGGATGTGACCCGGTCTGTGCTTAACAACAAAATCGAAGGCAGCAAAGAACAAGTGCCAGCGCACTTGTCTACTGTTTACACATTTCAGGGAGGCCAGGTATTGTAGGTTTTTGTGATCTGTGTAAACCACCGTCTGATACCTTGCCCCCATAAGATGGTGTCGCCACGTTTGGAGGGCGTCTTTGATAGCCAATAGCTCTTTCTCGGTCACGGTGCAGTGTGTTTCGGCAGCCGAGAACTTCCGTGAGTGATAGGCTACCGGATGTAGGCTACCCGTGGTTGGGCAAGGCTGAGATAATACTGCACCTAATGCAAACGAGGAGGCATCTGCTTCCAGAACATAGGGAAGGCCAGGGTCAGGGTGTTGCAGGACAGGAGCAGAAACAAATCTGGACTTAAGCGCCTCGAAGGCTTCCTGGTGTACGGAGGTCCAGGTGAACGGGACAAGAGGACTAGTCAGAGCGGCCAAAGGTGAAACAATAGAAGAGAAGCTGGCGATGAATCTCCGGTAAAAATTAGCGAAGCTGAGAAAGGACTGGAGCTGTTTGATGTTAACGGGAGTCGGCCACTCCGTGACAGCCCGTACCTTAGTCTGATTCATGGATAACCCTCCGGGGGAGATGTGAAAGCCTAAGAACTCCACTTCCTTTGTATGGAACAGACAATTCTCGGGTTTGGCGAACAAGGCGTTCGCCTTGAGGCGAGAGAGGACCTCCCTAACATGACCGACGTGTTCCTTCAAGGAGGATGAGTATATCAATATATCGTCCAGATATACCACCACAAACGTATCCAAGATATCAGAAAATACGTCGTTGATAAATCGTTGGAACGTTGCGGGGGCATTAGAAAGCCCGAAGGGCATCACGGTATATTCAAATAACCCCTGTCGGGAACAGAACGCCGTCTTCCATTCGTCCTCGCCTCATACGGATTAGGTTGTACGCCCCCCTTAGGTCCAGCTTGGTAAATATGGATGCCTTGGTCAACCTGTCCAACAGCGTGGAGATGAGCGGGAGGGGGTACCTGCTTTTTACGGTGACGGAATTCAACCGCCTGTAGTCCACACAAGGGCGTAGATCGCCTTCTTTTTTCGGCACAAAAAAGATCGGGCTAGCAGCAGGGGAACAGGAGGGACGGATGTGACCTAGTTGTAAGGCCCGATGGATGTACTCTTTGAGGGCTCGTTCCTCTGACTGGGATAACGAATAGATCCTACCACTGGGAATGGGAGCATCTGAGACCAGATCTATTGGACAGTCGTATGGTCTATGTGGGGGTAGGCCTTCTGCAGTAGCTTTGTCAAAAACCATATGTAAATCGTGATAGTCAGCGGGTATGTTCGGCATGACGGCCCCCATGGTATGCGAAGGCACAGGGCCTGAGACTGTGTCATCGATGCGGGTGGAAGCCATGGCACCAAGGATGGTAGCAGGAGTGGAGACCGAATCCACTTCTATGAGACAAAACTGTTGGCACACCTCTGACTCAAACGTGACTTGTCCCGTTCCCCAATTTATCAAAGGGTTGTGCTGTCGTAACCAGGGTATCCCCAATATGATGCCGAACTGTGGTGTAGTGATAAGGTCAAACGACATGGTCTCTCTATGGGTACTCTGTATCATTACTTCCAGAGGAGCAGTTCGGAACTTGATTGGGCCGGAAGATAGGGAAGTGCCATCAACCGCGTGTATGGGTTCTGGGTGTTCTTTTCTGACCAAGGGCAGATTGAGACGATGGGCCAAGGCAATATCGATGAAACAACCAGTGGCCCCAGAGTCAATCACAATCTGAACGATGTGTGCGATCTCCCTAGTGGGTTTCAGAAGGGCGTGGACTACCACCGGTCTGATAGGGCCGAAGGCGGGTTCAGCGGGGGTCATAGACAGGCTCGCCAGTGCCCCCTGTATCATGGGCGAGCCTTCTGAAAACCTGGGGTCTTGTTCTTGGGGCGTCGGGGGCATTCCCTTACATAGTGCCCATTCAACCCGCAATAGAAACAGGCGTTCTCAGCCCTCCGACGTTCTCGTTCGGATGATGTTATCGGACTTCGGATACCTCCTATTTGCATAGGTTCAGAAGCGGTGGTAGAATTGCTCGGGCTTGGTTGGCTAGTGAACGTTGTTTCTGCCCTCCGCTCGGACCGCCTTGCGTCAACCTGTAAGGCAAGATCCACCAGATCCGTGAACACTGAAGGAAGGGCAGGAACCACCGAGAGTGCATCCTTCATGGTGTTGCATAGCCCACGATAAAACACGATAGCTTTTTTCTCCTCCGGCCAGGAGGTCTCGGCGGCAAGTTGGTTGTACCCTGTGATGTACTCTATCAGTGTTTGTTTCCCCTGTGTCAAGTCCAGGAGTTCTAGGTCCCTTGATTGGGCCTTATAGCGAGTATCAAAGACTTTGGCCATTTCTGTTATGAGAAGATCAAAATCATACAAAGCGGGATGATCGTTCTCCAACATGGGATTTGCCCAGGTGGCCGCCACCCCAGACAGATGTGACAGAAGGAATGCGGCCTTAGTGACTGAATCGGGGAAAGCCAAGGGTCTGCACAAGAAATGTAGTTTGCATTGATTAATGAAAGTACGGTACTTCCGGGGGTCCCCCTGGTAGCGTTCTGGAGCGGCAAGAGGAACGGGTGTCGGGAGTAACACTGGAGTGGGTGTTGGGGCCTGAACAGGTGCTAGTCGGTCTGGAGGGGCTGGGTCCCCGAACTCAGCGTCTGCGGGTAGTGAGTGTTGGGTGCTCTGTAAGGCGTCCAGACGGTGGTGTATGGCTGCTGTGGCGGCGGCCATGTCGGTCCTGAGGGCCGCCACTGCCTGCATCAACGCGGTCACTGGATCCCCGGTGGAGGGATTCATACTCTGGATGACCAAAAAAGGCTTCACAGTCTGTTACAAACTTGATGGTCGTGCAAAGTATGGGCAACCCCTCT
Organism: Ambystoma mexicanum; assembly: GCF_040938575.1. Taxonomy (NCBI): domain Eukaryota; kingdom Metazoa; phylum Chordata; class Amphibia; order Caudata; family Ambystomatidae; genus Ambystoma; species Ambystoma mexicanum. The sequence continues at coordinate 1,080,404,277 of NC_090932.1, forward strand.
GTCCCCAAGTATCACACTGACAACACCAGAAATACTGTCTGTGTGATCTTTGAAGCCACAGGTGGAAGTCCGCAAGCCTGGGTGTGGGAACAGCCGGAAGAACCCCTTGAGCGCTGCAAGGCAAGGTGCAATGTGGTTAGGATACAGGGCAAGGCAATGTATACTGAATGCAAAATACAAGAGCACGATGTACCTGTGAGGATTTGAGGGTGGTTCCGGAAAGGCGGACGGAGGCGTTGACCTTCAGACAGCTGTTGGGCCAGACAGAGGGCAAGGGTAGGTGAACACCTAGTGCAGGACCGAAATCCTAAAGTGGTACGTGATCCGTAGAGAAAATCAAGCAGTCCGTGGTCAAAAACAGGCGATCCAGGTCGAGGCAGATGAAGGGTTAAGAGACAAATACAGTCCGTAGAGCAAAGCGTAGTTCGGCAGCATGTAAATCAAAGTTCCAAATCAAGTGAAGGGTTAAGCACAGAGCAGTCCGTTGGGCAAAGTGTAATAGTCAGCAGGCAATCCAAAGTTCCAAAACAGATGAGGGCTAAGCGTAACAGTCCGTGAAGCAAACCGTGGTCAGGCGATGGACACAGATCCTTAGAATGAAGAAAGAGCGTCACGTGATCCAGACGAAAACAGCTGTGAAGCAACGTCTTCAGTTTCCGGTCTTCCTTTATCCCTTGGGAGAAAGCACGTGACCGTAGTCACGTGAGGTGTGGAAACGAAACGCTGCGGCGTTGCTAAGGGACCACGAGTCACGTGATCCGTGACGCGCCGTGACGCGCACGTTTCCGTGAACGCCGTATGTCTCGGCGATGAAGGAGTCTCCACTTCGTTTGCCAGCGATGTGAAGGGCGATAAACGCCAGTCCTACCAATCCTGCCATGCCGTGCCCTGCTGTACAGGAAGCGAGGAGGCAAAACGGTACATGTGTCAAGGTGTGTGTGTCGGGTGGCAAGAGGGGTGGAGGCCACAGACGGGGTAGGGCATGTCTTTGTTTTCATAGGTGCAGCAGGTAGCGTGGGGGGCGGCGTGACACATATGCGGCAGTTGATGTGCCGTCAGATAGTTGAAAACAGGAGCCGTCACAAAACAGTTCCCCATCTGGTTCTTTTAGTGGCATGTCACTCAAATCAATTCTCCCTTTTGTTTCTTCCTCAGTAACCATTAGGCAATCATGGGGAGGCAATTCAGTCCCACCACTATTTTCCCTGGGCATTGGCATTAATTCTGCTGGATTCAAAGCGCTACACCTCATAATTTGATTGTTGGGCGCGAACAATACAATTTCATATCTAGTCAATCTAGCAGAGGTGAGGTGCTGCATCTGTGTTCTATTGAGTTGAACATCTATGGCATGTAGCACCATCAAAATTAAGGTATGCCCCAAAACCATCCCTTCTGTTTGTTTCACTGACGCAGCAGCCGCTGCAACAGCTCGCAAACATCGTGGTAGTGCGCGCGCTACAGAGTCCAGTGCAGAAGAAAAATAGCCACACGGCCTATTTCTTCCACCTTGTTCCTGTGTTAAGACAGACAACGCATATCCTTCGTTCTCATGCACAAATAGCCTAAAAACCTTTTCATAATTCGGTGTGCCCAAAACTGGAGCAGAACCCAAAATGGTTTTTAGCGAATCAAATGCTTTCTGACATTCTTCATTCCACCGCAAAGGCATCACAGCATCCTTTTTTGTTAATTCCAACATTGGTTTCACAATCAAAGCGAAGTTCATAACCCATTGACGGCAATAGGAAGCCATCCCTATTATCGCTCTCACACCTTTCTGTGTTGTTGGAATAGGCATACCAGAAATACTCGTTATTCTCTCTGGTGTTAATCCTCTCCCTTCCTTTGAGAGTAGGTAACCCAAATAAGCTACTTCTTTCTTACAGTACTGGAATTTCTTTAGGCTTGCTTTATGGCCATGCGTGGCTAGATGAGTCAATAATAGAACAGTACTTTTTTACATATCTCCTCCGTGTCAGCAGCGATTAGTAAATCGTCAATGTATTGTAACAATACACAGTCTGCTGGTAATTCTAACATGTCCAACTGCTCTTTCAACACTCTACTGTATATGCTCATTCTTTCAGTATAGCTTTGTGGAATGCGTGTGAATGTGAACGATCGTCCTCCTAAAGTGAAGGCAAATAAATACCTGCTTTCTTTGTGTACTGGAATGCTGAAGAAAGCGTTTTTCAAATCAATAACACTAAAGTATTCTGCCGAAGCACGGATCATTGTCAAAATTGTAGCGACATCTGGCACTAATGGGAATTGGGGATCTACTACTTTGTTCAGTGCAAGGAGCTCAATTATGAAACGGTACGGTACCTCATTACCCCCTTTCTTGTATACAGGAAGAATGGGGCTGTTACATAAACTACCTGTAATCTCTTCAATCACTCCCAATTTCACCAAATCAGAAACAATACTTTTCAATCCTTTTTCACCTTCTGCTGAAATTTTATACTGCAGAATACGTGGTAGCGTTATTCCTTCTTTCAATGTAATTTTTACTGCCTCTATTTTCAAACATCCCACAACATTGGGCCTCATTCCGAGTATGGCGGTAAGGGATAGCGGCCACCGGTAACGAGACCGGTGGCGGTATTCCCTTACCGCCATACTCCGAGTTCCCTCTGCGCCCTTAACGCCTGCTTTGAGCAGGTGTTAAAGTCGAGGGCGCAAAGGGGCCTCCAAGCCAATAACGGTGACCGTAATGAACGGTCACCGTTATTTGCATCTTCCCCATTCCCATTGAGCCCTATGGGGGCTCATTTGGGAATGGGGAAGAGCCTTGGTGAATAGGGAATTACCGCCCCGCCAACCTTGGAATGGGGCGGTGATTCCGCCATCCACCAAGGCGCTGCCGGTCCGGGTACGGCGTCAACCAAGGCGTTAATAGCGCCATTGGTTAGCGCCGTACTCGGAATGAGGCCCATTGTCATTAACGGCCCAAATGCAAGTTGGCACTGTACTCAATTCCCCTGTTAAGGGTTCCGCCATAAATTCAGAAGTCGGCATACTCTGGGGAGAAATAGTCAAAAATACCCCATCTGGTGTACAATGAATAACTGCGCTTAGTTTTTTCAACAGATTCAATCTTAAAAGATTCTCCCCACAATGCTCTGTTAAAAGAAATGGACAATGTTCAGTAAAAGGCCCTATTGTCACTGCCACTGATTTGGACTCAGGGTTTATTACTGGGGTACCTGCGAACCCTACTGAGATATTCTGTTGCCCTGACAGAGGTATGTCTGGAACCAAGTGATGATCTATCGAGCACTTTTGTGCCCCCGTATCTACGAGGAATCTATGCTCATCATTCCCAATTTTCATCTCTATGTAGGGTCCTTTCTGATTCACAGGAATTGACACTGGTTCCGACCCCTGTCCTGGGCTGTCCTATTGGGGTAACAACACGTCATCTGATGTGTAGTCACCACTGTTATTATAGTATGCACCTGTCTGGTTATCAAAAATGTTCCCCCTCTCCCTCTATTTCCTGTTTGTATAACCTGCTGTTTTTGACTTTGCGTAATTTGATTCGAAGCATGGCCTTGATTCTGTGCACCATTCCCTTGATTATTTTGGTGCTGCTGCATATTATTTCTGTTGTGACCATTTGTTCCCATGTCCTCTCTGTGAGGCCTTCTCTGACTATATCCGCCTCTATTTTGCAAATGCGGACATTGTGCCCGCCAGTGTTCTTCCTCTCTGCAGTATGCACATTGATTTAATCCCAAAGGCCCTCAATGCATATTTGAATTTCCCCTACTCTGTGCATTTCCCCTTCCCCTGTGGTGTCCTGCTATCTGCTGGAGTAACACCGTGTTTTCAAGTTGTTCTATCCTTTGCTTCTCTTTCCTTCTCGGTATTTACCCAGTTCTCATAATATTGGGCCATATGTAATACTTCTCATAGCGTTTTTGCTTGCCATGCACTTTCTGAAGTCATTATCAAATTTTGAATCGGAAGTATTAATCCCCTCACATATTTATCCACAAATAGCCTTTTCCCTGCTTCCGTACTCACATTCTGTCCACTGAAATCTGTAAACATGTCTTCGAATCTGTTGAAATAATCTGTGGAAAACTCATCTGTACCTTGAACACACGCCGTCATCTTGTCCCATTGAATTCTTTTCTCTGGGACCAATTCTTTTAACTTCTGTACTATTCGTGCTGCTAATGCTAACATATTCGCCCCTGGCTGTGCACCCACTGCTTTATTTTTATCTTCCAGTATTAAATGTGCCCAGGTGGCGCCATAAGCCGTCTCATCATTTACCTTTCTTATTCGTTTCCATATGTCCGCTGGCAAAATTACGGGGAATATTAGATCTATGTCACCCATCGTGAACACTGAAGATTGCAATAAAGACTCCACTTCTTTATAAAAAACTTGATGGATTTTTTCGTATGTCAGGGATTGTCTGTTTTATATTATTCACTTCCTGTCTAGAGAAGGGAACGTGCACATATTGGGCTGTGTAATGTGCTGCGATTACCACAGGTGACGCACTGCCTACTGCTGGAGTCTCTACCTTCGGTACAAAGGTAGGGGGCACTTCTCTCATGGGGAAAGCCACACTCACTATTCCTCCCCCCTCTCTCATATGCAACAATATTCCCAAGTCAAGGGATAAGGCTGTCTCTCCTGTTCCCTGTTCCATCTCTCTTATATACTGCCAACAATTCAGGAGGGCTCACCTTCTCCTCGCTTATATCTTTGTTTATCAAATATTCAACCATTGTTTGTAATGCTCTCCTTTTCATTGCTAAAGTGTATTCATCAAATATTCCATGTATTTCCATTGCGGGAATACTGGGATCTGAAATCCATTTTTGTGCCTCCCGTATACATACTTTTAGCTCTGCACTAATTTGCGCTGCTGGTGACGTAAATCGCTGCTTTCTACCCCTCTCAATATTCTTTCTCTTATTCCCCGGTGTGGCGAATACTTCAGAATACTCTTCATCCAATTCATTCTTCATTTCAAACAGTCGCTTCACATGCTCTTCTATTTCTTCATCGCTCCCTCTACAACGGGCTAATGCATTTAAATCCAACAATCGTTGCGGTGGTAACTTCTCAATTAACTTTTTCCATTGTCCCGACAAATATTCCCCCATGCATTCCAACAATACCTGTCTTTCATTGTTTCTTCTGAAGTCATATAGGGTCGCTAGCGTGGATGCCTCGTCATTATCGTCTATATACATTTCCGCCTTGCAGCTCACACTTTCTCTCCTTACTGATTGCGCTGCGAGTTACTCACGTACATTCATTCTGCTCTATTCCACTCATGGGAGGGGCAGTCGGGACAGTGGCACCCTCTTGATCAGGAGGTGCAGAGGGGGCAGTGAGAGTGGGATCCATCTACTGGGGCTGTGGTAATTGCTAAACACTCGGGGCTGGCTGGCTAGTGGGCAGTGCAGTGTCTGAGGTAGCCTGTGGCTGTGCTGGGATTGGGAGGGGCTGAGCAACGGGAGGGGGTTGAGCGGCAGCTACTGCCGTAGTCTTTTTAGTTTCACTCCTCGGGCCCTGTTTTGTTTCATTTAAGATTCTGTTTATTAATTCGTCCGATGAGTGTAGCTCTCTTTGTGTATATTTTTTTTCTATGTTCAATTCATCGTGCCGTCTTGTCTTTCTCAAGCTATTACTCCACTCCTCCTCCTCCTTCTTCTCAGCTTTCTCCGTCTTTGACTTATGCCTGCACGCATGTTTCTCTCTACTTCTAAATCGGAGCATTGCTTCCCTCCTCCAGTCCCTAAGGATATCAAGTGCTCCAGGGCGTACTCTTTTACTTATCAACACCTTTTCCAGGTTATTTATACGTTCCATCTCAAAACTCCCATCCCTCGGCCACTGAAGATTTTCCTGTTTTCTGGTTTGCTTATGCCAAGTTTCACAAAACATTATCGCTCCCATACCATACTTTATGTACATATCATAAGCCAGCGTTCCTCCCGGAGGTGCTTCCTGGCCAGTTTCCAAAGATTTTTCATCCGCAGCGGAAAAATCCCACTAAGGTGGACAATACCCCAGGCATGTTTTAACCTTACCCTTGGCTAATCAAACTTACTCTGGGTGTTTGATTTTGCAAAATCAACTCAACCAATATCAGGATTACTTACGAATCGGGGCACGACTCACCCGATCAATCAATTTGTCTTTTCAAGACACAATTCTTCCGTATACTGACGCAACCGATGATGTTGTGTCTGCGTATCTCAGCTCTGCCTCGTTTCGGGACACTCGCCTCCTTGTTCACTGGCCAGGGACGTCGATCAGCTGTGTGCAGATCTGCAAAGGAGTCTCTCATTGCTTTCGCAGAGGCGCCCCGAACACCTCTTGATCCTGGCTCGATCGCTCCCGTCCTCTCCGTTCTTACCGCCTTCCTTACGTTGCAACGTACACGATGGAACAAGTGGGGGAGGGTCCCTATTCGGGCGCCATCTTGAAGGACCCTCGGATGTGGAAACAAGGCACAGTCACCACACATGAATAGATACGCCAGACACAAGGTTCTGTTCCCAAAATCTAGGGTTTATTTCAATACAAAGAAGTCCCAATTGGCCAAGTGGTCCCACGCCCGCGATGTGTGTCTAACAGACCTCGGGGGACGCATGACAGCGTGAAATGTACATCAGTTACATATATACAAACGGAGCCTTTTACAATCAGTAATGACACATTTGATGCCGTCCCCAATTAATTTCCCTTTGAATTAGAGGCGATGATTGACCATTGTGACAAATATGACACCTTAGACCACCATATTTAGTAACAGTTTGCAATCTCCAGTTTTACAGACACCATTCTTTGTTTGCGAGAACACAGCGTTTCTGTTTTTCATGGGCAAGCTGCGTGTAGGAGACTGGTACATACCAGGCCTCACTATCTCTAAGTTTCGATTCTCGCTCTAGAGGTCAGCCTGCTCTCCGGGGCCTCACTGGGCTCAGAAAGGGGGGCCGTAAAGAAGATCATAATTCAACTCTTTAAATGCTAGTTTCGTACATTGCTATTCTTTCAGGAGACTCGCTGGCATTCGTGTACTGATTAAATGCCTTGCTCCCTGTCTTCAAGGATATGTGAGGGAGGGAATCGGGCATTTCTGTCTGGCTCTCCAGTGTAATGTTTCAACATATTTCTTAGCCTTGGACCATTGAAGCGAAATAATATCTACAGCAAAGCAGTTTTACATGAGGCAAAGTGGCAACGTTAGAGAGAGTAGAGAGAGAAAACAAAATGGCGATTCTGGTCATCTTAAAATGGCTTCACTCTAGTTGAACTAATAGCTACGTAATAACTAATGACTAATGAATATATATTCTTACACTGTAAATGAGGCGGTTGGTCTACGGCCAATCAATTATCATTCATTTCCGAACCCTCAAGGGGTGTTTGGCTTTTCTGGACTGACAGCGCCGCCTGCCCCGCCGGAACCAGTTGTTGAGGGAAGTAAGTCAGAAGGCCTTTACCCACTACGAGAACTTAAGGCAGTCACATACAAGTCACCTGCGTGTAGCAGTGACGAGACGAAAGAGAAGGAACAGGAAATTGACTTGGCCTCCACGATCCCGTGGAACAAAGAGAGGCGAGATGAAGAAAGAAAGGGCCAGGCACAAACGAGTGCACCTCTCGATAGAGAGAGAGAGGGAAAGAAGCGGAAAGGAACCGATGAGGTAATATTTGCAAAGGACGAATGGATGGGAGGGCAGATACTATTGAAATTAGATGGAAAAGGAAGTGATGACGCAAGGCCAAATGAACGATCTGTTGAGGTGCAAAGTAAGGAGAGGAAGAAAGAAATGGCTATGAGAGACGAGAGGGCAAGAAAAAAGGATAGGTTGAGGCGAGACCAACTATATCGCGAAGAGCAAGGAATACCGCTCAGTCACACACAATGCGCTGCCTATGAAAAGTACAGGCAGAACATGCTAAAGTTGGAGGAAGAAAGGAAGGTGCACGAAAGGAAAGAGAAGAAGAAAGAAGATGAGGAAAGTAGAAGGGGAAAAGAACGTAGAAACGAATGGATGAGGGAAGTAGATAAGGCTTGAGAGGAGGCGAAGAAGCGAAGAGAAATGGATGAGGAAGCAGTGCGTAAGCCCAGGCAAAGGGTGCGAGATTTAGAATATTTGCAGCGGGAAGTGAAAAAACCCAATCCTGTTGTAGACTGGGAAGACATAGAAGAGTTCTTTCCAGCAAGTGATGCAGTACCAGGTACAAGCGGGACAATTATTGATGATAACTTCGACACCAGAAGCATCGAGGAAGCGATTGATAAAATATATGATGAAATGGGACTGGAACGAATCTCCCAAGAGGGAAGGGAAGATGAGTGCTTAGAGAGCACTCAGTTATATGACACTGAGGATGTCACCAAAAGTAGTGGGATTAGTGGACGTTCCCTAGATAGACTCGAAGTTGAGCAGAACGAAGATGATACAAGAAGCTGTGTGAACTGGGAGTATTCAGCGTCTGACTCCGAAGGGGAAACGGAAGAAACTGTGTATGATGAAGGGAGACGGTGCGAAAAGCAGCACCCAGGGAACCGAGAGGTACGATGGTCAGATGCTAGAGGGTCCACAAGTAGGACACCGAAGTCCGCTGGACAGTCCAGCCGACACAAAGAGACACCCCACGGTCAGAGGGGGGCATCAGCCCCTGCCTATGCGGACAGGCTAAGAGCATTACCAGGCAGGTGGCAAGGCGGAAACGCCACCCTGGCAAAAGACCAGAAAGATAGAGAGGACTGCGCATTCCAATTCCCGCTATTAGAGAAAGGGGGAGCAAGACCGCAGTATATTCCTTGGCCCCACATGGACCGTGAGAATCTTAAAAATAAACTTCCCATGCTGACGTCGGGGGCTGGGAAGTGGATACATGAGTTAGAGAAAATGACAGGGGGTGCCACTCTAGCCATAGGGGACATCAAGGGTCGCCTAATTGCTATACTCAGAGAAAGAGCAGACAATGTGTGGAAAAGGGCAGGCTATCCTAGGCTAACCATAACTAACACCTCTCATAACGGAGCACTGTTTAATAACTGTAGAGCAGCAGTATGGAAAGCGATACGTACGCTATATCCAGACACATCTGATATGGGAGCTATAATGGCTCGAAAAATGAAGGAGTCGGAGGATCTGTTGCTTTATATCCAGGATTATCAAGACGCGTGCGTGCTTGAAACGCATGAGACTTGGATGAAATCCATCCCTGTATTCTATCATATACTGTGCCAAGGGTTACCAGAACCGGTGCAAAAACAACTAAAACAATTGGTAGGAATAGAAGCTAAACCATTGGACCGAAATCCAGTTGACAATTGCCCATTATTGTAGGCTGTTGCAAGAAAAGAATCGAAAGAAAGAGGCAACGCATAAGGGAGAAGAGGCGAAGCTAGTGCAAAGGAAGCTCTCGAAGTATGCACTCGAGGGAGCCATGCTAACAAGGCCAGCCGATTCGAGTGCGCAATGTGCCACTAACCCGCCGCAGAACAATCAGGGTAACGCGGGATATTATCCGAGAGGAAGAGGATTTGGAGGAAGAGGATGGCAGGGTAATCAGGGTGGCTTTAGAGGTAACCAAGGAGGTTTTCAAAATGTTCAAGGTGGTATCCAGATCGCACCAATGGGCAGTCCAGCTATGCCAGATGGACAGATGGCCCGACCACCACCAGTGTGTTGGCTGTGTGGAGTGACAGGACATGTGGCACGCATGTGCAGAAGTCTAGGAATGTGGCAGAACAATTAAGGAATGGGGCAGGCACGGTGAATCAACCTGCTACCCTACAACAGGGCAATGCCCAAAACTATACCGAGCAGCAACAGGCAGCTGGCTTGCAGCAAGGTGCACAGCAAGTGGTCCAACCACTGAACATGGGGAATGTATCACAGGGACAACCCCAGCAGACACTGATGCAAGCTGCTCAGAGCACTAACACTAGTGGGGGAAACCCACAGGTATACAGTGGACCGAACCTATATATGAAATAGGACGACTCACAGGGATCTCTGATGTGCTCTATCCTATTGGTGACACCAGACCCTAATAGGGAACCGAGGGTAAATGTCACCATAGGGGGAAAAGAGTATTCCTTCTTAGTTGACAAAGGCGCGACGCGTTCGTGCATAAGAGAAGGCAAGTTTTCCTTGTCCGGCGAGGCAATAGACACACAGAGTTTCACTGGAGCTCATAGTAGAGTTCCCTTTACAGACACTCTCCCGTTCTCAGTGGGAGAGCATGAAATTAATGTGCCTTTACTGTACTCCCGTCAGTCCCCAGTAAACAACATGGGTCGAGATCTAATGACAAAGCTGAATATGTCAATCTCATTTACTGAGGATGGCATAGTGTGCTCCACTCCAGGAATGCATTATTCCAACGTATGCGAAATGATCAGAGCACACTCGGGATGTGCAGCTATGAGAGTTTTACCGCTGGAGCCAGAGGTCTTCGAATATGGTGTGCAAGTGCTTATGGCAGGATTGCCGGGCCTCGCAGGCAAAACTATGAGGACCCCTAATAATAATAATAATTTGGCATTTATATAGCGCTACAAACCCTCAGGTATCTGAGCGCTGCTTATTATTACCCACAGTGTGTGGTGCTCATTTATCGACCTCGGAAGGATGAAAGGCTGAGTTTGGCCCCACCGGGATTCAAACCTGCGTTAGCAGGCTCTGCACAGATGTCAAAGCGAGCGCTCTACTCGCTGTGCCACTTGACCGACTTGACGAGTTTCTTTTTAGACCAAGGATACCCATGCATGAAGAAGAGGTACACATATTTCCTTTGGTAATACAGTTTGCCGCAGTAAAGGGGAAGGTGGTTTTAGTAGTAGGATACGATGACGAAGGAAGGCAATGGTGCGCAGTTATCGCCATTGAAGAAGGTTATCGAGTGACTGACGTCACAGATGATGATCTGTTCGAAGAGCACCCTGACTTAGAGGAGACACGAGTGGAAGAAGGTCTCATATTCTGGGTCAAAATGATCAAACGAGAAGTGCCACAGCGAATGATGCTAGTGATGGCACGACCAGAATACTTTGAGGAGGACATGGCCCAGGTGCCAGTCACAGTATGGATAAAAGGGCCTTATGACGCAGGACTCCTAAGGGGGCAGGAGAGGTGAAGATTAAACTCAAGCCTGGAGCGATCCTACCAAAAGCGCGACAATACCCCATGTTCAGAGAAGCGGATGAGGGGATTGCAAAGACAATCTCTGCCATGATGGAACAGGGCATTCTGGTAACGTCAGAATCACCTTGTAACACAGTGATCTATCCTGTCAAGAAATCGAAGGGAGGATCTTGGCGTTTAATTCAGGATTTACGAGCATTAAACGACATAGTCGAAGCCGAGTTCCCTCTAGTCCCTAATCCATCCACTATCTTGTGCAACATACCCACGGAGGCAAAATATTTCATTGCACCATGACTCACAAGACCTGACGTCATTTACTTTCAGACAAATGCGCATGAAAAGTACAAGGCTGCCACAGGGGTATTGTGAATCTCTGTCCATTTTTAACAGAGTCCTGCAAATGGACCTAAGCAACATTGCGATAGACAGTGTTGTATTGCAGTATGTAGATGACATTCTGATCTGCAGCACCACTGAAGAGCAATGCCGACATGACTCTGTCCACCTATTGACCATATTAGCTGAGAAGGGATACAAAGTGGACAAGGACAAGTTGCAGTACTGCCAGCAGGAGGTGTTATACATAGGGCAACTAATCTCACATGAGGGAAAAAAGGTAACAGGAGAGAGGGCTGAAGCTATCATGAACACGGCTAAGCCACTCACGGTGTCCAATCAAATGGTCGACACAATTTGGTCGACAGAACAAATGATCGAATTTTTTTTTAGTTATATATATATTTTTTAGGTTTTCGTTTAGGGAAAAAAGGGGTTTTTAGCAAAAAAAAGGGGGTTGTGAGGACCCCCCCAAAAAAAAAAAGAATGTGAAAAAAAAAAAAATCGCTCAATTGACCTGTCGACCTTTTGGTGTCGACCATTTGTCGTGTCAACCATTTAGATTCGACCAGTTGACCTACAACCGCCACTCACGGTAAAACAAATGCAGAGCTTCTTAGGCCTATGCAATTATGTCAGAGCATCGATCTTTGATTACAGCTCATATACCAAACCCTTGCCCAGGCCTTAAAGAAAGCCCAGGCAAAAGGGGAAAAAATTGAATGGACTGAAGAGATGGAAAAGGGGTTTGCTGAGCTCAAGGGGGCAATTTGTAAGGCCCCAGTTCTCGGGATCCCCAATTATGCAGAGGAATTCTATCTCTTCTCTCATACCGATGGCAATTTTATGACGGCAGTGCTCGCTCAATGAACATCGCTGGGGTACAAGCCCCTAGCGTACTACAGTGGGAGCTTGGACCTGGTCATGAGGGTCCACTTCCCATGTGAGCAAAATTTAGCAGCCGCCGCGTTTGCCATCGAGAAAGCGTCATCCATTGTGATGGGATGCTCCATGACATTATATGTTGAGCACTCATTATTTGCCGTATTGGAGAAGCCAAAAGGCACCTTGACTTCACACAGAGCATCCGCATATGAGGTGATTATCTCAAATCCATCGATCAAAATAGTGCGATGCAAAACTGTGAACCCTGCTATGTTTATTGCTGAGCCAGTCACAAGCGAGAACCTGTGCATGACTGCGCCAATTATGAAGAGTTTTATGATGAAATCCCCAGAGTAAGAGAGAAAGCTCTGCCAAGCGGAGAAGTCGTCTTCATTGATGGGTCATCGAGAATTGACCAAGAAGATGGGCAAAGGTATACAGGCGTGGCCGTGATCAAACACATGGCAAATGGAGAGTTCCAAGTACTTGTCAGTGCACGAATACTATCCCACTATTCGGCACAGGCTGCAGAACTAGTGGCATTGATACTCGCCATTGAGAATCACGCAGACCAGGAAGTAACAGTGTACAGTGTTTCCGCCTATGTGACGTCCACCGTGCACGCAGGCCTGGCACGATGGAAAAGGAGGGGCTACATCCGAGCGGACGGCACGCCAGTGCAACATGCAGCCTTGTTGGACAGGCAGATAAAAGCACTACAGCTCCCAGTGTGCATAGCGATCGTCAAGTGCGCCGCTCACACCAAGGGAACAGATTTCGTGTCACGTGGAAACCATGAAGCGTACACGGAAGCCAAGCGCATGGCATCCAAGGGTGAGACAATCATGGACGTGGAGGTGGCACGTACCCATGAACGAATGATGATAGCCCGAGCCACTCCCGAAGCCTATAGCAATTTGGGGCAGACACAGTTAATGGAACTCCAGGGGGAGGCACCTCAGGATGAGAAGAATTTATGGAAGCGTTGAGGGTGTTCTTTAAACCCCTCTGATGGGTTATGGAGGCAGGACAGCACTGGTAAACCAGTGATGCCTGTCACCCTTCTAAAGGTAGCGTTAGAACAGCTCCACTACCCTTTCCATATGTCATAAAAAAAATCTTGCTGCAACGCTCTCAGAAGACTGGTTCACGCCGAATTTAGCAGAACATGTTGCATTCTTTATGGTCAATTGCATAATTTGCCAGCAATTCACCTCTGGGCACACATTGAAAGTGATGAGAGGAATCATTCCCAGACCTGAAGGGCCTTTCCAGCACCTGCATATCGACTATGTCGATATGATTCAGGTTTGTAATGGGTACAAGTAATTAATTGTCGTGGTGTGCCCATTCTCTAGATGGATAGAAGCAGGGCCCTGTACACACCCTGACACTGCCTGTGCTGCTAAATTCCTGGTGAGGGAGGTTTTCCCTAGGTGGGGGGTGTGTGAGGTTATGAGGTCAGATAACGGGCCCCATTTTGTAAACTCAGTCTTTGAGAAGATTAGCTTGTTGCTTGGTATAAAGCACAAGTTCTCGTCGGCGTATCACCCAGAAGGAAATGGCATATGTGAACGGCTCAACGGCCTGTTGAAAGAAAGGATAGCTAAGTTGAAGTTCACATTAAAGAAGGGATGGCTGCACTGCCTGCCATTGGCATTGGATGCGCTTCGGAACCAGCCAGGCTCCGACCATCACCTCACGCCGCACAAAATTATCTCTGGTAGAAGGATGAGAACCCCTCTTACCCCCGAGATAGAGCTAGATGTGATGCCCAGCCTGCTAGGGAGGTTCTGGGAGCAGAAATGAAGAATTACCTTGACTGTCTTACCTCCAGTACTTCTGTCATTTCAGGCCAGCTGCAGCGACAGCGTAAAGGGAACAGCACATCACAAACCGCAACAGATGGTGCTGAGACAGGCGCAGCACATAGCCTTTGTGCACCACTCATCTTCCCTGGTGAAAGTGTTTTGGTGAGGAACTTTACGACGAAGAAATGGGACGAACCACGATTTAATGGTCCTTTCATCGTAGAGGACTGCACCCAGTCCACTGTCAAGCTCCAAGGAAGAAGAGCCTGGATCTTCCTGAATGACGTCAAGCCCTTTATAGGAGAAGGCACTCCTACTACATCTACTGCCGAGGAATCCGCAGACAACGAAGAAGAACCTCAGCACGTGCAGACAAGATCTATGGCAAGGAAGAAGGACGCATGAGCAGACAAGTTACAAGAACGAGAAAATAAATATAAAAGTGAGACTTTCAAAACAAGACAGTTCTTCAAACCAAGTGAAAGGTGATAAAGGGACAATTAAATGAACATTCTACAAAGAACTTTTGTGAAAATGTTGTCCACACTGAACCTTTTCTATGGGCATAAAAAAGACAATAAGAAGCAAGCAAACACCCTGTGCAGCCAAAGTTGCAGGGTAAATGAAGAAAAACACGTATTCATATCAGCAAAAGCGTTAAGCTCATGAACATTTTAAAGCCACACACAGCATTGAAAAACCTGAGGCTCTGGTAAGCAACAGAACCGGACATTCCTGAGAACTGAAACTGTTATTCTGAAGGACCCAGCATAAAGACTTTGTTCGCGATCATATGGTTCATCCCAGCAGAAGCCTCACATGGGATGTGCTAACCTACTTCCAACTGGTGGTACTGTCCTACCCGTCACTCATAGGGAGAGAAACAAGTGTCACTGAATACATTCAAGACCCAGAAAACGAGAAGGTAATCTGGCAACTATTGACTTTCATCGCAGAGGTCTTCGCCGAGTTGCCTGAGCACAGTGACTCAAAGACCAATGCTCCCGCCTCAAGCAGTCATTGACGAAGTGACCTACATGTTATTCTTTTGAATCATTGAGGAGTGCCCAGAACTTGTCGGGAGGACCACAGATACACTGACGTTCACCAGAGATCCCCAAAACAATCATTTTCTAAACCAGATATGGAGTAAACTAAATAACGTGGTAGCCATGCATGCAGCAGGCAAGTGCAAAGACTGCTCAAAGCAAAAGCAAGGCGTGTGATTGAGACCCTGCAAAATGAATAAATGTCCCTATCCACTGAGGACAGCCTACTAGCCCACCATGTCCTCTTCAGCTTAGTAAATGACTTTCCGGAAATGGTAGGGAGACCTGCCGAGGTCGACACCCTCACCTTCCTCAGAGACCCTGCCAACGCGAGAAAGATAGGAACACTCTTCTATAGCATACAGTTACAAGTGGAACTGTCCAGCTTTCAGAGGGAGTTTCTGAGAGAATTCCAGTGAAATTATTCGGCGAAGGACAGATCGAGGAGGTAAAAACAGATCGCACTGTATAGAAGACCTGTGACCTAAGAGCCAAAGAGACAGAGCAAATGTCATTAACACCCGAAGACAGTCGATACGCATTTCGCGTTTTCTTTCATCTCATTGAAAACTTTCCAGAACTAATGGGCAGACCTCACAACATTGATGTGCCCACTTTTCTTAATGATCCAGCAAAGAATGCCCAACTGAACAGGCTCCTAAGAGCTACTGCATCACAATTAAGATGCAATTATGGACATCCGCTGATGAGGCGAGCCTTAGAAAGGAGAGATCCAAGATAAAACTCTTTAGAATCCCCAGCCAGGGGCAGAGCAA
The DNA here is from genome assembly GCF_040938575.1 of Ambystoma mexicanum. NCBI lineage: Eukaryota > Metazoa > Chordata > Amphibia > Caudata > Ambystomatidae > Ambystoma > Ambystoma mexicanum. Next base: position 1,080,420,290 of record NC_090932.1, read on the forward strand.
GGAAACAAAGACACAGTTCTTCATGCTCCCAACGTAGAACGAATCAAAAGGGGATAACTACATCTTGAACTTCTTTTCCTATTTTTCTTATTTTTTCTGTTTTTCATCATCATCCCGCAGTGGAGTAAATGGGGGAGAGAGAGACTGTTCACCAACTTGACTTCGAACGACCAAGTGAAAGGAACAGCGACATGAACTTCACTGCCGTGTTTACCGTTTTCAACCTTTTTCTTATTTTTTCCTACCTCCTCATATGTTCACTTTTATTTTTATTTTTGTTTTTATTTTTTCAATGGTTTATCAATGCGTGATGTGTAACAAATCCATTTTTATGGTGTCACTGCGAACAAATTCCTGCATGTCCTCAGGGCCAAGACGAAATTGGGAAGGTGCCCTGGGAATGCGTTATATACACAAATGCAGGAAGAATGTGATGTGCTAAAAACGGTAGTCTAACCTTTTTCCATAGTCTAGCAAAGGATCTGTACCCCATAACTAGAGACTTCCGTCATCACTCGCAAGAGGGGGGACATTAAACTGCACCTGCCACTTTAGTGTTTGCTGAACTTTTAAGTAACGAAATCAAGATAAGAAAAGAAATAAACTATTGACTATGGACTTGTTCGAGATGGGGGCCCAAAATAGTAATTTAGTTGTGCCACCAATGGATGGGCGCCCCCGCTTTTCTGGAAGGAGGAGCTGCAAACTGTCCTTCAAGGCAATCATATATACATATGTATAGTGATTATTGTAGTATTTTTGTCGTTAACCATCAGAACTGCATTTTTTATTGGTGCACGAAGCATCCCAATGTCCATGCATCCACCAGGTAATGAGCGTCTGGGCCCCACAAAGGTACCCAGACCTTATATTGTCATCCCTGTTCCAAGAAAAATTGATGATAAAGCAAATAATTTACAGTTGAATTTAATTAGCAGTGATACGGATGAACCTGAAATTATGAATGATGAGAAAAGCTGGAGACAGGGTCAGCACGGAATGAATGATAACATAGCACTGTCCACAGCACGCACCCGCACACTGAGTGCACACAAGCAAGGGCAAGTGTCAATGGCTGTGAGACCCCAGGCCGAACCGACAGAAAACAAAAAGAAACCTGTGAAACTAACAGCTCCAGAAAACAGAGAACCAAGCGAGCAACAAGACAGAGATGGCATAACAAAATCCCTTAAGAGAACAGAGGAAGCCACAAAAGAACTCATGGGGTAATCAAGTATGTGTTTCCGCTCATACTAAGAGCAAAGAAACTACATGAGGAGCTGAGCAAGAAAACTGCAGTAACTGTGATAACGAGCACACCTGCTCCAACGCCAGAAGTAACTACTGAGCCTGCGACACCGCCACATGTTGGAAGGATGATGAGCCACATGTGGAAGGAGGTCTACGAGAGAATGCACGAGGGAAGAAGAAGAAACACAAGACCTCCCCATAGTACTGCAGGGCAGGAAATAAAACCTGCCCCTCCAAGGATAATACCCGAGAAACTACCTGAACGAAAGAGCAGTACAGACGCATTCAGAGACATAGTGTTGGCCAACTACAGAAAAACGTTAAGAATCAAGAGAAGCCCATATAAAACAGACAATGAACTAAACGACTACTTGGACAGCACAGCCCATCTTGGAAACAACATATGGTACCAGCACATTACGGAAGTTGGACGAAGGCAATCAGAAGGAGAATGTTTCGTCTGTGCACTCCTACCATACAGCATGGGAAAGTCCAAGATCTTCGTGGCTGTAGAAGATGTCCCCACAGCACACTGTATGTCACACGTAGCTATGTGCAACATCAGAGGACAATTCATGGGAAGAGATGCCTCACTGATATGGGCCAACGAAAAGGACTACCCTGATGAAGACGGGTTTGTCCAGGACATCAAAACAAGAAACAGGGTGCACACCAAGAATCACGTTATTAGATATGAAAACCCTGAGGTCAAAGGATCAGGAATAAGGTGGGAAATAAACTCAAGACTGAACGTCCAAGGAAAAATGGCAGAAGAAGCTCAAATATGGAGGAACCGGGGACAAATGCAGATCTGGGGATTAGTAGTTTCCCCTAACGGATGGGAGGAAGGAGTCGTAATCTGCCGAGCTTGGATGGTCCTTGGAGCCTGCAAGGAAGCAGTAGAAAACTCACAGAGGTTATGTAAACCTCTATGGCCGAAGTTGGTGGAGCTGTTAACATGAGTCGAAGACAGGGGAGGGCCACTGCAAATAGTACCGTTGGAGAACCCAAAACTGTGTTTCAGAAGTAATGGCACAAGGAAAATGGGGGAAAAACAAAACTGTGGACGAATATATGAGGCACCAGGAATGGCACAAGGAACCGCAGTCCTGATGGACCGCTATTGGGCGTGTGGATCCAAAGCATACATAAGACTGACAAAAAATTGGGTGGGCACATGTACATTGGTCACTGTCCATGTTCCCGCACTGGTGATTCCAAAAAACGATCTGAATCTGGACAGCTTCCCGAAAGCAGATGCTCATCTGAGAAGGAGGAGATCCGCAGAGCTGATATCCAGAATGAAGAGAGAAAACTACTTTTCTGCCAAATGAGAAGAAGCATTCTATGCGATTCCATATGAACACAGGCTGTTCAGCCTCACTTCAACAGTATTCACCACAATGCTCCTACCACACATCCAAATTGGAGTGAATGCTAAATGGTTGCAGATAACCAGATGGGAGTTACTGCAGACCATCAACACCACAATAAAACGATTCAATGCGATCAAAGAAGAGCTGAAAGCGGTTAGACTGATGACCCTCCAGAAAAGATATGTGCTTGACATGATCACAGCAATGAATGGAGGTGTTTGTGCAAAAATCGGAGAATCATGTTGCCCATTTATTCCTTCGCATGATGAGGAAAATGGAACCCTCACAGAGGCCATAAGCATGTTGACAACTTTAAAAAACCAGATGACTGATGAAACGGATGAAGTGGATGATGGCAGTTGGTTTGGGAACCTATTCTCATGGGTCCCACAATGGATGGCCGATATATTCAAGTTTCTGGGAGCCTTGCTAGCAATGGTGCTGCTAGGATTCTGTGTTATCAAGATAATCATCACACAGTGCCAGAAAACTGTAAAGAAGGCCATCGGGATGAAAATTATGGTCGATGTCGAACAGGCTTGATGCCCAGAGACCTGACAGATGAGGAGATAAAGGACTTCATGAAGGCCAGTGAACTTGCACCAGAGGGAACAAAATTCACTTATCCCAAGAAACGAAGAAGGTATGAAGGCAAATGGTCCAAGTGGACAATGCCAATTGATGGCCTGGAACAAAAATGAGCATGTGAGAACAGCAGGAAGTTTGAAAGGAGTGATAAAGATATTGACACCCAGATTGCATACATTCACGCCATCTTGTGTAAACCCAGGAGTGTCAAGGAGTTCCCCCCTTCTCACCTGGGTCCGTTGTTTGCCGGTGTCTTTCGATCGCTGCCTTCTTGCGAATGCTCCTGGTCTTGAACAGTGCTGCTCGAGTCTCGTCTGGTTCCAGGTTGCGTTTAGGTCCGGGAATGCAGAGTCCAGGAATCCGGGAGACTGGGAAATGCTAGTAAGGCTCGGAATCAGGAAGGGGGAAAGGGTCAGGAGTGGGTAATAGCACTGGGGCAAAGGAAACAATACTGCGAGCTACGAACACACGTCTGAGGGCTACTTTGCAATAGCATTGAGACGCGCAGAGCCGCGGAAGGCGTGGTCTATAAATAGATCACGCCGCGTTCAGCGCATGGAGCGAGCAAGGGCTTCAACTCTGGACGGCCATGTTGGAAGTAGTACGGAATGTAAGCCCCGTTGAGACAAGGACCAGGAGGTCCAAAAGGGGCGTGATCTGAAGTTCATGACAGCATGCCTCCTCCAAAGGCCTTTTCCTACAGGTTTGCCCGGGTGTATTAGGTGAAATCTTCTGAGCAACCGAGGAGCCTTGATATTTGAAACAGGTTCCCAGGTCCTTTCGCTAGGAGGATATCCTTTCCATTCCACTAGGTATTGAAGATGGACCCGCTTATACCTGGACACCTCATATTCCAGTTTGTTGTCAACCAGTAGAGGAGGAGGTCTACTGGATTTTCGAGAGGATTGGATGTGGGCTTCAATAGGGATGTGTGAAAAACTGGATGAATTCTTTTCTAGGAGTCAGATAGCTTGATTCGTTATGAGACAGGATTGATAATCTCCTTGATGGGAAATGGACCATAGTAGCGGGGAGCCAGCTTGTTTGGTCGCAAATGTCGGGGGAGTAGTTTTGATGACAACCACACTCGGTCACCGACCGTATAGGAACAACCTGGTCTTCTCTTGGAATCCGCATACCTCTTGGTCTGTAATCTGGCTTTCTCTAAGTGTTCTTTAGCCTCCCGGTGAATGTTGATAAGAGTTTCGATCCAGGAGTCAACAGTAGGTACTGGTGCAGGGTAAGGAAGAACCGAGGGTAAAACCGATGGATGGAACCCCTGACCACAATAAAAAGGGCTGGTCTGTAGCGCTGAGTGTTCAGAGTTGTTGTAAGCGAATTCCGCAACAGGTATCAGAAGAGACCAGTCATCCTGGACCTTGGTGGTGAAACATCGGAGATATTGTTCCTGTTACACCTTGATGACAACACACTAGTAATCAAGTAAGCAGAAAACAAATTGCAGGACTCACTAACCTGGGCAGCTGAATGGTTCCGAGGGCAGCAACACGGATGAAAGGAAAGGTCTCCCGGGAAACTCTATTTCCTCCCTGCCGATGAGAAATCTCGGCAAAGGAGAAAACACAACCCCCAGGGAAAACCCTCTGGGGGAAAAAACCCTGCTGGTACACGAAGGTGGATCTGTTCAGCAGTCGTCTTCCGGTGTTCGGTTCGATTGCGATCAGGAAGCGGACTGTGGGCGTGACTTATCCTGAGCAGAAAACAAGAGAGGTGAGTATCTGCCCTAGATTGCAAGGTAAGAGTGCTGGATGACTAGATCGTTATTTACTCCAGAGGCGGAGATTAATGAATTCACATATGCTCGAAGTGAAACCCCACAAATGGCGGTCTGCTCAGCCTAAGGGAAAAGGAAGACCTTGTCCAGGGAAACAGAAGTCAGAGATTAGATAAACAGTGGGAGTTTAGGAAAGGACAAAGGGAAAAGATTGATGGGAGCTCCCGGGAAACTCACTTCTCAGCGAAGGTACAGAGCGCTGCAATGGGAAGCCTAAATCTGTAGAGAGGATCAATTGGTGGTCTGAGGAGGAGGGAATCTCTGAGGGAAAAACCACAGAAAGAAAGAGGTATAAGGAACGGAATCAGAATGAAGGGAAGACAAAGTGAGTAGGTACTAGTTCCTAGGTCCGAACTTACGAAGCGCCGTGCTGTGGAGTAGCGACGCGAATGCTGAACTTCCTGGTTGCACTATAAGGAATCACGTGATCGCCTCGGAACAAACGCAGGAAACGTACATCCTCTAGACCGTTTTTTGCACTGTCGACTCTTGAGTCGTCGGCCATGTTGGGTGAGTGGGATTGCAGTACAGTACCTACTCGTCGCTGTTGCCAAAGCGACCATCGGCGGAAAGGTGTAACAGTTCCAGGGTCTGATTTGCACGTTCTGTGGCTCCGTTGGTTTGGGGATGATATCCTGAAGAGAGGGCACGTTGGATTCCTAAAATCCGACAGAGGTGTTTCCAGAATTGTGAAATGTATTGGGGACCCCGGTCAGATATGATCTTGGAAGGAAGCCCATGTAGTCAGAATATGTGTTCCAGAAATATTCCAGCTAGCTCTGAAGAGGAGGGTAGTTTCATCAGTGCCGTAAAATGGGCCATATGGGTGAACAAATCTATGGTGACCATGATGGTAGTATATCCTCGGGAAGGTGGTAACTCCACTATGAAGTCTGTAGTGATGATTTCCCATGGTTTCGTGGGTAGAGTGGGCTGCAGAAGAAGACCCGCTGGTCTTTTGTTATCATGTTTATTTTGGGCACAGATCATACAAGCCTGGATATATTGCTGTACGTCAGACTTCATTTTAGGCCACCAGTACTGTCTCTGTATAAGACGGAGGGTGTTGGTGATACCTCGGTGCCCAGAATGGAGTGTGTCATGACAAAGGTTTATTATTTTCTGCTGTACCTTCTGTCTAGGAATGAGCAGTGCATTGTCCTTGAATAAGTAGCCTTCCTTGGCTCTTAATTTCCACTGGTTTCTTCTCAAAATGTCCTTCCATATTTCCGAGGATTGGGTTTGCGATCGGACTTCTTCCAGGAGGTTAACTGCTTGGGCTGCGAAGATCGTGGGAGAAAACATTTTAGGATATGCCTTATCTTCAGTAGTCACGTAGTCAGGAGGGCGAGACAAGGCGTCAGCGATCAGATTCTGTGATCCAGGGACATGAGTGATGTGGAACTGATACTGGGCAAAAAAGTAGGCCCAACGTGCCTGACGACTGTACCTGCACTCCAGTGACTGTAGAATCTGAAGGTTTCGATGATCATTACGGACTTGGACAGGATGTCTAGCTCCCAGAAGTAGGTGTCGCCATTCAGTGAAGGCTTGGCAAATGGCTAACAGTTCCTTTTCCAGGACAGAGTAGTGTGTTTCACTCAGAGTTAAGGTTCTTGAAAGATAAGCAACAGGGTGTTCCAAGTTGTCCTCCATTTTCTGCTTCAACACTGCTCCTATAGCGTAATTAGTGGCATCCGTTTCCACTAAAAAGGGTCGACTTGTATCGGGTTGAGCCAAAATAGGAGCTTGTGTAAACTCGGTCTTCAAACGCTGGAATGCAGTTTCTTGTAATGTTGACCAGACAAAAGGGGTATCCTTCTTTAGCAGAGCCACTATAGGTTGAACAATCTCGGAAAAGGTGGCTATGAACTTTCGGTAGAAATTGGCTAGTCCTAGGAAGAATTGGACTTGTTTCACGGACATGGGAGTAGGCCATGCGAGAATGGCCTTTACTTTTGAAGGATCCATGCCAATCCCCTCTGGACTAAGGATAAATCCCAGAAGGTGCACAGAGGTAACGTGAAACAAACATTTTTCAGGCTTGGCTAAGAGGTGATGTTCCCGGAGTCTTTGTAGAACTGCCTTTACATGTCCTTCATGCTTCAGAAGATCCTTGGAAAAAATCAATATGTCGTCCAGATAGAAAATGACGAAGAGAAACAACATGTCAGAGAACTTCCTATCCATAAAACGTTGGAATACTGCTGGGGCTTTGGCTAGTCCAAAGGGCATGACCAGGTACTCGTAATGGCCAAAGGGTGTTCTAAAGGGGGTCTTCCACTCGTCTCCTTCCCGGATACGGATCAAATGGTAGGCACCCCTGAGATCCAATTTGGTGAATATTACTGCACCTCTCACGGCTTCCAGGATATCCGATATCAAGGGTAGTGGGTATCGGTCCTTAAGAGTGCATTGATTTAGGCCACGATAATCGAGGCAAGGTCTGAGTTCCTGGGTATCTTTATTAGGAACAAAGAACAACGATGCACCTGCTGGTGATTTTGAAGGTCTTATGGTACTGTTTTCAAGGTTTGTATCCAGATATTCTTTGAGGGCCTTTTTCTCGGGTTCGGAAAGGATAAACATCCTACCGAAAGGGATCACTGCCAAGGGTTCCGTTTCAATTGCCCAGTCTTCTGATCTGTGTGGGGGTAAGGCCTGGACTATGGCAGTTGAAAATACATCGGCGAATCCTTGGTAGGCCTCCGGAACCTGTATTATATTGGAAACCATGAGTGGAGTTTCTTGCTCCTTAGGAGGTTCCTCAGGGGGTGTTAAAGGAGGTTCCAGGGATAGACAATGAGACATACAAAACTTAGAGCCTAGGAATAGTGATCCTGCTGTCCAGTTTATATATGGATTGTGTTTTTGTAACCAGGGCATCCCCAATACCATGGGGTAGTGGGCGGACTTAATGATATTGAATCTGATTAGCTCTTGATGGTGGTTTATTAAGAGCTGGATTTCCTTGGTCTGTAGGCTTATGGGCCCTGAACTGAGGGGTCTTCCATCAATGGCTTCTACAGGCTGCATGGTGCTTCGTGCCTCATATGGGATTTGATGACTGACAACCCATTCCTGATCTATGAAAATTCCCATAGCTCCGCAGTCAACCAAGGCCAGAATGGGACAGATCTTACTCTTCGAGGGTGAAAGAGATGCCTGGAGAATGACCAGTTTGTTTTGTCCAGGAGAGTTCAAGGATGGAATTGATGTGGAGCAAACATCTCTCTCCCGAATCTCTGCTCCATTTAAGATCGGGAGCTGGCGTTTCCCGAACGCCGAGGAAGTGCCAGAGGACATACCCTGACCAAAAGTTTGTCTGAGGCACAATACATACACAAACCCGTATGAATCCTTCTCAACCTTTCTTGAGGTGATATGGGTCCACGAAAGGCTCCAATTTGCAAGGGTTCTGGTTCTGGGGCTGGGCTTGGGTTTGCGTCCGTTCTGACTGTGCTCTCAAAGGACGTCTTGGGTGGGTTTCCCCTGGATTTCTTCTTTTCAGCCTTCCTTTCCTGGATGCGAAAGTCTATTTTCATGACAAGGTCCAGTAGTGCTTGGAATGAATTTGGTCGAGCCACCCTGGCCAGTTCATCCTTGATCTCATCGTTCAGGCCTCTCCTGAACAGGGTAAAACTAGCCTCAGAGGACCAGTCTGCTTCCTTAGCCAATTGTTTAAATCTGGTCACATAAGTGAGCATATCTTGGGAGCCCTGTTGAAAGTCCAGCAAACGTTCTTGGGCAGTATAGACCTGCTCTGGACGGTCAAACATGCTTTTAAGGGCCTGTATGAACCCATCATAGTCATCTAGGAGGGCATCGCCAAAGTTAACAAAGGGTGTTGCCCAAGTTAAGGTGTTGCCAGAAAGGTGGGATATGATGAAACCCACCTTAGCCCTAGGAGTCGAGAAATAATAAGGCTTAAAGGTAAAGTGGACCAGGCATGAATCCAGGAATCTGTGAAGTGTTTTTGCCGAACCATCATACTTGTCAACAATACCGCCCAACAGGACACCCTCCCTTGTGGCAGAATCCCGGGATAAGACCAATTGTTTGAGCGCAGCGTTTTCCGCCTTAAGATTTTGGACCTCGGTTGATAATTCTTGCATGCGTCGCATCAGGTCCTGCACGGCGGCTTCCATCTCGTTTTTAGGTTCGATCGGGTGGCGTCTCAAACTGTCAAGGAGTTCCCCCCTTCTCACCTGGGTCCGTTGTTTGCCGGTGTCTTCGATCACTGCCTTCTTGCGAACGCTCCTGGTCTTGAACAGTGCTGCTCGAGTCTCGTCTGATTTCAGGTTGCGTTTAGTTCCGGGAACGCGGAGTCCAGGAATCCGGGAGACTGGGAAATGCTAGTAAGGCTCGGAATCAGGAAGGGGGAAAGGGTCAGGAGTGGGTAATAGCACTGGGGCAAAGGAAACAATACTGCGAGCTACGAACACACGTCTGAGGGCTACTTTGCAATAGCATTGAGACGCGCAGAGCCGCGGAAGGCGTGGTCTATAAATAGATCACGCCGCGTTCAGCGCATGGAGCGAGCAAGGGCTTCAACTCTGGACGGCCATGTTGGAAGTAGTACGGAATGTAAGCCCCGTTGAGACAAGGAGCAGGAGGTCCAAAAGGGGCGTGATCTGAAGTTCATGACAGCATGCCTCCTCCAAAGGCCTTTTCCTCCAGGTTTGCCCGGGTGTATTAGGTGAAATCTTCTGAGCAACCGAGGAGCCTTGATATTTGAAACAGGTTCCCAGGTCCTTTCGCTAGGAGGATATCCTTTCCATTCCACTAGGTATTGAAGATGGACCCGCTTATACCTGGACACCTCATATTCCAGTTTGTTGTCAACCAGTAGAGGAGGAGGTCTACTGGATTTTCGAGAGGATTGGATGTGGGCTTCAATAGGGATGTGTGAAAAACTGGATGAATTATTTTCTAGGAGTCAGATAGCTTGATTCGTTATGAGACAGGATTGATAATCTCCTTGATGGGAAATGGACCATAGTAGCGGGGAGCCAGCTTGTTTGGTCGCAAATGTCGGGGGAGTAGTTTTGATGACAACCACACTCGGTCACCGACCGTATAGGAACAACCTGGTCTTCTCTTGGAATCCGCATACCTCTTGGTCTGTAATCTGGCTTTCTCTAAGTGTTCTTTAGCCTCCCGGTGAATGTTGATAAGAGTTTCGATCCAGGAGTCAACAGTAGGTACTGGTGCAGGGTAAGGAAGAACCGAGGGTAAAACCGATGGATGGAACCCCTGACCACAATAAAAAGGGCTGGTCTGTAGCGCTGAGTGTTCAGAGTTGTTGTAAGCGAATTCCGCAACAGGTATCAGAAGAGACCAGTCATCCTGGACCTTGGTGGTGAAACATCGGAGATATTGTTCCTGTTACACCTTGATGACAACACACTAGTAATCAAGTAAGCAGAAAACAAATTGCAGGACTCACTAACCTGGGCAGCTGAATGGTTCCGAGGGCAGCAACACGGATGAAAGGAAAGGTCTCCCGGGAAACTCTATTTCCTCCCTGCCGATGAGAAATCTCGGCAAGGGAGAAAACACAACCCCCAGGGAAAACCCTCTGGGGGAAAAAACCCTGCTGGTACACGAAGGTGGATCTGTTCAGCAGTCGTCTTCCGGTGTTCGGTTCAATTGCGATCAGGAAGCGGACTGTGGGCGTGACTTATCCTGAGCAGAAAACAAGAGAGGTGAGTATCTGCCCTAGATTGCAAGGTAAGAGTGCTGGATGACTAGATCGTTATTTACTCCAGAGGCGGAGATTAATGAATTCACATATGCTCGAAGTGAAACCCCACAAATGGCGGTCTGCTCAGCCTAAGGGAAAAGGAAGACCTTGTCCAGGGAAACAGAAGTCAGAGATTAGATAAACAGTGGGAGTTTAGGAAAGGACAAAGGGAAAAGATTGATGGGAGCTCCCGGGAAACTCACTTCTCAGCGAAGGTACAGAGCGCTGCAATGGGAAGCCTAAATCTGTAGAGAGGATCAATTGGTGGTCTGAGGAGGAGGGAATCTCTGAGGGAAAAACCACAGAAAGAAAGAGGTATAAGGAACGGAATCAGAATGAAGGGAAGACAAAGTGAGTAGGTACTAGTTCCTAGGTCCGAACTTACGAAGCGCTGTGCTGTGGAGTAGCGACGCGAATGCTGAACTTCCTGGTTGCACTATAAGGAATCACGTGATCGCCTCGGAACAAACGCAGGAAACGTACATCCTCTAGACCGTTGTTTGCACTGTCGACTCTTGAGTCGTCGGCCATGTTGGGTGAGTGGGATTGCAGTACAGTACCTACTCGTCGCTGTTGCCAAAGCGACCATCGGCGGAAAGGTGTAACAGTTCCAGGGTCTGATTTGCACGTTCTGTGGCTCCGTTGGTTTGGGGATGATATCCTGAAGAGAGGGCACGTTGGATTCCTAAAATCCGACAGAGGTGTTTCCAGAATTGTGAAATGTATTGGGGACCCCGGTCAGATATGATCTTGGAAGGAAGCCCATGTAGTCAGAATATGTGTTCCAGAAATATTCCAGCTAGCTCTGAAGAGGAGGGTAGTTTCATCAGTGGCGTAAAATGGGCCATATGGGTGAACAAATCTATGGTGACCATGATGGTAGTATATCCTCGGGAAGGTGGTAACTCCACTATGAAGTCTGTAGTGATGATTTCCCATGGTTTCGTGGGTAGAGTGGGCAGCAGAAGAAGACCCGCTGGTCTTTTCTTATCATGTTTATTTTGGGCACAGATCATACAAGCCTGGATATATTGCTGTACGTCAGACTTCATTTTAGGCCACCAGTACTGTCTCTGTATAAGACGGAGGGTGTTGGTGATACCTCGGTGCCCAGAATGGAGTGTGTCATGACAAAGGTGTATTATTTTCTGCTGTACCTTCTGTCTAGGAATGAGCAGTGCATTGTCCTTGAATAAGTAGCCTTCCTTGGCTCTTAATTTCCACTGGTTTCTTCTCAAAATGTCCTTCCATATTTCCGAGGATTGGGTTTGCGATCGGACTTCTTCCAGGAGGTTAACTGCTTGGGCTGCGAAGATCGTGGGAGAAAACATTTTAGGATATGCCTTATCTTCAGTAGTCACGTAGTCAGGAGGGCGAGACAAGGCGTCAGCGATCAGATTCTGTGATCCAGGGACCTGAGTGATGTGGAACTGATACTGGGCAAAAAAGTAGGCCCAACGTGCCTGACGACTGTACCTGCACTCCAGTGACTGTAGAATCTGAAGGTTTCGATGATCATTACGGACTTGGACAGGATGTCTAGCTCCCAGAAGTAGGTGTCGCCATTCAGTGAAGGCTTGGCAAATGGCTAACAGTTCCTTTTCCAGGACGGAGTAGTGTGTTTCACTCAGAGTTAAGGTTCTTGAAAGATAAGCAACAGGGTGTTCCAAGTTGTCCTCCATTTTCTGCTTCAACACTGCTCCTATAGCGTAATTAGTGGCATCCGTTTCCACTAAAAAGGGTCGACTTCTATCGGGTTGAGCCAAAATAGGAGCTTGTGTAAACTCGGTCTTCAAACGCTGGAATGCAGTTTCTTGTAATGTTGACCAGACAAAAGGGGTATCCTTCTTTAGCAGAGCCACTATAGGTTGAACAATCTCGGAAAAGGTGGCTATGAACTTTCGGTAGAAATTGGCTAGTCCTAGGAAGAATTGGACTTGTTTCACGGACATGGGAGTAGGCCATGCGAGAATGGCCTTTACTTTTGAAGGATCCATGCCAATCCCCTCTGGACTAAGGCTAAATCCCAGAAAGTGCACAGAGGTAACGTGAAACAAACATTTTTCAGGCTTGGCTAAGAGGTGATGTTCCCGGAGTCTTTGTAGAACTGCCTTTACATGTCCTTCATGCTTCAGAAGATCCTTGGAAAAAATCAATATGTCGTCCAGATAGACAATGACGAAGAGAAACAACATGTCAGAGAACTTCCTATCCATAAAACGTTGGAATACTGCTGGGGCTTTGGCTAGTCCAAAGGGCATGACCAGGTACTTGTAATGGCCAAAGGGTGTTCTAAAGGGGGTCTTCCACTCGTCTCCTTCCCGGATACGGATCAAATGGTAGGCACCCCTGAGATCCAATTTGGTGAATATTACTACACCTCTCACGGCTTCCAGGATATCCGATATCAAGGGTAGTGGGTATCGGTCCTTAAGAGTGCATTGATTTAGGCCACGATAATCGAGGCAAGGTCTGAGTTCCTGGGTATCTTTATTAGGAACAAAGAACAACGATGCACCTGCTGGTGATTTTGAAGGTCTTATGGTACTGTTTTCAAGGTTTGTATCCAGATATTCTTTGAGGGCCTTTTTCTCGGGTTCGGAAAGGATAAACATCCTACCGAAAGGGATCACTGCCAAGGGTTCCGTTTCAATTGCCCAGTCTTCTGATCTGTGTGGGGGTAAGGCCTGGACTATGGCAGTTGAAAATACATCGGCGAATCCTTGGTAGGCCTCCGGAACCTGTATTATATTGGAAACCATGAGTGGAGTTTCTTGCTCCTTAGGAGGTTCCTCAGGGGCTGTTAAAGGAGGTTCCAGGGATAGACAATGAGACATACAAAACTTAGAGCCTAGGAATAGTGATCCTGCTGTCCAGTTTATATATGGATTGTGTTTTTGTAACCAGGGCATCCCCAATACCATGGGGTAGTGGGCGGACTTAATGATATTGAATCTGATTAGCTCTTGATGGTGGTTTATTAAGAGCTGGATTTCCTTGGTCTGTAGGCTTATGGGCCCTGAACTGAGGGGTCTTCCATCAATGGCTTCTACAGGCTGCATGGTGCTTCGTGCCTCATATGGGATTTGATGACTGACAACCCATTCCTGATCTATGAAAATTCCCATAGCTCCGCAGTCAACCAAGGCCAGAATGGGACAGATCTTACTCTTCGAGGGTGAAAGAAATGCCTGGAGAATGACCAGTTTGTTTTGTCCAGGAGAGTTCAAGGATGGAATTGATGTGGAGCAAACATCTCTCTCCCGAATCTCTGCTCCATTTAAGATCGGGAGCTGGCGTTTCCCGAACGCCGAGGAAGTGCCAGAGGACATACCCTGACCAAATGTTTGTCTGAGGCACAATACATACACAAACCCGTATGAATCCTTCTCAACCTTTCTTGAGGTGATATGGGTCCACGAAAGGCTCCAATTTGCAAGGGTTCTGGTTCTGGGGCTGGGCTTGGGTTTGCGTCCGTTCTGACTGTGCTCTCAAAGGACGTCTTGGGTGGGTTTCCCCTGGATTTCTTCTTTTCAGCCTTCCTTTCCTGGATGCGAAAGTCTATTTTCATGACAAGGTCCAGTAGTGCTTGGAATGAATTTGGTCGAGCCACCCTGGCCAGTTCATCCTTGATCTCATCGTTCAGGCCTCTCCTGAACAGGGTAAAACTAGCCTCAGAGGACCAGTCTGCTTCCTTAGCCAATTGTTTAAATCTGGTCACATAAGTGAGCATATCTTGGGAGCCCTGTTGAAAGTCCAGCAAACGTTCTTGGGCAGTATAGACCTGCTCTGGACGGTCAAACATGCTTTTAAGGGCCTGTATGAACCCATCATAGTCATCTAGGAGGGCATCGCCAAAGTTAACAAAGGGTGTTGCCCAAGTTAAGGTGTTGCCGGAAAGGTGGGATATGATGAAACCCACCTTAGCCCTAGGAGTCGAGAAATAATAAGGCTTAAAGGTAAAGTGGACCAGGCATGAATCCAGGAATCTGTGAAGTGTTTTTGCCGAACCATCATACTTGTCAACAATACCGCCCAACAGGACACCCTCCCTTGTGGCAGAATCCCGGGATAAGACCAATTGTTTGAGCGCAGCGTTTTCCGCCTTAAGATTTTGGACCTCGGTTGATAATTCTTGCATGCGTCGCATCAGGTCCTGCACGGCGGCTTCCATCTCGTTTTTAGGTTCGATCGGGTGGCATCTCAAACTGTCAAGGAGTTCCCCCCTTCTCACCTGGGTCCGTTGTTTGCCGGTGTCTTCGATCACTGCCTTCTTGCGAACGCTCCTGGTCTTGAACAGTGCTGCTCGAGTCTCGTCTGATTTCAGGTTGCGTTTAGTTCCGGGAACGCGGAGTCCAGGAATCCGGGAGACTGGGAAATGCTAGTAAGGCTTGGAATCAGGAAGGGGGAAAGGGTCAGGAGTGGGTAATAGCACTGGGACAAAGGAAACAATACCGCGAGCTACAAACACACGTCTGAGGGCTACTTTGCAATAGCATTGAGACGCGCGGGGCCGTGGAAGGCGTGGTCTATAAATAGATCATGCCGCGTTCAGCGCATGGAGCGAGCAAGGGCTTCAGCTCTGGACGGCCATGTTGGAAGTAGTACGGAATGTAAGCCCCGTTGAGACAAGGACCAGGAGGTCCAAAGGGGGCGTGATCTGAAGTTCATGACAAGGAGACGATGAGCAAGAAGCTGAGGGATCAAAAGAAACTGAATATAAAGGAGGAAGCAGGAGTGGTCGATGAACCGACCAGAGGGGGGAGTGTAGAGGAGATCGCAGACGTGGCCTGCACCCCTGCCCCTCGCTTCGAGGTGCCAGTAAAGTACTCACCAAGGTATGTGACGTACGAGGAGCAGCTGAACCAACAAAGGGCTGCAATGGGCCTCTGCCCTGTGTACATTAGAAGATCAATACCTGTTGAAATGCCCATAACCAGGCAACCCTGGGCAGCACGATACCCAATCAGACAACCATACCAGCCGTTGATACGGAACGAAGAGGAATGCCTACACACGGTCCATGAAGAGACCCAAAAAGCCCTAATGGAAGGCCAGTGGAGATGGAACAAGGACCAGAGCAGCTCCAAGAACGAACTGAAGTAGTACTGAAAGCATGCATGCCAGTACTGACAACTGCGAGGATAATTGTAAAAGGACAAAGGGGAGACACTGTGAAAAACATATGAGAATGGTGCCATGAGACAAGATGGAAGCAACTGCTTTATTGAACGTGTGTAAATAAGCTTGAAATGCAAGATGCTAAGTAATCGAGTCTGCTTGCAATGCTTAGCAGAAGTTAGAGCGGCAAGCGCCGACTGTATACATCTACCTCGATACAGCAAAATGTACACGTGCGACTCCATTTTGTATAAACAGAAGTATTCCCAGGTGGCCAAGGCCTGACTGGCCAAGTTTCATATCCAGGCTCAAGCTGAGGAAAAGAGCGGGATCGAAACTTAACAAAGGATGGCTCATGCCGGGGGAATTGAGGTCAACCAGAGAAGGGGAGGTGAGCATGAGCTCACGAGGCTCCAACTTCAGAGCATGCCAGCCCACCCGTGAAGGCCAAGATAAGAGAGGCCCATGCAGGTGGCTAAGTGCATACAGAATTAAATGCACAAAAGATTGGAAACTGAAGCAGATTCACGGTGGACCAACACGTGACCAAACAGGTGTGAAGATGTACCACCGCCTGATGTCATCCAGAACCAGAGGGTGCCATAACTTTTCCTGATAAGAGACTACAGATCTGAGGCCATACCCAGCCAACCAATTGACACATAGCCCTAAACCACTTATTGATGGAAGGGAGGCAGGGTGAATCTTGGGACACTAGGCACCTGGATGTCTATTCTGCATGCTGCTAATTAAAATGGAGATTTATGTTTAGGGGTGTAACTCGCCCAATCACAAGGGACCATGTGATCTAGGGTCCTATAGACATTGTAACCAATGAGACGTCATACTTGTAGTGACGTCAATCAGATGTGGTGTAGAGGGATGGGCGTAGATGCCCACCCGATAAGAGTTATCCAATCCACCTGCATTATTTCCATACACAGTTATAGCACCTATACTTAAGTTACCTTTCCCAACCAATTGTATTGCATGATGATTTTTTGTAGATTTAGATGTCAATAATGACGAAGTTTGCCCATAAAAGAGGCTGTTGTACTGAAGTTCGGGGAAGTCGGGGTGAGGCAGGTGTTTGTGATGCTGCTGATTTCCATAAGCTGATGTATGTATCATTAAACAGACTTCCCTTTGCCAATTTACTGAGTCCTGATTATTTATCCTTGCCGGAATATGTGAATCCTGCACTCTGTCCTCGCGTGGTGCAGCTATGTTGTATTACTAGTTTTCGAGGATGAGTGCTGACCAATGGGCCCGTCAGTAATTACCTCTCCTCGTAAACACCCCTGACCCGAACTGACTACAGGGCTCGCTGCCCCCCGCCAACGGGTGAGGCACCTGGTGGCCACTTTCCATCTACATTGGCAACGTCAAGGATCGACTAGAAGTTCATAAACCCTCCAAGGGCAGAGCCGCAGAGCGGAGGAAGGGCGTGGTGATCCCCAAGGCCGGAGCACACCAACCCCGGGTTGCTGGCGCATGGGAGGCCACGGCTCCACCTGCAGTTGATCAGCCGGGGGAACAAGTCCAGCCCCAACAATGAAGCCGCCCGGGCTCTGGGGGAGAAGTGGGGAAGCCCCCATGCAGGCCCAATCATCCCTGGGAGGAGGGGATGGCTGAGATACTGCCCGGTGAGTGGATTGTCCCTCCTTTCCACCCCAGCATCAGGATTCCTTCCGGAGGCCTCTCCGGTCCGGCGCCAGGGGGAGCCTTCCTGACAGGGCCTTCATCAGCCTGGCTGGTCCCGAGGGCCCTTAATCTTGATAATTCCACACTGCCAGCTGCAAGGGTGCCTGTTACAGGGAGCACTTGGTGACACATGGATTGGAGGTCTTCCCTACAGCAGTTTCACTACTCGCAGACTCCACCCTCAACATCATAGACCCGCGATAGAACCAGGGCGATGGAAGTCAGTGATCAAATGTCCACCAAAAGAGATAGCGTCTTTGATGGCGGAAATAAGGGGCATGAGAGTGGACATAGGGGTAAAGTTGGACAAATTGAACCAACAAGTGGACAATATGGACGACAGGTTTCAAAAAGTGGAGAACAACCAATTTCCCATAGATACTCTGGAGACACAAATGGACATGAGAATAGCGTAATTGGAAAGGAGAGTCTCAGAAATAACTTTGACGGTGGCCAATTTTGAAAACAGAGAAAGGAGAAACAGTCTACGCTTCTTCGGGATGCCGGAAAAGGAGGGTGAAACAGAGAAAGACCTCAGGAGAGCAATAAATGAGGTGACAAAAACCCTGTTTGAGGATGATTCAATAGACAAACCCAGAATAGAAAGCGCGCATAGAGCCGGGGGTGCAGCCAGGGACCCAGGGTCAGTGCTGGCTCGCTTTCACCACTACCCTGAGAAAATGAGAAACCTGGACAAGGCACGATAGAAAGCGATGGTGACCCAGGGAGAAGCAAGGATCACAGTCTTCCAGGACTTATCATCATACAATCTACCAATTACTGATTACCACAAGAGGACATACAAGGGTTAAAGCATTGCTACTGACATAACAATTGGCTCCCTTAATGTAAGGGGGCAAATCCCCCAATGAAGAGATCCCTCTTGCTGAGGGAATTTCGTAGGTCCCACTTAGATGTTATGATGATCCAGGAGATGCACTGGGTATTGGGAGAGGAACCGGCTTTGAAAGCAAATGTTGTGGGGAAGGTCTAGAGAGCATCAACCACTGTTAAAAAAAGGGCGGTGGTGATTGTCCTTTCCATCCACCTTAATTTTGAGGTGGTGGCACAGATGATTGATGTGGAAGGGAGATATGTATTTTTGAAGGGCACGCTTGCGAGTACCCCGCTGACGCTGGGTTCGATCAACTGCCCGAACGTGGGGCAAATACAGTTCTGGGAAGGAATCAGAGATAGAATTAAGACTTTTGTGGAGGGTTTCTTGGTGGTCGGGGGAGACTTCAATTTGGTCCTCAACCCAGTTAGGGATCGCTTCAGATCAGAGACGGTGGAGGGGATCCGGTCAGGTGTGAGGGTCTTCGAAAGATTCCAGAGAGTGAATGAGGAACTTTGGTTGCCCGACTCCCTGATGGAAATGGAGGGGGGATAAGACCATTTACATACTACTCCCCGATTTATAACTCCTACTCAAGAATTGATTTAGTGTTGATTGACATCACCCTTGAAGGTCAGATCTCGAGCTTGCACGTTGAAACGGTTCCATGGTCGGATCACGACCTAGTGAAAGCAGTGGTTGGGAACTAGGTGACTGGGAAACCAAGGGGCATGTGGATGTGCATTGACTTCCTCCTTCGAGATAAAGAAATAGCGAATGCCCTACTCTCTGAAGTCAATGACTACTTTCAATATAACGATAATGGGGAAATAGGGGTCCAATCTCTTTGGGAGGGATTCAAGGCCACTATACGGGGGCTACTAATACAATTTGGCTCCAGTAAGAAGAAGGAACAGTTCTAACAAGAACAGGAACTAAGGGAGAAGATAGCAGGAATTCCGGTAGTCACAAGGGTGGGTCGTAGTTTACACCCGGGGGAAGCGAAGGAGCTTAGACGGTATGAAGCCCAATTGAAAACATTACTGGTTCAAGACACTGAAAGAAAATTACTGTTTCTCAAACAGAAATATTATGAGAAAGGCGATAAAGCCGATAAAATCATGGCCTGGAACTTGAGACCAATTGGGGCCAGAGGGTTTACAGAGGGGATTAGGGGGCAGTTTAGGGCCTTTTTTGAATACCTATATGGCTTGAAATACCAAAGAGATGGCTCCTCTATAACAGAGTTCCTTAGCCAACTGCCCATCACAAGCCTCGCAGAGGAGACAGCAATATCTTTAGAGGAACCGGTAGATGAAGAGGAAGTGATCAGAACGACCGGAATGGCGGGGACCACACCACGGGAAGCGATGGATTCTCAGTGCAATTCTATAAACAATATAGGTCAGTTTTTGCCCTGCACCTGGCGAGAGTATTTAAGGCAGTCCTGGTGGGTGGCTCCCTTCCGGAGACAATGATGGGAGCAATTATAGTTGTTCTCCCCAAGGAAGGCAGGAATCCGGGACCATGCTCCTCCTATATTCCAATATCCCTTTTAAATGGGGATGTGTAAACCCTAGCCAAACTATTGGGAATTATATTAGAAGTGGTATTACCAACCCTAATTCACCGGTATCAAGTGGTCTTTATTAAGGGAAGGCAAGGCACGGATAACATCAGGAAAACTATAGATCTAATGCATTGTGCGGAACAGGGTAGTGGTGAGCTGGGCATCGTTATCATTGACTCTGAGAAAGTCTTTGATCGGGTTGAGTGGCGGTACATGATGGGGGTGTTAAAGAAAGTGGGACTTGGAGCGAACTTTAGAAATTGGTGGCTGCCCTGCCCTGTTCGAGGCCCTGTTGGCTCGCATACAGATTAACGGGAGACTGATGGAATCATTCCGAATGTTTGGGGTATCCACCAGGGCTGCCCCTTCTCCCTATTGTTGTATGCCTTGGCCATGGAACCATTGGCAATTTCCATTAGGGCTAAACCGAAGATTAAAGGGATCACTCCAGGGGTAACAGAATTCAAACTATCACTCTTTGCTGATGACATTTTAGCTTACCTGTCTGATATACATACCTCCTACCTGAACTGGTCTCTCAGAGCTCCCGATTGGGAGCCTTGGGCAAGGGGTGTTCATGCCTAGACTCGGAGGCTAGGATATGTGGGATGAAGGTGGAACGGAGAAGCATTAATTACCTGGTGGTACTCTTGACTAAAGATCTGTCGAGCCTATTCAAGTACAATTATACCCCCTTGCTGGAAAGAATCAAGGCAGATTTGAAACAGTGGGAGCCTTCAGTCCTGTTGTGGTATGGTCAAATTACCTCGATACAAATTGAACGTCTTACCCCACCTTCTTTATTTATTTACATCACTCCCAGTCATCCTCCCAGAGGTATTCTTTAAGGAGCTCAATGCAGCAGTGGCCAGGTTCATTTGGGGAAACAAAAAAGCGAGAATTAAAAATATCGACTCTCACTCTTACAAGGAGTGAGGGTGGATTTCGCCTCCCAGACCTATAGGGGTATTACTGGGCTTCACAGCTGAGGATTATGTTTGAGCACATGAGGGAGGATCACAGGACTTTCTGGACATTCTTGGAAGTCCTAGAGCGGCACCCTAGGAAGGTGAGAGATTATCTCAGGGCCCCACCAAAAGAAATCCCAATTTGTCTGAGGAATCACTCGACCCTGGGGGCCCCTTTGGGCAACATGACAGAGAGGCAAAGCAACTGCCGCCCTGTCTACATGTTCCTCACTGCTGACCTCGATCTGGGGCCCACAAATAGGCCTTGATGGGCAGAACTTTAAATTCTCACAGAAATGGTCAGATGAGGGGTTGGAGCGCTTGGGCCATCTTTTCAACTGGGGTCTCTTCAAGTCCTTAGAGGAACTGCGAGAGGGCATGCCGGCAGTACAGATCCTGATCTTTGATTTCCTGAGACTTAAGGGGATACTCACAAATCCCAAGTGTATGGAACTATTATGGGGGATCTCAAGTCTTTTGAGAGGGCACTAAACTCAGCTACAAGTAAGAAAGGATTGGTATCACAACTCTATACACTGCTTATTACGGCAGATCCAGGAGGGAGGCAGAAATTAAAGAAACTTTGGGAAGACTTTTGAAAACTTTTTGTGTGCACTTACCAGCTCTTCTAACTAATCAGTTGC
The DNA here is from genome assembly GCF_040938575.1 of Ambystoma mexicanum. Lineage (NCBI taxonomy): Eukaryota > Metazoa > Chordata > Amphibia > Caudata > Ambystomatidae > Ambystoma > Ambystoma mexicanum. The sequence continues at coordinate 1,080,441,888 of NC_090932.1, forward strand.
ACTTGCCCCCCATTCACTTATCCCCCCTCCTTCCCCTCTCCTGTACCTGCTGTGCACTTGCATGATCTGAACGTACCATGCCTGAAGATCATGTATCTTGTCTCCCCTGTGTCTCCTCCTACATGGCTGCATCCTACCCTCTGGGAAAAACTGTAGAATCGTTGTCAGACCTATTTGCTTTTATCTACCCTGTTAAATGTATTGATGCACTTACTCTGCCTGGTAGACTTGTATCATTCAGAAACTCAAGGGCTCTGAATGACTGTTGTTTTTCTCCCCTTACACTCCCCTCCTTGAGCGCTTTGAAACACTTGGCTTGTGTAAAGGCGCTATACAAATAATCATTACCATACCATACCAAGAACTTGCGGATAGGGAAATTGTGGGGGAAGAATGGGATCGGATATTCAAGATAGCCTTTCATGGGAACTTGCTCACAGCCATGATGGAACATAACTTCAAGCATCTCCAGGGATGGTATTGGGATCCCCTTAAATTGTCAAAGATGCTCCCCCAGATTTCTCCCAAATGTCCTAAAAGGTGTGGCCAGGTGGGGTCTTTCTCACACATGTGGTGTGGATGTCCGAGAGTCAAGGTGTTTTGGGCAGAGGTCCTGAACTGGATCAAAGAGGTTTCTGGGAAACATTTAGAACTGGACCCCCTTCAGACACTTATGGGTCTCCCTACCGCTGCAAGGTCAGAATCCAGATTGATGAGACCTCTAGAGACAATGTTGAGAGCCGCCCAAATGATGGTGGCTCAGAGATGGAAAGAGAGAGTGCACCCCGACAAGACTAGACTGGGAAAAGAAACTTCATGGTATGGTAATCATGTAAAATCTGACGGCAATAGTTAATGATCGGTTGGGGGTATTTCAGGAGGAATGGAGAGTTTGGATGTCCATATGGGAGGTGGAAGGTAGTGGGGACCCTGTGGGTAGGGAGATGGGTGAAAAGTAACAGGGGATGACTCAGATCTGTTTGGGGGTACTACCCCCCCAGGGATATGCTAGAGGTGTTGGGGCAGTGGGTTTCACTGAGTCCACGATTGATCTTAGGGTATGAAATGAACGTATGAAGAACTCCTGTCAATTCAATCTGAACAGGATTGTTTTTCTTGTAACTAGTGCTATGAGACGTTGTGTAAAGCGGGAGGGATTTTAAAATGGTTGATGAGATTATGAAGGTTTGTGGTTTGTTGTAAACTACTTAAAAAATGTCAATAAAGATCATAGTTAAAAAAAAGAAAGTGCATATAGTTCACCTTACTAATTGATCCCGGTCCAGGTTAGGCTTATGGGATGTAAATGCATTTGTGATGTCATTAATGGACAAAACCAGCTGACAACTGCCTAGACTCTGAGAGTGAGAGTGGAGAATGTTACGTTGTTCATGCTGCAATCCCTGTCATTTGAATGCATAATAAAGACAATTGACCTTTGCTTTATTGCTTGGTTTTCCGTTTTTGGTGCAGGGGATTTCTAGGGCCCAGTTACTCTTGCCTGTTCATCGGGAGGCTGCTAATTGTCCCCTGGTTGCTTTTACAGGTGGTAGCGAAAGGATGGTTGCTAAGACCCCTCAGAAATGCATTTTTGGATTTAGAATTATATACTGAGAAGGAGAAAATAGAAATAAGTCCCTACACAAAACCAACAGCAGGAAATAGCTTTTTACATGCACAAAGTAATCATCCCCATCACATTATTAGCAACAGCCCCTATGGGAAAATCTTGAGAATAAAAAGAAACTGCAGCACAAAGGAAGCCTACCAGAAACATGTAGAGAAAATGATAAATAAATGTTGTCAACGGGGATATGAATCCAATAACTTATCAAAAGCAGTGATGAAAAAGATGTCAAAAGTGAACTTCATTACAACATACAGTACTGATCACTATCACTAGAGGGATCCTTAAAAAACATTGGAATATCCTGAAAATAGATGACAATATTAGAAAATACTTTGATGAAACACCATCAATAGTCTAGCAGAAAGCGCTGACTATTAAAAATGTAATTAGTCCAAACTTCCTAAAACCAGAACAACCAAAAGACTTGTGCAGGCTGCTAAATATTAAAACGTAATAGGGAACCATGAATGTGGAAATTGCAAGATATGCCCCCAAATTATGAATGGAACAAGAAGTTTGAAATCACCAAATGGGAAAACCAAATTTATAACGCAATTCATAAACTGCAATACCAAATTTGTAATCTATGGAATTAAGTGCATCTGTGAAAACTACTACATTGGGAGCACAATTTGAGCGCTCAGAATGTGGACATTGGAACTATGAGAGCCATAAAAATAAAGACCGAAGATACCCAATGGCAATACATTTTTGTACAGAGAATCTGGAAACAGAAGTGGAAAATACTAAATATTTTGGGACTTCAAAAAGTGAAGGTGCCACCGAGAGGGGGTAACAGAGAGTTTATCCTCAGACAAAATGGATTTGTTTAATGGACACATGTTTGGCAGGTTTAAAATGTGATAACAAGATGTCAAATTGGTTGTAATTTGGAAACAGGAATATCATGATTTGTTTAAACCGTTAAACTTTAAGAAGTGAAACATGCTGGCCCTACCATTAATGAAAGAAAAATGTGTTCAAACCTATTATTAACAATATTATAATATACTAAATAAGGTAGAAGTAAATTTGTTGCAGTTTATATATGATGTATATAAACTAAATCAGTTGTTATTTCCTCTGAGGAATAAATTACCCTCTTTTCAATATATGCTAACATAAACGTGCATAAATGCACTTTAAATGTGCACAAATGCACTATGTAAATCACAAAACTATTGGTAAACATACAAGTATTCTTTTCCTCTAGCTTATTTTGGACACGCTAGGGTGGTATGAGAGAGAGAATTAATAGCGTAAAAAAAAAATGGCCATTCAAGATGGTTGCTGCACATTGGACGCAATGACGTAATCGCATTGAGCAGCATGATGACGCCGGTGCATCAGTAAATAAAAGGCTGGCATCTTTACTTTCATTTTGTATCGCGGACCGGCGGTACACCTTAGGGGACAACGGATCCCCACTCACCTATCAAAATCGGTAGGTCATTGCTAGCTTATTTAGTTCTACCTTACTTTTGGGTTCAGCATCCCAACTAAATCTCAGAACAGGCATGTTTGAAAGTTCACTACCTACACAGCACATGATGAATGCTGTGCTAAAATTGAAACATTTACTTTTCCTGTAGATATTTAACCACTTTTGCTCAAATAGTGGGGAATCAATAATCAACAACTAAAACTCTGTATAAGAAGCAGAAGCATTAGCAGAAATATTAGAAAAGTAAACTAGAAATTTGAGATAGTGTGGAAGAAAAGCTAAAAATGTTTATGTTCACCATTATGTTTTTTGCTTTCTTTGTTTAATATTTCTGTAGATTCTTTACTGATGATCCACTATAGAACAGTGGGGAAACATGTGTTGAGTGAAATGTATGCAGTGTTTGAGAGAAATTAATACAGTGATACTTCATGAAAAAGAGAAATAAGTGGAATACACTTGATGAAACTAAACTAACTAAATAAACTACACATACAAGAAGAAAGATTTGTGAAATTGTGGTATTTGTACAACCTTAAAAGGATATAATTCAAGATAGGCAACATTAGGGATTGAAGGAAATTGGTTCACCCTGTTATGCAAACAATTGTGTAATAAGCTGACACACTGAGAAAGATACCAAAGGTTAACTTGGATCATTGAGAATATTGGACAGTCACAATATTGGAATATTCTGTGCTGACAACTGAAACTAATAAAAACACACAGATTTGCCTAGCTGGCAGCTTACTATTGACTGGCTTCGCCTTAAATAAACCCCTTGGCAAAAAGACCAATGTATCCCGCCGTCACGCCCCATGAGGAACGGACCAACAAAGACCATGCCTGGATGTTTGAGAGGTCATCAGGAGCCGCCTTAGAGAAATTCCTGCCCGCTCCCCATGAAACGCCAAGCAGACCGGACAGCAGAGTGGCAGATTAGAGGGAAAAGCGATGTCCGAGGACTTCAGCAGAACAACGGAGTATAAGTATAGACTCAGCCACACTGCAATGATATGATATGACGTGGCATTTATAATGCACCTGTACACAAGTGTTTCTAGGCGCAACAAGATAAGGAGGGTGAAGCAAAGGGAGGACAAAATTATGATCTTACTAGACTTTGTGTTATTCAAATTGTGCAAGTGCGGGGAAGACGGAAGGGGAGAAGTGCCAGGAGGGAGGGGAAGGAGGAAGTGCAATCATTGGGATGGGAAAGTTGCTGTTTGTTTGTTGTTTGTTGATTGTTTTGTGTTATTTTGAAGAAAAGAAATGAAGAAAAGAGAAAAGAAAACCTGTATTCTAGGTGCTTAGCTTGGTTTATGGATGAAAAACAAAGAAAAGATAAAAAACACCACCCATTTTAGGCAGAGAGCTTAGTTACTGAAGATTTACATGTGGAAATCCTGTGTCTAGTTGGTGGTGTAGCTCCCTTAGGTCGCAGAAGGTGGGTTTTTAGTTTATCTCACAGAGATGTTATCCTATGCAACGATATAGAATAAGAACCACATATTTGTTGGAAATCCCTGGTTAAAGGCAGGGAGATGGACGTATATGTGTCATGTTGTCTGTATTGTTGTGCTTTGAAGCATTTTGAGGCTTTTGGGGGTGTATTTGGAAGCATAAATACCTTTCCCTTAGATTTAGGACATCACATGTAGGGTTTATAAATAGGACACAGAGAATTGTGGTGGAAGTGAGGACTCGTAGTGTGAAGCAGAGTTCAAAAGAAAAAAGGTAATGGTTTTTAACATGGCAAGATTATGGTCGAGTTGTTATAGAGGATTGTATCCTTTTGGGCGAGGCTCAATGAGTGCATGATATAATTGTAAGTTGACCTTTAAGGGTGGAGAGCACAGTGTGGGTGGTGCACGGAGCACGCTCTTATTGATGGTGTGTTGTAGCACCTTGAAGCGTCTCTTATGCTAGATGGAATTACCAATGAAGATCTCAGGCCAACTAACCAGACAGACAAAAAAAATATGGCAAATTACTACTTTATTCTCCATTTAATAAAGTAGGGTACACCGCTAGACATTGGCTGATGCTTGCACACACACAAACTTGATTACACAGAGGTCTTATACCCCAATATGCATCATCTATGATGTCATCCTATGTGGCAAACTGTAAAACCTATTGGTGGGAGGGATTGATTAAGGAAACATATCTACTTAGCATGTATATGGGTAAGTACTTCATTGGTGGTCTTTTATCTGTAAGACACACCTCAAACTACCTCTAAATATATATAATACTGATTATGGCAGACAAAATGGCAGAGCATTGGTCTATGCAACATTGTATAGAAGGTTGCCCCCTAGATCCACTGATTGGTTGGCATTCCCACCCAACCTTAGACTTTCGGCTCGGCTAGCAGCACATAAGGAAACCGAAACCCAGGTGCATGTCAGACTACTCTTCACTTTCCCAATTAGCCCATCATCTCTCATCAGCTTGACCATAAGCCAAAGTTTCACATCTGTAGTTGACCTTGTAGTTGCTCTCTGTTCTGGGACATTCAAGGAAGTATGAGCACATCACTTATCTTCAATCACAGCATAATGAGTAGCCCTTGTTTCTGATGCCTGCACCACGTGTGAGGAGACCGCCAATCTGTCCATTTCAACCTCCTATTTACATTATACTAGGTGTGATTGCTCCTTTGGCCTCTAGAGACTTGCTCACTCCATTTTGTAGGTGCATTATTCACTGTTAATTGTCCAGTACTTGTCTCTTGCAGATATTTTCATCTTTTTTAATCCAAGAGAAATAGGTCTCATGCTCATGGCTTATCCATCTGCCTCCCTTTGTGCATTGCAGCTAGTCCTTGAAATAGCATCCTTAATTCCAAGCCAACATAGACTCCTCTTTGTTTGCACACAAAGCTGTTTTCCAGCGTCTCCTGACTCTGCAGCCCTGGTCTGTTTCTGAAGTAGTTAGAATGAATCTTTGCTAGAGCCAGTGTCCATTTTCCAATTATGGCCGTTCTAGCCAGGTTACATATTCTTCTATAGCAAGCTTCTATAAGTCTCATCTACCTTGCGTTGCTGCGTATTTACACTAATTGACCACCAAGTTATTTTATCTTCTTTTTCATACATAATTACTTTATCATTTTGTACATGTTTCTCTTGTGACTTCAGTTACATCCTCATTCTTAAGTATTTTCATATTGTATTTTTTTCATGCCATCACTTTGCCCTCTTCAGATGCCACGCAGCGCTCCATGATATCCAATTGTACGTGGCAACATCCTTTGACTCTCTCAGTGTGAGGGTAAATTCATTATGGATGTCTGAGCGCATATCGTCTCTCGTCCACTCGATGCAGTATAGGGACAACACAGGAGGTCCCACAAGCAGCTCTTCTCCTGCTGTTCCAATATGATGGTGGAGAGGGGGGGAGTTGGGGTATATGCGTCCAACTACTTCTCTACAATGGTGGTGAGCCAAAGAAGCTGTAGAAAGTTTTATGGAGACTTATTGTGGCTTTGAGAGAGAACATTGAACATTGATGGCAACTGAGAAATGTCCGAACTGGTAATGTGTTAAACTGTGTCAAAACAATTCCGACTTGAGGTCAAGTAAGTATCAGCAGTCAGAAAGTTACCATGGGGAGGACACCCCCTCAACATTTGTACAAGTCCTTCTCACGATATCCAGACAAAATATGCAAATATAGTGCAGAATGGACTTGTGAAACAGAGGGCAAAATGGCAAAGCCATATCCCAGTGAGGGCAGTCTTTCCAAACTTGAGCTGCAACATATGACCATGTATTTACATGCCACGCACAAAGGGAAATGTTTGAGGGCAGCAAAGAGGACCCACCCCAGAAAGAGTGGATGCTGAGCCAACACGATGCAGGGGGCTAAGCATCTACGGCTGCCCCTCCCCCGCCTCAAACCGTAGACCCCACAACAGAAATACATGTTCTTTACCCTTTGAAGTAACTAAAAGGAACTAAAAGCAGTGGCAGGGTATACCAATCCTGTTTATGCACCACCCGAGTACAGCCATGAAGACCCGCTTAGAGGCGCAAAGAAAGCGAGCAAGAGAATAAATGCTATAAGCGATGACCGCAAGGAGTGCCGTGAACTACAAATGAAATTGATGAAGAGCAAAAGAGGGGTCACAGAAAACAGAGGGGGTTAGCAAAGTTATGGTGCCTTCAAATGAGTGGGTAGGAGGACCGATATTGCTCAAATTAGATGGAAAGAACAGAGATGAGCATGCAAGCACAGAGGAGGCAGCTCAGACACAAAGAAGGAAGAAGAACAAAATAGAGAATGGGCAGAAAGAATGGAGGAAGTTGAAATAATAGAGCAGGATGTGAGAGAGGAACAGGAGAGACTGAGAAGGGAAAAGAAGAAAGCAGAAAGGGAGCGCAGAGAAAGGAAGAGACAGAAAGAGGTGGTGGAAGAAGTAAAGAGAAAGGCAGAAGAGGAAAAGGAGAGACAATTGCAGGTGAAGAAACAAAAAACTAGGTTAGAAGTTGAAAGCCTTGTCAAAGAGCATCAGCGTAAAGAAAAAAAAGAAACGGATAGAAGACAGGAACGGGAACAGGAGAGAAGCAGAGAAAGAAGCCTCAAGAAGATAGTAGACATTATGGCAGGACCAAGACAGGTAAATGATGATGAAGAAGAGGGGATACGGAGGAGAATTTGAGTACTGTATAGGAGGCAGAGGGATAACAACGCAGCTCCAAAGGCAAGCAGAAGTATAGCAGGGACTTCATTGAGGGGGGACAACAGCTCAGTAGACAGAGTAACAGGGAAACAATGGGAGAGACACCTGTTAAGGAGACTTAACCTTGAAGATGAAGAAGAAGAGGACAGCAATGACAGTGGGGGAACCATGGGATCGGATGAGGACATAGGGGCAAGTGACGATGATGAAGGGAGAAGGCCATGTCGCCTATCCAGGAAGATAAGCCCTGAGCAGGAGACATTATGGGTTGGAGAGTAAAACATTAGGAAGAATAAGATAGGACCCGACAGGCACCTTGAGCATCCCAAAGATAGATCGCATAGTGCAGATGAGTGTACTCCATATGCACAGAGGCTAAGAGCCTTACCCAGACCGAAAAGAGCGAGTATGACAAGGGCATTCACTGCCACAAAAGACATAAGGAAGCACGATAGTGGAGTGGAACTGCCACAATTTCCGCTGTTAGAGAAGGGCGGTGAATGACCATAATATATATTGTGGCAACAAATGGACAAGGATAATCTGAGGTGCAAGCTGCCCTTGTTGACTGCAGGAGCGGGGAAATTGATATACAAGTTAGAAAGGCTGACTGCAGGGATGACACTAGTAGTGGGTGATATGAAGAGCTTACTCTCAGCCATTCTTGGGGAGGTAGCTAACAATGTGTGGATATGGGCAGGGTATCCTGGAGTGACAGCACAGAATACAGCGCACAATGGCACACTTTTTATCAACTGCAGAGGAGCCATATGGCAGGCCCTGAGACTACAGTATCCAGACACATCTGACATAAGCATGATTATGGCATGCACAATGCTTGAGGATGAAGATCCACTTCACTTTATTCAGGAGATACAAGAGCATTGGTGTCTTGAAACGAGGGAACGTGGGACAAAACCATAGGGTTATTTTGATCACATATTGAACCAAGGGCTACCAGAGCAGGTACAGAAACAATTAAAGAAGTTAATGGGGATGGACATGAAGCCATTGTCTGAAGATGCTTTTGATATACACCATGGAAAGGGCTATATTGATGAGCGGAGAGGGAATAGTCACTCAAAATACACAGAATCGACCATAGATGGCAGGAGGAAATTTAGCAGGAAGGGGAGATATCATTGAATGGCCAGGGGGAAAAGGAATGCTCTGGGGAAAAGGGTTCAGATATGCAATGTAGCAGGATGGAGAAAGATTCAATTGGAGATTGATAAGACCTTTGAGGGGTCCATCAAATTGCTGGGCGTGTGGTATAGTAGGTCATATAACAAGGCAGTGCATAATGGAGGCAGAATACAACAGATTGGAGGGGCGACATATCAATCGACATACGAGACTGAACATCCCGACTATTATGCCGAAGCACATGGGACACACACTGCAGACACAGAGATACACACAGCCATTGCAGACAACTCAGCAGGCACTGGTACAGCAGAATGCCATAGCCACGAGACCCACAGACCTCACACTGCAGACTCCAGAAAGGAAACTAGTGGGGGTGACTGTGATAGGAGGCAACCCATTCACAGAAACACGGATGACCATGTATCCACAATAGGATAGCCAACAGATGGACCTGATGTGGTCAATCCAATCTGTTGCACCCGACCTGAATGAGGAACCACGTGCAGGTGTGACCGTAGGTGACAAGACATTCTCCTTTTTCGTGGATACGGGGGCGACTCAATCCCGTATTAGTGAGGGGAGATACCCAATGTCAGGCTGTGCCATGAATGCACAGGGATTCTCTGGGGCTAGAGACTTGGTTCCTTTCAATCACAAACTCACGATTTCTATAGGAGAGCATGACCTTGCCATGCCATTCTTATACTCCCAACAGACACCAGTTATCATAATGGGGAGAGACATGATGAGCTGACTCAAAATGACCATTTCATTTACAGAACTAGGGATAGTGTGCTTGACCCCAGGAATTCATTACATGAATACATATGAATGTATTCAAACCTTTTGCAGGCAGAACGTGCAGAGAGGGGTGCCAGTAAACCTAGAGATATTGCAATATGGAGTGGAAGTACTACTAGCATGGCTTCCAGGGATACAAGATGAATTACTCTGCATACCAAGCACGTTTTTATTTAGGCTCGTGATCTCCTTAGACGAGAAGAAAGTACAGGTGTTCCCATTGGAACTAGAAGTAGTTATAATAAGGAACGAGATGGTCGTATTGCACAGGACTGATGACTCAGGACGGGCATAGAGAACAGTAATTACGGTAGGAGAAGTACACAGACTGACCGACTTGACTGACAAAGAGTTATTCCGAAATGACTATTCAGACCTTGAGACAGTATTCTGCATGAGCATTACTTACTGGGGAAGTATCACAAAGAATGGCCAAGTCCAAAGAATGCCAGCACCATTTCTCGATAAAGATTTTGAGTGAGTACCGAGCATTTTATGGACCAACGCATGTATGAATTGTACTTGTTGAAGGGAGTAGGAGCTTTTAAGATCAAGCACAAGCCAAGAGCACTCTTACCGAGAGCAAAACAATATCCTTTGTCCAGGGATGCAGACAAAGGCATTTTTTAGATGATCTCTTCATTAGTAAAGCAAGGGCTTTTGGTACCATCAAAATCACAGCGTTGTATTCAAGATTTACATCTTTTGAACAGCATTGTCGAAGGCATTGTCAAGGCAGAATTTTCTGTTAGTTCCCAAACGAGCGACAATATTATGTAGCATTCCTATCCACAGTGATAGATTTGAAGAATAATTTTTTTTCTAGTCCACTTCATGAATAATCACAATACTGGACATTGTTTCTATATAGAAACAGCAAGTGGAAGCACACAAAACTTCCTCAAGGGTACTGTGAATCACCCTCCATATTCAATAGGGTGCTTCAGATGGACCTAAGGAACACACAGATGTACAGCACGATTATCCAGTACATAGGTGACATCTTGATTTGTAGCAAGAGCCAAGAGCAGTGCTGGAAGGACTCTGTATAATGGTTGACTGTGTTAGCAGAAGCGTGTTACAAGGTAGACAAGGCGAAACTGCAATCTTGTCAGAGCAGAGTCTAGTATATCGGACAGGCGATATACCAGGAAGTCAGAAGGGTAACCCCCAGAGAGAGTGGGGCGATCTTCATAACACAACCACCGGGGACTGTAAGAGAGATGCAGCAATTCTTAGGCCTCTGTAATTACTGCAGAGCTTGGGTATTTGACTACAGCACATACATGAGGCCCCTTTTAAGCAGGCTCCGGGAGGCTCAGAGGGGGGACGGTAAGCTGACATGGACACAAGAGGTGACAGAAGCATTTAAGGGAAATATGTACTGCCCCAGTGTCAGGGATTCCCGGCTATCAGAAGGATTTCTATTTATTTTCACACTCCAATGGAGCTGTAATGACTGCCGTGCTCACACAGAAAACAACCTTAGGGCACAAGCAAATAGCTTATTACAGTGGGTGATTAGGTCCATTGATGAGAGGATACTACCCTTGCAAACAATCACTGACTGCTGCTGCCTTTGCAGTAGAGAAGTCAGCAAGCATGACAATGGTTTGCAGTACCACGTTATACTTGGAGCATGCCCTTTTGGCCATTCTCGAAAAACCTAAGAGCACTCTGACCACACAGAGAGCGTCAAGACACAAGGTGATTATCTCTAATCCAGTGATAAAGGTAGTAAAGTGCAAACTTGGAAATCCAGCAACATTTATAGAAGAACCAGTAGAGGAGGGAGACTATGTACACAACTGTGCTACATATACAGCATCTTATGACGACATCCCTAAAGAGGAGAGAAAGCACTCAAGGAAGGAGAAGTGCTTTTTATTGACGGGTCTTCGACCATAGACCAGACAACAGGAGAGAGACATACTGGGATGGCAGTGGTAAAGATAAAATTGATGGGACAGTCAAAGTTGTAGCAAGTTCGAGATTGCCTTCTCATTTTTCAGCGCAAGCTGCAGAATTAGTGGCTCTCATCATGGCATTAGTTGCGCACAAGGAGGAGGAGATCACTGTGTACTCCGACTCTGCCTACGAGACATCAACAGTACATTCAGGACTGGAAGAGGAGGGGCTGTCAACGTGCTGATGGCACAGCAGTGAAGCACGCAACCCTATTGGCCAGAATGTAAGGAACTCATGGTAGCAACAGTAAAGATCACACTTCAAGGGTGTTTAATAAACTGTATGCTCAGGTTGTAAAAACACCTAATCTAAACCTAAATCTAAGATGGGAGCAAGCTATAAACCGTCAAACTATAATAAGGCAGTCCTAGTGGCATATTGTCAAATATAAGGGCCTATATTAAAAATAAATATTGCCAATCCTTACAACTAATACAAAAGGAGTGTGTGATGGTGTTCACAAAAAAGAAAGAAGTGTTCACAAATGATAAGTCAGGATGTGGTAGCCAGGTGTTCCCTGTCCACGACAGGCTAGTACTTTGGCATGAGTGGCTGACGGGTTCTCTTTCCACTCTTTCAAGAGATTTGCGTGATACAAATGGACCTTCTATTTTCTGTCCAGTTGGCCTACTTTATAAGTACAGGTTGCCGTTCGTTCTACTATCTCATAAGGTCTGTGCCACTTGGAGACAAGTTTGTTTTCTGAGGTGGGTAAGAGGACCAGTACTTTTTGTCCTATGGAGAATGATCTTAAATTCACTTTTTGTCATAAGTAGATTTTTGTAGGCTATGGGCCTTTTCCATATGATTACAAACTAAGTCTCAAACCAATTTCATATGTTCTCGCATTCTGGTGGCGGTTTGCGAGATGGGAACGGGGCCTCCTCTTGTTGTTCACAGGTTTCCCGGAGCATGTCCAGGACATCTCTGGGCTCTCTGTTACACATAGGCTTTGTACCGTTGAATCCAGACCGAAACCTTTCTCGTACAAAATGCGCACCTTGCATCGGACCTCCCTGATGTGGCGGCGTTGGCGGTTGCTGGGGTAACCCAAAGCAGTGTAAATTCCACGTTACCCCGTCACATAACTCCTTGACTACGGCTGACCAATGTGGTGTCAACAGCCACGCCCTCCTTCAGGATAAATGTGTTGCAGGAAGCGAGTTTGGCGCTTCTAATTAGCATTATTATTCACCCCGTTCCGTCCTGCTTACTGACTGCTATTCCTCTTGACCCGACCATTCTTTTGGATTATCCTTGTCTGCCTTTGATCCTAAACAAGGGGGGGATGGGAATCTCTCTACCAGCACGAACACAGCCTAATGACCTGTTCTTGGGTGAGTAACCCCTGGGAGAGACTCTACCAAGTCTTTAGCTCACTGTCCCTTTCACAGAGGAGAAATGTCCCTGCATATCAGTCTTTGTCCTGCCCAGGGGCAGTCCAGCACCGAAATACTAGGCAATTCTCCTCTGAACAAGAGTACCACAGCAACCCCATACACGTGTTTCAGCCTTGTTGGGCATCATCAGTGAGGTGAAGCTGCGCCTCTCTAAGAACAGTGAGCAAGGAGTCCATGTCTGTATTGCCCTTTTAACTTAGGGTGAGACACAAAGTTAATTTATGCAAAACAAGGGGGATCTGGGAATCTCTCTACCAGCACGAACACAGCCTAATGACCTGTTCTTGGGTGAGTAACCCTTGGGAGAGACTCTACCAAGTCTTTAGCTCACTGTCCCTTTCACAGAGGAGAAATTTCCCTGCATATCAGTCTTTGTCCTGCCCAGGGGCAGTCCAGCACCTAAATACTAGGCAATTCTCCTCTGAACAAGAGTACCACAGCAACCCCATACACGTGTTTCAGCCTTGTTGGGCATCATCAGTGAGATGAAGCTGAGCCTCTCTAAGAACAGTAAGCAAGGGGTCCATGTCTAGACTGCCCTTTTAACTTAGGGTGAGACCCAAAGTTAATTTATGCAAAACAAGCAAAACAAGGGGGCGTCTGGGAATCTCCCTACCAGCACGAACACAGCCTAATGACCTGTTCTTGGGTGAGTAACCCCTGGGAGAGACTCTACCAAGTCTTTAGCTCACTGTCCCTTTCACAGAGGAGAAATGTCCCTGCATATCAGTCCTTGTCCTGCACAGGGGCAGTCCAGCACTGAAATGCTAGGCAATTCTCCTCTGAACAAGAGTTCCACAGCAACCCCATACACGTGTTTCAGCCTTGTTGGGCATCATCAGTGAGGTGAAGCTGCGCCTCTCTAAGAACAGTGAGCAAGGGGTCCACATCTGGATTGCCCTTTTAACTTAGGGTGAGACCCAAAGTTAATTTATGCAAAACAAGGGGGGGTCTGGGAATCTCTCTACCAGCACAAACACAGCCTAATGACCTGTTCTTGGGTGAGTAACCCCTGGGAGAGACTCTACCAAGTCTTTAGCTCACTGTCCCTTTCACAGAGGAGAAATTTCCCTGCATATCAGTCTTTGTCCTGCCCAGGGGCAGTCCAGCACCGAAATACTAGGCAATTCTCCTCTGAACAAGAGTACCACAGCAACCCCATACATGTGTTTCAGCCTTGTTGGGCATCATCAGTGAGGAGGACCCCCCCACCCCAGGTAGTTATTATACTTAGAGTACTGTTTAACTTTGGCTTACTTACTATTGCACTGAACACTGCACTAAAGCCTTGTAATTCCTTTTCAGATTGGTGTGGCGGTGTGGGTATCCCGCTCTTTAGGGTAATCCACTGCCCTGTCTGTCTTATATATACAACAGGGTGGTATATTGGCAAAAAGAGCTACCTCAGTGAGAGGGAGTCGGCCTGAGTTACCCTTTCTTAAGGGGTTGTCTCAGCAGTGACAGAAGAGCCCTGAATAGCTTCTTCTAATTGTCGCCCCGGCCTGTTCGTACGGTGGTGAGTAACACTCTCTACCATAGAGCAGTTCAAAGGGAGAGAAACCTGTGGAAGCCTGATGGGTTTTCTTCACTGCAAATAGTGCCCACGGAATAATTCGGTCCCAGTCTTTCCCTCCCTTGTCTCCCAATTTTCATACAATTAGTTCCAGGGTTTTATTGAACCAAGCCATCAGTTTGGGGATGGTACAAAGAAGTTTGCAAGGTGTTAATGTCGAGTAGTTCTTTGACTTCGGCCATAAGCTTACTCATAAAATTTGAACGCCGGTCTGTTAGCATTTACTTGGTAAAGCCAACCCTGGAGAAGTACGGTAGAAGATGTTTAAGGATCTGCTGTGTGGTATTATTTTGCATTGGGAATGCCTCAGGATATCGGGTTGCATAATCCACAATCACAAGGATACATTTATTGCTTAACATGGATGTCTCTAGAGGTACAATTATGTCCATACCGATTCTTGAAAAGGGGACTTCTATAATCGGCAAGGGGTTCAGAGGGGCAGGTAATGGGATATGCATGCTGGTCTTTTGACATATTTAGCACGTCTGGATGGAGGTTTTTATATTGGCGTGGATACTTGAACAGTAAAACTTCCCACTAATATGCGCCTGGGTTTTAGATCGTCCTAAATGCCCCCCGGTAAAATGGGAATGCGCAATCTCCAGTACAACCTTTTGGTGGCTCTTGGGTATAACCAACTGTGTTTTTACTAAACTTTCCGTAGATGTCTCTCTTCTATAAATTGCTTGTAGAAAAGCTTCAGCAAGAGCTGGATCATTTTGTTGAGCGAAGGCTAGGTCGGGCTAGATGGTGGGCTCTTCTCCCTTTCTTTCTTCGATGTTAAGAGATTTATCAGCTTCCCCAAAGTCTAAGTTACCTCTTTCTGTTTTATCTGGTTCACTTTCTTTAAACTGAGCAAATAGAGCTTGTTCCAAAATTCCCTGGGCAATTTGATCTGCCACACGTACCTCAAAAGGGACCTTACCATGATTCTGTAAGAGAACCTTCACATCTCCCGGAACTCGGGATCAATAATGCCTGCTAAGACGTCTATCCTGAACTTCCACGCTAGGCCAGATTTTGGGGCCAATTGTATGTAGGGGGTATCAAAACCAGGTCCGTAAGAATCATTCCTCTTTTCCCAGGGGAGACAATGGCTTCCCCACTGCTACAGATATCAAACCCTATTGATTCCTTGGTGGCGATGGAAGGACTAGAGGCTCTCTGACTACGTTTTTGAAAATGCAGGGTTCCAAATTAGTTTCAATTGCGTCACATCCCACTGCTGAACCATATATAAGGAACTCATGGTGGCAACAGTAAAGACAGACACAAGTGATCACACTTCAAGGGTGTTTATTAAGCTGTATATGAAGGTTGGAAAAACGCCTTATCTAAACTTAAATCTAAGATGGAAGCAAGCTACGACCATCATATAATAATAAGGCAGTCCTAGCGGCATCTTGTCAAATAAAAGGGCATATACAAAAAAAAACTATTGCCAATCCTTACAACTAATACAAAAAGAGTGTTGGATGGTGTTCACAAGAAAGAAAGAAGTGTTCACAAATGATGTCAGGATGTGGTAGCCGAGTTTTCCCTTACCCGCATTTTGAGCATGGGACAAGGCGGGACTCCTGAGCATAGTACACGCTCGAGCTTTCCCAGCACGAGACAACAGTTCCGTTCTCAGGTATCAGGACCTTTGGTGGTTAAGTCACTTTTGTACAAAAAGTCTCTTGCCTCCGAGGACCTGATGTGTTAAAGAATAACAAACAAATGGTTCCTTTCCAATGTACGTTGGGTGTTGACTTCACCCCTGGGTCCCCCTCTTTTAGGCTCAGATCTTTCTCATATGTTTGCCTCCCTCTGTCGGGTTCACTACGGCATTCACTTGTTGTTGGGTGATGGCTTTTCACCCACCTCTGGATCCCCCTCTTCCGGCCTCAGACCCCTCTCGAATGTTAGCCTCCCTCCATCTGGTTCACTACGGCTTCTTCCAAATGATCTCAACTGTTGCATTCACACGTTTTAATGTTTTTTTAAACAATTCACTGTGGACCTCCCTCTGTCGGGTTCACTCCTGTCAACACAATGTTCCTTTGGCTTTCTCACTTTTTTGGGATTCATCTTCCTTAGCTTTCCAATGGTTTGTCGGTCAAAGACTTTCAACTGTACAGAGGATTTTGCTAGACTCCTGTATGAGCACTTTGACCATTTCCTTGCAGCTCCCCTAAGGCCTTCTGGTATTGGTAGTTTTAACAAATGTGGGATCAACCAGTGTTTCTCGGGTGAGCACCCATGTAGTGCCGGTCCCCTCTGCAGCTGGTTTACCCTTTATGTTAACAGTTCTGTGAACTTCCCTTAATTGTCCACTTTGTGACTTTCATTCAACACAGTTTGGTTCTTATCGGCTCTCCCTCGACTCACTGGCTGTGATGCTTGGCTGTTACTGTATCTGGAGTCAAGAACGGTACCATGGTAGCAGGCGTCTGTCCTGCTTATCCGCGTAGGCATGTTCCGTGTACCGTTGACATCTTCTGCAACACACGTTGGCTATTGTTTGCAGTCTTACGATTCCTTCTACAGAGACTTTGCGGGTCTGGGTCGGAAAAAGGGCAAGGTCGCTTCTCTCCTTGTCACCCTCTCGATTCTTGCTGCCTTTCTCCTCGTCTTGAACTGCCGTGGTTGGATAGCTGTCTCGTCTTGCTGTTTGCCCTGTTCGTCGTGTGCTCTTGTGCTCCACCTTTTGTCCCTTTGGGGAAGGGAAAGGGCTGTCAGGTGTGTGTGCTTCTGGTCAGTTGCCTGACTTTGTCTGCCCTTGTATTGGGACATGTCAGGTAAATGCCTCTGGTGTTAGTCTGTTGTCTTCCGTGAATGGTGAAAGTGTTCATGTCGGAAAGGGGTGGGAGGTAGAGTATCTGAGTATCCTACATGGTAGGATGGGGAAAAGGTGTTATAAGAAGGGGGATACCGGGTCTCACCCGTTGGTGTCCCACTTCCACTCCCTGAGGACTCCCCATCCAGGTGATCCTCCCTCACTGGTCCACACCCAGGAACTGGTTCCAATAGCGATGGCCGTGTCCTGGGCACCTGGATGACAGATCCCAGGGGACTAGTCAGGAGACACTTTCAGGTTTCTCACAAGACTCATAGGGCCTCATTATAGGTCAGGCGGTCCGGAAATAACAGTGGTGGTAAACCCGCCGCCACTGTTAATTCCGGACCGCCCAATCCCGACTCCTGCAGGTGGGAGGTGATGTTCCCGCCAGGTCTGACCTGGAGAGTATAACACCACCCGCCTGCAGGCGGACGTGGAAACACCAGCACCATCACGTGATGGTGCCGGTGTTTCCACTTTCCCATTCCCATTGAGTCCTCTAGGACTCAATGGGAAGGGGGATTTACCGAATTCTGCCTCCCCAATTCCCGGGACACTAGGGTCATAATGCCCTGGTATTTCCGGGAGTCATGGAGGCGGAATGGTAATACGAGTCTGGTGGTAACCAGGTGGTTTTACCGCCTCGGTTACCGCCGGACTCGTAATGAGGTCCATAGACACACTACAAATTCCATCAACCATAGTAGTTGTGAAGTACCAGGCACACACGAGGAGGGAGGAGGCAGTCTCCCACAGTAATGAAACCATAGACACAGAAGCAAAGTGCGCCGCATATTTTTACAGAAATAACAGAGTTTGATTCTCCATTTAGTATGCGAATGTGCGTGCACATTTTGGTATTAAAGGAAGGATATAATTAATTGCCAGTTACCCAAATAATAGGGTTTCAAGAGCAAGCACCAAAGGAGGAGAAAGAATTGTGGAAAAGGACAGGGTGCACCATATTCCATACGGATGCACTGTGGAGACAGGAGAGCATGGGAAATCCCTACGGTATTATTGCAGATCGCGCTTATGCAACTGCACTATCCCACCCAGCTTACTAAAGAAGTTTGTGCTGCACACATTGGGGAACACTGGTTCTGTCCAAACCTGGCAGAGCTTGTCGCCACTTTCTGTTCTTGTATCATTTGTCTGAAATGCAATGCAGGCCACACGTTGCGCATAGGGCAAGGAGAAATACAGCGCCTTAATGGGCCCTTCCAACATCTCCATGTAGATGTCACTCACCATCAGGGACTCCGTCAGGGGAACCCGGCTGGAGGGTTCAGGTGACCCCCAGACTCTTGGTCAGTCCAGTTGATTGAAGAACCTGGGTTATTACTTAACCCAGGTCTCATTTGAGGAAGCTCTTTTTCCTGATATGCCCCTCTGATGTGTAAAGGTAAAAAGCACAGGGGTAAATCAAACAAAAGTGCAGGAGAACATACCACCACAGTACCAGACTGCAAAGGAAAGCAAGATGATTACTAAGGGTACAATTCTGAGAATATATATATCTACTCTCTTTCTTCTTCAATATTGACCTGATCCCGCTCTGTAAGGCGTTCAAGTTGGCGGCAGTACAGGGACCCAGAACCCAGGCCCCTAACAAGAAACAAGATATGAATCACTATCTGTGCTATTAGAGTTGTAAATAATAGGCCTCTATTGAAAGAAGTAGAACAGGTTTTTACCAGTGGGTACAGGAGTTGTGGCTAAGGAGAGGAGGATGGTCGAGACAGAATCCGGCTGGTTGAACAACAGCAGGATAAAACAACAAAAAGGGAAGGCTAATTAGGATCTCACCCGGGTGGAACAAGGAGCGCACTAGATCTGGGTTGGTGCACTTGATGACCACAGCAGAGCGTCCCGATGGTGAAAAGATGTTTAGAAACAGAAAGTCCCAGAGAAATCCAGTGTCCATGAGGAGTTGGAGTTTGAACAATGAAGTAGAGGAGTCTGCGCGGTAATGGAAAGGTACGAGTGACTGCTTCAGTCAGAAAGCAGAATGGAGTCTGCAAGAGTAGTAAACACGACAGGAGGTCTATGCCGTTTGTGCAGTTCCAGTGACAGGTAAGGCTTGAAACTACGCAGGAGATTTCACAAAATCAGCGAGTCATGAATTCAAGGTAGTAGAATAAAGGTGCAGCGTCAAGGTAATGAACTGCAATCAGAAGCAGCGACTCTCACCACTGCGTCTGCTTTTATTCAAATGCTGCGTGCGAACCCTGTGGCTCCAGGCAGCTGACCTGATCACATTACCATGTATAGAAACCATGGCAACCCGACTTCCAGAGCACAGCATTACTACTTCAGAACATCTCCAGGGCAACATCCTCCTATGTAAATACGGGGCAGAAGAATGACGCATCCTGCAAGGAGCGAGCCCCCGAAACCTGGAAAGGGAAGCCCAGAGACGGGCATGAGGACCCACAAACGTAACAGTAGATTATGTGGATATGCTCCAGGGATGCCAAGGATACCGCTACATTATAGTGGTCGTATGCCAATTTTCTATTGGTTCGAAGCTGGCCCATGTTACACCCCAATGCCTAGAGTTTGGCAAAATTTCTCGTCAGAGTGGTGTTCCCACGATGGGGGGTTTGCGAGGTCCTGCGTTCAGACAATGAAACCCACTTTGTAAATGAGAGCTTTGAGCACATCACAACCCTATTGGGGCTTATGCATACGTATTCATGCGCTTATCAACTGCAAGTAAACAGGGTTTGTGAACGCCTCAATTGCTTGCTCAAGGAAAAAATCATCAAAATAAAAGCAACACTGAAAAAGGGATGGCTCCATTGCCTTCCCTTAGCCTTGCGCAATCATCCGGGATCCGACCACCATTTAACGCCTCATGAGGTGGTGACAGGATGCTGCATGCGACTTTCACTTGCTCCTCCCACTAGAGCACTGACAGATGCCCAGAGCCCCTCTACTGTCCTCGGTGATGAAATGCATGACTATGTTGCTTCAATGATGGATAGTGCTTCTTCAATCTCTCGGCAGCTCCAGTCGTCCTGGCAGGGGAGGTCGTAGAAGGATAAGGAAGATGATGCCCAAGTAACAAGCTCTGAACTACTCAAATAACCTCTGCTATTTCCAGGAGACCAGGTTCTCATATGGAATTACACACACACTTGGTATAAGCCCCATTTTGAGGACCCCTTCATAGTAGAGCAAGCGACGGACAAGACTGTGAAGCTTGCTGGCAAAAAATGCCTGGAACTATATTGGAGACGTAAAGCCCTGCAGAAGTGAGACCTCCTCAGCACAGTTCGTAGACGATCGGATGCAAGAAGAAGGACCACAAGGAAAAGAGACACTACACTACTACACCACTGCCCATGTACTGCACTGTCCCTTCCCCTTCCCCCTCGCTCTTTTCCCCTTCCCCCTTTCCATGCACTTGCACAATCTGAATGATGCTGGGCCTAGTAAGATTGTTGTCTGTCTTCCCTCTGTTCCCCCCTCCCTTGCCCCGTCGCGCCTTGAAACACTAGGCGCGTTATGAATGGCATATCATATCATATCATATCATATCATATCATATCATATCATACAACGCATGCAGATGAGATCGCTGACTAGAGCTAGGCAACAGCAAAATGAACAGCTATAATAGGCACACTGTTATTTCCTTACACTGGGTATTCATCGTGAAAGTTGAACTTATTTGTCGCAATTTTTTTTATACCTGCACACCTCTGACGACGCACTTTCCTAAGTTCATCACAACCTTTAAGCAAATGATTTCCTCTAAAATGTTCTTTTATGCTTTCCTTCTTTACGTTGCACACACTTACCCAGCGTTAACTCAAGGTAGCCCATCAGTCATTGCACTACTCAATAGAACCAAGATTAGATTAATTTGGGAACAATTGTTTCTTGCAACACTTGTACAATATTATCCCTGCAGAGATTGACTAACCTAAAACTGCAATAATAATGTATGCCAAAGACTTTTTCAAACAGTTTCATGGACTCTATAAAAGAAATCAGCAATACAGAGCACGGAAGCTGCCGAAAAATAAATTGTGATGTAATTTTTTGCTTTCTGCTGTCTCTACCTCTTTACCCTCACTGCATTACAGAAAATGCTGCTGCCTGATGCATATGCTTTGGTACTTGCTAACACCACACCTACCCCCTACCATCAAGGGAACCATATCTGGTCAAATGAGTAGCGCTGCCAGAGAAGTAAAAAGACTCAGGCGAAGCGTGGATATAGATGTTGAACACGTAAATGCATACCTTGATGATTCGGCCCATGTATCTAACAATGTGTGGTACATGCACATGACCAACGTGGGGAGAGAGACAATGAAGGAGAGCTGCTATGTATGCTCCCTCAACCCCTATGCCATGAGCGCTTCCAGAACATTCATAGCAAAAGAAATCCCAATGGCCAGTGCACAATGCCTTATGCACCCTTCGTTCTGCACCACAAGAGGTCAGTTTCAAGGAAAATGGACTACACTAAGATCGATGTCTCAGAAAACGTTCCCGTATTAAGACAGCTACAGCAAGACTCAATAAATTATAGATGACTATTGGAGCACTGACAAGATGATAGAGTACATCCCTGGTGGACCAAACAAAGGGGACGCCATAATAGTGACACAAAAGGAGTTACAATGCCCAATGACAGGGCAAAGGGAGATAGGAGGGGTGTCAGGATGCCAGATGCCGGGAGAGACTTCAGTTGCTAGTATATGGACAAATATTCACAGAAGAAGGATGGAAAGCGGGAATGGGGGAAGCAAATCACACGCACTCCTGACGGTTCCAGTTGAAATAGTACAGAAGGAAAACAACGAGTGTCTCAAAGAATGCCCAACAAGCGCAAAACTGCTCATGTGGGTGGAGTATGAAGCAGGCCCTATGCCAATTATACCACTTGAGAATGCTTCCTGAATTAAGTTTGGAGAGAACAGAGGATACAAGTGAATATCGAAGATAACAGGCATTCAGGTCAGCACAGCAGTACTAATGGACGACTATTGGGCTTATGGTTCCAAAGCATACATGCAACTACAGCCAAACTGGGTAGGAATATGCTCACTAGTGCAACTGAATACACCAGCATAAGTAGTGCCTCAGAAAGAAATACTAATGGACGGGTTCCCCAAAATGGAAGCACTCCAGAGAAAGTAAAGGTCTGTAGAACTGACAAGAACTGACAAGATGGAAGAGAAGCAACCGCATCTCGTTCAAGATGGAAGATGCATTAGGCTCAATACCAGCAAAGCAAAAAGCATTTAGTAGAACTGAGATGTCCTTTGCATTAGTGATCCCAGGAAATCAGGCCAGTAAGAATGCCAAATGGCTCCAGATCACCAGATGGGAGCTGTTGCAGACAATAAACTCAGCTGTTAAGGGTCAATGCTATCAAGGAGGAGCTGAGAGCTGTTTGGTTGATGACCCTACAGAACAGATACCTCCTGGATCTGCTCACCGTTATGGAAGGAGGCGTTTGCACCAAGAGCAGGCCCTCATGTTGCACGTACTTGACTTCCCACAAAGGAGAAAATTGAACACTCACTGAGGCGATCATCCAACTATCCGACCTGCATGCTAAGATGGAAGCAGTGACAAACCTGAAAGAAGAAGATGGCAACTGGTTGTCATACTTCTTTTCCTGCATACCATCATGGATGGCTAGCAGGCAGCCTCCTCTTGCCATCCTTTCCTCTGTCAGCCTTGAATGTGGCAGCCTCCCCAACGCAGCCCGCTCCTCTGTTACTTTGAAGATCGAGCCTGTTTTGCTGCCACTTCCTGAAGCTCGGGGAGTGAGAGCCGCACTCCGGGTGTTTTCTTTATAATTGCAGGCCCCACCCAGGCCGTTCTACTGTGTCCCGGGTCTCGTCTACCGCTCCAACTCTGGCACAGGGGGATGGGGTGCCCAGGTGCCACTCCTCCGACTGCAGCACGCTTCACTCCGGGTCCCTGCGCTCTCCTCACCTCTCGCCCTCTGCCAGCCCTGCCATGTTGCTGCAGCCCAAAGCTCTCAGATGACCACGCTCCGGTTCCTCTCGGCTCCTTGCACTCAGGCCGCAGGTCCTCCGTTTCTCTCCAGCAACTCTGATTACGCTGCCACTGGTCCCGCTACACTTCTGCAGCTTTATCCCCGCCTGGGGAAGGATTTTTAATGGATTCAAAGATCTCGCTTTTTTGTATGGCGCCGGATGGAGCTCAGTCATTACGCAGCTTACCAACCGGTGGCCATCTTGGTTCCTAATTCAGTATTTATAGACCTCAGAACTCATGCTGCCCATAGCAGATAAAATGTGTTATAATTTGTCCATACATAACCATCTAGATCTTGTGGAATTGTGGTCGTTCTCCAAAGCCATCCTGCCGATTCTTCATCCAGAACAGAGAAAGAAAGGCTGCTCACAAGTCTGGAAAAAGTACAAGGTAGAAATAACACACACCGTAATGGGTGGGACGAAAGTTCGAGGTTCAGGCACCAGCAAATGACAAACCATGCAATAAACAGTTAAACCTTGGAGTTGAGAAGAGTTGGGATACACCTCCATCATGTAAACACGACCTTAGATTACCATCTGACAGACAGCCCGCCTTCCAATCATCGTAACTCATACAGGAGAAATAATCCTTTACATGGCAGATTTTAGCACAAACAACCTTCTCCCATACCCAAGTCTCAATCGGGCCCCCAATTAACAATCCCCTTCTTACCTTCAAACCAGGGAGGATATTATAAATAAACTGGTGAGAGAGCGACCACCCTCAACTTTTCAAGGGTTAAGTGAGGTGGCCTTACAGATTGACTTACAAATTAAGGGAAAGAAACAGAAAAAGGGTGAGGAAATCAGTCCATCTATTTTACTGCAGAGAGCTCCTGTTAAGTGGTGCAACCAGGCCGAGTTCAAGTCTTCTGATTCCAAAGAACGGATACAGATCGGTTCTCAGAGGTATCCTCTAGCAGAAAAAAGGAGTGTTCGCTGGAGACAGGTAGGATTTTGCTTTATTGTTGTCAAAAGTGACACCTAGCTATGGACTGTCCAGCCCATCCAGTTAGGGTGCCTGTAAATGAAGATCACCCACCTCATATAAGAAAGGAAGAGTTGTTTGTCCTGTTTGTCTTCCCTAATTGAAAAATCAGCCTAAATGTTCAAAATCTGCCAGCATTGGTTGTTATCTTGCTGTGGACAGGTAATGTGGCTTCATGTTGTTGGACTCTTGAGCCTCGGGGATGCATGTGGGTCAGACCTGCATTAAGCAGTTCAGAGTTCCAGAGGTTCCCATGGAACTGGTGGATGTGGCTCATTGTGTGTTTGGGACAGGTATTGAGGGCCTTCTGATACTCAAAGGTAGGCATTGGGAGTTTGGCGGGTGACCATAGGTAGATGCTGACTTTCATTTCAAGGCATCTTTTTCCCTTGTTGTTTGGGATAACTTGGATGCAGAGACATATGCCCGCTTCTCATTATGGAATCATCCTTTTGGAAGGAGAAATGTGAGGCCGAAATTGAGCAGTGGGCTCCAGATGTGGATCAGGGAGATCCAGAGAGATCCAGACGTTTCCACTAAGTGTTCTGTATCTGCTGAAGAAGTCTGGGGGCAACAATCGGATTTCACAACACAGCCCTTCACAGTTCTGAAGCTTATGATATTAGCAGTATTGAGTTGGGTCACAATACATCTGTTATTTAAGAGAGAATTCTGTTAGTGGTGTGCGACGCACAAATGTCCAATGTTTATTACAACAGTAAAAAGGAACTGCTTTGCTTAATGCCCTCTGCAGACACCCTAACATGTGTAAGGTGAAATTCCCCAGTGCATTGATCTGGTTGGATCTTTGGTGAACAGGCACTGTTGCCCCCATCTATAAGCATAGTTTCACTACTAAATTGGAGGTTTGCTTCTGCATAAAAGAAAACTAAAGAATGAACTGAGATGCGAGGAAGAGCTCAGGAAATTGAAATACTTTGTCTCGGTTCCAAGAGCCTGGAGGGATCCTAGAACTTGGAAGCCACAAGAAAAGCATTGAAAAACAAGGCACTGAAAGTAAAAAAAATAATATTTACCCTATTCAAAATGAATCTGCACAAGGTTGTAATTATTATTTTATGATTTCAAACCCTTAGCAAGAGCCTCAGCAGGTTTCAAATATGACTCATCCCTTGGAATGTATGTTGCCAAGAGTTACAACCGTATTTCTCCATACAGTGTCACATCCCAGAGCGGCCGACCCTAGCGGAGGGTTTGTTCAGTGCTGCTCCCCTCACTGTCAGGGACACTTCTATTGCCCTTTAACTCCATCGTTACAGAGTGTATAGCCAACACTGTAGCCAGGATGAATCTAGAAAAGGTGCCTTCGGATGGATGTTTCGCTTTCTTGTAAAGAACTGTGCTCAAACCCTAGTACCAAGTGACTTTGTGAATGCATTTCTGGCAGACCCCATCTCTTCTAATGAGGTGCAACACAGGCCCTGTTCAGCGCATCAAATCACTGCCTGATTACCAACTTTCCCACCCTATGAAAAATCTTGAGAAAGTTGCCGACGCCTCAATTCAGATAACATTTATTTGGGGTGCGCTCTGTGCTTGGTGATTAGATAAGAATTCAGGTGGTATTTTTAGACATTGAAAGCCATCTACCAGACAGGCTGATTCAAGACCAATTTGCCCTTCACTCGCAGGCTTGTCAGAGGACTTTGAGCCACTAGATCCTTATATCCTCTTCCGCAGGTATCTTGTGAAATCCTCAGCTCAATGGCCTACCTTATGAGTGAGGGCAGGTGTAAGTTAAGCAAGAATAGCTTTTCAGGGTGTTTGCTGTTCTGTGCTTCTGTTTAACTTGTATGTCTAACCATTGAATGTCTAGCCAATGGTTGACTCCTGCATTTTCTTTGAGTGAATTAATTACCTCTGTCGATGACATGCTGGTTACCTATGCATGCAGGACCATCTATAATCGATTAAGTCATCCACCACGTCTGCAGGCATGTATAGTTAGACTAGATTGAACTGGTCATGTCTAGATGACTTGGGAAAGGATTCAATAAACTAGGCTATGTGGTGTAAATTCAAGACTGTTGTGTTAAATAGTATTTCTGTACCATTTGTATCCAGTGTCGTTAAATTGCATGTGGCAATATTGCACATTGTGGTGGGTCCAACAAACACTTTACACAGAAGTATGTTTCAAAACGTTCATTAACTTGGTCAGGATGGGTTTGGGATAAACCTCTATGAAAGAAAATCATTCAGTTCACAAAAAACAGTGTTCTTCTCTGCAAAGAAATCCAAGTAAACCGTGTTGAGATGGCATAACATAAAGAATTGGGGTTCCTAATCTAGTTTGGAGACTGATGTTCCTCAGGCTCTCCAGGCTAAGGTTCAATTTCTATGAATTAGCAGCAGGAACACCCCGCCCCTCCCCACCCCCGCCCCCCTCCGCTGCACACAGGTAAGGCAGTAGGGTAGAATACCCATACTTCCTAGGGGTTTGTCTATAACATAAAAATGATTCGCTCCTTGGGATTGGGGTGTCTCAACGGTGTCAAGGTGGGTAATCAACTACAGGGTTTAGGTTATTTCTATTATGGAAATACCAGTTTTCCACGAGATATCTAGGATACAATGCAGTATCAAGGTTGTAATCTGCAGGCACGTTTTTTCTTCACTCACAGCAACCGGGTTATAGTTCCTAGACGCCTACTTGCTTTTTCCCAGTCTCTGTTGTATAGCTCCCAGCACTTGTCTTGATTTCACAGTCCCAGGGATAAAGCGCCTGGATCACCACTTCATTTCACTTCCCAGCAAGTCTTTCTCCCTGCGTGCTTAGAACACCAATCTGGCATGGATCCCCCTTTGCTCTGGCTGCGTGTCTCACTCCTAAACCAGTAGCAATAATTTGACACACTTCTACCATCAAGATTTTTTCTTCCCTTTTTCTAAGGGTATTTGTAATGCGATGTAATTTTAACCAATTAGCGCAGTCATCCTCCTAAGCAAAGGTCTTCATTCAGTGTCTGCTATACAGCCCGTGACATGTTGTTAGCATTTGGGCCTACTATGATTATGGTCATTGCCAGGTCTTAGATATAGCCCCCAGGATGCATATCTAAATGCCTGGGGAAGTTACAATGCCAGGACTGTCAGTGACTGTAAACCAATGTCCCTTTCTCTGGGAAGTATGCCCAGAGATCGATAACTGCAAAATCATGAACAGCTGAATCCAAGGAGATGCCACCCTGCTGTTAATTTGGAACCATTTAAGTTACATCCAAGAAACCAGTATGGAGAGAGAGAGAGAGAGAGAGAGAGAGAGAGAGAGAGATTGTATTAACCCTTTAGAGGCGGGTTATCCTCCTATCCTAGGCAAAGGTCTTCTCTAAGGGTCTGCTTTACAGCTTGTAACAGGTTGTTGGCATTCAGGCCCTCTTTGAATATGGTAATTGCCAGGTCTTAGATATAGCCCACAAGCAGGCTTTTATATGTGTGAAAGTCAAGCTATACATGTCCCATCCAAGATGGCCACCAAGCACAGTGATCAAGTGAAGGATTCTCACACCAGAGGTCATTATTGACCACAGATCCATTAGTTCACTGTTGGTGCAGCCTAATGAGAGGAAATAGAGAACAATGAAAACTGTAAATCAATTTGCTTGAGTGTTGGCATTAGGAGATGGCAAGAGAGGCATGCAGCCTACAAAAGAGAGGGGGTTGTGGTGGAGAAGAGAAAGGAGATGGAAGGGTTGTAGAGAAAGAAGAGCAGTTGGGGGAAAGGAAAAGAAGGAGGAGAGAGGACTGGGAGGACGGTTGAGGGAACCTCAGAAAGCAGGTTGGCTGACGAATTAAGAAGGGGATGCTAGGAGGAGTTCTGAAGTGGAGGTTAAAAGGAGTTGTTAAGAGGAAGTGAAATCGAACTGTGATGAGGGAGATGTAGAGAACATCAGCGAGGAGTTTAGAAGGAGTTGTTGGGAGGGGAGCTTAAAAGAACTCCAGAGATGATGTATTAAGGTGTTCAAATGGGGATGTTCATGGAAACCTTAATGAGGAAACTAGAGAGGATATGAAGAAATAGGTTTTTATATTTATAAATACCTCTGCATGAGTAGTGCACCTAGCAGTCCATTGTAAGTCGATCACTGAAAATCACTCCCAACGAGCAGAACCTGTCTATAGAACTATAGGAAATTAAATAAAAGCTAAACAATAGGTTGCAGGGCTTACAGTAAGTGTAGGCATTATCACTAAACATTAACACTCACCCTTGCAGAGCATGTAGGGTGGATTCAGATAGATGGCTACCCGATATCTGTGCATGTCCTGTTTGAGAAGCATGTCTGGTGGAGGTAAACTAATACAGACAACTATCTAGTCTGGTATTCAATAAATCAATTTAAAGCCTGTTGTAGAGTTATCTCTATTTGAAAATGGTCACACCGGTGAGATGTTATAGATTGGTGAGTACATGTTTTTTTCAATAAAAGTCTTCAGACCTTAGTCTGGTTGTCACTCTCAAGGAGGTGCTCAAGGTACCCATCTGTAATAAAGTGTGACAAGGTATTCTGAATATCTACAAAAAGATATGTCTGGATTCTCTTATTTTAAATGTAGGCTATAGGAAGAAAAGCTAAAACGCATCCTTGCCTAATGTGTATGTTGATGGTGCCACCAGATAGATCACTGAGCAAACTAGCTCTGGATCTTAAATAGGCGCCATTTAAAATGATGTGAATCACGTTGAAAATCGTCAATATTGCTGATCGCGACATTGAGGAAGCCTCCTTAAATGGAATCTTGAAAGAATCTTAATAAGACTAGGTGAAAGGACAATTGTCCTTGTGGTTAAATAGGTCGTCTTCCAGTGAAATCAGTGATAGATGATCAAAGATGGAATTTAGGTATATCTCAAATTATGTACAGACTTCTCCTATCTGAAATCAATCAGCTAACAAATTCGAAAGTATTAGCTCTCCAGCACTGTGGACCTATTGGCGGTATACTACTAATAGGTTCTGTGATCACACATACATAATAGTTGTTTGTTTAACAATGATCTTAAATGTCCAGCAAGGTCCTCTTCAGTTCCTTCATTTGGTTAATTCACATTATCATAATAGTTGTTGAAATGTCTTAAATGTTCAGGAGCAACCTATCAAGTGTGCTTCATTACATTAATTCACATTTCCTTTTATTGTCATCGTGACTTGATGTAGAGATTCCTTTAACCCAAAATACAATGCAACATATTATTACAGTCTACTTCATTTCACTGGTTCACTTTTCCTCTTGTCTTTGACAAATGAATGTCACATATCTCTTATACACAAATCACAGTGCAATATGTCAATAAAATATACTTGAGTGAAAGATCAATTTCTCATACCTTATTTCGCCTGGATAGTATACATTGTACGTCACTGTATATGTGCAGAACAGTTTCTATTCATTTCTACATTGCAATGCAGCATCTTAGTATGTCATATATATGAGAACAATGGTATAATGAAAGTTAGTGCATTTAACAACTCAAAATACTAATAATCAAGTGTAGTAAATAATTGCTCATCACAATTCAGACATCGTGTTGTTTGTGTCACAACTCTCAAATAGTGTTTTCTTGCACATCAGTTTTGTCAATGTACAAGCTAGACATTAATGGAAGAGTTAATGATTTAGCCTAATCCCTCCCCTCTGTCCATTCATGGATTAGGATAAGTGACTCAATTCGGTTGTAATCACTCTGCAATTTGGTGACAATCTACAAGTCTCTGGTGCGTCTAGA
Source organism: Ambystoma mexicanum (assembly GCF_040938575.1). Lineage (NCBI taxonomy): Eukaryota > Metazoa > Chordata > Amphibia > Caudata > Ambystomatidae > Ambystoma > Ambystoma mexicanum. The sequence continues at coordinate 1,080,472,139 of NC_090932.1, forward strand.
GTAGTCAAGTTCACAGGAAAGGTACTAATGAAAATTCTTCGTTCATCCTTGTGGGGTCTGCTGAGTCTCCAATTTATGGATGCAGAACATTTCTTTTTTTTTAACAGTTCACCCTGGTTCCCTCCTCTTGTGGGTATATCTTCCCCATTTTAGGCGGAGAGAGACAATTTTATTATAAAAAAGGATTGAAATTGATAAACATAGATATAAAGACTTTGTTGAATAATCCTCACCATGAAGTCAGCCAGGCAACTAAAAATTGAATTAGAGTTCATGACATTCATTGTGCTTGAAAAATAAGATATTTAGAATGGTTGGTAACCGATTTCTGTTATATCATTTTACTTTATAGATGATTCATGAAGTTTGAAGAGACACATTAACGCTAATTGCAAATTTTGCTCCTGACAAAGGGTTGATCCCGAAACACACAGAGTTCACTTTTCTAAATTTGTTTCGTATTTAATAAATAATTTAATGCATACCTCTGTCAGTGACTTTGTTAATATAACTCTACTAACTCTCAGTTCAAATCACTTAAATTATTGTCTGATCCTGGTCAGTATTGATGGTGTGCAGGGGACGGGAGTGTCCAATACATAAGGACACTTGGTTTGTTTGTTTAGTATAGGAGCAGCTTCTTGCGCCAGAGCTGCATTTTTCTCCTCCGCACCACAAATAGGTTTAATACTATTCTAGAACAGTTCTACATTAGAAACTTAAACAGTGGTGTGCGAACTGGAGGTAAGAGTCTTGCCTTTTGGCCTATAGACCAGTCTGAGCATGTACCTGTCAAGCAACACGTAAAGAGGGTGGATCAGTTTTAGAATTTGTGGATCGCGATGACTACGACTACAGTGCAGTACAGAAACTGTGTACAAGATCTTCTCTTATGTTTTGCCCTAGTAAGATATCTTTTCCACATGGCGCAAGATCAATCGCTGCAGCATCTTCCAGAATATGGTCTTAAAATGGTGGCACTTTCTACTGACAGCCAAGCTGTGCAATATGCAGCATTGGGAGTATGACATAGCGTGTGTTTGAGTGGCATACACCATATCACCGCTAGCAGCATGCTGGCAAAGGAATCGATATTTCAACAGTCCAAATTTGTGTTTGATGGGGTTTCCAGACCAGATGTGCGGTATAGTATGTGATCTTTCAACATATTTATGAGGATTCAAGAGTGATGCCAATAACACATTTTTCAATGGCATGCACTGCCAAGTCTGCTTTTCGAAGAAATTATGTGCTATTCCATCATAGTTTATGATATTGTGATGCATGTGCAATGGCGGTCATTGCTGTCAGGGACAGTGTGTATGTATGAACAGGCAAATAACATGCTCATGTGGCGGTGCACATGCGTGTGTGTGTTTAAAGTACATTTTGCATGGCATTCAGATGAGATAACATTGCAGTGCATATACCAATTGGTATTGTGCATGCCTCAGTCTTTGCACATTTACACAGTAACTACTAATGCACCATTCCACCAGATACAGTTCACTGCTGTTGTGTAGTATGACTGTGTCATGTGCTGACGGGGGAAATTTGCATGGCAATGTGTAATGAAAGTGGCATTAAAAGACATATGGACATTCAAGGATTTATGTTATTTCCGACGTTCATAACATGTGTTACCCTGCAAGCATGGGATTGGTCTGATATTGATGCAGTCAATTGCATCCAAATATTTGAGATTCGAGCTATCCTGTATAAAACTGAGTTTACTTCCCACAAATACTTTTGAGATTGAGGAAATGTGATGAATTTGTTCATGTATGTCCATGTATGTCAGCATACAGCAAAAACGTCATTTACTATTTTTCATAAGGCAGCTGGGAATATTCTAATAGATAAAGTCATTGTTCCCTCGGGTAAGGTGTCTGGGTCTTTCAAACTTTATCGTTTGAAATGGGACCAGAGTCTCTGGGTGGCCCAGAGCAGCTGCCCAATACCGGCAGTCTTATTCCACAGAAACAATCTCCATTAACTGGTGACATTAAACGTGCGAAGCATGCAAGTTACAGGCTGCCTTTGCTGGAGCCCTCAGGCTGTCACCTCTGTCTTGCAGTCTCCAGCAACATTTTATTCAGGCTCCTGGGGCATTAGCACCCTGCAGTCAAAGACCAATGATCTTTTCAGCAGACATTTAGGGCCCAATTCATGGAATTATTTGCATGCGAAATAGGGTTTGGAGTTCCAATGTTTGTGCGTAATCCCATTTGTCGATTCATGGAATCGAATGCGCTGTACTTTTCCAGGACTTGCCTGGAGTTCGCGCAGGATCGGCACATCTCTGTGCGAGCCGTCGAGCGCCTTGCGCGAGAGACCACGCAGAGCATGGGCCTGGCTTGCCCAGAGGCCTGGGAAGGGGGCAGAACACCGAAAATTGGGAAGAACGTGTGAAAAAGTGGACGTCACAAGGGACAACCGGCAGGCAGTCCCTTGCACGCCCACACTGGCAGCAAACGACACATATTCACAAAACCACCCACGCTGCCTTTCACCAGAGAAATAGCCATGCAAATCCCTCGAACCCTACGCCACCTGAAGGCAGGCGTAAAGACACTTGCGCATAGGAATCACAGCACATGTTGGATTTAGGGGTGCGTGCACGCAGACAGGGTTCTGATCTAACTTAGGGTTGCACATACGCAGTTTTACCCGAGTTCTGAAGTATCACACGCATTGTGACGGGGAGACGGCAACAGTTACAGGGTACCCTGTGCAAGATCCCCGAGATGCAGGCCTGCTTGCAGGAGACCCCACGCACTGTTTGAAGGGTGTGTGTAATCGTGCCCGGGTGAGCAAGTAAATGTAGATGTTCTGGCTGTTTATGCTTTGCGTGGGGGCGTGTCGGGGACGTTCCGGGCGCGACTTGCGAATGCAGTTACTTTGCGCAGTAAACTCCATGAATACACAGGGTGGTTCTCGGCACGTGGAAATTGCGGGGGAAATGCGCACTACTCCATGAATCTGGCCCTTAATGTTTCAGCCCCTTCCCTACTGGCTGAATGTCTGCCCAACGATAATCTGCAACTATTCCTGACCTCCCTGAATTCTTTTGATTGTATGATTTTTGAAAATGGGTCCCCTCCATGAGCCCTGACTCACCTTTAGCTTGGCCGTTGACATGATCCTGTATCAGAGAAATCGAAAACAGCCAACCCACTAGGGTGGAGGTGGGAGAGTATGTGTTGTTTTTGCCCCCCACGCCCACACACTTCAGATGAGGTGCAGGTAGTATACACATCATGTATGTATTCCTCCTTCAGCCCGCAAATGCGTGCCACCTCTTCAGCGCGCATGCTGATGAACATGCAGATTCTATGGCATGACAAGGAGGCTCATATTATGCAAAACAATGTTTACTACTGACACATAGCAGCAAAGAAAACCTTTGTAAAATCAAAAAACTTTTCTTGAAAACAGAAAAAACACAATCCAAGATGGGGCTCAGAACTAGCCCATGTAGCCAATCAGGAAGTATCCACCCCCATAAATGTCCCTTCCTCTAAATGCAACTCCTCTTTCTTTGCTGCTGATGCATGAGATAAGTTCTGTTTGTTACACGCTAGTCCATACTTTCTGTGAGGTGTTATTTGATACGTAGTATCTGTGTTTCATTTGTATCTCTGTTTCTTTTGAAATAGCGTTCACTTGTTGGAACGTTGTGTGGGCGTTTCAATTTTTGTTTTGATCGCTCAGTATGAGGGGTTAGCTTCACTTCAGATACGCCCAGGATTGGCCCTCTCTCCTCCCCTCTCCCATGCTTGCCCTTCCCCTTCAGTGTTCTTGTGTTCGCCTGCTTGGCGACTTTCATTTTTTTTGCTGCAGCGCTACTTGCGCAAGCCATTTCCCCTCCCTTTCATTTCGCCTGCTCGGCGCCGTGTTATTTTGCACTGAGAGTGCTCGCCTGCTTGGGAGCAGCTCGAGCGTGTTACCGCTCTGTCACGCCTCTCGTGTAGAGGCTTTTTGTGACTAGAGTGTTTGCCTGCTCAGCGTTCAGGGCAAGTGACTGACTCAGTCTGCCATATGTTATTAAGTTCATTTCGCGTTGCTCACGCGTGTTTAAAATTTGTTTGTGTTACAGAACCTTGCCTGCTTGGTTTCCGGCCTCAGCCTGGGCTGTTTCTTATATTTCTTTTTTTCTTCTTTTTTTCACAGAGCTCAGGTGGAGCAATTGGGGGTCTGCTTGGCCTCCTAGGTTGGTCATTGACAGTTTGTTTTAGGTGCTTGGCATATTCCATTTGTTTCCCATTATTAACAGCATGCAGTCAATTAAAGGGGCAGAGGGGGTCCCTTCAGTGGATGCCAGTACCCAGGTTGGGGCTGCTTCGAAGAAAACTGATAGGCCTAATAAGGAGTCTGGAGTTAGGGGGCTTGGGGAGGCTTTCCTGGTCCCACCCCCGTCTGTCTCTAGGCCTATAAGGGATTCTATGGACTCTGCCCTATTGAATTTAAATTCCACTTGGGCCTCAGAATTTGATAGGTTAATCAATAAGATTGCCGACTTTCATCCCAATCCTGATCAGGGTCCTTCTGCAGCGCCCAGAAAGTGTATGGCCAAATCTAAACATTTGCAAGGGCAACTAAGCCCTGTTCAGAGTTCTCCCTCCTCTCCCGATTCCCCGGTTAGGACCTTGAAGCGTAAGTTCGGGGAGGGATTTGTTCAGTCCTCGGCCCCAATTAGGGCTACCTCTACTCCTTTATCTTCCCCTGATTCTTGTGAGGATTCGGATTCCCCCGCCTAAGCGGCGTAAAAGGAAGGTTTCATCTGTGGGGTTATCCCAGGCAACTGAGGGGCAATTGTTGGATGACAGTGGGGTTCCTTTTTTCGACCCCTCTCTCATCCAACACTTTAGATCGGCAGAATGGCGCCCTTCGGAGGTGGTTTCCTCTTTCCTCCAGCATTGGATCAGGAAGCCTCTTCCAAAGGAGGACAGGAATCAGTTAAGGTCTGAATGTCCTCACCCTGTCATTGTTGATAAGGTGGCTATGACCCTGGTGATTGATCAGTCTATGGTGGCTTTCTTGTCCCGGAAGGGTAAGGACCCAAAAAAGGGGGTTGACAGGGCACTCCGGGGCTGTCAAGATAAACTGTTGGACATGTTAGGACCCTTGACCCAGATCTTCGAATTGGCAGAGGAGGCCGCTCTTAATGATTCTCAGATTGGTGTCCAGGTGCTCAGGGGCTGGGTGCAGCGTTCCTTTTGCCTGCTCGGCAATGCCACTTCCGGCATATCTAGAGAGAGGCGCAAAGCTCTCCTTAGGTGCATAGACCCTAAACTGCAAGATATGGCTGAAGGGGAGGCTGGCCCCAAAGCCCAGGGGAATCTTTTTCGTGGCAAGTTCATTAAGGACCTCTTGGCATATGTCCACACCTTTACTGCACTGGATAAAGCCCAGGCAAACATTCGGAAGGTCTTTGCGCCTAGAGATTTTGACAAGCCTCTTTCAGGGGCTCTACCCGCCCACAGCAGTACGCCTCCCGGGGGGGGTCATCACTTTTCCTCTGCTCGAGGGTCCCAGACGTCCTTCTTCCCCCAGAGAGGAACGCAATGGAGAGGTTGCAATGGCAGAGGTGCAAATAGAGCGAGATCCGCTCCAGGTATTGTCTCGTCACGTAAATGTTTCTTCCCACAGAGGTTTGGGGGGCAGGTTGACACGTTTTCTTCATCGGTGGGAGGGGCTCACCTCTGATCCTTGGGTGTTACGAACGGTTCAGGGTTTTCAGATAGAATTCTACTCCCTTCCCTGTCAGCTCTCTCCGCCTCCTCCTCTTGTGTTCGATCAAGAAAAGCAGAAGCTGGTGGATGCAGAGAATCGAGATCTCATTTTCAAGGGTGCGGTGGTTCCAGCCACCTTCAGGGCCTCCGAATTCCTCAGCATGATTTTTCTGGTTCCAAAACCTGAAGAGAGCTTTTGCCCTGTGATAAATCTCAGAGCCCTCAACTCTTTTGTAGTTTACCATAATTTCAAAATGGAGGGCATTCACCTTCTAAGGGACACCCTTCTTCCAGGGGATTGGATGGTCAAGTTGGACCTCAAGGATGCTTACTTGGTGGTTCCTGTTTTTCCCCCACATCAGGAGTTTCTCCATTTGCCTCTCTCCCTTTCGGTCTGTCGTCAGCCCGTGGTGTTTCACCAAGCTAATGAAGCCGGTGATGGCATTCCTCAGATCGGAAGGCATCCGGATTATAATTTATCTAGACGACTTGCTTCTCCTGGCACAGGATCTTCAGGTTCTGCACAGTCACTTGGATCTGACGATCTATCTACTACAAGACCTAGGCTTTGTATTAAATGCCAAGAAGTCCATATTCTGTCCTACTCAATGTATCCAGTTTCTGGGCTTCTGTATAGATTCAAGGCAGTGCATCCTCCTCCTTCCAGACAGCAGACTCTCCAGAAATCAGAAGGAAATTCGCTTTATCTTAAAGAAGGGGATTGTGTCTCTCCGTCAGTTAGCGAGGGTTGTGGGAATGTTGTCCGCCTCCATTCAGGCAATCTTTCCGGAGCCGCTGCACTACAGAGCGCTTCAGCGCCTCAAAGGGAGGTATCTGCGCAAAAGTCTGTCATATTCTCCGATAGTAGTGCTGTGTCCAGAAGCCAGGTCGGAGCTTCTATGGTGGCTCAAGCATATGGATGCCTGGGATGGCAAAGCGATCTTTGGGCCATCCCCAGATGTAGTCCTTGAGTCCGATGCCAGCAGAGCCGGTTGGGGGCCAGGATAGGTCAGACTTCCACTGGGGGGAAATGGTCCAGTCAAGAGAAATTACTTCATATAAATTGTCTGTAGTTACTGGTGGGTTTCTTCCCAGTGAAGAGCCTTCTCAGGGACCAAGGGAACTGCTGTGTCCTCCTCCGGATGGACAATATTTCCGCAGTGCAGTATATCAATAACCTGGGGGGGACCCGCTCGAAGGCCCTAGCGGACTTAGCAAGGGAGTTTTAGCAAGGGAGTTTTGGCATTATTGCCTGGACAGGAACATTCTTTTGCAGGCGGAGTATCTGCCGGGAGACAACAATGTGGTGGCAGACTGGAATTCCCATTACCTTCAGGACAGGAGCGATTGGATGCTGAACAGGGAGGTTTTTGCCTTGATTCAGTTTCTTTGGGGTCCCATTCAGGTAGACCTTTTCGCTTCCCACCTCAACTGTCAGGTTCCTCGATTTTACAGTTGGAGGCCAGACCCCCTGGCGTTGGCGACAGATGCTTTTCTCCAAGATTGGACAGGTCCTCTGCCATATGCCTTTCCTCCATTCACCATGATAGCCAGGGTCCTGGTGCAGTTGCGCAGACAGCTTGCTACCCTGGTAATAGTGACCCCGTTTTGGCCCTCTCAGGTGTGGTTTCCCGCTCTCCTGGAGTTAGCAGTAGATATTCCTCGTCTTCTCCCTCTCCACCCCTGGCACCTCACGGACCCGGAGGGTCTCCTGCACGACCTGGTCCTTCAGGGGCATCTCTCCCTTATGGCATGGAAGATTTCCGCTCTTCCTGGTGCTTTAGAGGCCTTTCTCAGGACTCTATTAATGTCATCAAAGATTCCTGGGCATCCTCCACCAAGGTGGGTTATTCCTCAGCATGGGGCCGCTGGGTTAGCTGGTGTGTGGCTAGGCACCTCCATCCCATTTCTGCTCCTCCAGTAGGCAGAGTGAATTTCTTGGTTGGATTGTTCAAGGAGGGCAAAGCCTATAGGACAATTAATGGATTCAGGTTGGCGATATCAGCCGGCCATGTTTTGGTTAAAGAGGAACCGGTTGGAAGACATTTCCTAGTGAGGAAAACACTTAATTCCATCAGAGTTAAAGTTCTTCCTAAAGCCAGATATTCAGTCATGTGGGATGTTAACAAGGTGCTGAATTTATTAATCTCTTGGCCTCATAACCAGGAATTATCTCTGCAACAACTTTTTTCAAAGCTAGCTATGCTTCTCTGTCTTGTTTCTATTAAGAGGGTTTCTGACATCAGAGCTCTTGACATTGACAACAAGGTTTTCTCTCCTCAAGGGGTGACTTTTTTTCATCACAATATAGTTTGTCCAGAGCTTTCCATGCCTCTCTATTACCCTGTGACTGATCTTTCTGCCAGATTCTTTCTGCTTTCCAGGCGGACAAGACTGAGGAGTACCATTTATTGATATTGGTCTTCTCTCCAATCAGCTTACATTTAAGTGGTGCCACTCTGCCTAAGCATTTTACCGGTGCCCTTTCACATTCTGTTACCAAGGAAAGTGATGAGTCCTCATCCGAGGATGAATTCATGAATTCTGTAAGGCGTTGCTCCAGATCAACATTATTCACCCTATTAAGGTTCCTACTCACCACTCTTTTTAAAATATTACTTTACTAGCATTAATGGGGATGGAAGAGTCATATTAAAACTCACCAAAAAGTGATCAGATCAGACACATGGATTCACACAGACCGGGCTGATCACCAAGTTTCTTGCTGTAACCCATTCAAGCACATTACCTAGATTGCCGGTTGGTTCCTTGCTATGAATAGCAAAGTCGTTTGCATCAAAAAGCTGTTCCAAATGAAGTGCTTCAAGATCCTGGGAATTACCAAGCCACCTATTAAAGTTCCCAGACATTAGCGTGGAACTATTAGGCTTACATAAAGAAGCAAAGAAGCTAAAATACCAGCAATGATTTCATAAAAGAGGGGCGTATCAGTAGGATGGCGATATATGAGTACAAGATTTACGCAATTATTAAGTGTACATGTGATCTTGAGTAGAATAATTTCACAACCAGTACATGCTATCAGTACTTGGAAAAACGTAAGATTTTCTCAAATCAAACATGCCACCCCCCCCCCACTCGCCCTATTTTTGCCAAAAAACATGTAACCCATGGGTGTCGCCAAGTGAATACTAGGGCCACTAAAATCTAGCAGCCATGTCTCAGTGAGACACATGATATCAATGTCATGTTCCAATATGAAATCTCTAACGTCTGTTGCATGTCTGTCTAGAGATCTAGTGTTAAGTAGAGCAGTTTTAACACATTGATGACTGTCTTCTATACACTTATTATCTCCCGGCTCTGAATTCACACATGATATACAGTCCTTTTTTGCTTTCAAACCTGAGTGGGCTATCTTGTTACAGGGCTGCAGTGTTTCTTTGGGGTGTGGCGTGCTACCTTCAGGACGTATCAAGTCCTTATTTATTAGGCAAGTGGTATTCTCCTGCCCCTTCCCAGGGGAGCAGTCTTCCACACAAGGCGATAGCAGGTCAGTGTGCAACCAAATTCTCCAGTAGAGGCAGGTATTTATGGTTAGGCGCCTTTGTGCCTTTTGCTTAGTGGCCATAGCATCCATGGGAAACAATGTGCAAGGGCGCAGTTTACCGGCCGACGCTGAAACGTTCCCACCAGCCAGAGGATGGCAGGGAGACAGCAGTCAGTGCCGGAGAATCTCACGTGGACTCGTGCCGAATAGCTAAACCCTGACGCGCCAGCAGTGTCCTGAATGACCCACCAATCCAGGTCCCAGAGGTAAGTACTTATATTCATGTTCCTGAAAACACTGTTCCAAGAAAGCAGAACAATCTGGTAAGTAAAAGTGTATTTTTTATGGGTGAAATGAAAGATCCGGTCACCCAAGGACTTGAACCCTGAGCCAAGGACGAACCAGACAGCCCAAAAGAAGAACAACTACCTTTCACAGGAGTGGGATCCACTATCCGGAAACATAATCAGAGACAGATGATGGAGGAACCTGTACAAGGCAGACACTGGAGACTCAGCAGGAAAACGTGGATGGCAGATCAGCAAAAATAGCTTCTGCAGTAGGACAATGGTGTGGCAAAATTAAATTGCCCAGTGTTAGGACTGATTTTCTATACTCTGACCTGGTAGACAGATGTATAGAAGGCCAAACTAGTATAGTGACAGGGACACCTCTGGGAGCTGTAGCCAAACCAGTTCAAGGTAGCAAGGCAAGTGGTGGGCTAAGTCTCAAGAGGTGGTGAGCTTGAAGGGGTCCACAATGAGCACACACAGTGAAAAGTCAGGGAACACACTTAGACAATGAGCTATACAAATATTTATTTACGCCCATACAACACTATGAACAATGACTACTAGCATGTACTATAATCACACAACACTAAATAAAAGATACATATATAATCACTGGACTAAGGCATAATCATATAAACCCTCTGTAAAGGAAGGTTAGTATTAGTATACACCACTACAGGTCCACAGAAGTGCCATACTCATTTTTCGAAGTCCATGCCTGAAATGTATAGGGCCTTGTGTCCAAAGGTTCATCAACGATCCAAACAGTTTTGTGAGGCTGAAAAAAATAGTGTAGGGTCTCTGGGGTTCAATGAATAGTTCCAAGTGTTAGAGGACAGGTTCTAACTAACAAAAGTATCCTCAACTTTCAGATTGCTTGCACAATCAAGCAATGGCAAAACCAAACTGTTATAAAAATATCTAAATGTTTTCACAACTTTAAAAAGTGAGTGAGGGTTCAGGTAAGTATCGTTACAACTCACCCCATACTCCAGTTCTTCTTAGGACTTGGAAGGTTTTCTGAAGGGAGTCTGAGGTCATTTTTTCCACTGTCAGCTTCTCCGGTCGGTGGTAAATGCTGGTTCAAGGTCTTCAGGTTGGAGAATGCAGAAGAATTTAATGCAGCGCCCCTATCAGCACTGGAATGGACGCAGGAAAGTAGTTTCAGATGACAGACACTGATTAATGGCGATGCAAGGGTATTCACTTGCCGCGATAAGACTTTGCCTCCTAACTTGGGTCCTCTTAATGCTAGAACCATGAAATTTGGCATAAGTGAGTCTTGTAGAATACCCTCGAAATCCTCTGAATTCCTGGCCTGAGCTCCGAATGCCGACGTCCGCAGCACAATAGCCCAAACTCTGAGATGGTCAGCCACTGGGCGGTGCACGGGCACTTCCGAACGCTATTATTTGCAGGACTCCGAGCTGACATTGAGAATAGAAGTTCCCTCCACTCCAAGGGTCCTAGCTCCTTCGCAGGACTGCTGGAGATCTACAACAAGACAGAGCTCTTCCAGGACAGTAGCAGAAGTTGGTCTCCAGGCCTTCTTCCAGTGGGTCTGCGGTCTCCTTGCAAGTCTTAGAGCTGGACAGGATACTTGGCTCCTTCAGTTCCTTCCAGGATCTCTCAAGGGTGGGTGCAGGGGTCCTCTTCTTATCCAAAAAGCCAGGTAAGAGCTGCAACTCCCACTAGTCAATGACAGATCTGGACCTCACACACACCCCAGCAGTAGTCCAATTAGGACCACTGGTGGCACAACTCATGAAACCCACTAAGACACCCCGAAACCATTTTGTGGATTAGGACCTGGCAGTCCCAACCCACTTCCTAGCAGCAAACGTCCATGGCTGTGCGGTAGCCCACGAAATGCCTCTGCTTTCCTGGGCACTTGAAGTCTATATAAGGATTTTCATGGCCTCACAGGCCAGGAAGAAGGGTTACAGACAAGATGCCCAAGGGACAAATGAAAGACCTCGTGGCATGGCCATGCTTGGCCACTAGCCACAGTTATTAGTAGCCAAACGTGGTAAACATGATAAGGCTAAAACGATATGCAAAACATATTAAAAAGTAACTGCTTCCCCCAGCTTGTCCCTTAGGCACACCTAAAGTAACCAAAATCCTCTGAGTGTAAGTCTAGGGTAAAAGAAAAAGTGTACCCCATTGTACTGCATTGTAAGATACATTGTACAATGATAAAAAGTTACCAAAGTGATAACAAGTTGCCAAAAGTGGCAACAAAGTAGCAAGTCTAAGGGAAACATTGTTTGCCAGTACTGACAGCCTGAAGGACATGTCGGTTTCCCCATGGCAATTGAGCAAACACCAGAGTAGTGAAGCTGAAGGCTTCACTGCACTGCAAAAAGAGCAGGGCAGATTAAAAAATAAAAGCAAAATGTTTGGGGGTCCATAGAAATGGAAGGAAAGGTGCTGTAAAGACAAATATTTCCTAATACTCGCCCCTCACAGACTAGGGACAGGGGGAATGAATCCACCCCTGGATGGGTAGTCTGTTCCAGGAGGTTATCCCAGTTGGACAGCCCATCAGCATTGCTAAATATGGGATCTGGCCTAAGCCCAATAGTGAAGTTCAAGGCATGCAGACACATGAACCACCTGATCCACTTTGGATTCTCTCCCTTAATGTCCACCAACCACTTCAAGGGCTTAGGGTGAGAATACACAGTGAAGTGAGTCCCATGGAGGTAGGACCTCAACTTCCTAAGGCACCATATGATGGAAAAACACCTCTTCTCCGCCTGGGCTACCTGAGTTCTCCACTCCTAAACTTGTAGCTGATGTGACATATATATATATTTTTTTTATTTACACAGATTATATGGTTTTCATATTTAAAACCTTTAACCTAATATCGTGACCAATTTTCCGTGGTTTATCTACTGTCTGATATGCGTTATGTGGCTCGCAAGGCTTGGTCTAGTGTTTCTGGGCCTATTAATGTTTTCCAAGTCTCGTCACACTTTTAAGGCCCTCCAATTTCTTAAGTATTAAAATCACTAGTCTTATGAGTGCTATGTTGGTCTTCATTGTTTCTCCTTCAACGAGAGTCCTCCACCACTCTTCCGCGCTCCTTGTCACAAAGCTTCTCAGGACTTCCCCCAAGCACTGCTCACGGTCTTCCCTTAGTCCGACGCAGTATAGTGTAAGAGGTTTCAGAGATTCTTTCTCTCCTTTTATCTTGCACATTCTACAGCTTTCGTGTATGTCCATCATTTTTCTCCTTTGCAGTATTTCTCCCGTTGGTAAAATGTTCAATCTGAATCTCAGAAAAAGGTCTCGGAAGTACCAGTTCGGGAATAAGGTCAGGTAACTCGGTATCTGGTTAAATTTTCGTGGATGTGCCCAGAAATCTTCGTAGCCTTTATATTTGCAGTTGTTTTCCTGAGTTTCTATCCAATCTGCCATGTATAGTTTTTTCTTAGTTGTATCTGGGTTGATCCATAGGTCGTCCTCTGACTCGTTGAGATTCGCTAGGGTCGCTCGACATGTCTTTTGCCACTCTGTTAGCATTATGTCGGATTGTTCTTTTAAGGCTTTATTCAACACACTGAAACCTCCAGTTGTATTTTCCTCTAAACATTTTCCACAGAAGCTTACCGTTTTCCATACCACTATAGTTTTAAGTGAAGTTAATGCCAGCTCTCTCCTTATTTGCTGTATTGGTACCGATTTGGGAAGTTGTAACACTTTCCGCCAGAAAAGGCCCTCCAAAATTGACCAAGTTTGGGGCGATAAGGGCGTTGGAGATTCAGCACCATATATCAATATGGGCACAACTTTCATCCTGCAAAAGGTTATCAGTGGTGTTAAGGTGAATCTGCAATATCTTTTAAGCAGTATTTTCCCTTGAGATGCTAAATTGTTTGCTTTCCTTTTTAGCCCCTCGATTCTTGGCACATCGCTTTTCGTGTTGTCAATGCAAGCTCCCAAATATGTGAAGACCTCCACTTCCAAAATTTTTTTGTTTTTCAGTGACCAGCCAGATTTTTTAAGTCTGTTTTTTCTACCTCCTGGATGGAACTTTAGGATCCTGGATTTGTCTGGGTTTATTACCAGGTCGTTTGCATCCACATATGATTGCAATGCTGTTAGCTGTCGTTGCAGACCAATTTGGGTCTGGTCCATCAGGACAATATCGTCTGCATATAGCAGTCTCCCTATTGGAATCCCTGCGATCTTAGGTGGAAAACAGCGAACGAGCTCAAAGGATTCATGGATTCATCGATGTCTGATGTAAACAAGTTGTAAAGTTCTGGCGCCAACGGGCACCCTTGTTTTAGGCCCGTTCCTATCGAAATTTGGTCTGTCAGCGTTCCTGCTTTGTCCAGCCTGACTCTAATGCTTGTGTCTGTGTACAGATCTTTGATGTTCTCCACCAGTATCTGCAGACATTTCCAGTTCTCCAATTTCTCCCACATCTTAGCTCTTTTTATTGTGTCAAAAGCTTTTGACAGATCGACAAAAGCTATGTAAATTTCTTGATTTATATTCCTTAGTGTTCTTGCTTTCATTAGGTTAATCAGAAAGATGTTAAGTGCAGTGCCTCTCCCCCTCACGAAGCCAGACTGCCAGGGATCACGTCGTCCACTTTGCTGTACCCAGGTATCCAAATCTTTCAATAATGTAGATGCGAAGACCTTCCCCACAACGTCCAGGAGTGCAATTGGTCTGTAGTTGTCTACTGATGTTCTAAGACCCTTTTTGAAAATCGGCACCACTACCGGAGTCTGGAATTTTTCTGTGTGTAGTATATATTTGAACAGGTAATGTAGAAACTTTGCCCACTCACATGTGTTGCTTTGTAATGTTACGTTCATCAGCCCATCAGGGCCCGGGGCTCTTGAGTCTTTTAGTTTCCTTAGGATGTTTTCAATTGCCTCAATGCCAATGTCTATTGTTACCTCTTTTTTATTTGCCAATGGTTTCCTCTTGGGTAATGTATGGTTTTCCCCTTGCAGCTGTGTATAGTGTTCACACCATGTTGTTGCACTTATTGGATTCATTTGGCTTGTCTCTTGAGGATTCTCTACGTCGTTAATAATTGTCCAAATTTCTGCACTATTTTTAGTTCTTATTTTTTCTAGCATTCTTTCTGCGTCCTAGTTTAGCATGGTCTTCTTATGTAAATGAAGCCAATTTCGGGACCTCTGTTTTAGCTTGTTTATCTCTTTACTAAGGTTGCTGAATTTGGTCTTTTTTAATCGCCTGATGTTTCTCCTTAATTCTTTTTTCCTTTCTCGTATTTGACTATCGTACAGATGTTGGTGATTCGTAGTTGGGTGGTTACTTCCAGTTTTTCTTTCTGTGACAAAGGCTCTAAAGAGTGGTGTGTAATCAATCCTTTGTGATTCTTGTTCATTTTCGAGCAGCAAGATCATGTCTTTTAATTTATGATTTAGTTCTTTGACTTTCTCTGGTCTAATCCTTAGTTTCGTTCCTCGTTGGACTGTGACTAAGTCCTGGTTGTAGGTACTGATCTTGTTGTTGCTGATGTTTTTGCATGTCAGTTTCATCAGGTTATGGTCACTTTCTGTTGTTGTTATTACTTCCAAAGTCTGGATGTTCTCTGACAGATTACTCGAAATGCAAATATAATCCAGGATCTCTGCTGATTGTACCCCCTTCCAGGTTGGCTTCGCTGGCAGGTCACCTTTCACCTTTCCGTTTAGTATGACGCAGTCTCTCGATTGCAACATACTGTTCCACCTTGTTCCTCTTTTTTCCTTCGCTGTTGCTGTTATTCCATCGTGCTCTGTCTGATTGTCCTTATGCACACAGGTCCTATTTAAATCACCAACCAGTATGTAGGTTGGATCTGTCCACTTCTCTCTCTGTTTGTCTATTAATTCTGCTATTTCGTCTGGTAAGTTTTCATGTAGAGTATTGGCTGGATTCCAGTATATATTGATCAGTATCAATACTCTCGTAGCTTCTTTGTCTGGCTGTATCACTACCATCTGGATGAATGGGTTTGGGTTTACCGACTCCAGCACTTGCCAGTTCAAGTCGTTTTTGATGGCTACTAGGAGACCTGACATAGGTCTTCCTCTTAAGCCTTTTACAGCTGGGTTTAGTAATACCACATATCCTTCTAGTGTAGGTGGTTGCAACAGCCATGTTTCCTGTAGACACAGCACTTTAAAGTTCTCTTTTTGTAACTCTCCATTGGTTAAAAGGTGGTAGGAGTCTCTTGTGTTCCAGCTTCCCAGGCTCCATGAACCCACACTTTTTACTATTTTATGTTATTGAGTATTTGTTTTGTCGTCAATCAGGTTTTTCAACCATTTCCATCTCGCTGCTTCGTTTTCTTCTCCTTGTGTTTTAATTCTATTATTTGAGCTTCGTGTACTCTGGTTGACACTTTTCCCTGGTGTTACTCTGTTTGTCCTGGAGCTGCCGGAGTCTTTGGGCCTCATTACACGGTAGGCAGAAAGGGTTTACCGGTACCGGTATTTTACCGGTACCGGTAAATCCTTACCGCCTTACTACGAGGTCCCTTTGCGGGTTGGGAAATTTAACGCCTGCTTTTCGCAGGCGTTAAAAACCAACCCGCAAAGGGACCAGTGGAGCTAATTATGGTACCGCAATTTGCGGTACCGTAATTAGCGACTTCCCCATTCCCATAGAGCCCTATGAGGCAAAAATGGGAATGGGGAAGGGCAATGGTGGAAGGGGGAATTACCGCCCCACCAACCTTGGAATGGGGTGGTAATTCCCCTTTCCTCCAAGGCGGTACCGGTAAATTACCGGCATGAACCATGGCGCTAATAGCGCCATGGTTTACCGCCTACCTTGTAATGAGGCCCTTTGTCTTTTTTGTTAGTCTGTCTCAACAAATGTTTCTTTACTCTCTCTTGCGTTTTTAGGATTTCGTCGCTTTCTTGGAGGTCTAAGCCCATTGGTCTTAACTGAGGTGCTTCTTCCAGGAGCAGTTGTCTCACCAGGTTTGACCTTGTGTGCAAGATCACCTTGTCGGTGCGGTCTTCATCGACAAACTCCACGATTGCTAGATCATCCGTGGTGATTAGTCTTAATGCCGGGATATGGTGTACAAGTCTTATTACATTGGTTCTATTTAGAATTAGCCCGTCCTCATAATGGAGGATTCGTTCCAAGACAAGCCCTGGTTGCTTGTTGGTATCAACAGTACCTGCTCTATGTGCTTGTCGATGTTGATATTCTTTTTCCACCTCTTTTGTGTACGACTGTTCTCTTCTGTCCTCCATCTCAGGTCAGTTGTTACAATTTCTCATTTCTCTATCCGACCTGTTTCCAATCTTTGGGTTCTCAGGTGACCCCGGGTTCCTTCCTTGCACTTTGTGTTCACTCTTCTGTACCCTGTCTTTTTTATCAGTTGTTTTTCTCAATTGTTCTTTTTGTATTTGGGTGTTCGGTGTTCTTCCACTTTCTCTTCGTTTCTCCTTTTCATTAAATGTTGCCGTTACTGTTGAAGTATCACTCTCGGTGTCGTCTGTGTTCTCTTCGCTCATGGACTCGTCAGCCTCTATGTTTGTATCTTCATGTGCTCTTGTCCCCTGTTTCTCTTCAACATCTGATACCGTGCATGTCGAGAGGTCCAGAAGGTCATCTTCAGAGGATTAATCGTCTCCAGATTCAAGTATCACCTGTTCTTCAATGTTCTGTTCTAGTCTGACCTTTTTCTTGTTGTTTATCAACTGGTCTATTATGCTCAGCTGTTCTTTTTGTATTGTCAAACTTTTGATAAATGCACACTTTTACTGCTGCTGGGTGTTTTTGATGGCGGTTGGTTATTTTGTTTTTTTGTTGTAACACTATTCTTTTGGCTCCCACCTGTTTTACTTTCTGCGGTCCCGTTTTTCTTCAATTTTGTTTGGCTTTCCTGTTTTTTTTCTCCTGTATTTGTGTCTCTTTTTTTGAAAATCTCACAGACATTCCCATTCTTCTTTTCTTTCTCCAGGCACTTGTCCATGTTTTTAGGTTCCTCTATACCTATTGTTATTATTTGACTAGTTATTGCCACCTGCGTCTGTCTCATGTTGTTTTGGCAGTCGCTGGCGGATTTGTTTGGGGATCTTTCCCTTGCCATGATCTCGGATGACCTTGCTGACTCTGTTGAAGAACTTAAGATGTTGGATTGTCTCTTTGGTTCTTCTCCCGCTGTTCCCTTGCTGGTTATTTCTTCAGTTGCTAGGATTCTGTCTTCACTTTGTTTTATCTCCGCCTTTTCTTCACTTTGGGCGACGGAATTTCTCGTTGAAGCCTCACTCTGTATTTTTCTGGTTTCTTGCGTCCTTGCCAATACTGCTGGCGGTCTCCCGCCTTTATGTTCTAGCTCATTTGTTCTTGGATCCTTTGTGTTTTCTGCTACGGTGGTTACTCCTTGTGCAAATCACTGTACTGTGTTCTTTGCTTATAGAATCCTTTCCTTTTGGGTTCAGCCTCCCTAGTTTTCTCTCTTTTAGGATAGGCTCAATTATGTCATGCAATAGTTGGGTAACATTTGCTGTACTATTGTCCAGATTGTTTTGGATTGCTGATATGAACTCTTCCACAAATATTGTTTTTGTGTGAACCATTGCAAGTATTGTTGAATGATCTCTTAGGGTGTCCGCAATGTCCTCGTACAGTTTCATGAAAGGGGCTAGGATTCCTGACAATGTCGTTACCATTAGGAAGTTTTCTTCCTCTGTTCGACCCGGTTTCACTGGGTACTCATTTTCCGCTGGGTTTGAGGATGTGGTCTGCATCGTTTGCTCTTGGTTAACGACGTTACCAATTGTTCCTCTCCACTTATCGCGTTGTATTGTTCCTGTTGTCTTTCCTCTTATGGCATTCTCTATGTCAGTTGACGTCTCCAGCAGTACTGCATCTGATATTTCTACTCCGGTTGTTCTTTTTATTTGGAGTGGATTGTCCGGTCTTCCACTGCCAAAGGTGAAGCTTGATGTTGGCAGAGCTTTTGTTAAGAGTGATGATTTTCCTCCATATGTAGTGTTTGAGACTATAGGCACCCGAGTGACTAGGTTTGCTGGCGCTGGTCCTGCCGTGAAGGGTCTCCATGTAACGGTACTGGCGGCTCCTTCCTTTTCGTTATTCGGGTATTTAGTCCTTTTGACTGTATCTGGCTGAGGGACTGACCGGAAGCCTCAGTTTTAACCCTTCATCACCTTGGCCCTCATTACGACCCTTGCGGAAAGTGACTGACCGGAGCGCCACAGCGTAAATAGCGTTTCCGCCATTGCACGAAGGAGCAAAGTGCGGCCCATTCCGACCCATCGGGCACAAGCACCACGCCACGGCGGAAGTGCAAAGTCCGCGATGGCGGAAATGACCCCAAAACGGCCCACACCGCCGCCGTACGGCGCCCTAGGTGCAATACCGCCACCCCTCTTAGCGGTCACCGCAGTGTGCGCCTACCGGAAAGTACGGTGACCGGAAATATACGGAAACGGAAGTTAAAACATGGGCCCGGAACGGGAAACATCCCGGCGTACACCTATAAAACCACTAAAACCACACAACCACTAAAATCACTACCCTGAAACACACCCCAACCCGTCACCCACCCTAGCGAAACCAAGACAAATGGGAAAAGTAGCGAAGAAAGCGTGCGACCGCAAGCGGCAGGTCCACTTCTCCCGTGAGGAACTCACCGTGCTAACAGAGACCCTCCAGGAGAATGCTGCCGTCGTCTTCTCCACGCAAATGACCAGAACGGCACTCGCAAACAAGAAGACCATATGGGCTCTGGTGGCACAGCGGGTAAGTGCGGTGGGGACCGCACCCCGCACCCCACAGCAATGCCGCAAGCGATGGGACGACCTGCGGATACGCGTCCGCAGCATACTCTCTGCCAACCGCAACATTGCCACAGCCACCGGGGGAGGTCCTGAATCACCCATCAAGTTGACCCCCTGGGAAGAAATCTGTGCCTCCACCATCGGAATGGAGAGCATAGAGGGAGTCGGAGGGATGGAGAAAGGAGTGCAGACATCCGAAGATTCAGGTAGGTGGGCCAGATAAAACAATGCCAAATCCACACAGTCCATCCATGTGAAGTACCATGCGTCCACATAGTGCAACAGAAACACATGTCCAGGAGAACGTCCACACACATCGGCCTGATAGCGCACGTTAAAACCCACAATAAATACATAAATAATTAAAAACCCCTAATACACGCACTACACGTGCAGCAGGCACACCCAAACTGCAGGCTGCCAAACAACTGCACCCTCACTCCACACACAAATCAAAGCACCTCCAAGGACCCGACCCAAATCACCCTCAGGTACCACCCCAATGCATGTGATACAATGCCATTCCAATTCCCACAGACCCATCAATAACCCTCGCCCTCCTTTACTCCACCACAGGGTCCGATCCAAACGACGAGCTACAGGACACCCCTACCAGCACACCTGCAAAGAGGGCCAAGACCAACGGCCAGAGACCCTCCACCTCAGCTGCACGCATCAAGACACGGCAGCAGCACAAATCAGGTTGCAGCACAGAGGAGGGAACATCAACAGGCACCCCAGCAGCCAGCATGCCCACAACACCACCACCACAGGTCCCCCCAATGGATGCCACAGAAGGCACTGCCTCTGGTGGCAGCAGCACCATAGGTGACACCCCATTGATGGCAGCATGCTCGGACACAGAAAACGGGGATGTCGAAGTCAGATCCATCCATGACCTGTCCCAATCCCCCTGTCTGTCCCATCCCGTACAACATGAGGATACCACGCAGGGGCACCCACAAGACGACGACTGGCCATCCCCCACAAGCCCTGTGGCAAGGCAACATGAGGACAACAGCCCCTCTGTGACACCCCCGCAAATGGCCATGGCCCAGCAGAGGCAACAGTCCCTCGACCAGGTAATCGTACAACAGCAGCAACTGGCCACACTCCTCAAGGACCATGCCGATGAATGTGGGGGCACTAAGGCAGACATAGAAACATCAACTGAGACACTTAGGGCAGAAATGGAGAGAGGTACAGAGACGCTAAGGGCACAAATGGAGAGTAGCACCGAGAGCCTGAGAGTCCAAATGGAGAGTAGCACCGAGAGCCTGAGAGTCCAAATGGAGAGTAGCACCGAGAGCCTGAGAGTCCAAATGGAGAGAAGCACCGAGAGCCTGAGGGGGGAACTACATGCGACGTCCAAAGACGTATGTGCCGAACTTGCCGCAGTGCGCCGTGTGCTCACTGAGCTCTCGCAAACCCTTAGGGACATGCATGGACGTGAGCAGGCAGACACATCATCCGTTGCAAGTTCCGTCCAGGGCAGCCCCCAACGTAGATCTGGAAGGAACCTGCGCTCCACAGGCAGGGGTGCCCCTGATACCCGCAGAGGGGGCTTGCAATAGCGACAGCCCACTGACAATGAGCATCTTTGGACACTGGTGTTCGGGGGGGAGGTAGGAGGGTGGAGGGGGTGTGTTGGGCTCACTTGGGTGGCGGGTCGATAGGGTGTTCAACATGACATCACATATGCCATAAAAAGTGCACGATCAACCAATGAGATGTGTGGACATTGATCTTTGTGTACTAGGCCATCATAGGCGTACAGTCCATATTGTGCATGTCCCAGACACACACAGTGCCACGAGTCCCGTGTCCATGTATCAGCCACCAGGCGTGAGTGCTAGAAGCATACATCAATGAGATGCTGACGAATGTCACGGGCCTCCGGTGCCTCGCAGACTCCATGAGGTGCTGCCACATCCCCACCCTCATCATGACCATCATCAGGTGCTTGCAGTTCTGCGTCGGGGGCATGGGCACATTTCTACGTACGCACATGTTGTGGAGCATGACACATGCCATGACCATCTTTGCAACCTTCTCATGGCGGTACAGGAGTGCCCCGCCAGACCTGCTGAGGCAGCGGAAACGAGTCTTCAGTAGGCCGAATGCCTGTTCAATGACTACACGGGTACGTGAGTGGGCATGGTTGTAGTCCTCCTCATGCTGGTCCCGTGGGTTCCGGACTGGTGTGAGGAGCCATCTCTTCAGTGGATATCCAGCATCACCTGTATGTGGACGAGAAACGTATGATGTGGAATGCCATTGCTACGTACGCACACCCCCGCCCCTTCCTGCCAGGTCATTGC
This sequence comes from Ambystoma mexicanum, assembly GCF_040938575.1. NCBI lineage: Eukaryota > Metazoa > Chordata > Amphibia > Caudata > Ambystomatidae > Ambystoma > Ambystoma mexicanum. The sequence continues at coordinate 1,080,493,805 of NC_090932.1, forward strand.
CAAATCACATACCCCACATAATCATGCATGTAATGAGACTCACCGAGTAGCCAGGATCTGTTCCCTGCGTGTCGCTCCATGTAGCGTGGTATTGTAGAGTTCCTCAAGACCATAGAATCATGGGTTGATCCAGGGAATCGGGCACAACAATGTGTAATGATCCTGTTGGAGTCACACACCATCTGTACATTCAGGGAATGAAATTGTTTTCGGTTGCGGTACTGGGCCTCCATGGCATGTGGGACGACCAATTCCACATGGGTGCAGTCGATGGCACCAATGCAACCCGGTATGCCGGCAAGTGCATGGAATCCCACTTTTGTGTTGGTAATTTCCTGCTCCGAGCGTGGTAGAGAGATGTAGTCGTCTGCGTGCTGCAGGAGGGCATCGAGCACTTGAAATAGTGTCCGTGAGAACAGTGGCTGAGAAATGCCATGCAACTGTCCGACTGTGTGCTGGTAGGTGCCTGTGGCCAGGAAGTGGAGTACAGACACCACCTTCAGTAGGGGTGGGATGGCGGTTGGGCTATCTATCATGCTGACAAGGTCAGCCTGTGTCATGTCCACAATGGCGGCTATGGTGTCCCGGTCCAAACGGTAGAGGGTGTGGATCTGCTCAGCAGTGAGGTCGAACGGATGTGCTCGGAGGCGTGGGATTGCGGGCTGCCTGCGTGGTGGTAGTGGCTGTGCTGGCGGCCCTTGCTGGCCCTGCCTTGGCCTCCTCCTCCTCCTGCGTCTCCTCCGTGCGGCCGGTTGTAGTTGGTGTTCGTCTTCTTCTTGGAGTTGGAGTAGTTGCAGTGCTATCAGGTCCCCCAGGGCCAACATCGCGAGTCCTGCCGGTAGCATTTCGGTGTGGTTGTGGGAGGAGACTGGCTGTGCAATTTATGTGTTTTCAGGCTGTATGGCCTCCACCTGTGGTGATTCATTCCACCTGTGCAAACTGCTCTCCCCTTTGGCCGAGCACGTCCCGCGCACAACGCTGCAAATCGGGGAATGGCATCTTGCTATTGCAATCATGTATTTGTACCCGATGGCCGTGTAACATTGGTTGACATGTTCATTCTGCTGTGGTCCCATTGTTGCACATACTATCTGTGCAGTCGCGAACAGACTTGTGAAGGGTCAGTGGAACGTAGTACTCGAGTAACGGTGGGCCCTCATGCATCACTGTACCGAGTTGCAACGACGGGCGGGGCGTCCCATTTGTGGGTGAAGGCAGTTGCCATTTTCACACACAGCCGCACTCGATGGAATAATTAGTGATTTCAAACGGCCACAGATGCCTTTTCGGCGTGATGTTGCAAATGAGGAATTCGAAGGGCGGCGCTTTCGGTTTCCAGCTAGCGGCGAGGAGATGCCCACAGGTCTGACTGCAAATATAACGTTCTATTGTTCAATGTCCTTGAGACAGGGCCCATGGCGAGGAAGCAATGATTGATATGAATAGTTTGGGATGCGCAATTGCTACGTGGGCGATGAGGCCGGACGTTCCCAAATACATGTTACTTCACTACACTGGAATTACGGGCTGGGGCACTGTGGATTTTGCAGGCTGCATAACGCACAGACTCAATGGATGTTTCTAATGTTATGTGAGTAATTATTCAGGCGTTTTGATCCCGGGATGAGGGAATGATGAATGGATGCATGGGCAGGTGATTTGATACAGAGTTTGCCATGTACAGGGCTTCTTGGGATCTATCCGCCTCCCCTACGCTATGTGATGCAGGGCTGCCATAGTGGGACCATCGTCTATCTGGCCTTGTTGAGCCCTCCCTGTCTCGACGCGCCCTCAGACACTTGTGCCCATGCACGTTAACATTCCCATCTGATGGATTCTGTTTTGACAGACGCATGCACAGGTACACTCGTTTGTGATGGTGTTTGCACCTCGATATAGATGGTTATGAGTCGCAAGTGGTTTTGGGGTGGTGATGATCCTTTGGAGTGGGCTAGCATGCATATGGCTGTGGATTTCGTGTGATCATTGAAGTGAGTTGTTGGAATGTGGTTCTGATGGCCATTCTGTTCTTTTTCTTTTCTTTTGGTTGACAGGTATCTCCTCCCCTTTTGCCACTGCCATCTGTATGCCACTCCTGCAGATGGCTTTTACTCCCGACACCTGCTGCTTCGTGTTAATCAGTGGAGCAGCATTACGATCTTATGGGACGATCGCCAATGGCCCACATGCCCTTACGCAGTACTGGTGGCTCGGAGCAACATTTCGGCCTTTCAGCTGGACTAGTGCCTCCCCATTGGGACGGCCCTGCGGTTCTGTGCGCTTCCATGTTGCCTTTTCGTACGTGAATGTGGCTCTGTGTACCATGAGGGAACAGGGCGACACACAAGTAGTGGCTGGTCATTTCTTGCGGATGCAGCCCACAATGGTGCTTAGTGTTTTGGAGTTCATGGCCTGATGGCTGTATGCGCTTGGTGACTTTGATGTGCATTAAATTTCTATTCTGATTTGGCCCGTGTAGCGTTTTTCTTTGCAAGTGATGTGGCATATGTCTATTTGGGGGGCGATGTATTGTGAGGAGATCTGCATTGGGTTCCAGCTTCGGAGTTTAGTTGCGTGGTACTGTACTGGGCGCGTTTGCCTACTAAGCCCGTGAGGTCAGGGATGGGGGCTGCCAATATGACAGTTTGAATGTTGTCATGCTCAGGGGCGGGGGATTGGGTTTTGTGTAACAGATGCCGGTCAGCCAGGTGGACTGGTGGAATGATGTGATTCTCGGAATATTGCTGGTCACAGGTGCCTGTGTTTGCGTGCGTTTCTTGGTGGGGAACTGTGGTCATGTCCATTGGGATGGCTTCTGTATTCGTGCCATCTGTGCCCTGCAGCTCCCATTGGCCCCTCTTGTGTTTCTTTTGTTCGTTGCCATGCATGGGTGACTTGTACATTTCACTGGTTGCATTGTGACTTCATTGCACCTACGGGGAGTTGTACTTTGTGGGCAGGGAGCGGTGTACAGGCACTCAGTGGGGCCGTTTACGGTTGATTCGCGATGCCGTACTTCTCACCATGGCGGAATGGTACATTACGCCATGCCTGATGGCGTTAGGTACATGTCCGCTAGGGTCGGAATTGGCGTACCCTTGCGCCATGGTGGTGTTTGCGGTTTCGCATGGCGCGCGCGCGCGTGCTTGGTGCAGTTAGCGTTGGCGTTCACTACGGTGTCGCTAATGGCTTCGTACTTTGCGGTGACGGGTCATAGTCGCACCGAGCGCTATTCGATGGCGGTATTGCATTTCCGCCATCGTTTTCCGATTTCCGCAAGGGTCGTAATGAGGGCCCTTGTGTCTTTGCCGGCTCCCTTGACAACCCTTCGTCCTCTGCCATGTAATTGGAATTTTCCCTTTTCAGGGCATTCGATTTGTAAGGCTCCATGTTTGTTAAAGGCATCGGTTTGTCTGCCGTGTTTAATTCCGTAGCTAGGCTTTCATTGCTACCTGTCCTCTGTTCCTTTGGACTTTCCCGGTGCTCAATAGTTGGTGAGTCAGTTAATATTTAGTCCGGTGAGCTGACCAGGTTTTGTGTCAGGTCTTCCGTTTTCTTATGTGCAGTCATTTGCTGTGCCTGCTTTGACAGGTGCTGTTCATCTGTCTGTAAATTGCCTGCAACAATTTCTGTTTCGTCCATGGCTGGCTCCGTGAATATGGGTATTTCCCTGCTACTCTGTGCACCCAATCGATTATCTATGTATTGAGCTGTGCTTGCTCCAATCTTTACTTGTATATTAAAAGGGCACGAATTTTGGTTGGCCTGCGAGTCCAGGGCGGCCGTCTGTAGCTCTGCCTCCGCTGCCCAAGAGGGCATGGAGCAGGTTATGTCTGGACCCTCTTCTATTCCCTCCTCCCCTCTGTCCTGTTCAAGTTCTCTCCTTAAGAACATCATTTCCTTGTACAATGTTTGTTGGTCGAGTTGAATCTGGTAAATAGTTCTTACCTTCTTGTTTTAGAGCACTTTAGATGACACAATAACGGCTGGCACTCCGCTCACCGCCCGCTGCCTGACACCGGACACTCAGACACACTCCGCTATGCTCGGCTTTGCTTTGCTTCCGGTTTATGAAAGCAGGCGGGCGTAGGGAGGTGGAGCGTTCGCCAGTGATGGCGGAAAGCGAAGGCAGAATCCTTTTCCTAGTGACTGAAAGCAGACTCCACGTAGTTCACCGCTTCCAATTTCAAAGTTCTCCCGTGACTTGGGACACAATCTGATTCTCGCTACGATCCAGCAGTCTGTGCAGCCACACCGGACCCTCAGACACACTCCGATGTGACATATAGGCTCTTCCTCACCTTTGCCATTAAGCTCTGATCGTTTTCCTACTATCTCAGTGTCATAGGCATCTGCCTGCACTATGAAAGGTCTCTTCCAATCAGGTGCCCTTAAACCAGGGGCCTGGTCTAGGGATTCTTTCAGGCCAACAAAGGCCTTCTCACACTCCAGTGTCCATACAAATTATTTTGGTCCCCATTAAGTAGTAAGGGCAGTCAGAGGGACAGCTAAATTGCTATAGTCTGCCACTTCGCTCCTGTGACTCCCATTGAGACCCAGGGAAGTTCCCACTTGGGTTTTGGTAGTGGGGGTGGCCCAGTTCTGTACAAGAGATACTTCACTGACGAGAGGTTGCATCTTGCCTCCGCTTACACCAGTGTTATGTCCAAGGAAGGCCCATGGCTCCTGTTCAGTTTGACACTTAGTTCCTTCAAAGTGGGGTTAGAATCCACATATCATCCAGATATGTATTGCTGAGAACATTTCTCCCATTCAGAACAGAATCTAATCTCCTTTGACAGGTCTCAGTCGCTGCCACTTATTCAGAAGTCAATGCACTTCTGTATATGCACGTTATGAATGTCATAGCATATCAAATCATATTATACACTGAAGTAAGTCTCTGAAAAGGCTGAAACTGCTGTCTCCTCCTTAGCATAGACTGACAGGGATATGTTTCCATACCCTTCCGAGAGATCAAACATGCTACTGCATTCTTCAGTACAGAGCTGATCCACCAAGTTGGTACCTCCTGATGGGGAGTGTGCATCGGTCTTGGAGACAGCTTACATAGCCCTAGTGTCCATACAGAATCCCAGAATTAATGTACCTGTATGTTTCTCCAGATCCTTGGAACTGGTCTCAGGGCAGCTAGAAGTCTCAAGCACTCCTTGTTACAAAACAGAGTTGATCTCACACCAACTGTTGGAACCTCTTGTTTGTGGGTCTGAACCACCACAACAACCAAACCTGGTGGGTTCACCACTCCCTATAGTACAGTCTAGTTCACACCAATCTGTTATAGTGGGTTTCAGTGAAAACAAGGGGGGAGATTGCTTCAGCAAAATCTCTACCTCACCTTGCTGAATTGGGGCTAGGTAAGGAGGCACTAGATCATCCTCACTGAAACCATTAGAAGGTATGCTCTGGCACTGGACAGGGAGACCCACATATGTCTCTTGTCCCCTTTCTGCAGCCATAAGCAGGGCCCCAATTCTATCTATCAAGACAGAATCTTTCACACTCATCATAGGGACCTCTATGGCAGCCTTTCCAGGTCTACCAATGCCTTCTCAATAGTTTACCTTGCTAAATTGTGAAACTTGGCAAGTCCCATACCACACACATGTGTTTCGTGGATTTAGGAAACAAGTTTGACAGGAGAAGGTCCCAATTCTTTCTCTGTGGCTCTCTAAGGGCTCCAGTCGAACTTATGAGAGATCTGACAAGTCTCTCATTCAGACCACTCTCCTGTCAATGGCCCTCATTACAACACCGGCGCTAAACCATGGCTCTATTAGGTTGGCGCGGCGGTATTTCCCCATTTCACCATGGCCCTTCCCCATTCCCATTTTTGCCCCATGGGGCTGAATGGGAATGGGGAAGGCGGCAATTACGGTACCGCAAATTGCAGTACCGTAATTGCCTGCGAGGTCCCTTTGCGGGTCCCTACTTTAACCGATGGTCCAGGCCAGCTGTTCAGGTCGGGTCCCGCAAAGGGACCTCATAGTATGGTGCTAAGTGGTTAACGGCGGCGCAGTCTTTTACGGCGCCGTTAACCACTTAGCGCCTGGGTCGTAATGAGGCCCAATGACAGTTAAGTGACACTTGATAGGTCACTACACCCTCCTTCCACTGGGTCTGACCATTACTGTGTACAGCAGAGGAGCTACTTCTGGGGCTGTCACTCAGTAAGGTGTCAATGACTGGCTTGGCAGTCATTCTCTGTGGATGGACACAAAGACATACGCTGTTGTCATCAGCAACCACCACTTGCAACCTTATGACTGAGGTCTCCAGAAAAACAGGTGTAGGGAAGGCATGGTATCACAAGTATGACACTGACACAATGGATACAATTTGTAAAACCTTTATTCAAAATGTTGGGGTCGGAGAAAATCCTATTTTACCCTATGACTAAGACAGGAGTAGTATTGACCATCAAACAATAAACAAAATAGTACTAGTGGAGTCCGTCAAATCAAAATGACCTATGCTAACAAAAACCTAATGCCTGCCCTATCTCTTGTACAATAGTGTAAAAAGGAGAAATGTATGCAAAGGAAAAATCAGTGTTCAAAAGAATAAAGGTAGTTCAACCAGCTCTCCTCCTCATGTTAAACCTCGCGGAGTAGGGCTATCCTTGTAGGCAGTATGACACACTCTGGCTCCGTTTCTAACACTCTAAGCAGTTCCAAACCGTGTATTGAGGCCCGCCTGGCCTTCCACGATAAAGGGGGTCATTACGGGATTGGAAGTAAAAAACAGTTTTTACCGGCATGGAGCAAATACTGTGTCCATGTAGTAAAGGGGCCGCTAACAGTGGGCTATTACGAGTACGCGGGCACGAGCATAGTGGCATGCCGGTATCGACAGTACCGGCATGCTCCAAAAGTCCCAAAAATGGCCCTTAGCGGCATCATAGAAAGCGCAGACAGCACTACCGCCACCGTCCACCCCTAAATAACGTGGCCGGCATCAATGGATACGGCATTAGCGGTGCCCGCTAATAAAGCGGAACCGGAAGTAGCGTCATCGCGCCAGAACAGGAAAGGGCAGAGCGGCCATCTTGAAAAACACAATCCATTGCCATCCTCACTACACAGGACCTGGGGCCTCATTGCGACAGCAGAAATACAGCATCACCACCAGCATCTTGGCTAAGCCAGTCAAAAAAGGTGCAGCCCGGGAGCATAAACAACGCTTCACGGAGGTCGAGCTTACAATACTCGCTGAGACACTGGCAGAAAATGCTGAGGTTGTCTTTGCCAACAACCTCAAGAGAGAAGCACAGATTCAAGAGATCTGGCAACTTGTTGTCCAAAAAGTGAGTGCAGTCGGGAACACCCCCTGCACAGTTAAGGATGTGCGCAAGAGATGGGACGACCTGCGCCTCAGAGTCCGAAGCATAATGTGGGTCAACCGGAGCCAAGGCCTGCCTACTGGTGGTGGCCCTAGCTCCCCTATCAAACTAAGCCGGTGGGAGGAAATCTGCGCCAGCACCATTGGCATTGAGGCGATTGAAGGTGTGGGGGAGATGGAACGTGGCGCCACATCATCGGCAGATGGAGGTGAGTGCCCTAAGAAAACACTATAATGCATTGTATGATGATAGTCCACCAATTTGACCGTGCCATGAGGCAATGCATGGGCCAATACAGACACATTGACACATCCCTGCCTAGATGCCGTCCTCAGCACTGACACATCCACATGCATGCAGCATGCCAATGCCATACCTGGCACACACCCCACACACATGGAAACGGCATTAGTCACACTGCACGCAGTCCACAACATAAATGCATGTCACACAGAATACACCACCTCAAACATGTGTGACCCTGACGGATACCTGCATGCTCCACCCATATAGCAAGCAACCCGATTGTGAAAACTTCAATACCTATTCCGCTCTAATGTGTAGAACAGCAATAATACCAATGTCTGAATGATGCTTGTAGAACCATCACTGATGCCGTCCCTCTCTCGGTCCCCCACAGTTTCAGATCCTGACAGAGAGGCCCGGACTCAGCGGCACAGGCACCAACTCCCCGGAAGAGGGCCAGGGCCAGGGAGGAAGGCAACAGGCCTTCAACATCAAAAGGGCCAGGCAAGCCACGACGGGCACATAAGGGGAAGGCACCAGAGGATGCCGCATCACTGGTGTGGCTAAGGGCCACTACTACAGCTACAGTCCTCACAACATCTGTGTCGCCTGCACAAGAGACAGTGGCCGATGGTGCCCTCTCAGCTGCGAACAGCTCTGTTGGGGAGGCGGCAACCATGGCACCCCAGACGGACAAGGATGTGCAGAGCTAAGGCCAGGTGTGTGTCCCTGTGGGGGATGACACATCAGACATACCTGCCACACCCAGTCCCCCACCATCACCACAGGTCACACCATTGTATTCCACCTATGACAGCACACAGGAGCAGTCTGGAGGGGAGCCAGGTCAAGGGCGCATGATCCCCACAGAGGACACACGAATTTGCAAATTTGACACATGCAGCATCCACCTCCACTGGTGTCCGGGAAAGGGGATCAGCAAATGGAACATACTGTGCAGTGCCTAGAGGAGCTGACAGATCTAGTCAGGCAGTTTGTTTCCGACAGTGCCCAGACAAGGCAGGAGGGGTGGGACAACACTGCGTCCCTGAGACAGGCAATTGAGGCCAGTACCACACGTATCTGCGAGGAGGTGTCTGCTCTGAGGCAGGTCCATTGCCGCATAGTGTATGCCATGGAGGCAGAGCGTCCTGCACCGAGACAGGAGCAAGCGGGCACGGCATCATCATGTAGCTGAACTCAGACCAGCCCCCTTCGCAGGTCTGCATGCACCATGCGCGATTGGACGTGCTGCACTCAGATGCAGGAAGTGGACAGCAGTAGATGGGGCAGCCTGATAAAGGCAATTGACGCAGTAACCTGCAGCATTTGCTTGGACACCATGTGTGGGGTAGTTGTGGGGGGAGGGGTAGGGGGAAGAGGGTGTGTGGGGGAGTTGTGGGGGAAGGGGTAGGGGGAGAGGGTGTGTGGGGGAGTTGTGGGGGAAGGCTGAGGGGGGAGAGGGTGTGTGGGGAAGTTATGGGGGAGGGGAAGGGGGAGACAGTGTGTTTGAGGTGGAGGGTATAAGCACTTTGTACTATTTAACAGTTTAATACACCCATTGTGTAGCAGAAAAAATACTTGAATGGACATTCCTCATTGCATATGTATCGTTTATTGGTCTACATTGCATAGTGTACATGTACTCACACACCCAGTGCCCTCTGTCCCACTTTCATGGCACCCTCTGCACCCATGTTTATCAGAAATATTGTGCAATCACAGAGTGGTGCACAGCACGTCCCTCCTGTGCATCGGCACAACGAGGATGTGTGCCCACATCTTCTTCATCTACTTCTTCATCACCTGGTGGTTGCAGTTCAATATCAGGGGGCAGGGGTGCGTTCCGTCGGATACACATGTTGTGCAGCATGACACATGCCATGATGATCTTGGTCACCTTCTCATGGCTGTAGAGGAGTTCCCCACCCGACCGGCTAAGGCAGCGAAAACGTGCCTTCAAAGGCCTGCTCGATGACCACACGGGTATGGGAACGATAGTAGTCCTCCTTGTTCCTGTTCTACGGGTTTCGGACAGGGGTGAGGAGCCATGGCTTCAAGAGATAGCCACTATCACCTGCATGGGAGCAAAAGAAGGTATATGTTAGTCAATTCATGATGGACAGCTGTACTTATCACATATGCCTGCAGATATTTGTTGGCCACATGCACATGTACCTGGTTGTATGCACACATTTTTCCTTGCCTCAATGTGTGCTGTCTCATGGTCTTATGGTGTGGATTGCATCTTCAAGATGATACATGGTGTACACTGCCTTGAGGATGCTCATGCATTGTGGACGCATACCGCAGTGTTTGTGTTCTATATGTGATGTGTAGTGTTCTGTATGATTTTCTTACTGGCAGCGTTGGCAGTATTCTCTGCATTATTTACCATTCAGCGCTGATTATTCCCATGGTGACATGCTGCACTACTGTGGTGGTGACCCTGTGACAAGCAGTGGATTCCCTTGGTGGTTTCGTTTTGTGCACTCTCATGGATGCTTGTCCTGTGTGGTGATTTGCTGCAGACATTTACATTGTGAATACTCAGAGCATGTTGCTGGATTGTGTTACAGAGGGTGTGGTCCGATGATTGGTGGTGCTCGTGTTGTGGGATGTGGGGTGGTTTAAAGTTTGCCATGTTATGATAGGTGTGCAGCTTACTTCATTGCTATGTGAATTGGTGGTCATGTTCGGTTTGGGATGCTTAGGGGCACAGCGTTTTTGGATGTGGACATCGTGCTGTCACCACAACAATGACACCATGGTGGTGTGTGCCACTCTCCCCCCATTTCACTGCCATGTGCCTGTCATACAACTTACCAAGCAGCAAGGCACGTCGTCCTGCATGTCGCTCCATGTAGCGTGGTAGCATGGAGTTCCGCAGGACTATTGAGTCATGAGTTGATCCGGGAAATCGGGCACAACAATGTGTGATGATCTTGCTGGAGTCACATACCATCTGTACATTGATGGAGGGATATAGCTTACGATTGCAGTACGCCACCTATGTTCCATGCGGGACCACCAATTCCACATGGGTGCAGTCAAGTGCACCAATACAATTTGGCATGCCTGCCAGTGCATGGAAGCCAACTTTAGTGTCAAAGATCTCCTGGGCAGACCGTGGTAGGGATATGTAGTCCCTTATGTGCTTCAGGAGGGCATCCAGCACTTGGTTCAGCATGCAAGAAAATAATGGTTGTGATATGCCATGCATGTGCCCCACTGTGTGCTGGTAGGTGCCTGTGGCCAGGAAGTGGAGCACAGATACTACCTTCAGTAGAGGTGGGATGGCGGTGCGTATTTCAATCAGGCTGACATGTATCATGTCCACAATGGTGGTGATGGTGTTCCTGTCCAGACGGTACAGGGTGTGGATCTGCTCAGGGGTTAGGTTGAATGGACTGGCTCTGATGCAAGGGATTGGGGGCTGCCTGCGTGGTACCACTGGCTGCACTAGTGGGGCTTGCTGGGCCAGTCTCACCCTCCTTATCCTCCTGCGTCTCCTCTGTGGCGCCTGTTGTTGTTGCTGGTGTAGCAATGCAAGCATGTCCTCCAGCCCCAGTATTGCTACTACAAGTGGAATCATTTTGGTGTGGTGAGGGGTGTGGTGTGTGGGTGTGCTCCTTTTGTGCTGGGCCAGACTCCATTGCCACCACCTGTGCTGGTTGTGTGCACCTGTGGCAGTTGGGAACACTGCACATTGCTGTTTATGGGTGGTTCGCGATGCCGGTATTGCTGGCATCCCAGTATGCCTCATTACCGCCTTCATGATGCAGGTATTTGCATGTCCGCCTGACTTGTGATGTCCTCCTGTTAGCGCCATCCCACCATTGCTGGGCCCAAGGCCCGCGTGCCCGTGCGCATGCCAGTATGTGGGAGCGCGCTATCAGCGGTGGCGCTAATACCAGCTTGTTGAGTCGGAATAGTCCGGAGCGTTATGCAGTGCCGGTAATCCCTTACCGGCATCGTTTTTCCATTACCTCCAATGTCGTAATGACCCCCAAAGTCTTTTTCTTGACTTTTCAAAATAGTTTTTCCAACATAAAGTTCACAAAGGTCCCCTCTGCCAGCCTCAGACCTTACAGCACACAGTTTACGTGGGTCCCCCTCTGTTGGGATCAGATCTCTCATGTCACAGTTCAACACAAACTTGCCGGGGGGCTCACTCCCCAAACTTATTGTACTTCGGGTCTTCCTCAGTCGGGCTCGATCCCCTTCCAAATGTCGAAGACTTTCAAATGTGCGTGGTTCTCTTTACAGACCACCGCAGGACCACTTCGACGCAAAGTTCACGTTTACTCTTGCTTAATTCACTTTTACTTTTGGTTTGCTTTTTAAGTTTCAAACAATATACCTTTCACAGAGACTTTCTAATGGGCTACTTCCTTTCGCCGGACCACTCTGTTACTTAGTATCTCTTATTTTACAGCTGCTTTTTACTTCAAAGCTAATTCACAGGTCTGCCTTTCTTCGTGCCTCTTCCACACGCATGCAGCCTCCACTTGTGATATAGTGTTGCTGCTTTATTCGCTTTAACACACACGTGTCTCTCAGGTCGCTTGGCAGGTCCCCGGCTGTGTGCACTTCTTTCTTGTTTTGCTATGTCGAATTCACGAGTCAAGGTTAGTACCACAGGCTTGGCCTCGCCTCCCCAACTCTGCCGTTCACCTGGGAGGGTATCTTTGAAACACAATGCATTCTTCACTTGTGGGATCTGGCCTTCTCCACGTGTCTTTCATGGTCTGTTCGAAGCAACGGCCTCCAGTAGGGAACCCTTGGGGTTTTCATCCCGCTGCTTTCGTCCCTTGGTCCAATGCTCTGCTCCAGTAGGTGTGCCTTTATCCCGGAAGTTCTGCTCGTACTCGTGTTCTAGCTTGCTCAGAGTGTGTCTTTAGGTGTTGCCTTTTATTCTTGTGAGGAGAGCTAACTGGTATCAGGTGTGTGCACTAAGTGTAAAGTGCCTGACTTTGCCTGACCCGATTAATGGGACATGTCCAGTACGATGCGATAGAGTTAGTCTGGTTACTATCAGTCACCCTCTTCCTCGGCCCAGTGTTTGTGTAAAAAGGGCAGGGGTAGTTGAGACTTTTGAAAATCCTATGAAATAGGATGGGGTAAATGAACAAAAAAGGGGGGAATACCGCATCTCACCATCAGCTGTCTCACCCCACTCCTCGAAGACCCCTCACCTGTGTGATCCTCTCGCACTGGTACACCCCCATTGTCTGGATCCAAAGGCGATGGCCTTGCCCTGGCCACCTGAGAGAGAGATCCCGAGGACTAGCGCGTGAGACACCCTATGGTTCCTCACACAGGGCTAACTAAATTAGGCCTTGCGTCTGGTAAACATCCGTTTACTCCTAAAGGTGTCATACGCCAACTGTTCTCTCTGGTGACCCACCTTCCTGCTGTTTTTCTTGCTTCACTGGAGGGGAACCCTCCCATTTGAAGCAGGCCGTTCATGATGGTTTCCTCTTCCGTTGACCCACACTTCTCTCTCCCCTAGTGACCTCCTCTTCTAGCAAGCTGGGCAGTTCAGGAGTCCCATAGTATCCAAGATTTTCTGGTTGTCCTTCTTTCTTTCAAGCAGCTTGGATTAGGGACACTACCAACTACCTCAACAGATATTGTAGGTAGGACAGGGGGAATACGCTCTTTCCCTCTGCCTCTTTGACAGACTCCTCTGGCCATGTGTTTGCCTTAGGCCTAGGCTTTCTCTTAGGCTTGGCTAAGAGCGCCTGAGTCTGAGATCTAGTGCTCTGAGAGTTTTGGGAGTGTTTTTCAGACACATGTCTTGAAGACTGAGCTCACCCAGAACTACCCTGGGAACAGCTCTCCTAACATTGGCAGATGCCCTGACCATTTCACTACTCACAGCTATTTGGACAGGTGCTACTGGAACACTGTATGTAACACCCATAAGTCAGCCGCAATAGCCAACCTCTTAGGAAGTTTGTCCCTTAGTCACACCTAAAGTAACCTAACATCCTCTTAGTGTTAGTCTAGGGTAAAACAAAAGGTGTACCCCATTGTACTGCATTGTAAGATGTATTGTTCAATGATAAAGGTTACCAACATGATAACAAGTTGCCAAAAGTGGCAACAAAGTAACAAGACTAAGGGCAACAATGTTTCCCAGTACTGACAGCTTGAAGGGCATGTCAGTTTGCCCATGGTAATTGAGCCAAAGCCAGTGTAGTTAAGCTGAAGGCTCACTGCACTGCAAAAAGAGCAGGTTAGATTAAAAAATAAAAGCAAAACATTTGGGGGTCCATAGAAATGGAACGAAAGGTGCTGTGAAGACTAACACCCAGAGAAGCAGATTTGGTGGTGTGGTGGAGTACGTTCAATCTTCCAGTCAGCGGGATTTTCCAAAACCAAGACAGGAGAACCCTGGTGCTAAACAAGGGGAGAACTCCAGTCAATTGTCCTGTAAAATGGCCCCAGGGTGGAAAGACTGCACAAAGAAAATGAGCAGGACCAGCAGCAGGTTAAGGAAGCCCAGGAAGAATGTCAGCCAGGGGAGTTGCTAGGTCAGGAAAAGACCCGGGGCTAAGCTGATGTCGGAACTGTTGGGACTGGGGGCTAGCTAATCTTTTGGCTGTAGCTCCTGAGATTCTATCCGGGGCTACAGCCAAAAGATCAGGGGCTATAGCCCCCTTAGCCCCCCCTAGCAACGCCCCTGATGTCAGCACTCGAAAATGCAAACTGGAGCACAGCCAGGAGACACCAGTCCCACCAGTATGGCCAAACCTGGTCTTAAATGTGGCTACAATGCCTTTTCCAGCAGAAAAATGACCCAGCAGGTGAGACAACGTGTTTACCTTCCAAACGTCTTAAATCACTGTGTCTAGAAACAAGGTTCCACCTTCCCTCACAAGGGCTGACTTATGCCAGCCAACCAACCAACATTAGGAGATTTAAAACAAAGGTGTTGGCAGCCAACAAATCAAGTTGGACCCAAAAACTGACGAACACCCAGATTCAACACCACAGGAACTGTAGTGGCCTGCCCAGGGCCAGGAACTGGTCTACAACAATTTAAACCACTGTGGAGGTTGCCATCTTGGGGTAACAAATAACCCAAATGGGCAGAATTCCCATTTTAGTCCTGCCTCATGGTTCCCCTGAACAAAGGAAGCCCCTAAAACAAAATAGCCAAAAGTAGAACTTACAACACCCATTCGTTTCCCAGTGGCTACCATAAAGGTACATTGCACAACTCATGCAGTAAATATCGGCGTGCACCCCTGGTGAAGCCAAACCTAAATATTAGCTCCCATCAGCCTACGCCGAAAACAAATTTAGGGTAATATATACCTATCCTAGGGCACAAAGGGTGCACTTAAGAAGCACCCCTTGAGGTTAACTCATGCACATCTATGGAAAAAAAGAGTGTATAATGCACGTGTTCACCCAACAGAAGTTCAGAAAATAGGAAGGGAAGGGGAGGGGGTTAGGGAAGGTAATGGATCGGCAAAGGACTGTCTCACAGTTGCTTTATCCTCCTTGACTGTGTTTTATTACAAATGTAAACACTTGCTATTCGTTGATCAGATGTACCCAATCATGTTACTGTTTCTTTTTCCAAAAATCAATAAAATGTTTTTAAAAAAAATAAAGAAGCACCTTTTAGCCAGGGAGCCTTCCGGACGACCCAGGACCATATACTCTTAAGGAGTGAAAACGGGATGTAGGGCAGGGGGACTTCAGCAGACGTCCCTCTGGCCACCAAAGTAAAATAGCAACCCTAAAAAACCAGGAGGGGGAGTAGCAATCCCATAAAATTACACTGCAGCACCCCCCAAAATGTAATTCTGCCCTAACGACCCCATAATCAGGAAGCCAGTTGCTTTCAAATTAGTTTTCAGCTTGCTTTTTCATTAGAGAGGAATAAGACCCCAAAGGTTCTCCTTGGTCGGTGCCTAACACTGCCATGAGGAAATTCAAAAGCCACTTGCATCCGCGGCGAATAGATACAGGTGTCAAGTGAGGCTTTTCAGTTCACTGAGCTTGTCAATCATTCTCACTTTCTCAGCCCAAGTACAACCGTGAATGATGGAGATTCTAACTGGGTCTGCTTGTGAGTGTCTATGTGAATGTGTGTGTCTGTTTGTGTGTGGAGGGATGAACGTGCTGCAGCATGTTATGCAAAGTTGTGTTATGGTAAATGGGGTTTGAGTGTGTGTCGGGTGGGTGTTATTTTGTCACAGATGGCTTAAAGGACATTTCAGCTCCCAGAGTCGGTTCAAGGTTTTTCTTAGTTATTTGGTAGGGTACTAAGGCAGTTTCCCACTATCTCATCTGTATATAACATTTTCCAACGCAGCTCAGGCGGTACGCCCCTTTACATCTCCTAAAACATCTTCTTCTCTTACCTCTTCTATATTCGCTTTACTAGACATTTACTTCTTCATGCATTTACTTCTTCATGCATTTACTTCTTCTTATCTTAACTTCCTCAGCATCTTCACATTGTCAAGGTGGCAATGGATAGTGTAAGGTTATCGTTGGGGTCAAGGAGGAGTTAGGGGGAAGAATATGGGTTAGAAAAGAAGGAGGGGGATGCAGGGGTCTCCCCCTGTAATGGCGAAGTAAATGTTAGAAGAAGTGAAAGACGGAAGAAGGAAAGGCATGATGAGGTAAATGTGACAAAGTGAATGCTGATGAAGTAAAGACATAGGGGGTCATTACGACCCAGGCGTTAAGGGGTTAACGGCGCCGTAAAAGGTTGCGGCGCCGTTAACCCTTAACGCCTTACTACGAGGTCCCTTTGCGGCTCCCGACCTTAACGGCTGGTCTGGACCAGCCGTTAAGGTAGGGACCCGCAAAGGGACCTTGAAGGTAATTACGGTACCGCAATTTGCGGTACCGTAATTACCACCTTCCCCTTTCCCATTGAGCCCTATGGGGCAAAAATGGGAATGGGGAAGGGCCAATAGTAAATGGGGAATTACCGCCCCGCCAACCTTGGAATGGGGTGGTAATTCCCCATTTCACCATGGCAGAATCGTTAAGTTACCGGCGTTAACCATGGCGCTAATAGCGCCATTGATTAACGCTGGGTTGTAATGAGGGCCATAGTTCCAGCCCAGGCACCTCTACACCCTTGGTTAGTATATAGCGATCATTGACCTCTACCGTCTACTTCTAGATAATTGTCAATGGGGACCTAGAGTCGAAGCCTTTTCTAGCTTAACGCCCTCTGGCAGCTTCTAGGCTAGTCCTACGCTATTAATGTTGTTAGTAATTACAGAGATTACAGAGTTGTGCTTTCCAGACACTGCCCCACTCGGCCCACTGCCTTTACCACCCAGATGTTCCTCTCCCTATTGCTGACTGATATTTTCCTCTCACTAGTCTCCTGCATCCCACTTCATCCACCTTCTACTCAGTCACCCACATTTCACTCTGAAACTCACTTTCCACTTACTCTCTGCACTCCCTCTAACACGCCTTGCACGCACACTCACCTCCACGCTCCAATCCACCATCTTTCCTTCTGCTGTTCTCTTGGTCTGCCACCTCTTCCTATTCTGACCTCACCCAACCAACTCACACCGTCCTGCTTCCTGTTGTCCATTTTATCTTCCCTTTATGTCACTTGCCCAAGCCAAGCTGGCCTTGCCTTCCCCACCCGAACGGTGTTACAATCATTTTCATTTTCAAATGGCAGTTTAATCCTTTGCTTTTTCCTCCCCGGGACCGTCAGAACGGTGATCCGTGTTGGAGAGTATCCCAGTTCGTGCTATCAGGGTGCAGTGCGGTAATCCCAAAGTTAAATGGAAAGTCGTTAGGGGAACGCTGTTCCATTGTAACTCCTCGGGGCAACAGGTCTGGCGCAGCAGCTCGGGCTTGGTGTGGGCCAGTGCTGGAGAGCGGTGCGCAGCATGACCAGCGCAGCATGACCAGCAGCTGCATATGTTCCCTGGTTCTCTGTTCGGTATCTCTCGCTCCCTGCTGTTT
Source organism: Ambystoma mexicanum (assembly GCF_040938575.1). Classification (NCBI taxonomy): domain Eukaryota; kingdom Metazoa; phylum Chordata; class Amphibia; order Caudata; family Ambystomatidae; genus Ambystoma; species Ambystoma mexicanum. The sequence goes on from NC_090932.1 coordinate 1,080,511,389, forward strand.
CTGGGGCTCAGGTGACTGTCGGCAGTTAGTGAGGGGCACAGATGTGTTACAGTCCATTAGGTTGCCCCTCTGTGTGGCGTCAGTCTCACTTCTTGTACTACAAAAAAACAGAGAAAACTTGGCCAGCATTTTCTTCAAGATGTATTGGGGCGATGCACGTTGGTAATGTACATATATAAGCATACACTTGGGGAGGGGACAAGAATTGAGGTCCTTTCAATTGCCACTGCCCCCCTCTGGGGTAGGGAAGTCTCTGGCGACCAACCTGAGAGGGTTTCCAATCCCCCTGTGGCAAGGTCAGGGTGCTGACCTTGTCACAGTATGTGCTGCAAAATGTTCTGCAATGTTGTTTTAATATGTGTTATGTTACCACCCAATGGCAGTCTCCAGGTGCTACACGTGCTTTGTTCCTAGGCATCATTGGTGGAATTGTTTATATGATATTGTTTGTTAGGCCGCCAATAGTGGCAGAAGGGCACAATAGAAGACCACTTTAGATTACAATCGTGTACTCCTCCTTTCTTCCTTGATTCCCCCCCCCCCCCACACTCACATACAGACACCCTCCCATTGGATTTTCACATCTTTCCATCCTTGTGCTTTATTTTAGTTTTTGCTTCCAAATCTGTATTTTATTGTTCGCAAATGCATCTTGGGCAGAAATGCAAACATGAAGTTCTGATTTTTAATGTACACCTAACTTCTGCATTGATGGCTATGGCCCTCATTACGACCCCGGCGGTAAGCGAAAAACGATGCTGGTAAATGATTACCGGCATCGTTTTCCGCTAGGTCCGATCATGACCCGTGAAAGTGCTATTAGCGGCATCGTAGTTAACGGTGCCGCTAACAGCACCAAGTTCGCGTGCACGCGACCTTCCACGCCGTAAATACCGGCATCGCGCAAAGGTAGGCAAATCACGAACCAAGCGGACATGCTCCTAACGCCATTGCAAAGGCCGTTAAGTACCTTACCGCCATGGTGATAATTCCGCCATCGCGAACCAACCGTAAATGGCCATGTGCAGTGTTCCCAGCTGCCACAGGTGCACAGAATCAGCACAGGTGGAGGCAATACAGACTCACCAAGTACAAAAAGAGCACACCCCACCCCTTCCCACACCCAGTCACACTCCACAATGATTCCAATACGACTAGCAATGTTGGGGCTGGAGGACCTGATTGCAATGCAAGTGCTACAACTACAACAACAACAACAACAACAGGCAGCACAGAGGAGACGCAGGAGGAGAAGGAGGGCAATGCAGGGCCAGCAAGCCCCACGAGCACAGCCAGTGCCACCACGCAGGCAGCCCCCAATCCCACGCATCCGAGCCAGTCCATTCAACCTCACCGATGAGCAGATCCAAACCTTGTACCGTTTGGACCGGGACACCATCACCACCATCGTTCACATGATACACAACGACATCTTCAGCATGATAGAAACACCCACCGCCATCCCCCCCTACTGAAGGTAGTGTCCGTGCTCCACTTCCTGGCCACAGGCACCTACCAACACACAGTGGGATACATGCATGGCATTTCACAACCATTATTCTCACGTACACTGATCCAAGTGCTCGATGCCCTCCTCAAACACACAGACGACCACATTTCCTTACCACGGTCTGCCCAGGAGATTGCAAACAGCAAAGTGGGTTTCCATGCACTAGCCAGCATACCTGGTTGCATTGGTGCCATCGACTGCACCCATGTGGAATTGGTGGTCCCACATGCCATGGAGGTACCGTACCGCAACCGTAAACTATTTCACTCAATCAACGTGCAAATGGTCTGTGACTCCAACAGGATCATCACACATTGTTGTGCCCGATTCCCCGGATCAACCCATGATTCAATGGTCCTGAGGAACTCCACAATACCACGCTACATGGAGCGACATGCAGGGCCAAGATCCTGGCTACTCGGTGAGCCTCATGTCATGGCCATGGAAATGTGAAGTGGGTAGGTGATTGACGTACCAATGCATACTTTACCTGGCTGAAAGGGGGGAGGGGGGTGATGCATACTTTACCGGGGTGAAAGGGGGGAATGATGCATACTTTACCTGGCTGAAAGGGGTGGGGGGGAATGATGCATACTTTACCTGGCTGAAAAGGGGGGGGTGATGCATACTTTACCTGGCTGAAAGGGGGGGGGGAATGATGCATACTTTACCTGGCTGAAAGGGGGGGGGGAATGATGCATACTTTACCTGGCTGAAAGGGGGGGAATGATGCATACTTTACCTGGCTGAAAGGGGGCGGGGGAATGATGCATACTTTACCTGGCTGAAGGGGGGGGGAATGATGCATACTTTACCTGGCTGCGAGTAGTAGAGGCAATGGAGCCAGCTCATACCCTAAAGCAGCACAAACGTCAACTGACACCTGTACACATAATGCCCGATGTAAGCAGCCCTACCATGTGAATGAAGGTGTGTCCCAACCATGACACAACCATCTGCAAGTGCATTGTACCAATTCGGACCACATTGACTTCAACGAAATGCACCTACATGCAATGACTTTAGCCAATACACGGCACCAAACACCATCAACTGAAAGGCCAGTTCCCCATAACTGCGCACAAATGAGGCACATGACGGACAAAAACATCAATACACCACTACACAGACACCGAGGCCCCAAATATTTCCCTATCAACATTAGTAGTGCTCAGTGGGGTCATCATGAGGCTGACAGCAATGTTGCCATGATGAGAGCGTTGATATCACAGGACACCTGCCAGGTCACCAAAACAAACGCCATGAACGAACACAGTGGATGGGCACTCACAAGGCACTTGACCCCCCTGCATACATTGGTTGATGGCATGCAAAACAGTCCATGAGAGGAATACACATATACCGGTCACATAGTGTGAATCCATTTGTGCATGTAAAAGTGGTACAAAGTAACAGTTGGATGCATGCCATGGTGGCACGTCATGTTTGGAATTTGATGTCATGACTGACACATACATTGTTGCCCACATACAGGTGATGCAGGCTATCCCCTGAAGAGGTGGCTCCTTACACCAGTCCGGAACACACAGAACTAGCACGAGGAGGACTTCAACCGTGCACATATACATACCCGTGTGGTGATTGAGCAGGCATTCGGCCTACTGAAGGCACGGTTTCGCTGCCTCAGCAGGTCTGATGGGGCACTCCTGTACCGCCATGAGAAGGTGGCAAAGATCGTCATGGCATGTGTCATGCTACACAATATGTGCATCAGACGAAATGTGCCCCTGCCCCCTGACGCAGAACTGCAACTACCTGACGATGAGGATGAGGAGTGTGGGGATGGGGCAGCACCTGAGGGAGGCAGCGATGCACAGGAGGGGCGTGAAATGCGTCGGACTCTGATCAACCAATGTTTCTAGCACACACAGATGGGGGTTGTCACATGGAGATGGCAATTGGGGCACTGTGTGTGTCTGGGATATGGACACTGTGGACTGTTCACCAATAAATCACACATACGCAATGAGCAATGTCCACACATGTGACTTGTGATCAAGAAAAAATTGTATTGTAAATGTGAATTCAATTAACACACCCACTCCCCCCTCTCCTCTCAACTCCCAACACACCCACTCCCCCCTGCCCCCCAACTCCCCAACACACCCACTCCCCCTCCCCCCTCAACTCCCCAACACACCCACTCCCCCTCCCCCCCCAACTCCCCAACACACCCACTCCCCCCTGCCCCCTCAACTCCCCGCAAAAGTGCGTGGATCCCTGTGTCGAAGGGCCCAATGTGGAATTGATCCACTGGGTGGCCTCTACTGGCAGCCCCCTCTGCCGGCCCCCGGGGCACCCCTGCCTGTACTCCGCACGTTCCTGGCTGACCTGCGGACGGGGCTGCTTGGGGCACAACTGGCAGCGGAGGAGGTACTCGGCTGCTCGCTAGGACGCATGTCCCTCATTGTCTGTACGAGCTCAGAGAGCACGTGCCGCACCGCGGCAAGTTCAGCACAGATGTCTTTGCTGGAGGATTGGATGGCTGCCTTCACAGTCTTGGCACATCTTTGCATTTCAGCACTGGCACCTCCACAATCAGCAACATGCTGCGTTAGGAGTGAGGACAGTTGGTGTTGCCTTGTCAATATTTGGTCCAGCGACTGTTGGTATTTTGGGGCATTGAATGATGCAATTGGCAGGGTCATTGGGCTACTCCCCTCCTCCACACCTCCCACTGGGCATGGAGTGGTAGGCCAGGAGTTATCAGGGGATAGCCCCTGTGTGTTATCAGCATGCAGGCTACATGGGGACAGGTGGGGGAATGAGGGTGGGCAGTGGGGGGACATTCTGTGTCATCCTCATCATTCCCCACATCACTATCAGAGCAGGCTGCAATGGCAGCAGTCTCCCCAATTGTACTGCTTCCTGCAGACACATTCCCTTCAGTGGCCACCAGTTGTTGCATGTCTGTCACTGGTGGTACCATGCTGCTTGCCTTGGGGATCATCGCAGCCCTGGGCTGTGTCGTGGCAGTCAATTTTGGCTGCTGTGGGTTTTTTTTGGGTCCAGCAGAGGTGGAGGGTTGGTGTGGTGTTGCCTCTGGCCTGGCCTTCTTGGCAGGTGTGGTGCCAGTCTCATCCTCGCCGGGGTCCGAATGGGAGCCTGTGGTGGAGCAAAGGAGGGAAAGTGTTATTGATGGGTCTGCGAACATTGAGCAGGCATTGTGATGAGTGCCATGAATTTGATGAATAGATGGTGCACTTTGGAGGCAGTGACATACAGGTTGTCTCCCTTTTGGGTGGGTTGAGCATGCAGGAATGTGGGTGCCTGCTGTGGAGTGTGCATACTGCATGTGTACAGGGTGTAGGTCAATGATGCCTGTTAGCAGTCTTCTGCTGATATGTTGCGTTAACCCTATTGGGCAACATTGTGATTCCCATGTAAGTGGACTTCAGGGAGTTTAGCATGGCTTAATTTGAGGCACCTACCTGTGTCACCTGATGTCGGGGCTCCTCTCTCCATTCCACCGACCCCCTCGATGCTCTCGATGCCAATCGTTGTGGCACATATCTCCTCCCACGGCTCCATTTTAATTGGAGAGTGTGCTCCTCCGCCAGTTGCCATGCCCATGTTTCGGTTGGCCGACAGTATGCTCCTTACATGGAGCCGGAGGTCGTCCCACCTTTTATGTCACTGTTTGGTGGTGCGGGGTGTTGTTCCTACAGCACTGACCCGTTGTGCGACTAGTTCCCATATGGCATTTTTCCGTCCTATTGCCGGTCTGGTCATTTCGGTGGAGAATACGATGTCCGCGTTTTCTTGGAGCGTTTCCGCCAACATTGTAAGCTCTTCCCTACTGAAGCGCTCCTGCCGCTGCCGATCGCAAGATTTATTTACAACTTTCGGCATTGTGGGGATGCGTGGATCAGATGTGCACTGGTTGTGGAGGATTGCAATGGATTGTGTTTTTAAAGATGGCCTCCGTGCTCGTTCCCGTTCCGTGCGATGGCGTAAGTTCCGGATCCGCTTCTTTACCGTCACCGCTAATAGCGATCACCGCTATTTGCGGTGCTCGCTAATATCAGTGGGTAGGGTGGCGTTGGTGCAGTTTGCACGGCATACGATGCCGGTAGCTGACGTTTTTGGGACGTTACCGCCATGGCGCAGATTACATTACCGGCATGGCGCAATGCTCGTGCCCGAGAGGTCGTAATTTACCGCTTTTAACGGTTCAAGACCAGCACGAACACGTTAGTTGCGCCATGCCGGTAATGTCCATTACTTACCGTCGGGGTCGTAATGAGGGCCATATGTCTCCACATTTTCTACCCCTCCTCCAAAACACTGACCCCATCCAACACCTACCCCCACAAACCCCCCCACACACAAGCACTCCTCCTGGACTTGAACTTATGTTGATCATTTTTGCTTTTTCTTATTTATTTATGTATTTATTTTAAATTAAAGTTTATTGCAGTTTTAAAATACAAAACATAAGAGTCAAAGCCCTCAGTATATATCTAGAGATAGGAAGGAAAACATAAAGGGCCTCATTACATGGTAGGCGGTAAGGGTTTACCGGTACCGGTATTTTACCGGTACCGGTAAACCCTTACCGCCTTACTACGAGGTCCCTTTGCGGGTTGGAGAATTTAACGCCTCCTTTTTGCAGGCGTTAAAAACCAACCCGCAGAGGGACCAGGGAGCTAATTACGGTACCGTAATTTGCTGTGCCGTAATTAGCACCTTCCCCATTCCCATTGTGCCCTATGGGGCAAAAATGGGAATGGGGAAGGGCAATGGGGGAAGGGGGAATTACCGCCCCACCAACCTTGGAATAGGGCGGTAATTCCCCTTTCCACCAAGGCGGTGCCAGTATTTTACCGACATGGACCAAGGTGCTAATAGCACCTTGGTCCACCGCCGTCCGTGTAATGAGGCCCATAGACTCTAACACTCATGACCTCTCTGAAGGTCCTCTTTAACTTGGGGGGAACCGGAAAAGAAAGTCATGGTAGGGGAATCCCCACCAGATGGATATCCATCACTAAACCATTTACTTTAAATCTAATGTAAGCTGTTCCCGCTGCCTAATCCTTACCCCTCATATTTCCCACGGGACTTTCCCTCTGAGTGTAAGATGTCCACTACTATCCACACATGTCACTGAGTGAACTCAGCTGCTCACAGCAGCACTTGTCATAGCGCCCATGCCCAGTCCCTCTGATTTTCATATACCCACAAACTCGGAGTGTCCACCACAACTTAAGCACATATGGGGATTCTTGCCGGTATTACCCAAATTGTTCGAACACAATTGTTCGAATTACCTAATTGACCGAAAGTCGAGGGTCCGAATTGACCTTTTCACAATTGGCCTTATATATATATATATATATATATATATATATATATATATATATATATTGGTTTGGTTATATATATATATGTATATATATATTTATATATATAATGAGGGGTTGCGGGGGATTTCAGGCCCGCTTTCACTCCTGGAACCAGAAACACTTTCTCACGGGTGTTGAGCTTCCTCCTCTCTGTTGTCGGTGCCATATCAGGGAAAAGGTGAATCTTATGATGTTGGTATTGCAAGTTATCTTTCGTAGCCACCTCTTTCTTATTCTCTCCTTCTCCCAGACCTCTAATAGCTTGACAATCAGCATAGCCCCCCCCCACACAATTCTTGTTAGCAGCATGTGTCTTGATTCTGTAGCACTTGTCAACAAGGATGGGGTCCTCTTCCACCTCCATAGTGAGCAATTCTGGGAGCCAACTAGTGACAAAGGCAACCGGATCATCACCCTCTACCCCTGGGGGGAGGACGACCGCCCTTATTTGTTTGGCCCTCACCACATTTTCTAGGTATTCGAGTCTGAATTCCAGTAGTCTGTTGCCCTTAAAGACTGTCTTTACCTCCTTAGCCATTTGCCGTACCCTCAGAAGCACTTGGGTAGTTTGTTGTTCCAATTTCTCTGTTCTCTGTTCAAGAGCAGAAGTTCTTACATCCAATTGCATCACTTTTTCATTCAGCTTGTCAAACTTATTGTCCAATCGTACTATTGATTTCTCGATGCGCCTTCAATACCGGGTCCCTAGGCAGGGATGAAGTTTGAGACATCTCCAGGCTAGATTGTCCACTCCAGGGTGCGAACGAATCTGCCTCTGACTTTTTTCTTAATATTTCCCATTGCCATTATCCTCTTCCTCCCACTAGGGCACCACCACTTAATAGCTTAGGAGCAAGGATACGTAGAGTCTGATATGCCACTATGCACTGGTGTTACAGCGTTCTCGGGATGAGAGCCTTTATGTAATATGCATTCTAGGGATATTTCTCAGTGTTCCATTGTTTAGCATGTCCACATACCTCTCCTTGATGTCAAGGTACTTACACATTGACACCCTTGCTCCTGCCCTGGATGACTTCTGCAACCACTCCTTCGCCACTGGAGTCTTCCCATGCCCCCTGAAGCACTCCCTTGTGCACCCTCTTCTTAAGAAACCCTCTGCCGATCCCTCCTGCCCAGCTAACTATCGCCCAATCTACATCACTCCCTTCCTGGGAAAGCACCTGGAGAAACTGGCCATCTCCCAGTTTAATCTCCACACTGAATCTGTTGGTTGTCTTCATGGCCATCAGTCTGGCTTCAGAGCTGCCAGAAGCACGGAAACTGCTCTCCTGAACATCCTTGAAGACTTGCTCTCCAACCTTGACTCCAACACCCCCTGTGTCCTCATCCTCCTTGATCTCTCTTCTGCCTTTGACACTGTCAACCAAGCCTTCCTGCTAAATTGTCTCTGTGATAAGCTAGGCATCACTGGTCAGGTTCTGGCATGTCTGACTTCCTTCCTCTCTGACCGACCCTCTCAGGTCCAACTTGGATCCTTTCTCTCTGCTATCTTCTTCTCTACCTGTGGTGGCCCCCAGGGGTCTAACCTCTCTACCTGGCTGTTCACCCAATACCTGGCACTCCTTGCCCACCGCATTGCTGGTCTGTGCCCCAACTTTCAGTGCTATGCGGATGACAACCAGCTCATTTTCAGGCTACCTTCGGCCACCTCTTCTCCGTCCCTCATCTCTGACTGTCTGTCTACTATCCAGGAGTGGTGTGCTGCCAATGACCTCTGCCTTAATACCAGCAAGACTGAGATTCTCCTCATCGGCACACCCACTCCATCCTTTCCTTTAGCTCTCTGGCCGGCCTCTCTTGGCCCTCTTCCTGCTCCCACCTGCAAGTCTAAAAACCTTGGTGTCATCTTCAACTCCATACTCTCCTTCTCGCCTCACATCTCCTACATCTCTAAGAAGTCACACTACAAACTGCACCTCCTCAGAGGTATTCTTCCTTTCCTCTCGTTCCCCCAGAAGCTCACTGTCGCCAGAGCTCTGGTTCTCTCTAGGCTGGACTATTGCAACAGCCTCTTTCTAAATCTGTCTGCTTCTACTCTACGCCCTCTGCAGCTCATCCAGAACAGGACTGCGATACTTGTCCTTGGCCTCAGGCCCAGAGATCGTTTCTCTCCAGGACTGAAATCTCTGCACTTTATCCCAGTGGCTGCGAGGATTAAGTTCAAAACCCTCTTCATCGTCCACAAGGCGTTCTGGGGCCTGGGGCCTCAATAACTTCAACTCTCTCTTCCTAAATATCTTCCCTCTCGAGCTCTTCGCTCTTCCGCCTCCAACTCGCTCAGGGTCAGTTGCTTTTCCAAGCAACGAGTTGGTAGTAGTTCTCTCTCTTCGGCTGGGGCTTCCCTCTGGAACAGCCTCCCTGCCTCCCTGAACCTTGAGGAGAACCATCTTCGGTTCCGGAAGCACCTGAAAACCTTCCTCTTTGCTTCTGCTTTCTCTCCGCCTCTCCCCTGCTGAAGTCCTGGCTGACACTGTGACTGCACTGGTTACCTAGCCACCCATCTTATCTCAGGCCCAATCCCTGCCATTGGCACCCCTGCACTGCCTCCATGGCAACCCCTGCACCTGCTGTTTTCTGTATCCCTACAGTCCCCCACCAGCACTTATGCCTGCACTCCCCCTGCACTTGCCACCAGCTGGCCGTTCTTTTATTTATCTTGTTATTTATTACCCCATGTACTTCACTTTCCCCTCCCCCAGCCCCCTTGCACTTTTCCTTTTTCCCCCCTTCCCTTGCACTTGCACGATCTGAATGACACCTGGCCAAGTAAGATCGTTGTCTGTCTTCCCTCTGTTCCCCCTCCCTTGCCTCATCGCGCCTTGAAACACTGGTGTATAGGCACTTATAAATGACATATCATATCATATCATACATGCCAGACTTCTAGCTCAATGCAAAGATGGCTGCCACCAGCACCACTTCACTCTCCATCACCAGCCAGCTTGTTGCCCTCATTCAATATGGATGCCGTCATTTCTGTGCCTTCAAAACCAAAGTCCTACATCTGCGATTGCAGGCCGAGTGGTGTGCCCCCCAGGGAAACCCCCAGCAGGACACTCCTTGGGGTTTATATGGCTTCCCAATCGGCCCAGAGCTTGCACCTCCTCTTGGAGTCCCCTGCTTGCTTCTCCGGCACCAGCAAGGGCTCAGCTGGCCGCCAGTCACTCCCAACCCTACTGCACCCCTCTGAGCTGGTGCAGAGACCATGCTCCCCTCAGCAACGAAGGTAGACATCTCAAAAGGGTTTCCGCCATCCGCTTATGTTATTAAAGTGCCCGGTCTCCGGCTAATTCGTTCAGCATTCATGAAGGGTATACAGAGCTCCGAGGAAACCCTCCTTCTCCTCCCAATGTTGCTGTATTTTGATCTTTATTTCCAATTTCCCCCTTTAAATGTTTGGATATATAATGATGTGTTACACTGGCTTGTAATGATACATCGTGTTATGCCATGCTATGTTATGTCATGTTTTGTAATGTTATTACAGCAATGTCCTGTTACTTTACATAAGGCCAATAAGGGGTGTTAAGCAGATGGAAGGTGGCATGTAGCACTCCACAAACACCCACATATTTAAATAATATATATTAGTGGCACCCAGTCCAGGGAAAGGGCAACGCCACTCAATGTAAACTTGCAAATGGAAGCAGGCAAGCAGAACGTACAGCCCTTCTGAAGCTAAGGTTCCCTTGCAGCCCTTAATTAACAGGACATGGTAACTGCAGCTCAGGTTTAGAAGGATAGACAAGGCTGGATTATGCAGTTTGACTCCCTGTGAAGCCCAGGCTCTGCCTAAGTGTAATCCAACTTCCGACACCACCTTTTCATTCCCCTAAGGCTTGTAGCGGGTCTCAAGAACTTCCCGGCAGCCCGGACCAGGGCCTTGCTCCTAGAGGAGGCACAGATCAAACCCCACCCTCATTTAAAAGAGCCCATAGTTCCTCCCAACTTTCCTGTCTATAGAACGGGGCTGATCCCCTCCTATTCCCTTGGGCATCTCCTGAACACGCCTAGGCATTGAACAAAAGCCTCAACTCCTGCGCCAGGCAGCCTCTGCATACAGGCCTATTAATGGACAGTTTCCATCCTAGAGTGCTGTTCTTAATGTGTATGTTTTTTTTTAGTTTATTTGAATTGTCAATACACTCAACAGCCCGCAGGCATCGAGGTGCTGTTACGGGAATATTTGTTTTTACATAATTGTTTTTTTTTGTGCGTCTTAGTTACGTATTTATAATGCGCTTAAATACCCAGGAGTATCTAAGCGCAGACCCAGGGGATCGAACCCGTGTTGTTTTGTGTCGTCGTGCTTCCAATGCGGACACATTGCCGTTGAGCTATCCTCCCGGGACTAGTGTACCATGGATTATTTTACAACCTAACATTCACTTTAATTCTCTCATGCTACATTCCAGTGGCTTACTCACCAACTCACTACATACAGGGGCAGCACCCATTCTCTCTTTTCCACACAAGGCCAATCTGGTACAGCTTTGAGTGGGGGAGATCCTTTGCCAAACCTTCTTTTGGATCTCCCCTACCCCAAGTCACATCAGATTGGCCTCGGGTGGACAAGAGAGAATGAGTTCTGTACTCATTCTGCACACAGCCACACAGCCAATCCCTGTCTCTCTGACACCTCTGGCAGTGGGGCTAAACTTTACCAGAACCCCCTCTGGCTCTCAGCAGGAGGGAAACAACATGATTACCCAGTTAGTAGCCATCACCACTGCTAGGCACTCTTGAGCATATCTATCTCAAAGAGATCACACATTCACAACATGACTTAACGCAATATCACCACGACATTAGTAGTAATGGCTCCATGCAAGTTCTGCAGCCCAATAAGGGAAGCTCTCATTCCTTACACTTATTCAATGTTCTTCTGGTAAAAGCACTCAAAACTATACATTTATTCCAACAATCACTAACACTTCCCTGTATGTTTATTTTGCCTACATGTTATGAGTTAGGTCTGTACATGTTTGTCTCTCGGACTTTTCCCACTCTTCCCCGTTCCTCCTCTCCTTGGCCCCATTTGATTTTCATCGCACAGATCACAGTCTGGCAACCATTCTGGGTCAGGGCACATGTTGGCTTGGCATTTTCAGACCATTATGGTGGTGATGTGTGAACTATAAAAACCTAATATCATAAAATAACATAACTAGTAGGCATGCTTTGGGTCCTTTGTAGTATTGGCCTTTGGATACTGGCCTTGTAGCATATGGCTGTAGTGCTCTAGAAGCTATAGGTTTTCATTTAAGAATGATCTCCCAATCCAGATCCATTTCGGGCTTGTGGAAGCCAGCATAATTCTATTTTATTTCAGAGCCACAAACCCCAGAATGCATTGCACACTGCTTCATCTCCACCCGTGCAGGCCAAGAATTGCTGGAGGCTACAGAACTACTGGCTTGTGGGTTACACCATTGACCTGAGGCAGGGGATGACGGGTCTGCCTTTCCTTCCATCCACATTGACCAGTGATGCAGCGGGCCTGTTCTGACTGACCCTCCTGTTCTTAGTCCCTGATTCCTGAATGTTCAGCTTGATGTGCTCTCAATTTCATTTATTATTTCTCAGGCTGTTTAACATTATTTTATTCCTAAACTGGCTCTGTTCCAATGCATCCTTGTTCCTCAACAGCACAGTCTGCATGTGTTCCAATAGCTCTCTCACCTAGCAGTACAATGCAGTGCACCCCTGTTTCCTGATCTTGTTCTGCTTGGAATATATTGCAGTACCCTTCTTTTTCCTTCCTTCCCTGTGGCAGATGTGGGGTTCAGGGTCGGTTTGTTTTTTCCCTGTTTCCTTGGCTGCCGATTATTTTTAGTGGTGTTGGTTCCACGTTGAGGCGGCACCGCTTGAACGCAGAGCTGGTTATCGGCTGCTTACCGCAATTAACGTTTCAATTATTGTGACCCCAGTTATACAGCACGTCGGTGTTCTACTGGCTTATAACTGCCTTAAAAAACAAGTTTACTGATGCGTTAACTCCGATTTTTCTCATGATTTGTGATAATGACGCAATGCACGTTTTGGTTTTAGTTTCCAATCAGTACTCATTTATTGTGCTAAAAAAACTTAATGAAAAGCAGGAAACAAGTTGGCCTAATCGCTTGAATATTTCAAAAAACAAGACTAATGGCAGAGGATGATTTAACACTCATCAGGCAGGCAAACGACAAGTGGGCCCCTGTGGCCTGCCCCACCCCTTCCCCGTCTCTCGGAGACACGCAGACCCAGCTCCAGCTCTACTCCACCTTTTCATTTCCTGTATTCCTGGGACAGTGGAGAGCTGGTACTGTGGACGTGTCTACGTCACCTGCTACATGCCTCCAACGAGGAAGAAGGAGCTGCCATGGCCACTGGGCCTAGATTTAGCAGGGTGCTCGTAGTCATGGTCTGCAATCTGTAAATGTTCCTGAAGATCTGTGCATACCGAAGGCACGCTAGAACCTGCAAAGAAGAGAGAAGAGAAGGCCAAATAAGTCTTTGTTTTTCTTTTTAAGACTTGTCCCGTCATGTACCCATGTGTGTCAGTCATCAAACATTGGATCCAATTAACTCCCTTAGAGCCATTTTTCTAGGAAATTGTGTGGTGTTGATAAGCTGGAAGTCATTTTTCTATTGCCCTTAGCCTTCAAACATGTTCATTTCCAACAGTTTCAGACTTGATCCTCCAATATTACCATTGATAGTAAGACCTGCTGAGGAGGCTCAGCTGTTTCCAATTAGTCAGACCCCTAAACACAGGTAAATGTAATGAAGACAACTTTAAAAAATAAAAAAAACATGTGTCCTGAAAGTTCACCATTGTGCTCTTGTGACCGTAATTAACTCCACCCACCCTAAGCTCCCCCTCCATGAACCGTCCACCTTCGGCCCTTTGTCAGGTGCTATCCACTGGGCCCTTTGCCTTAATTCTGCCACTGACTAATGGGTACAACTGTGATGAACAATGAGCTACCAAAAGAACAAGGGCTCTGCAGGAAAGCTAAGTAGCAATTAAAAGGATGCTAGGCTTGAAATTCATTGTGTTTTTCGGGAGGATCCAGACTCTGCACATGATTGCACTTGTACTTTCAGCTCTAAATTAAGCCCGATTGGTTAACCTTTTCCAAGAGAGGGCAGATCTGGTCCTTTGATCAAGAACAAAAGCGTCATATTGCTTGTCTTATAAAATGATTAGGCAGAAGCTCTAACTCTGACATCAATTGATTGTTAGGTGCTGGCTGAGCTTCATTGTAGTTGCAAGCGACTTCAGAGTGATTACCTCATATCCACTTTAGTATGTGATAGCATGTTGTGTTATTATTTGTATTTATTTTTATTTATACTGTGCTTTCGCTATGCGCCATTACAATTTAAAAGAACAAAAATGGTACAATAATACAGTGAAGATCTGGCAGGCAAATCACGAGCAGAAGACCCACAGGAGAACAGAATACCATGCACTCCAAGGCAGTGCTAGTGGTCAGTAGCCAGTGACACACTACCAGGCCGCCAGAAATGTTGAGGTATGGAGGCAAAATATGGCAGGAAGAGGCAAGATATGGTACACAAGTATCTCCACTCCACGCACAAGGCAGCAATGACGATATCAGAGGAAGGGCCCTAGGCATGTAATCTCCACGCCACACGTAGCACGCTTATGCGCGTAACGCTGTACATGATGTGCCGTCCTTTTTGTGCGTGTAAGGCAGAGAAATTTACTATTTACACTGCAGAGTTCCTGGCGTGCTTGGAGTCAGGGACATTTAGGAAGCACACCACAGAGTTCCTTGCGTGCATGGATACAGAGACATTTATGGGGTACACCATGGATTTTGCGCCGAGATTTGTGGGTACCTTGCCGTTAACCCTGCTTGCACCACGAGTGGAAAGGCTCCACATGGAGGGAGAGGGCAAGGGCGGGGAAATTTAGATGATGCACATGGAGGTTTGTGGACAACCAAACGATAATTGGATTGAAAACAAAGAGCTTGAGCAGGTGAATAGAAAGAAACAAGAGAAGCAAGATAAGGAGGAGCAAGTGTTATGCCCAGTCTCAATAATACAACACTTCAGGGAGTTCCACAAGACAGTATAGCAGACTTCGACAATGGCAAAACTTCCTACCTGGTCTTCAGATCAGAAGTGAGGAAAGGAGTGATCCCCAAGTGTCGATCTGTCCGCGCCTTCTAGCTCAGGCGCCGAGAGAAAGGACTCTGGGAAACCCTTGTGGGGAATAAAACCCAGTGATGGTTTTTAGAGTGCGTTGAATTGGAATCCACTCGGAATCTCTGGAAGATGTGGCACCCTCGTAAACAGGAGAGTCGTGTTCAGGATGTGTCGCCGTGTGGACTACTGTTGGGTAAAAATGGGAAAGGGTTAGAGTGTGGGTAGATGTTCCTTGCCCAACTCTTAAGTGAAGGATATACCTGCTGAGTAACTCAGATCAGCTTATGGTTGAAAGAATTGAAGGGATGAGAGGAGTAATCAATCTGGGTTTGGGAAATACAGAAAGAAGTGAGAGTAGGCGAGATTTCAGAAGGGGGACTCTAAAGAAGGGTTTTGACAACGAACACCTACCAATGTGGGTTCAAGACTTTTAAGCTTCCGGGAAATTGCAGCCGTAATGCGGACAGAAGGTTTGACCGTTCCGGTCTGAATCTGGATTTGGGACAGGAAAATAGGAAGGTAGACTAGTAAGTTCCAGGGAGGTAAGCGGTGCCTAAGAGGTAGTGCGGAGTAATGGAAAGGGCGACTGACTTACGGGAAAAGTCGAGACTCTGACGTGTACTGGGAGAAGAGTAGCGGAGTGCAGCCTAAGTGAAGGGGCGCTGCGGAATGGAGCTTTCCCTATCGGAGAATGTAGAAAGAGAAAGAAAAAGGTTTAGAACAAATAAGGCAATAGATTCCCAATCGCGGCTCTGTAGACGATAACTCACGGAGCGTGGGCACTGTTGACAGTAGCAAGCTACAAAACCATTATATTAAAAAAAGACAGTCACAAGGGGGCACGGATGGGGTGGTGTTCAAACAGTTAGGATGCATGCTGAGCAGTCGAAAAGCAGAGCTTCAGGGTATATGGGTATGGACCACTTGTCAAGTACTGCTTCCGGGCCGAGAGGCGGGGCTTCGCTCACGTCTCTCGTCTGCAGGACTGGACCATGACATCTTGCATCGGGTGCCATATTGGAGTGATGATTCCGTATTCTCAGATGGAAACGCCACCGATGCCATAAAGACCTGCCTCTGATGCCAGTCGTGACAGCAAGACCTTTAAAAACAATAAAAAGAAAATGAAACAGCAGCTCGGACTCAAAAGAAAGGATAGCAACCTTAGAAAGAGCATATGAAATAGAAGCTTGAGGTGATAGTCCAAAAAGGATACGGATAGCAGAGATATACTTGGAATGACTAGGGGCAAGTCAGGTCGCCAGTACTCCAATCAGAAGAGAAGAACAGTAATCAATGTGAGAAAAAACAAAAGCAAAGATAAGAAGATGGTAGCATGAAAAAAAGGAAAGGACAGACGCAAAGATGATTAAAGAGGAGAAAGTGGCAGTTGTGGGAAGTAAGAGAAATATGAGAAGAATAAGAAAGATAGGACTTAAAGAGAGATCCTCGATTATGGGCAGAAGAGGAGAAGGGAAACTGAGAAGGGGGAGAAAAGAAGAGAGGAAGGGGGAAGAGAAGATGGAGAAGAGTGAGGAAAGAAAAGATCTTCCATTTTTTAAGTATTTAAATGTAGAAAGTGAGAAGCCATCCAAGCTTGGGCGGAAGAAAGACACGCAGAGGCTTTAGAGTGAAGGTATTGTATGAGTTCGGAAAATGATAAGAAGATTTGCAAGTCATCAGCATAGAAATGACAGGAAAGGTTGAACGAAGAAATAAGAGATGATGGAGGAATAGAGAAATAATATATAGAGAAAATAGAAGAGGGCCAAGGACAGAACCTTGGGGGACCCCATAAAGAAGTGTATCGGGAGGTGAGAGTTGGCCCTCCCAGGACTCTCGTCTGCAGGACTGGACCATCACATCTTGCATCGGGCACCATATTGGAGTGATGAATCCGTATTCTCGGATGGAAACGCCACCAATGCCATAAAGACCTGCCTCTGATGCTAGTCGTGACAGTATGCCCCCTCCAAGGGGAGGCAAAGCCCGGGTTCCACGGGTGTTGCCTATAAAAAGAACAGACCAGACGATTAGCATGGACTGAAGCAGCTGGTTCCCAGGAACGTTCTGAACGAGACTACCCCTTCCAATCCACCAGGTATTGTAACATCCCTCTGTGGTATCGAGAGTCACAGATTCCCGATATTTCATATTCGGGACCAGAGTCTGTCATCACCGGAGGGGGTGGACTAGTGGTTGTCTGGTGAAATCGGTTACGTACATCAGGCTTCAATTGTGAGATGTGGAATGTAGGGTGGATGCGACTCCAGGACCTAGGGAGTTGCAATCGAAACGTTACCGGACCATGCTTGGCTAGAACCGGAAAGGGGCCATAATACGAGTCTCTTGGGGAGGAATTTACTGGCTAACCACACCTGGTCACCGACTTGGATTAGAGGAGCTGGGGTCCGATGTTTATCAGCTTGCTTTTTGCTCCCTGCCTGGGCGTCTTGCAAGGCTAAATATGCTTTAGCATGTCCTTGTTGGATGTTCACCACCAGCTGTTCAATATCTGGTAACCTGGAAGGTGGAGAGGCAGTAAGGGATAATATGGTAGGATGGAATCCATAGGTGCAAAAGAAAGGACTGGCCCTTATTGTAGAATGTGCAGCATTATTGTAGGCGAATTCTGCCAAAGGTAATTGACTTTTCCAATTATCTTGTGCTGCGGAGGTATAACATCGGAGGTAAGCTTCCGAAGTCTGGTTTAGTCGCTCGGTTTGCCCATTGGTTTGTGGTTGGAACCCGGAACTCAGAGCTCTGGAAATTCCCAAGGTGTGACAGTGTTGTTTCCAATATCTAGAGGTATATTGTGGTCCTCGGTCAGAAATAATAGTGTCTGGGAGTCCATGAAGGGAGAAGATACGATCCAGAAAGATACAGGCCATGCGCGCTGCTGAGGGAATAGAGGGCAAAGGGACAAAATGTGCCATTTTTGTGAGTGTATCCACTGTGACCATGATTGTGGTGCAATCTTGTGATGTTGGTAAATCCACTATAAAATCGTTAGAAATGATTTGCCATGGTCTTGTTGGAAGTGTAGTACTGACTAACTCCCCCAGCGGAGGAGTTCGGGGGGTCTTGATCTGAAGGCATATGGTGCAAGAGGCGATGTACTCTTGTACATCAGATCAAATCTTCGGCCACCAAAAATGTCTTTGGATAAGTTCAAGAGTGTTATTGAACCCTCAATGTTCTTGTGAATCATGACACAGTCGTAGTATTTCGTTCTGAAGGTCTTTGTCAGGGACGAATACCTTTTGGTCTTTGAACCAGAGACCTTAGCTTTCCGTTAGGTCATATGTCGTGACGAGATCCGGATTGAAAACAGCAAGGTCTCGGGACTTAGATTTGAGTTTCTGTAACAAATGATGGACAACGGAAACGAAGACCGCCGTGGGAAACATGGGCTCGGTTTTAAAAGGGACCTTCTCCAACTGACTCTTTCGAGATAAGGCATCCGCCTTCAGATTCATGCTGCCTGGAATGAAGGTAAAGATGATGCGGAAAGGTGAAAAAAAATGAGCCCATCTCGCTTGTCTACTGTTGCACGTTTGTGCGTATTGCAATCTACGAAGATTATGATGATCTGTTCGAACTTCAATAGGGTATTGAGCCCCCAAAACGAGATGACGCCATTCCTCGAAAGCTCGTTTAATGGCGAGGAGTTCTTTCTCTAGAACGGTGTAATTGATTTCTGCAGGTGAGAGAGACTTAGATAGATAGGCAATCAGTCTTTCTATGTTCTTGATATCGGGTTGAAGAACTGCTCCCAAGGCATGTTGTGAAGGGTCGGATTCTACGATGAACCGATGACGTTGGTCAGGAACCACGAGAATAGGAGCTTGGACAAAAAGAGATTTAAGACGTTCAAATGCATCTTGAGTTTCGGTTGACCAGAGGAATGGTATTTCTTTTTTCAATAGACGAGTTAATGGTTTTGTGAGGGCCGAGAATTGAGGAATGAATCGTCTATAAAAGTTAGCGAAACCCAAGAATCTCTGAATCTCTTTGACGGATCTTGGGGAAGGCCACTCGGTAATTGCAGAGACTTTAGCCGGATCCATCGCTATCCCTTCCTGGGAAAGTATGTAACCTAGGTATGAGACGGTGGTTTTATGAAATTCGCATTTCTCCAGTTTACAGAACAGGTGATTCTTCTTTAGACGATTCAGTACTTCCATTACATGTTTTCTATGGTCTTCTAAAGTGGTAGAAAAGACCAGTATATCATCTAGGTAGATGATAACATAATGGAGACTAATATCCCTAAAAATGTGATCCATAAATCTCTGAAAGACTGCAGGAGCGTTGGTTAGTCCAAAGGGCATTACCCTCCCTGTACTGATAGTGACCGAAAGGTGTTCTGAACGCCGTTTTCCACTCATCCCCCGCTTTAATACAGATGAGGCTATATGCGCCTCTTAAGTATAGCTTGGTACATACCCTAGCACCCTGAGCAGCCTCTAAGATATCCGGGATAAGTGGCATGGGATACTTATCTGGCACTGTTGTCTTGTTTGATCCTCGGAAGTCAAAGCAGGGGCGGAGTTCTGCAGTATTCTTCTTGGGTATAAAAAACAATGAGGCTGCTGCAAGGGAGGTAGACTCAGAAATCAGACCATTCTTTAAATGCGTGTGAAGGTATTCCTTCGGTACTTCCTTATCTCTGGCAGGCAGAATGTACATCCTTCCGAAGGGGAGAGGACTGTCGGGTATCAGGTCTATTGCATAGTCTTCTCTCCTATGCGGCGGAAGTTCTGAATACTCTGACTGAGTGAAGACTGATTAAAACTAATTGTATTCCTTGGGTAATAGAGAGATTTCTTTTACTCTTGCATGGGTAGAGTTAGTATCCAGTTCCGTTTTTAGTTCCATGTTATTTGGCTTGTGATGATGATGGATACATTGCTCTGAACCCAAGAAGAGAGTTCCTGCCGTCCAGTTAATATAAGGATTATGACTTCTTAACCAAGGTAACCCCAGAATAACTGGATAATGGGCTGTTTTGATGATGTCTAACACAATCGTCTCCTGGTGTGAAGCTATGGTCATTCTTAGAAAACAGGTGTGGTCCTTAATGGGTCCAGAAGTAAATGGACTGCCATCGACACTTTCCACTGGGATAGCCACTGCCTTGGTGTTACGTGGAATATCATGTTTCATGGACCAGATGTCATCAATGAAATTACTGGCCGCACCACAGTCTACTAGTTCAGGGACATTGACTAGAGTAATATTGTTCCAAGACAGAGTAATGTTTAGAACGATCATGGTAGTTTACGTTGTAGTCGGAGAAAGGCTGAATGAAATATGGGGGAGGGAACTGACTGCAGAGGCTGAACCCGACACCGTGGTTCCCTTCACGGTCATGCGCTGGGGTTTCCCGGCTTCCTGGGGGGAGTCAGTGGACACTCTTTAACTGTATGATTACTGGATCCACAATACATACATAGCCCTTGCATTCTCCTCCTGACCCTTTCTTCTACTGATAAAGGACCCCGCGCGATTCCCAACTGCATGGGTTCCTCTACGGACACTGGTTTACGGGGAGGAGAGAGGACTTCGGAATAGGTCTTGGGGTTCTTTCCTTTGCGTCTTTCTCTATTCCTTTCCTGAAGTCGATAGTCCAGTTGCATGACAAGTGCTATATATTCAGTGAGGTTAGAAGGACGGGGTACTCGTGATACCTCGTCTTTGAGGTCGTCTGAAAGACCACGTCTGAAGATGGTTATGAGGGCATCATCTGCCCAGGAGGTTTCTGCCGCCATTTTCTTAAAGTTTGTGATATATGACAATATGTCTAGGTTCCCTTGTTTAAGATCAAGAAGTCTTTCTTGGGAGGCTACCACTACTTCCTGTCTACTAAACATGCTCCTGACGCTACGAGTCGAGGATGGGATTATTGTTGGTCACCAATGGGGTGGCCCAAGCTAAGGCTGCCCCTGTCATTTGGGCAATCATATGTCCCACCTTGTCTCTGTCTGTTGGAAAAAATGCTGCTTTGAAGGCAAATTGCACAGTACAAGACTCTAGGAATTCCTTCACTGCATGGGGATTGCCATCAAAGCCGCCACCCGGACGTGGGCCAGTAGGAACTTCTGAACTCTGAGCTACGCGACTCGCTTGTTGTCGCAGCATAGCGTTTTCTTGTTTTACCTGTTGAACTTCAGCAGAAAGGGCCTGCATGGCCGCCACTAACTGCTGAACTTGCTGTTCCATTGCCAATATCAACCGGACTGTCTCCAGAGTTCCCTAAAATGAAAAAATGGGCATTGCTATCTGTTATGCCTGGTCTCAATAATACAACACTTCAGGGAGTTCCACAAGACAGTATAGCAGACTTTGACAATGGGACGACTTCCTACCTGGTCTTCAGATTAGAAGTGAGGAAAGGAGTGATCCCCCAGTGTCGATCTGTCTGCACCTTCTAGCTCAGGCGCCAAGAGAAAGGACTCTGGGAAACCCTTGTGGGGAATAAAACCCAGTGATGGTTTTTAGAGTGCGTTGAATTGGAATCCATTCGGAATCTCTGGAAGATGTGGCACCCTCGTAAACAGGAGAGTCGTGTTCAGGATGTGTCGCCATGTGGACTACTGTTGGGTAAAAATGGGAAAGGGTTAGAGTGTGGGTAGATGTTCCTTGCCCAACTCTTAAGTGAAGGATATACCTGCTGAGTAACACAGATCAGATTATGGTTGAAAGAATCGAAGGGATGAGAGGAGTAATCAATCTGGGTTTGGGAAATACAGAAAGAAGTGAGAGTAGGCGAGATTTCAGAAGGGGGACTCTAAAGAAGGGTTTTGACAATGAACACCTACCAATGTGGGTTCAAGACTTTTAAGCTTCCGGGAAATTGCAGCCGTAATGCGGACAGAAGGTTTGACCGTTGCGGTCTAAATCTGTATTTGGGACAGGAAAATAGGAAGGTAGACTAGTAAATTCCAGGTAGGTAAGTGGTGCCTAAGAGGTAGTGCAGAGTAATGGAAAGGGCGACTGACTTACGGGAAAAGTCGAGACTCTGACGTGTACCGGGAGAAGAGTAGCGGAGTGCAGCCTATGTGAAGGGGCGCTGCGGAATGGAGCTTTCCCTATCGGAGAATGTAGAAAGAGAAAGAAAAAGGTTTAGAACAAATAAGGCAATGGATTCCCAATCGCGGCTATGTAGACGATAACTCACGGAGCGTGGGCACTGTTGACAGTAGCAACGTGTCGCAGATCAGGAACTGCAGAATCAAGTACTGCTTCCAGGCCGAGAGGCGGGGCTTCGCTCACGTCTCTCGTCTGCAGGACTGGACCGTCACATCTTGCATCGGGTGCCATATTGGAGTGATGAATCCGTATTCTCGGATGGAAACGCCACCGATGCCATAAAGACCTGCCTCTGATGCCAGTCGTGACAGCAAGACCTTTAAAAACAATAAAAAGAAAATGAAACAGCAGCTGGGACTCAAAAGAAAGGATAGCAGCCTTAGAAAGAGCATATGAAATAGAAGCTTGAGGTGATAGTCCAAAAAGGATACGGATAGCAGAGATATACTTGGAATGACTAGGGGCAAGTCAGGTCGCCAGTACTCCAATCAGAAGAGAAGAACAGTAATCAATGTGAGAAAAAAACAAAAGCAAAGATAAGGAGATGGTAGCATGAGAAAAAAGGAAAGGACAGACGCAAAGATGATTAAAGAGGAGAAAGTGGCAGTTGTGGGAAGAGAAATATGAGAAGAATAAGAAAGATAGGACTTAAAGAGAGATCCTCGGTTATGGGTAGAAGAGGAGAAGGGAAACTGAGAAGGGGGAGAAAAGAAGAGAGGAAGGGGGAAGAGAAGAAGGAGAAGAGTGAGGAAAGAAAAGATCTTCCATTTTTTAAGTATTTAAATGTAGAAAGTGAGAAGCCATCCAAGCTTGGGCGGAGGAAAGACACGCAGAGGCTTTAGAGTGAAGGTAGTGTATGAGTTCGGAAAATGATAAGAAGATTTGCAAGTCATCAGCATAGAAATGACAGGAAAGGTTGAACGAAGAAATAAGAGATGATGGAGGAATAGAGAAATAATATATAGAGAAAATAGAAGATGGCCAAGGTCAGAACCTTGGGGGACCCCATAAAGAAGTGTATCGGGAGGTGAGAGTTGGCCCTCCCAGGACTCTCGTCTGCAGGACTGGACCATCACATCTTGCATCGGGCACCATATTGGAGTGATGAATCCGTATTCTCGGATGGAAACGCCACCAATGCCATAAAGACCTGCCTCTGATGCTAGTCGCAAGACCTTTAAAAACAATAAAAAGAAAATGAAACAGCAGCTGGGACTCAAAAGAAAGGATAGCAGCCTTAGAAAGAGCATATGAAATAGAAGCTTGAGGTGATAGTCCAAAAAGGATACGGATAGCAGAGATATACTTGGAATGACTAGGGGCAAGTCAGGTCGCCAGTACTCCAATCAGAAGAGAAGAACAGTAATCAATGTGAGAAAAAAACAAAAGCAAAGATAAGGAGATGGTAGCATGAGAAAAAAGGAAAGGACAGACGCAAAGATGATTAAAGAGGAGAAAGTGGCAGTTGTGGGAAGAGAAATATGAGAAGAATAAGAAAGATAGGACTTAAAGAGAGATCCTCGGTTATGGGCAGAAGAGGAGAAGGGAAACTGAGAAGGGGGAGAAAAGAAGAGAGGAAGGGGGAAGAGAAGAAGGAGAAGAGTGAGGAAAGAAAAGATCTTCCATTTTTTAAGTATTTAAATGTAGAAAGTGAGAAGCCATCCAAGCTTGGGCGGAGGAAAGACACGCAGAGGCTTTAGAGTGAAGGTATTGTATGAGTTCGGAAAATGATAAGAAGATTTGCAAGTCATCAGCATAGAAATGACAGGAAAGGTTGAACGAAGAAATAAGAGATGATGGAGGAATAGAGAAATAATATATAGAGAAAATAGAAGAGGGCCAAGGACAGAACCTTGGGGGACCCCATAAAGAAGTGTATCGGGAGGTGAGAGTCGGCCCTCCCAGGACTCTCGTCTGCAGGACTGGACCATCACATCTTGCATCGGGCACCATATTGGAGTGATGAATCCGTATTCTCGGATGGAAACGCCACCAATGCCATAAAGACCTGCCTCTGATGCCAGTCGTGACAGCAAGACCTTTAAAAACAATAAAAAGTAAATGAAACAGCAGCTGGGACTCAAAAGAAAGGATAGCAGCCTTAGAAAGAGCATATGAAATAGAAGCTTGAGTTGATAGTCCAAAAACGATACGGATAGCAGAGATATACTTGGAATGACTAGGGGCAAGTCAGGTCGCCAGTACTCCAATCAGAAGAGAAGAACAGTAATCAATGTGAGAAAAAAACAAAAGCAAAGATAAGGAGATGGTAGCATGAGAAAAAAGGAAAGGACAGACGCAAAGATGATTAAAGAGGAGAAAGTGGCAGTTGTGGGAAGAGAAATATGAGAAGAATAAGAAAGATAGGACTTAAAGAGAGATCCTCGGTTATGGGCAGAAGAGGAGAAGGGAAACTGAGAAGGGGGAGAAAAGAAGAGAGGAAGGGGGAAGAGAAGAAGGAGAAGAGTGAGGAAAGAAAAGATCTTCCATTTTTTAAGTATTTAAATGTAGAAAGTGAGAAGCCATCCAAGCTTGGGCGGAGGAAAGACACGCAGAGGCTTTAGAGTGAAGGTATTGTATGAGTTCGGAAAATGATAAGAAGATTTGCAAGTCATCAGCATAGAAATGACAGGAAAGGTTGAACGAAGAAATAAGAGATGATGGAGGAATAGAGAAATAATATATAGAGAAAATAGAAGAGGGCCAAGGACAGAACCTTGGGGGACCCCATAAAGAAGTGTATCGGGAGGTGAGAGTTGGCCCTCCCAGGACTCTCGTCTGCAGGACTGGACCATCACATCTTGCATCGGGCACCATATTGGAATGATGAATCCGTATTCTCGGATAGAAACGCCACCAATGCCATAAAGACCTGCCTCTGATGCCAGTCGTGACAGTATGCCCCCTCCAAGGGGAGGCAAAGCCCGGGTTCCACGGGTGTTGCCTATGAAAAGAACAGACCAGACGATTAGCATGGACTGAAGCAGCTGGTTCCCAGGAACGTTTTGAACGAGACTACCCCTTCCAATCCACCAGGTATTGTAACGTCCCTCTGTGGTATCGAGAGTCACAGATTCCCGATATTTCATATTCGGGACCAGAGTCTGTCATCACCGGAGGGGGTGGACTAGTGGTTGTCTGGTGAAATCGGTTACGTACATCAGGCTTCAATTGTGAGATGTGGAATGTAGGGTGGATGCGACTCCAGGACCTAGGGAGTTGCAATCGAAACGTTACCGGACCATGCTTGGCTAGAACCGGAAAGGGGCCATAATACGAGTCTCTTGGGGAGGAATTTACTGGCTAACCACACCTGGTCACCGACTTGGATTAGAGGAGCTGGGGTCCGATGTTTATCAGCTTGCTTTTTGCTCCTTGCCTGGGCGTCTTGCAAGGCTAAATATGCTTTAGCATGTCCTTGTTGGATGTTCACCACCAGCTGTTCAATATCTGGTAACCTGGAAGGTGGAGAGGCAGTAAGGGAGAATATGGTAGGATGGAATCCATAGGTGCAAAAGAAAGGACTGGCCCTTATTGTAGAATGTGCAGCATTATTGTAGGCGAATTCTGCCAAAGGTAATTGACTTTTCCAATTATCTTGTGCTGCGGAGGTATAACATCGGAGGTAACCTTCCGAAGTCTGGTTTAGTCGCTCGGTTTGCCCATTGGCTTGTGGTTGGAACCCGGAACTCAGAGCTCTGGAAATTCCCAAGGTGTGACAGAGTGGTTTCCAATACCTAGAGGTATATTGTGGTCCTCGGTCAGAAATAATAGTGTCTGGGAGTCCATGAAGGGAGAAGGTACGATCCAGAAAGATACAGGCCATGCACGCTGCTGAGGGAATAAAGGGCAAAGGGACAAAATGTGCCATTTTTGTGAGTGTATCCACTGTGACCATGATTGTGGTGCAATCTTGTGATGTTGGTAAATCCACTATAAAATCGTTAGAAATGATTTGCCATGGTCTTGTTGGAAGTGTAGTACTGACTAACTCCCCCAGCGGAGGAGTTCGGGGGGTCTTGATCTGAAGGCATATGGTGCAAGAGGCGATGTACTCTTGTACATCAGATCAAATCTTCGGCCACCAAAAATGTCTTTGGATAAGTTCAAGAGTGTTATTGAACCCTCGATGTTCTTGTGAATCATGACACAGTCGTAGTATTTCGTTCTGAAGGTCTTTGTCAGGGACGAATACCTTTTGGTCTTTGAACCAGAGACCTTAGCTTTCCAATAGGTCATATGTCGTGACGAGATCCGGATTGAAAACAGCAAGGTCTCGGGACTTAGATTCGAGTTTCTGTAACAAATGATGGACAACGGAAACGAAGACCGCCTTGGGAAACATGGGTTCGGTTTTAAAACGGACCTTCTCCAACTTACTCTTTCGAGATAAGGCATCCGCCTTCAGATTCATGCTGCCTGGAATGAAGGTAAAGATGATGCGGAAAGGTGAAAAAAAATGAGCCCATCTCGCTTGTCTACTGTTCCACGTTTGTGCGTATTGCAAGGTACGAAGATTATGATGATCTGTTCGAACTTCAATAGGGTATTGAGCCCCCAAAACGAGATGACGCCATTCCTCGAAAGCTCGTTTAATGGCGAGGAGTTCTTTCTCTTGAACGGTGTAATTGATTTCTGCAGGTGAGAGAGACTTAGATAGATAGGCAATCGGTCTTTCTATGTTCTTGATATCGGGTTGAACAACTGCTCCCAAGGCATGTTGTGAAGCGTCGGATTCTACGATGAACCGATGACGTTGGTCAGGAACCATGAGAATAGGAGCTTGGACAAAAAGAGATTTAAGACGTTCAAATGCATCTTGAGTTTCGGTTGACCAGAGGAATGGTATTTCTTTTTTCAATAGACGAGTTAATGGTTTTGTGAGGGCCGAGAATTGAGGAATGAATCGTCTATAAAAGATAGCGAAACCCAAGAATCTCTGAATCTCTTTGACGGATCTTGGGGAAGGCCACTCGGTAATTGCAGAGACTTTAGCCGGATCCATCGCTATCCCTTCCTGGGAAAGTATGTAACCTAGGTATGTGACGGTGGTTTTATGAAATTCGCATTTCTCCAGTTTACAGAACAGGTGATTCTTCTTTAGACGATTCAGTACTTCCATTACATGTTTTCTATGGTCTTCTAAAGTGGTAGAAAAGGCCAGTATATCATCTAGGTAGATGATAACATAATGGAGACTAATATCCCAAAAAATGTGATCCATAAATCTCTGAAAGACTGCAGGAGCGTTGGTTAGTCCAAAGGGCATTACCCTCCCTGTACTGATAGTGACCGAAAGGTGTTCTGAACGCCGTTTTCCACTCATCCCCCGCTTTAATACAGATGAGGTGATATGCGCCTCTTAAGTCTAGCTTGGTACATACCCTAGCACCCTGAGCAGCCTCTAAGATATCCGGGATAAGTGGCATGGGATACTTATCTGGCACTGTTGTCTTGTTTAATCCTCGGAAGTCAAAGCAGGGGCGGAGTTCTGCAGTATTCTTCTTGGGTATAAAAAACAATGAGGCTGCTGCAGGGGAGGTAGACTCAGAAATCAGACCATTCTTTAAATGCGTGTGAAGGTATTCCTTCAGTACTTCCTTATCTCTGGCAGGCAGAATGTACATCCTTCCGAAGGGGAGAGGACTGTCGGGTATCAGGTCTATTGCATAGTCTTCTCTCCTATGCGGCGGAAGTTCTGAATACTCTGACTGAGTGAAGACTGATTGAAACAAATTGTATTCCTTGGGTAATAGAGAGATTTCTTTTACTCTTGCATGGGTAGAGTTAGTATCCAGTTCCGTTTTTAGTTCCATGTTATTTGGCTTGTGATGATGATGGATACATTGCTCTGAACCCAAGAAGAGAGTTCCTGCCGTCCAGTTAATATAAGGATTATGACTTCTTAACCAAGGTAACCCCAGAATAACTGGATAATGGGCTGTTTTGATGATGTCTAAAACAATCGTCTCCTGGTGTGAAGCTATGGTCATTCTTAGAAAACAGGTGTGGTCCTTAATGGGTCCAGAAGTAAATGGACTGCCATTGACACTTTCCACTGGGATAGCCACTGCCTTGGTGTTACGTGGAATATCATGTTTCATGGACCAGATGTCATCAATGAAATTACTGGCCGCACCACAGTCTACTAGTTCAGGGACATTGACTAGAGTAATATTGTTCCAAGACAGAGTAATGTTTAGAACGATCATGGCAGTTTCCGTTGTAGTCGGAGAAAGGCTGAATGAAATATGGGGGGGGGGAACTGACTGCAGAGGCTGAACCCGACACCGTGGTTCCCTTCACGGTCATGCGCTGGCGTTTCCCGGCTTCCTGGGGGGAGTCAGTGGACACTCTTTAACTGTATGATTACTGGATCCACAATACATACATAGCCCTTGCGTTCTCCTCCTGACCCTTTCTTCTACTGATAAAGGACCCCGCGCGATTCCCAACTGCATGGGTTCCTCTACGGACACTGGTTTACGGGGAGGAGAGAGGACTTCGGAGTAGGTCTTGGGGTTCTTTCCTTTGCGTCTTTCTCTATTCCTTTCCTGAAGTCGATAGTCCAGTTGCATGACAAGTGCTATATATTCAGTGAGGTTAGAAGGACGGGGTACTCGTGATACCTCGTCTTTGAGGTCGTCTGAAAGACCACGTCTGAAGATGGTTATAAGGGCATCATCTGCCCAGGAGGTTTCTGCCGCCATTTTCTTAAAGTTTGTGATATATGACAATATGTCTAGGTTCCCTTGTTTAAGATCAAGAAGTCTTTCTTGGGAGGATACCACTACCTCCTGTCTACTAAACATGCTCCTGACGCTATTACAAAAAGATGGGTATGAGTCGAGGATGGGATTATTGTTGGTCACCAACGGGGTGGCCCAAGCTAAGGCTGCCCCTGTCATTTGGGCAATCATATGTCCCACCTTGTCTCTGTCTGTTGGAAAAAATGCTGCTTTGAAGGCAAATTGCACGGTACAAGACTCTAGGAATTCCTTCACTGCATGGGGATTGCCATCAAAGCGGCCTGCCGGATGTGGGCCAGTAGGAACTTCTGAACTTTGAGCTACGCGACTCGCTTGTTGTCGCAGCATAGCGTTTTCTTGTTTTACCTGTTGAACTTCAGCAGAAAGGGCCTGCATGGCCACCACTAACTGCTGAACTTGCTGTTCCATTGCCAATATCCACCGGACTGTCTCCGGAGTTCCCTAAAATGAAAAAATGGGCGTTGCTATCTATTATGCCCGGTCTCAATAATACAACACTTCAGGGAGTTCCACAAGACAGTATAGCAGACTTTGACAATGGGAAGACTTCCTACCTGGTCTTCAGATTAGAAGTGAGGAAAGGAGTGATCCCCGAGTGTTGATCTGTCTGCACCTTCTAGCTCAGGCGCCGAGAGAAAGGACTCTGGGAAACTCTTGTGGGGAATAAAACCCAGTGATGGTTTTTAGAGTGCGTTGAATTGGAATCCACTCGGAATCTCTGGAAGATGTGGCACCCTCGTAAACAGGAGAGTCGTGTTCAGGATGTGTCGCCATGTGGACTACTGTTGGGTAAAAATGGGAAAGGGTTAGAGTGTGGGTAGATGTTCCTTGCCCAACTCTTAAGTGAAGGATATACCTGCTGAGTAACTCAGATCAGATTATGGTTGAAAGAATCGAAGGGATGAGAGGAGTAATCAATCTGGGTTTGGGAAATACAGAAAGAAGTGAGAGTAGGCGAGATTTCAGAAGGGGGACTCTAAAGAAGGGTTTTGACAATGAACACCTACCAATGTGGGTTCAAGACTTTTAAGCTTCCGGTACCTTGCAGCCGTAATGCGGACAGAAGCTTTGACCGTTCCGGTCTAAATCTGGATTTGGGACAGGAAAATAGGAAGGTAGACTAGTAAATTCCAGGTTGGTAAGTGGTGCCTAAGAGGTAGTGCAGAGTAATGGAAAGGGCGACTGACTTACGGGAAAAGTCGAGACTCTAACGTGTACCGGGAGAAGAGTAGCGGAGTGCAGCCTAAGTGAAGGGGCGCTGCAGAATGGAGCTTTCCCTATCAGAGAATGTAGAAAGAGAAAGAAAAAGGTTTAGAACAAATAAGGCAATGGATTCCCAATCGCGGCTCTGTAGACGATAACTCACGGAGCGTGGGCACTGTTGACAGTAGCAAACTGTCGCGGATCAGGAACTGCAGAATCAAGTACTGCTTCCGGGCCGAGAGGCGGGGCTTCGCTCACGTCTCTCGTCTGCAGGACTGGACCGTCACATCTTGCATCGGGTGCCATATTGGAGTGATGAATTCGTATTCTCGGATGGAAACGCCACCGATGCCATAAAGATCTGCCTCTGATGCCAGTCGTGACAGCAGGACCTTTAAAAACAATAAAAAGAAAATGAAACAGCAGCTGGGACTCAAAAGAAAGGATAGCAGCCTTAGAAAGAGCATATGAAATAGAAGCTTGAGGTGATAGTCCAGAAAGGATACGGATAGCAGAGATATACTTGGAATGACTAGGGGCAAGTCAGGTCACCAATACTCCAATCAGAAGAGAAGAACAGTAATCAATGTGAGAAAAAATGAAAGCAAAGATAAGGAGATGGTAGCATGAAAAAAAAGGAAAGGACAGACGCAAAGATGATTAAAGAGGAGAAAGTGGCAGTTGTGGGAAGTAAGAAAAATATGAGAAGAATAAGAAAGATAGGACTGAAAGAGAGATCACCGGTTATGGGCAGAAGAGGAGAAGGGAAACTGAGAAGGGGGAGAAAAGAAGAGAGGAAGGGGGAAGAGAAGATGGAGAAGAGTGAGGAAAGAAAAGAGCTTCCGTTAAGTATTTAAATGTAGAAAGTGAGAAGCCATCCAAGCTTGGGCGGAAGAAAGACACGCAGAGGCTTTAGAGTGAAGGTATACTATGAGTTCGGAAAATGATAAGAAGATTTGCAAGTCATCAGCATAGACATGACAGGAAAGGTTGAACGAAGAAATAAGAGAAGATGGAGGAATAGAGAAATAATATATACAGAAAATAGAAGAGGGCCAAGGACAGAACCTTGGGGGACCCCATAAAGAAGTGTATCGGGAGGTGAGAGTTGGCCCTCCCAGGACACAGAATAGGTGTCATGATCACTGCTTCCAAGGAGTCAGGACCAGCCCAACGTCCTTGGAAGCAGGCCCCTAACCCTGATCCTAGGCACCAGCCGGTCCCCACAGGGACCTTTTGGACCTTGTCCTGGCGCCGGTGGCACCAGGCTCATCAGAAGCATAGGTCCCGACACTGGAAGCGCCGGGCTCATCATTGGTGTGAAGGTGCTTGGGTGGACTTACCTGCGGCAGACCATGCTGCTTACTTACCAGACTCTTAGAAGTCCTCGGTGAACTGGGACTACTTGCTTACCTGGGTGGGGCAGCTCCACTCCCTGGATACAGCACTGGAACTCTTCTGGAAGCAGGAACTCTTTTCTTACCTAGGCGGGGCCGTGGAAGGAGACGCCTCATCACTCCTTGGCTATTTAAACCACACCCGATTGATGAAACGTTATTCGCGTTATTCTGCATCTGCAGCAGAACGCTCACCGAGTCTGTTCCAGCCTTTCTTCTTTGGATCCTGAACCTGCAAGAATTATACTTACCATTCCTGTACCCGATCAACATCAGCACCTGCAAAAGACCAGAAACAACAGGTTAGCAGAACGAACTTTAACACGCAGTGCTTACTTACCTGATCCATCGGCAGCGGCCGTGTCTCATGCTGCACCTTCGCCGGCAAAGATAAACAGCATTATCATACTTACTGGCACGCTGTGCATTCCGGCTCCTTCACGCTGCATCTTCACCTGCAAAGATAAACAGCATTATCATACTTACTGGCACGCTGTGCATTCCGGCTTCTTCACGCTGCATCTTCACCTGCAAAGATAAACAGCATTATCATACTTACTGGCACGCTGTGCGTTCCGGCTTCTTCACGCTGCATCTTCACCTGCAAAGATAAACAGCATTATTCTACTTACCGGCACGCTGTGCATTCCGGATTCTTCACGCTGCATCTTCATAGACAACAGCAGTGTTACACTTACCGGCACGCAACGAATTCCGGATTTCTTCATTCTGCATCGTCGTCTGCAAAGACAAAGAAAGAGACAGTAAGAGCGCTTGCCATACTCACGCAATTTCAGGGGCTTCACCGCCACACATAAAAAGACTATAAAGACTAAAGGTGTCCAGAAACTTACCGGTCGTGCAGACAACGACGGTACCCATCCTCTGAAGTCAAGAGGCCAATGTTTCACCAGTGAAGGAACTGGCAACGGCACCCTGCACTAGATGCAGATGGAGAGCCCAGCATTCACCTATCTAAGGTGAGCACGTTGACCTGGGAAGGGGGCTCAACAGTCAGGCTGGGAGGAGAGAGATAGGGACATTCACAACCCGACCTTTAACCCCCATATTATTTTACCTGCAGAAACCTCACCCTTCGAGTCCGACACACAGTGCGGAGAGGTTCGACCCCAGAAGCCAACCGAATCCTGCAAATCACGTTTCGTGTTACAGACACCTTCCTGCCAAGACCCGCGCCTCCGTGGGAATCAGGTGAGCGTTACAGAAACTAGCCCAGGTGCCTGGGGAATTAAGAGCAGAAGTACATGCAGCTCGCCAGGAAACGAGCTCTCTAAGAAGTGAACTGATAATTTCTAAGGAGCGAACAGAGGACCTTGCTAGGCAGTTGTTACTAACGCAGGCAGGACAGACACCTTTGCCCGTCCAGGAGGGAGTTATCCTTCTGCATCAGCTTCAAATCCAGTGCAAATCAATCTGCCCGGTAATGTGCCCTTGGCTCCGCCCAAACGCTTTGCTGGTGATCCAAAGAAATTCGCAGTGTTCATCAACCAGTGCCGCCTGCACTTCTTATGTCGACCAGCTGCATTCCCAACAGACCAGGCCAAGGTGGCTTTCGTGCTTTCTTAGCTCAGTGGCAGCGCTGCAGATTGGTCGATCCCTTTAGTCACCCAGGATGATCCGGTTTTACACGATTTTCAAGCCTTCCAGTCCAGCATGGAGAAACTGTTCGCAAGACATGCACAAGGGCAGGCCTTGGACAATGAATTTCTCTCATTACGACAGGGTAACCAAGACCTCTTGACTTATATAGCCTCTTTCAATAGACTCATAGTGGAAACACAATGGCCCGAGGACAAGAGAATAACGCTTTTCTACAGAGGCCTGCGTGGAGAGCTCAAGGATGTGCTAGCGCAAGTTGTGAATCCTCCACAAGAATGTTCGGACTATATTGACTTAGTGGTCCAACTGGACCATAGACTACAGAACAGGAAGGCAGATCGTTCCAGATTTGATACCCGAGTGTTTTCTAAACCACAGACCTCGAATAAGGGAGCTGACACTGTGGAACTCATGCAAATAGGGGACATGAGAGGACCGTTGACCCAGAAAGAGCGAGAAAGAAGAAGGCAGCTGCAATTATGCCTCTATTGCGGTAATTCAGGACACTTTCTTCGGGTCTGTCCCGTGAAACCAGCTAAGAAGACTGTAGGAGCCGCGGATACCTGTACCACAAATTCTGAGCAGGGAAACAACCTCGCCCGACAAGTGTAGAGGTCCTCTTGCCGAGCGTTAAGATCTGTCCCATGACCTCGCATTTCATGATACCCATGGTCCTCATTAGTCCTGAACGTCCGGATCGTTTGCATGCAATTGAAGCTTACATTGACAGCGGAGCAATCGGTAACTATGTGGACCGTGAAATGGTATCAAGGATGAATCTACCCCTTGTCCCTAAGGCAGTAAAAGACGTCATCACTACTGTGGATGGCACAGAGATAGCCTCCGGACCAGTAACGCATGCCACCCAAGAAGTGACGTTGTTGAGTCACAATGGACACCGGGAGAGAATAGTGTTCGATGTAATCAAGGCCCCTCAGTTCCAGATCATTCTGGGAATCACTTGGTTAGAGAAGCACAATCCTCAGATTGATTGGCGAGCAAAGACGGTTCAGTTTCCAGAGTGTTCTACCACTTGTTATCCTCGACCTGATGTTTCACTAGCGGCAATCTCTTCTGAGGAGATTCTCAAATTACCTCCCGAATACCAGGAGTTCCAAGACGTCCTCCAGAAGGATCAAGCTAACACCCTACCTCCTCATAGGTCTTACGACTGTCAAATAGATCTGATACTTGGAACAACTCCTCCTTGCAGCAGGATCTATGCCCTCACCGAGCCAGAGAACCTTCACCTCAGACAGTACCTGGACCAATACCTAGCTAACGGGTTTATCCGTCCTTCAAAATCCCCAGCTTCATCGGCTTTGTTCTTCGTTCCGAAAAAGGAAGGAGACCTTAGGACTTGCATAGATTACCGCGCCCTGAATCAGATCACTGTTAAAAACAGATACCCGTTACCTTTGATCCCTGAACTCCTGGACCAAGTCAAAGATGCATGTATATACACAAAGCTGGATCTCAGAGGATCCTACCACTTGGTACGGATCAAAGAGGGCGATGAATGGAAAACGGCCTTCCGCACCAAGTACGGGCTATACGAATATCAAGTGATTCCCTTTGGACTGTGTAATGCTCCTGCTGCTTTCCAATATTTTATGAACGATGTCCTTAGAGAGCTCATTGATGTGTGTGTAGTTGTCTACATTGACGACATCCTTGTATATTCACCATCTGAAGAAGAACATCAGAGACACGTTAAAAAGGTTCTTGAGAGATTGCGTCAACATAGTCTTTTTGCTAAGCTTGAGAAATGCGTTTTCAACGCAACGGAAGTCGAGTTCCTGGGATTCATATTGTCACCTAACGGAGTCCATATGGATTCAAAGAAAGTTGATCCAATTATCAAGTGGCCATCACCAACCTCTGTAAAAGGAGTTCAAAGCATGTTAGGATTCGCTAACTTTTACCGCAGATTCATTCCTGAATTTTCCCGGATAGTCCAGCCCATCACCGCTCTGTTGAAAAAGAACAAACGTTTTGAGTGGTCTTCTGAAGCGGAACAAGCTTTTCAAGACTTAAAAGCTAAATTCATTTCTGCACCTGCTTTAAAACATCCTCGCCCAGAACTTCCTTACATCATGGAAACGGATGCTTCTAGTCTTGCTATGGGAGCAGTGTTATCACAAAGAGATTCAGTCACAAACCAACTACATCCGGTTGCCTTTTGGTCCCGCAAGTTTTCGCCTCCTGAGATCAACTATTCAATTACAGACAAGGAACTTTTGGCCATCAGATCGGCCTTTAAAGCCTGGCGGCATTATCTTCTTGGAGCCAGACACACAGTCACCGTAATGACTGACCACCGTAATTTACAATATCTAAAGACAGCCAAAGCTCAGTCTTCCAGACAGCTTCGCTGGGCTCTGTTCCTAGCAGAGTTTGACTTTATAATTACTTATCGACCAGGTAGTAAAAACGGAAAGGCGGATGCCCTCTCCCGGATGGGAGAAGATGAACATTTGATCAATCCAGAGCCAATACCCATAATCCCAGAACAAAGGATTTTGGGTTTGGTCAGCACTCAATCTTTTGAAGACATCAAGACCACGGTGAAATCGCTCCTAACTCCGACCGATTTGCAGGACTGGCAATTAAAGGGAAAAGAATTCTCAGTAGATCAAGACCTACCATATTTCCGAGGACGATTGCACTTGCCCTGTGAGAAACTACAAAAACAAGTAATCTCCGGTTATCATGATTCTCTAATGGAGGGGCACCCTGGCATTACCAAAACCATGGAAAAGATTAAAAGACATTTCTGGTGGCCATCGTGGAAAAGGGATATTAGAGACTTTGTAATCTCCTGCGGTGTGTGTGCCCAGAATAAAAGTCAAAAGCAAAAACCAGCCGGCCTATTACAGCCACTTGACATTCCTCCCTGTCCATGGCATACCCTGTCCATGGATTTTATCACAGACTTACCTCCATGCTTGGGATATACTACCATCTTAGTAGTCGTGGATCTATTCTCGAAAATGGCTCACTTCATACCCTTGAAGGGTCTGCCTTCAGCCTCAGTATTGGCCCAGGAATTCTTGGCAAACATCGTTCGCTTACACGGTTTTCCTTCGGTTTTAGTCTCCGATAGGGGAAGTCAATTCATCTCCCACTTCTGGCGCAGTTGCTGTCGTCTAGCCCAAGTTGATCTAAGACTTTCGACCAGTCACCATCCCCAAACTGACGGACAAACCGAAAGGACAAACCAGACATTAGAACAATATCTACGCTGCATGCTCCAAAAAACAGAAAAACCCTGGAAGGACATTCTTTGGATCGCTGAATACACTTACAACAATTCGACTCATTCTGGAACCGGGAAGACTCCTTTTTTCCTATTATATGGACACCATCCTAGAACCTCCAACCTGGATCCTCCCCAAGAAATTGAAGCACCTGCTGTGCATCACTTGCATTCGGAGATCACCCATGCCTTTAAGGAAGCCACTGCCCATCTGCAAAGAGCTAAAGCTCAATTCAAAAAAGCAGCCGATCGGCACCGTAAAGAGGCCCCTCACTACGCTGTAGGAGATCAAGTCTGGTTATCCACTAAGCACCTGCCTTTAAAAGGACCCCGCACTTTCATCCCGAGATACCTTGGGCCCTACCTCATATCTGCCATAATTAATCCGGTGGCTGCCAAATTGGAATTACCTACGCATATGAAAATACATCCAGTATTTCATGTCTCGTTATTAAAACCAGTACAACCAGAAACCAGATTGACTGAACTCCCAGAACCCGTTTTGGTAGACGGAGAACTCGAATTCGAAGTGAAAAACATCCTAGACTCCAAAATTTCCAGGTCTAAATTATACTATCTGGTTGATTGGAAAGGATACGGTCCCCAGGAAAGGGCTTGGGAACCCTCAGAACATGTCCACGCACCTCGTCTGGTCAAGAGATTCCATCTGAATCACCCCGACAAGCCAAAGCCCCCGGGAAAGACACACTTAGGAGGGGCCTTGAGGGAGGATACTGTCATGATCACTGCTTACAAGGAGTCAGGACCAGCCCAACGTCCTTGGAAGCAGGCCCCTAACCCTGATCCTAGGCACCAGCCGGTCCCCACAGGGACCTTTTGGACCTTGTCCTGGCGCCGGTGGCACCAGGCTCATCAGAAGCATAGGTCCCGGCACTGGAAGCGCCGGGCTCATCATTAGTGTGAAGGTGCTTGGGTGGACTTACCTGCGGCAGACCATGCTGCTTACTTACCAGACTCTTAGAAGTCCTCGGTGAACTGGGACTACTTGCTTACCTGGGTGGGGCAGCTCCACTCCCTGGATACAGCACTGGAACTCTTCTGGAAGCAGGAACTCTTTTCTTACCTAGGCGGGGCCGTGGAAGGAGACGCCTCATCACTCCTAGGCTATTTAAACCACACCCGATTGATGAAACGTGCTTCGCGTTATTCTGCATCTGCAGCAGAACGCTCACCAAGTCTGTTCCAGCCTTTCTTCTTTGGATCCTGAACCTGCAAGAATTATACTTACCATTCCTGTACCCGATCAACATCAGCACCTGCAAAAGACCAGAAACAACAGGTTAGCAGAACGAACTTTAACACGCAGTGCTTACTTACCTGATCCATCGGCAGCGGCCGTGTCTCATGCTGCACCTTCGCCGGCAAAGATAAACAGCATTATCATACTTACTGGCACGCTGTGCATTCCGGCTCCTTCACGCTGCATCTTCACCTGCAAAGATAAACAGCATTATCATACTTACTGGCACGCTGTGCATTCCGGCTTCTTCACGCTGCATCTTCACCTGCAAAGATAAACAGCATTATCATACTTACTGGCACGTTGTGCATTCCGGCTTCTTCACGCTGCATCTTCACCTGCAAAGATAAACAGCATTATTCTACTTACCGGCACGCTGTGCATTCCGGATTCTTCACGCTGCATCTTCATAGACAACAGCAGTGTTACACTTACCGGCACGCGGCGAATTCCGGATTTCTTCATTCTGCATCGTCATCTGCAAAGACAAAGAAAGAGACAGTAAGAGCGCTTGCCATACTCACGCAATTTCAGGCGCTTCACCGCCACGCATAAAAAGACTATAAAGACTAAAGGTGTCCAGAAACTTACTGGTCGTGCAGACAACAACGGTACCCATCCTCTGAAGTCAAGAGGCCAACGTTTCACCAGTGAAGGAACTGGCAACGGCACCCTGCACTAGACGCCGATGGAGAGCCCAGCATTCACCTATCTAAGGTGAGCACGTTGACCTGGGAAGGGGGCTCAACAGTCAGGCTGGGAGGAGAGAGATAGGGACATTCACAACCCAGACCTTTAACCCCCATATTATTTTACCTGCAGAAACCTCACCCTTCGAGTCTGACACACAGTGCGGAGAGGTTCGACCCCAGAAGCCAACCGAATCCTGCACATCACGTTTCGTGTTACAGACACCTTCCTGCCAAGACCCGCGCCTCCGTGGGAATCAGGTGAGCGTTACAATAGGAGCGACCAAACAGATAAGATTGGAACCAGAAATACCCAAGGAGGAACGAGTAGATATCAAGGTGGGAAAGATCAATTAGAATCAGAATAGAAGAACATTTGTTATTAGTTTTCTATACTGTAACAGTCACTGCCATTGTGGTCTAACAGTGATGAGGCTTGTCCACTAAGGGGTGTACTATACTCCCGCCAGGGGTATCCACACCTTAGTTACAACAATACCTGCTAGACAAATAAAAACCCCTCTCTTCCTCAACCAACAGAGCTGCTCCACTTTGTAGGAAGTTAATTCCAAAGCTGGCCCCCCACCTGTTGTAAAGCGCTCCGCTGCTCTTGAGCTAGGTTCGTGCTATACGCAATAAAATATAATTGAAAATACTAAAAGAAAAGCGACTCAGAAGGGAGGAAGGATGAAGAGGGAGGAGAGTTAAACAAGAAGGGGTTGTAGAGGAAAGAGAGACGATGAAAGGTAGGGATGGAGTTTGTGATGGTTTGCGCACCTGCAGCGTCTGTGAAGAGCGATCAAAGCATAGCACAGATCGGAAAATGCTTCTTAGCAACGAGCGCAGAAACAGGGAAGGCACTTTTTGGTTCTTACAGGAAAGTACCGAAATTCGCCAGTAAGTGACTGTGATGGGCTTGAGTTGTGCTCCAACGCAGCCTTAAAGTATGGCGGCTTGTCTGACTTTTAGGTGTCACCGTAACTGGACAGAGCCAAGGCAGACAACCTAAGGCCCAGCCCTCTGTCATAGGTGGCAGAGCCCAGAGAGGGCATTGGTGAAAGGTGAACGCCGTGGACACAATAGTAGGCAGGAGTTATGGGAGTGGACCATTCCTTAGCATGGCCATGCGCTGAGGTCTGGATGCGAGCTGGGATATACCCGAGAAATTTACTGTGACAAGTTCAAGGACCCTCCCCCAGCCATGAAACTCTCCTCTAGCCCCCAGCAGACAACAATAGCATTTGGTGCCTTTTGTGGTGAAAGCATAAATCAAGCGAGTTCATGTTCACTTGTGCTAGAAATTAACTGAGGAGTAGGAGTGTAGAAATAATTACTGGTGAAGTAGCAGAATTAGAGCAAATAGTGAGTTGAGGACAGGAATCCGGCAGGGAAACTACTTAGACTAAAACCGCCCGATTGTCTTGGTTCTCCGAAGGCTTTGCCCAGCGATTTTGAATTAAAAGCCTATGTGCTGCTTTCCTTTCTGAAGGAAATGACCCAGAGTCAGAGAGGACCATGTTTATTATGTATATAGTTAAGGATCGATTTATTGTAAGTAGTGCGCACATGAGAAGGAAAATTCAATTAAATAAATTAAAGTTAGATACTAACTTGAAACATAAGAATTAATATAAATGCATCCCAGAGCAAAACGTACAACACCGTGGGTTTTATACATGGTAGGTCAAGACCCTATGTAGGATAGCTAAAAAGTAGACATTTCTTAGATTGATGAAAATACAGGTAGATTGCTACTAAAGGGAGATATGGCAGGAAAAAGCATCTTATAGATAGGGAAGCACTGTAATGCATAACTGCTAAAGGTGTGTGTGTGTCTGCGCGTGGGCACGCGCATGAGAGAGACAGGCACAGAGACTGTGGTGGAAAAGGCTATGATACTATGTTGATGTTATGGTGAAAAGAGCCTGGCATGGACACTATTTTGTGAATAAGGAAGGACCTATGATGTTAAGGCGAGTTCAACATGGAAAGAAACATGTTTTCATGGCATTTTTGAAGGATACATACTAGGGATAGGTCTAATGTCGTTTGCAAAAGATTTCCACAAGTAAAGTAAAGTAAAGTGTATACAGAGCTCCTTCAATTGATCCTACCTTTGCAGCATCTCTTAAAAGTTTCTATTATCTTTCCTTAAGCCTAAAACTAAATTACTTCTGGTGGGTGATTTCAATTTTTGGTTGGGTTGTGTTACTGATGTTCTAGCCAAAAATATGGAAAATATCGTTGACTCCCTTGATATGTCTCAACATATTTGAGACCCGACTCATATCAAGGGACATACTCTTGAATGGGTTTCCACTCTAAACCTTAGTCTTGTCAATCAACAAGTGCTTGCGTGCCCTTGGTCTGATCATTTTTGTATTAATTTTTCAATCCAGATGCATTATTACGAAAAGAGAGCTCCTCTCCCTAAAATATCTGTTAAGACGCGTAACCGCAGGAAGTTAAAACTTACACACCTGGAGGAATGGGCTTTATCACTCAATAAGCAGATTGTCTTCATGGACAATCTTGATGAAATGTCCACTACTCTCTCTGAGGCGATGGGCTCAATCACAGAGAACTTGGCACCACTGAAAAATAAATCAATACCTGCAAAGGTACGTAATGCATGGTTCAGTAAAGAACTTCAAACACTCAAATCTAAGAAAACTAACCTTCTACATACCTGGCGAAAAAATAAAAACTGTGTGGACTTTGACGCTTATAAAAAAAGCTGCTAAGGTCTATACAACAGCTATTTATTTAGCCAAGAAAGAGTCCTTTGACACCAGGTTTATAGAGGCTAAATCGG
Source organism: Ambystoma mexicanum (assembly GCF_040938575.1). Lineage (NCBI taxonomy): Eukaryota > Metazoa > Chordata > Amphibia > Caudata > Ambystomatidae > Ambystoma > Ambystoma mexicanum. The sequence continues at coordinate 1,080,552,567 of NC_090932.1, forward strand.
ACAGCCGGGAATTATTCAAAATCCTAAAAGAACAGGCACAAGCCCCCAGATCTGCTCAAGTGACCTTTATTAAGGATGAGGCATGGTGTACGGAGATTCAATCCGCCTTATCTGATAAACTTGATAAAATTAGAGAAGGGATTGAATTGAAGAAACTCGACCTACCAATTCAAGTTGTAGAGAATAGTCCTCTGCCCCCCACTAAAAAATTGGAGAGTCAAGCTATATTCAGCTTTCAGCCCATCTCAGAGCAAGAATTGGCCAGGGTGATCTCCAATTTAAAAAGTACGAGCTGCAAAGGAGATCCTTGCTCCTCTCTTATAATTAAGGAGTGCTCCCCTGTCCTCATTCCAGCCCTGACCAAGTTTAGTAATGCCTCTCTTTTAGCGAATGAAGTTCCTGGAAACATAAAAAAGGCGTGGATTACTCCATTATTAAAAAACACCTAACTTCTGTCCCCTCACTGCTTCTAATTATAGGCCTATTACTAACACTCCTTTTCTGTTGAAGATCTTGGACAGAGTTGCCTACAATCAGATCGCCATCTTTTTGGAGCAAAACCAGATTTATCATAAATATCAATCAGGGTTTTGCTTGAATCATGGTACAGAGACGGCCTTGCTGGCCCTTAAATCTCATCTCCTGCAGAGGATGGATGGTGGTTACATCTCTCTCCTTATGATGTTAGATTTGTCGGCTGCCTTTGACCTGGTTGACCATACCATACTGTCCACCAGGCTAAAGAGGAATGCCAACTTCTCTGATGAAGCGACAAACTGGGTCATCTCCTCTTTCAAGAACAGACAAAATAGAGTGGCCAGTGACATTGCCGAAGCAAAACCGACAGTACTTACGTGTAAATACCAAATTTATGTAATTGTCATGTTTCTTTGCCTCAGCAAGACTTAAACCCATTGCCCATGTTATAGCATTATGTCCCTGTTAAACCAACTGCTTTTGTGTCCGCACACGAGGCCCAGGGTTTTCGCCTGGAACAGATATTACTCAGAGGCTTAGGAATGTCTCCTCTGTTCTCTGTTCCTGTAAAGGCTACATAAATAATGTCTGTTAAAACTCTTGCACTTCCCGTCCTGTCTACAGCTGTCGTGCGAGTCAGCATACATTCATTGACCCTGGGGTCTCCTCTATGAATGATGATTGCTAGCATCCGCACTCTTTCCCGAAACATAAGCATAAAGCGTATCTATATTCGGAGTTGTTATTCTCTGGGATATTTGTGAAGGGGAACTTGTGTCAGAGTTTGTGCGTCATTCTGTAAAAGATATGTCCTGCTATTGTCCAGCAGCCCATGAATGGATATTATTATCACTACCGCGGCAAGATGTGTAGTTTGCAAATTCCCCACTGTGTCAAATGTGATGAATTAGCTTGTTTTTACGATCACGCATGTTAAAGATTACACGTGCATCCTGAAGGATATTTTGACTTGCTTAGATAAGCTATATGAGTAATGACCATTTGCAAATGTCCGGCCTTTGTAAATTGTCACCGCAAGGGCTGGAATAACAGCCAAAAGTGTTTTGGCAGGAAACTGTATGTCAGGACGTGCCTGGGCTTCACGCCAGTCATAAGACTCAATGTAAACGTTTTCCTATAAAAAGCCTGCTCACTGTAATGTTAGTAGCTCACTCTAGATAGCATCCCTATGGTGTATCTTGCAGTCAGCCCTTCCGCGGAAGTTTTGCATTGCAATAAATGATTGTTGAAACTCACTTACTAGTGTGTTTATTGATGGAGACCTCCGCTTGGTGAATTTTAGCATTGACTGATTGGCGTCCCTGGACTGGCGGACCTTGCAGATGCAGTCCATCGCTTTGATGTGTGCCTTCCATTGAGCTCCCGTCTCCGGTGGACGACTTAACTGGGTCCAAACACTATTGCACTTTTGAATGCAAACAGCGCGGTCCTCCCTTGAGACAGGAGATCAAGAAGAAGGAGAGAACGACTGCTCTGCCAAGGACCAGACGAACCAGACAGAGGGGAAGTCTCCTTGGTGTGGTGAGTGCATTTTTGTGTCTGCAGAAAGTTTTGGTGGATGGTAAGCCACATTGGTATCAGTTTTATGGTACGTATTATTTTGATTGTAGTAAGGATATTGTAATTAATAATGGGGAATTTGTGCGATAGAAATAAGAATGAGGAACCTATGCATGCGCCTGCTGAAGGCACTCCATGTTACACTATGTTGACCAATTATGGGTTGGGGGCGGTACAATTTTGTAAAAACTGGGAGGAATACACAAAGAAGTCCATTCAATTTAAATGGCCCAAAGCAGGCACTTTTTGTATACCCATAATCGAAAATCTTGAATTAGTGTTACTAAAAAGAAGGGTTTGCCCCGCCCAGCATGATGCTATTCGCCAGTGGCGAACAGAAGCGAGAAAGCAGAAAATGTCCCAAGATAAAAAGGATAGGAAAAAGCAAAAACGCACCTTACAGGAGAAGGCATGTGAATTAGATAACAAAGAGTTTGAACACCGGCTAGATGTAGAGGATCGGGCTGCATTGATAAAATTCAGTAAAGGCATGTACCCACTCGTCCCCAAGCCAGAGAAAGAGATAGTCAGCCTTGACAGCGAGGCTGATCAGGATACAATCAGATTGACAGAGGACCTTTTGCGATTAACAACACCTGTCAGACCCCAGCCTAACGGCAAGCACCTTGCCCCGACTGCACCCCAACCCCCGGAAAACCCACCCCCATATGGTACCCAGACTGGTACTATGGACCCAAATTGTGTCGAGGAGCAGGAAGTAGGGCGCTTATCTAGACAGGGGCCCTTCTTCCCCCCGGTTGAATATGCAAAATTAGAGCGCATGGCACAACAAGTGTTTGATAACCCGACCTCAGGGATAAAACAAAGGTTATATACCTGCCAAAAGAAGGAATTTCGACAGGTAATGAAAATGCATTGTGACCTTCTTCATGCATGGCTGAGGAATGAGGCTAAACGCCAGTGGCCCGTGGGTTTGTTTGATATTTATAAGGCCATTGACACTGAGAAAGATCGGGCAACCCTGTGGCACCAGTATGACCAAATCATTGACGAGGTAACAAATGATATCAAAGAATATGATGATCAGTTAAAAGAGGAAGAAGACGAACGTTGTAGAAGAGAGCAGTCTTTGCATGATGCCAAACCGACGGGAAAGGCGTTGGTTAAAAGGATATATGATGAAAAGGAGACAGGGAAGGTGGGATATTGGACGGATCTATTTACCACCCATAGCAAGGCAACCCGACTGGTATGCTTGCAAGAGCTTTTGAGCAAAATGGGATCAGAATGTGAAACAGGAGGGCGGGAGGATGTTTGCAAAAAGGTGAGAGAGTGCCAGGCTGAATTGAAAACGTATAAACCGAACTGGGAAGCGGAGGATCTTAGGACGGGTAGATTGTTCAAAGAATTATTGGAAGTGTTTCTCCCAGGGGCCCAGCTGGTCCAAGTAATGGCACCAATGAGGGAATGTGCGCCCATTGTTACAGCAGCCCACGACCCAAGTGACAAGACCCTCACGGTAACCAAAACATATGTCTATGTACCCCTCACTAGAGCAGAACTGTTCAGTATAATAAAAAGCACCCCAGACCCTAGGACCAATGCCGCGGGATTCTACAAAGAGTTGAGAGCGCTATTTAAAATGTGTACCCTGACTCTGCAGGACATTGATCATGTAATGTCCGCTGTATCCCCGGCTGATGTATGGGAACCTTTTAGATCTCGGGACCCCCATGGGCATGCCATCAATTGGACAGAGTTAGAAAAACAGGATACAGACCGGAAACCAACTGACCCCATTCCAGAGGACCTAAAAACGCTAGGGATAAGAATATTAAGGGCACTGAGTAGCGTGTTGCCAGAGGTGGATGTGAATGTAGAAAAAATGGATGCAGTTATACAAGGCCCTGCAGAAACAGTTGGGGACTATTTTCTGAAATTTGTGAATGCATTTAAGGCACACAGTGGCCAGTCTGTTAGCAACCCCACGGGTCAGAGATATTTCGCCATGGGCTTCGTGAAGGGTTTACGAAAAGGAATTAAGAAACCACTTAAATTGGGCTAGAGTACTTGGCAGGCAAGCCCCCCATCCCAGATCCTAGAGATGGCTAAATATTACGAGCGACAGGAAGAGGAAGAAATGGAAGGTAAGAAACAGGCAGATAGGAATCTAAAAAATAAGGTGCTAATGCAACAATTGGTGCAACCACCTTACAGTAAACCAAAGGGCCAGAAACCCCAGGTAAGAAACCCTACAGGTAACACTACGCAATGGACACCCCCGCGAATAGACCAATGCTCATTTTGCAAGCAGACGGGACATTGGAAAAATGAGTGTCCCATATTGATGGCGCGGAATGGTCAACCGGCGGGTGGGAGAGGAAGGGGCCGAGGTGGAACCCCCGTGGGACCACCTCAAGGCCAGGGAAGGTTTGTAAACCCCGAAAATAATGTATTCTCAAACAGCGCAGCGCAGCGACAAATGGTTAGAGTGGATGGCAATGAGTTTGTGGAGGATGAACTAAGATAACATAGCAGCAATGAGTTGAAACGCCCCTAGTGAACCTGAGGAGATGGTGTCTGTTCCTATAGACCAGAAAGGACCGTATGTTAAATTGCAGATAGGACAGCACCCCACCGTTAGATGCTTGGTCGATACCGGAGCAGGTAACAACTCGGTTGACGCCAAGGCCGTCCCCTCAGTTCCACTATCGGGTGAAAACAAAGTTTCCGTAGGGTTTGGTGGGGAACCCATATGTACTCCAGTGTCCCAGAGAGTTGAGACGTCTATATGTGGAGTGAAATTGACTAACAAATGGTTACTTACTAACAGGTGCCCCAAGAATCTCCTTGGGTTGGATCTTTTGAAAGCTTTAAATGCGACTATCTATTGTTCCCCAACAGGCGTTCGTATGACCATATGTAAATCCAAAATTGGTGGTTGTTATTTGGTTGAACCATTGCCACCAGAGTTACAGGAACTGCCCGCAGAGCTTTGGGCTGCTGGTAGTAATGATGTAGGTGTTTTGAACATTCCCCCTGTTGTGATCAAGGTAAAACATGGGGTCCCTCTACCCCGAACCCTGCAGTACAAAATATCTCCAGAAGGGGAAGCAGCATTGGTAAGGATTGTACAGGATCTAATGCGACTTGGGGTTGTTGAAGAGTGTGATGACAGCCCATGTAACTCCCCGATTCTCCAGGTTCATAAGAAAGGAGATGAAGTGACCCCGTATAGATTTGTTATTGATCTTAGGAGAATTAATAAGGTTGTGGACCCCAGGTATCCAGGTGTCCCTAGTGTAACAAGTATTCTCACTATGGTCCCTCCCACGGCCACTCACTTTAGTGTCGTGGATTTAAAAAAACGCCTTTTTCTCCATACCCATAGCTGAGAAATGTAGATACCTCTTCTCCTTTGTATTAGCACAGCGACAATACAGGTTTTGTCGAGCACCCCAAGGTTACACAGAGAGCCCGGCTATTTTTAGCCAAGCACTAAAACAGCAGTTGGATAAAATTCTGTTACCCTCTGGTGTGATGCTCATACAATATGTGGATGATATTCTCATTTGTGGAGATACTGAATTAAGTTGTAAAGAAGGTACCCTGATTGTGTTACAGCATTTGGCATACCATGACCACAAAGTGTCGCTTAAGAAAATGCAGTATGTACAGTCCAAGGTTGATTATTTGGGATATGTCCTCACTGCAGAGGGTCGATCACTGTCACCTGAGAGGGTACGGTTAATACAGGAAATGGCCTATCCCAGTACCTTTAAAGAATTGAGACGACTGTTAGGTATTACCTCATATTGCCGTCATTGGGTCCCAGAGTTCTCCCTGATAGCTAAGCCCTTGTTACAATGTTTGAAAACAGAAAAGGATCAGACACCCTTCACTTGCACGCAAGAAATGAGAGAAGCCTGCGATGCTCTGAAAAGCGCATTGTGCAGTGCCCCAGGGCTCGGGACACCCAATTACGGCAAGCCTTTTACTCTTTTTGTACATGAACAGCAAGGTTGTGCCCTATCTGTATTGACACAGGAACAAAATGGAAGGCAAAGGCCTTGTGCTTATTTTTCTGGCACCTTGGATAGTGTGGCTGCAGCGCTTCCCCCATGTATGCGATCAGTTGCTGCAGCAGCGGTAGCTCTTAAGCAAAGCGCTGGTTTAGTGTTGGGAACTGCCGTCATTGTAAAAGTTCCCCATGCTGTGGACGTATTGCTCAATAGAACTCAGCCTCAGCACCTCACAGCTGCCCGCTTAACGCAATATGAACTGACATTGTTTGCACCAAATGTAACTATCATGAGATGTAATACTTTGAACCCGGCTTCCCTTTTGCCCTTGCCGAGTGGGGAGGGAGATCAAGACATGCATGATTGCCTTATACGCACTGATGAACAGACCCGAGGTAGGGTCGATCTGAGTGACCTTCCCCTAGAGGGAGGTGATGGGATTCTATTTTGTGATGGCTCATGTTACAAACTGGAAAGTGGGGAGACAGTGGCTGGGTACGCAATAACAACTGAAAGTGAAATTGTCCATATGGAACGCATACCCGAGTTATCAGCGCAAGCTGCAGAATTAAGGGCATTAACAAAGGCTCTGGAATTAAGTAAAGATTTAGCTGTGACCATCTATACGGATTCAGCTTATGCACATGGCGTGGCCTTTAATTTTGGTCTACTGTGGAAAGAGCGAGGGTTTCTTACCTCGCATGGAATAAAAATAAAACATGGCAATTTGATAAACAAACTATTAGCGGCATTGGCTGAACCCGCCCAGGTGGCTATAATGAAATGCTCCGCCCATAAAAAGGTGGTAGATTTTGTGGGGCAGGGGAACTATTTAGCAGACCAGGTGGCTAAATATGCTGCAGAACACTGTAAATTGAACGTTCCAGAGTGTAACATGCTGCAAAGGAATGTGGAAGGGAAAGGGGATGAGGGCGGTTTGGAAAAGGGCCCTGAGGAGATAGTAAAGGACATTCAAAAGGAAGCGGCAGATTGCGAAATTAAAGTTTGGACTAAAGACAGTAACAATGGACAAACTCCTAAAGGGGTGTGGCTGGACAAAATCAAAATGAGGTGGTTGCTCCCTGACAGTTATTTACCCATGGTAGTCGATATGGCACATGGGAATGCCCATGTTAATGCAGGTGCAGTGGAGGACATTCTGAGCAAAGTATGGAAAGAACAGAAAATTGGATCCTATTGCAGGAGATGGGCAGCACAGTGTGCTGTCTGCCTCCAGCATAATGTGGGCAAATCTGTGAAAGTACCAGCAGGTCATAGCAGACTTCCTACACAGCCATTTGAGGTGGTGTATATGGACTTCATACAAATGGAACCGGTTGCTAAATTAAAATATTGTCTTGTTATGAGATGTGGGTTCTCTGGTTGGACGGATGCTTACCCCCTAAGAGACAACACTGCTATTTCCACAGCTAAATGCATCCTGAAATACTGGGTGCCCCAGTACACAGTGCCCAGCTTTCTGTATTCCGACAACGGAGTACACTTTACAGGTCAAGTTGTGAAGTATGTATGTACGGCCTTGGGTATTGATCAGCGATTCCGTTCCGTCTATCATCCCAAGAGTGCTGGAATTATTGGACGATCGAATGCCGTAGTGAAAACAAACTGGCAAAAATATGTGCCTCTACAAACCTGAAGTGGCCAGATGCCTTCCCTTGGCATTGTTGAGTATGCGGACCACTCCAAAGGGGACGCACAAATTGTCCCCTTTTGAAATTGTAATGGGCCGCCCTCCAAGTGCATGGTCCATCCCAAAGCCAAGAGTTATTGGTAATATTGAACAACCACTGTTGAGGGATTATTGTGCTGAGCTCACGCATAAACTGTCTATTACCCATCAACAGGTGAAAGACGCAGCCCCGTCAGCTTTGGAAGGAGAAGGCCACGCAATCAAACCAGGGGACTACGTCCTCGTGAAGAGTTTTGATCGCACCAATTGCCTGCAGGCCTGCTGGAAGGGGCCATTTTTGGTCCTACTGGCGACGCAAACTGCTGTGAAGGTTGCTGGCCACAAAACGTGGATCCATGCCAACCATCTTAAAAAGGCACCACCTCAGATAGTCCATCCCCCGACCAAGGACACAGACCACTTCGCAGCCGAACCTACGGAGGACACTCCCAGGTATCACCTATGCCCTAGGAAGCAACATTGATTGCCTATGTTTGAACTCTGACATCTGGCTGAGAAAGGACTTGGTAAAGGGTCGGAACAAACAAAGGACAACCGAGACACAGATGAAGTGGCCTCAGCAGCCCCTCCTGGGTATGAACTAGCCCCACCGAGACACAGATGAAACGGCCTCAGCGTCCCCTCTTGGGTATGAAGTAGCCCCACCGAGACACAGATGAAACAGCCTCAGGGTCCCCTCAAGGGTAGGAAGTAGCCTCAACGAGACGTGTCAAGGTAAGGTACCAGAAGCGGTGACTGCAGGATGGGTTGTACTGTACAACCCTTGCGATTTAGCGCATAAACGGACGGCACCGTTAGGGTAATTGTTAGGGACTTTTTGAACATTTTTGTGTAAATATATAATATATATATAACGTGTGACATTTAACGGCCAAGTTCCGGAACTCAGTCATTTGGGATTAGCCCTGTGCGAGGGAACAAAACAGGTTGTTACAATGAATGACGAGGACGCAGGGCAGAGGTGTCCATGAGTTGACAGATATGCATGCACCCCAAAGGAAAAGCTCTTCTTATCCCTTGTCTGTATTGTTATAACAGTAGGGTCCGCAATATTCCTCTGGTACCTTGAGCACCATGATATTTATGCTGCCCATAATTTGCTGCCTCCCACGCCTCAGCCTCCAACACCAGAACTAGTAACTATTCCCCATATAGATCAGGAGTATCGGAAAAAGCATCCTAGGAATAGCATCCTCACATGGATGAATGAAACAAACCAGATACTAAATAAAACCAACTGTTACATATGTACATATGTTCCCCATAGCCATGAAAGCGGACCCGAATGGTACGCGACTCCTGCTACAAGTGATACATGCGTGCCTTGGCGAGATTATCTTTTGCGTGCCTCCCAAAACTATACCGAAAATGTGACACTCACATTTGTGAATAGGAAAAATGAGACAAGCACTCAGACTAGAATACAGGGAGGAATTTATATTCCTCTAACACCCAATGTAACTAGATATCTTAATAGATCCATTTCCTGCCCATCTAAAGAAATAGAAATGATTCCTCTAACCGACTATATGAGAGACAACAAAGCAGTACTACCACACCCAATCCCTGCACAAAATATAGTTCGTAGGGCCCCCTTTTGCTACCAGCGAAACAAGACACATGCTCAGGCTGTTTTCATGGGTAGACACAACTGCCAGAATATAGTAGATTTGAATAGTATATCTGCACCATTTAGTCCCCCTAAGGGGGCAATGTTTATTTGCGGGGAGGAAGCATACCTCTGGTTACCCCGCTATTGGAAAGGTAGATGTACCGTTGGATACGTAATGTTGGGGTTGCATTACAAATCTGTGGAGGAAGTGAACTTAAAACCCAAGGCAAAGGGAATAAAAATGGGTACACAGGATTACCAGCGAAGGAAAAGAGGTGTTATTACTAAAGAAGACACCACTTGGGATGAATTCTTTGATTTCCTAAAGGGCATAGTGATGCCCATGGGAATAGTTATGAATTCCAGAAGCATTAGGCACTTAGCTAGATTAGTAGAAAAGGAACTAAATGTGACCGGTGACATACTGGCAAACCTCACTAAAGAAGTACAAGCAGTCCGGATGGTCGCATTACAAAACCGACTAGTATTAGATACAAAGCTGGCAGAAGTAGGAGGGGCTTGTAAAATAATTGGCACTTCTTGCTGCACTTTACACCTGATTATAGTACCGATATCTTTAAAGGGATCGATGAAATGCATAAAATAGCAGCTCAAATATATTCTGAATTAGGAGCTGGGGATGGAAGCTCCTCACCCCTCTTCTTGTCATAGGAGGATTAATAGCTGGTTCCTGCTGTTGCATCCAGTGCTTTCCCTTATGTATGTCCGTCATAGGAGATTGCTGCAGGAAAATGATGGGAGCACTGGCACCCAAACCCACTAATGCCATGACCACCAACGAGATGATAAAGTTAGAGGAGGAAATCGAGGGGTTACAAAAGATTGATGTGTCGGACAACGACAATGAAAGAATGAATGAATACAAACTAAACCATGTGTATTACTGATAAAGTCTTGCTGACGCAAAAGGGTCGTTTGTAAATACCAAATTCATGTAATTGTCATGTTTCTTTGCCTCAGCAAGACTTAAACCCATTGCCCATGTTATAGCATTATGTCCATGTTAAACCAACTGCTTTTGTGTCCGCACACGAGGCCCAGGGTTTTCGCCTGGAACAGATATTACTCACAGGCTTAGGAATGTCCCCTCTGTTCTCCGTTCCTGTAAAGGCTACATAAATCATGTCTGTTAAAACTCTTGCACTTCCCGTCCTGTCTAAAGCTGCCGTGCGAGTCAGCATGCATTCATTGACCCTGGGGTCTCATCTATGAATGATGATTGCTAGCATCCGCACTCTTTCCCGAAACATAAGCATAAAGCGTATCTATATTCAGAGTTGTTATTCTCTGGGATATTTGGGAAGGGGAACTTGTGTCAGAGCTCGAGTGTCATTCTGTAAAAGATATGTCTTGCTATTGTCCAGCATCCCATGAATGGATATTATTATCACTACCGCGGCAAGATGTGTAGTTTGCAAATTCCCCACTGTGTCAAATGTGATGAATTAGCTTGTTTTTACGATCACGCATGTTAAAGATTACACGTGCATCCTGAAGGATATTTTGACTTGCTTATATAAGCTATATGAGTAATGACCATTTGCAAATGTCCGGAATTTGTAAATTGTCACCGCAAGGGCTGGAATAACAGCCAAAAGTGTTTTGCCAGGAAACTGTATGTCAGGACGTGCCTGGGCTTCGCGCCAGTCATAAGACTCAATGTAAACGTTTTCCTATAAAAAGCCTGCTCACTGTAATGTTAGTAGCTCACTCTAGATAGCATCCCTATGGTGTATCTTGCAGTCAGCCCTTCCGCGGAAGTTTTGCATTGCAATAAATGATTTTTGAAACTCACTTACCAGTGTGTTTATTGATGGAGACCTCCGCCTGGTGAATTTTAGCATTGACTTACGTATGGGATCCCTCAAGGAGCCTGCATGTCGCCTTGCTTTTATAATATATTCATGATCCCCTTCTTCCAGATGCTGGAGAAAGAGGGGATCATATTTGCAAATTATGCGGATGACACACAATGTATCATCCCCATATCTGGTTCCCATGTGGAAGATGAACAAAGAATTAATTAAATCTACAAAAAAATTCAGGAATGGATGGTGCTGAATGGCTTAGCCGTTAATAGCTCCAAAACAGAACTTCTACTTATCGGCTCAGCGTCCAAATTTGAGAAGTTAGGGCCTAGCTACTAGCCGTTTCTCATAGATAGCTGCCATATTGAGGTTATGAGCAAGGTGAAAACCCTCAGCATTTATCTTGACAAAAATCTGAATATGAATGCCCAAGTGAATAGTCTTGTTTCATCGGCCTCTTACTTCCTCAAGTTGTTTCGCTGCCTTAGACCTTTTATTTCAGAATCAAACTCCGAAACCCTGGCAAGGGCCATAATTGGATCTAAGATCGACTATTGTTGTAGTCTCCTTGTGGGGTTTGCCGTTATCGGACGTCCATCAGCTACAGGTCATACAAAATGGCTCAGTTAGGGTAGTGAAAGGTCTATCTAGAAGAGACCATGTGTCTGAAGCACGGCGTAGTTTACACTTGTTACCTGTGCAGGCCAGGGTTGGGTTTAGCCTTCTCCTCATCACACACAAATGTATACATGGAGTCATGCCACTCTATCTGAAAGAATTAGTCATAATAAAAAACAACATCAGATCCCTTCGATCGGACGAATCTAATACCTTGGCTATGCCGCACTTGAAAACAAAAAAATCCAGGGACCCAGCATTCATCTCGGCAGCCCCCCTGAAGTGGAATTCGCTAGCACCTACACTGAGGATCACCTCTTCCACGGAATTATTTAAGAAGAGACTGAAAACTGTACTTTTCGCATAAAATACTTCTGCCTCACGCTTGTTCCTGTTCCTGATTGATTCCCTTCCGGAGTCAATCTCAGATTTAGTTCCGCTTTTTCTGGCTTTGTTCTGTTTGTCTGTTTTTACATTTTACAGCGCCCTTAAGCCTTAGGGTACCTAGTTGCGCTATACAAATGTTAAACATAAACATAAACATAAAGAAGCTAAGACCGAGAACGTTGGGTTTTTTAAAAAATGGGGGGCATTAACAAAGACAGTTGGAAGGAAGAACGGCGGCTCCACAAGGGTATGTGATATTGCAGTTTTCATAGCAAGAAAATGGGACTCGTCCTAGGAGTAGCCTATCCTTGAAAAGCAATCCACAGGCATGTAAACACAATTTTGACTACTGGAAACCTATGTAGAAAAGGGCAAGCCGGTGAAATATGGAACCTGCAGATCAGTTCTGAAAGGATGTGGCCCGCCGTGTTCTGCATTCCCTGTAGTCTAGAGATGATCTTGGTGGACCTATGTGGATTTAGGACCCTGGCGAGGGACAGTCAGATTGTTACATGCAATCTGATTAGCCCTTGCCGGGGCTTTACCCGATGCAGAATCCCTCTAATCTTCATCACCGGCGGGGGTGTAGCAGCCCCTCAGCCAATGAAGCGTCTCAGAACGTGGTAATCCCCGCTCAAAGCCACCACACAGCTGGAGGCTGCCATCCTCCCCGCTGGAGATTCGGGCAAGTGTTTTCTCCCTCTCACCCCACCAAAAAATCCCCTCTTCTCCCTCCCAACCGCACGTACCTTCTTTTTTCTCCTTTTTCGGGAGCAAACGCGCTGGGAACACTTCTGTCCCCAGTGCGTCCGCTCCCGATGACCGCCATGGAACGGGAAACGGACTCTGTTTTAACTTCTCCGGTAGCCATTTTTTAAAAACTTTTTTTTCTGTTCCGAAATGATGCAGCATTTCAGAACAGAAAAACAATGCTACTCGTACGCCGATTTTGCGAGCCGGGGTACTAATAGCAATAAGCCCTTGTGGCTCTGGGCTTATTGCTAAAATATGTGATTTCATTGCTGGGAAAAAACATCGAGGGGTGCACCATATTTATTTTGAACTCGCTAAGCACCCTTGCCAACATATTTTAGGACTGGTGCAATCTCCAGTCCTAGAATATTTGGGGAAAGTGTTGGATGGTGGGTGTAAGAAAATACTACGTGCCCCTCAATGTTTTTTTTCAGCAATTAAATCACTGGGTACCAATCTATGTGATTACTGGGAAAACATCACTGTGAATGCCCAAAATATCGAATGTTGATTTTTTTTCTCGCAAATAAATGCGGGGGACACCCCCTCTGCAGCCACGAATCCCCTTTCATAATTAATAACCATAGCCCACATCCCATCTATATTTGCGACAATAAGTGCAAACATTTGATTTTAAAAATCCCATGTTTTCGGCATCTCAGTGATGCGGATTGGACATTTTTGCAGGCGGCTTGCGTAATCCAGGCTAGGGATCACAATGGCCATCGTCACTCTATGTTATGGCAAGATTGGTTATTTATAATGCACTTAATACCAAGAGGTTTCTAAGCCCAGACCAGGATCGAACTTGTGTGGCTCCTTGCTGTCTTGCTTCCAAGACGAGCACGTTGGCCCTGAACTATCCTACCAGTGATTTCATTGCAGAACATTCACCAGACATATTTTTCAGTGCAGCAAATTCAAATTTACCTGACATATATAATTAAAAAGATACAGATAATACGCTTGGGAAAGAGGATCATGTTTTTAGGGCAGTGTGCTGGGTTGAGGGTTAATAGGGAGCAGTGGGGTGATTCCCCCCGTATGTTGCTGCTGCTCTGAATTTAAAAATCGTGGAAAAAAATCAAAAATTAACCATTAGCAGATTAAAAAATGAGGAGTAAATACACTTGGATGGCATCCATGTGTCAATTGCCAGGATGCAGTGCGAAATGTTAAACATGGTTAAGTCTTAGCTTGAGACCTTGAGAATTAGGTTATTGTCTGTAATAACCATTCCATCTTGCACAACCTCGTGCAAATCGTTATGCGGTACTGATCAGGGGTGCAACGAAACCTACATTTCGGGGAGGGTGTGGGGGAAGGGAGGTCTTAACAGTTCAAATTTCGGAAGAGGTGCTTAATTCAAAGATGCGGGGAGGGCAACGTTATTTGTGTGGGGGTATCTAACTTCTTTACACATTCTAATGAGACTATTTTAGTGCCGCATAAATGTTACAAGCAGTTAACTCTCTCCTTTAAGTCTGGAAGCACCCACTTAAGCACTGTTGTGAGAATAAACAGTCTCCTGTCCCCTCTCTCCCCTTCTGAAACACTCCCCTGGCATGCAAGTGCGAACACCCCATCAAGAGTTCGATTACCATAAAATGTGTGCATATGAATACAGGTTGCCAGGCTTTTGTTAACAGGGAAGCCCAGGTGCCATTTAACATCTGTGTCCTGCTCTGTCCGGCCATGGACATTTGGGTTGTGGGGGGAAGCTGAAGCCCGTCCAGCTCAATGGTACTGATTGCTGAATGTACATCTCTGCTACACCCTGTGTCCGGGGCACATTCCCTTTGCCAGTAAACAATGCTTGGTGTCTTTCTCTAAAAATGTAGAGAGGCTATCATAATTGGATGTTTTTGCTACCGGGGGACTCCTGTATTAGTTGCGTTAATTAGGGAGGCGGGAAAGGACTGCATGGGCTCTGCACTCAGCAGTTACTATTGATTTTAAAAAGTAAATTGGCGCGGTTCTCCACTTTAACAGTGACAGATTTGAAGTGGCTCTGTTTTTGCCGTGTTGACAGCTTGCTCATAGCCCCTCTGCCTGTCTCCTTATACTGTGAAGTCTACAGACTCATGCAGAGGCGTTGCTAGGGGGGGCAAAGGGGGCTATAGCCCCTGATCTTTTGGTTGTAGCCCCGGATAGAATCTCAGGAGCTACAGCCAAAAGACTAGCTAGCCCCCAGTCCCAACAGTTCCAACATCAGCGTAGCCCCGGGTCTTTTCCAGACCTAGCAACTCCCCTGGACTCATGTCTGTTTTCCTGTGTCTTTGGAGCGCCCTTCACTGCTCGTACTGAGCTGGGTTTCCATGGATTTGGAATCGGCAAAAATTGTCTGCACAGACAGACGTCGAATCCATGGGTGGAAAAAAAGCATCTGGAGAACATGAAAAGGGCAGCGCGGTATAAATCAATAACGTAACATAACATCTCTAGATTGACCTTCCAGTTGGATTGGTTTCCTTAATTCTTTTCAGGATCAAGAAGGTCGGACGTGGTATTCATTCATTATTTTTAAGTGGCGGCGAGTGGCAGTCCTGCAGTCCCAGAAAGCAGAGTCTGTCCTCCCTGCCTCTCATTTTGGAAGGAGGAGCCTTGCACCAGTCTACCTTCAAGAACCTGCACGAGCCGCGGAGCGGACACGGAGTGGCGGCGAGTGGCAGTCCTGCAGTCATGGCTGTCGTGGCTGCGGGAGCTGCACTCGCCCTCACCTCCCCCCCATGTGAGGAAAAGCACCGGCTGCGAAGCACACGTCCCACTGGGGACTCAGAGGAACCGCTTCCTTTGGACGTGCCAAATACCAAACGAACTGCAGGCGTGAAAAGCCTAAAAGGGAAACGAGGAAGACCCAACAAGCATGATTTGCTTAAACCTTCCAATGACATTGCAACTGAAAGTTTCCTCAACTCCCCATCGGCGATTGCCGCGGCCGGCAGTGAGTTAAGGAAAAGCTTGAACCCCCCATTAAGCACAGTGAAGAACTTATTTACATCAAACACGGTAACGCCAACATCAATCTCGATGAACCTGGGAAACTCCCACCCCTTGGCCCGCTTACCTGATACTCCCGGAGGGGAGTTCACGTTGGCGTTGGTTGGTGGTGCAGTCCCAGACTCGAGTGGACTGAATGGCGGAACCCCCGATGCCTCGAGGAGCATTGTGCACGCGTCGCTGGCCGCCCCCGTGGGTGTCAGCGCGGGGCACCAGCCGGAGACCGAGGCCGTGGAAACGAGGGAGGAGCCGGCAGTGGTGGAACCGTCTCCCCGGGTAGCCGTTCAGGCTCAGATCCACAGCTGCACGGGATCCGAGCAACCGGCGCTGCTGGGGGCGTGTCCGGCCCTGCCCGTGGAAGGGGAGGAGGTGGGCCAGTCGAGAGAGGCGGGCCGTAGAGTCGGCAAAGACGCCGGGCCCTTGAGCCCTGTTTTTCCATCTCCAACCGACTCGGCGTCATTAAACAATGCAAAGAAAAGATCAAGGGCACCGGACCTCGGACCCCAGAACAGAATAAACACCTTCCGAGGAAAGAAACACCTTATAAGGAAGGGCCGACTGCCGACAAATAAAAACTCTAAAGAAAGCACTGGTAGAGAGCCCGTAACCTTGAACTTGAAAAAGGGGAAAGAGAGCGAAAAATCCCCTTCACAACCGTCCTTGATAAGCTTCTTTAAAGGCATAGGCGTCGGCCGCTTCTCCCCAAATGTTGAACTAACTGACTTGGAAATATTGGATGCTATCAAAGATTATCCACCTCTATCCAAGCATAGGAGGTTGGATCGACAAGCGGCTTTTGTTCCGCCATTAACTCCTCAACGCTCGATTGCCCCGGAATCTTTGTTAATAAAGTCAACTAACTTGGGCGCAAAAGAGCCACATATCTCTCAGAGCCCGAAGATCCTGCAGGACAGAAGGAACATATCGCTGCCTACTCATGAGCAGGAAAGCGATTCACCGCCTCTAGCGGTACAGAAACTCCAGAACTCTGAACCAGCCTGTGCACCTCAAAAAGAGCTTAAAACTTTAACTCTTAGCTCTAAACGCGACAAAGACCAGAGCAAAACGGATGAGGATGTCTCCGGCATTGCTATAACGAAACAAACTTCAAAGCCGGATCCTAAAACTATTGACCCTAGCTCAAAAGACGAGCAACCAGCCAAAAACCCTTTATCTACAAATCCATCCAACAAAATCTTAGCGCCATTGAACCCGTCGGAAAAGAGGACGGTCGAAGTCAGGGAAAAAGAGACCACTGGTTATTCTCCCACCCTTGATTCTACACCCATAATGGTCCCAATTATCTGTCATCCAGGGCACATTAGGAGTGATGGTTTGGAAGAATGTCCGGCGGGCCTGTACCAGCGACCCCTCCATCGAGGTCTTGCCCTTGACAACTCATTGAACAGTTTGCAACAAAAACCATTGAGCACGACAAACCCTCTGTTTCTCACACCGAGAAAGATACCAGTTCAGGGTATACCTCCAGTGAAGGAGACCCCGACAAAAAAAAACGATTTCATTACCATCATGTCAGCTATTACAATCGCATTAGCGCCGTTCACTAAACTCTACGAGTCCATGAACGAGACTTTAAAGGATCACACGTCACTCCAGGCTTCAATGCTGACAAAATTAACGTACTTGGAAGGATTTGTAACGGCTCAGTCTGTCCTGCAAAAACAAGTTGAGGAAAATCTTCAGAAGAAGCTACAAATTGGGTCCCCACCCTTCTTATCAGTTCAATCGAATAACGGCTGCTGTGCTGAACAACTAGCAAAGGAAAAGCCCCAAGAACAAATGCCTAAAATTGATCTAACTAACACAGGCCATCAAACTTTACCTTGTAACCCTAAGTCTTCATTAACAGCAGAAAAATTTGCAACAGCAGCAGAAAACTGTAGAAGTACGGAAGTTCTCTTAATTATAGACGAAATTAACAGCTTACCACCTAATACTACGGACCAACCATTCAAGATCTTTGCAAAAAAGAGTTCTGACCTAGTAAAAGTGCGGCTACCAGAGAGGAAACCTCTAGGACCAAAAAAGCCTCAAGCTGCCCAGACAAGTCCTAAGAAAACCCTGTCAGATTCTTACCCACCAAGTTTGAGAGCGCAGGATAACAACCTTCTCAAGCAGTCCTCAGGCAAAATTCAAAACTCACCTACACACTCACCAAAGTCAGTGGACGAACTCATGGGAAACGAAAGCCTAATGAACTTATCCCAACACTTAGAAGATTACGACGGGCTAGCCCCGTTGGACGAGCCCCATCTGTCTCCAGTTCGAAAAGTGACCTTTGAACTCTCCTCGGACAGTCCTTCAACGACTCCTTCAAACACTAACATGGGCCTTAGTCCTAGAGACTTCTTGACGCTTGAAGAACGCCGTAATAAAGTTATTAGAACAAAGGCGGCGACCGAAAAAGAAGGAGTAAGAACTAAACAAAAACCCTACACTGGCCAACAGCTCTCAGAAAAAAGACATTGATCGCCAGTACAGGAAACCCCAATAAAGAAAACCCAACGGTTAAACTACAGTACCGAATCGCCTAGACAATCATCGAAGCAACAAAAAAAGACAAGAAATTGGCTACCCAAGCCACATACGCAAAAATCACACGCCTCAGATCTCCGATACCATTCGCAGACGGAAAAATATCGCAATGATCGAAAACCGAAAACGGAATGGCGATGGAAAGTAAAGGTGAAGCAAATTAAAGAAAACCTTGATGAAGTAGTTCTGAACAGGAATTCAGTGCTAACGCTGCTTCATCACGTTCGCAGTTTAAGAGTAATAACTACCAACGACCTGAAGATCGTGGACCCCAGCCATAAAAATGGCAGAGCACAAACTTACCTTTACATTTCATCGGAAACGATAAAAAACCTTTTGATAAAAGAAGCCGATGAGTTGCTTCGACTAGGTTACGACCTCACCATCCCGAACGAAAGCAAAACACCGGCCAAACCAGAGATTCCGGATCGGCAAACCGTAGAGTCCCCACGACTACGGCATCGACTGCATGAACCACCAATGACCGCGAAGAGCCCCACGTCAAAAAACGAAAAGTCCAGATCAAAAATAAACAAGGGAACTACGCATCGATTGGCAGAAGCTGTGCCACTTCCCTTTGGATTGGGGAAAACAATCAGACAGGAAGTGCAACAGGTTTCCGGAGATGAAAAGTTAAATTCAAAACCTACGTCAGTTTCGAGTCTTTGGGGCTGGCTACCAAAAGCCCTTATAACAAAAAAATCTTCATAGCAACACAGTCTCCTATTGAGATCAGCGAGGAGCGGCGACCAAATACTTCAACTAACTTAAGACTTGGCTCATGGAACACCAGAGGCTTTCATCATTTAACTGTTTCAGGAGATGTGAACTTGGGCGATTTTGATAGCCTTTGCTTGCAAGAAACTTGGCTCACCAACTCACCGAGATTAGACGGCTATGAAATTACTTTAGCCCCGGCAAAAAAGAGCATCAGAGGACGTCCCTCTTCTGGGCTATTGACGGCAATCCGTATAGGTCACGGATTAAAGCTGAAAAAAATACTAACGGCAAACCAGTCCTTATTAACTGTGCTCCTAACATGGACCCACAAGCATGCAAACGATGATAAAGAGCAGACATCGCTGGTGGCTATTTTAAATACCTACTGGAACCCTGCCAAAACAGAAGCTGGAACCTACATGAAGGAAATGGAAGGGGCCATCGACGAAATCTTGATTACCTACCAATTATCATATTTGTTAATCTGCGGAGACTTAAACTCAACTACTCTGTCGCAAACATTGAAAAGAAATCGTACGCCCGCGGACCAGAGAGGAAGACTATGGCAGAACCTAATGAACTCTAGAGAACTGCACAACCTTGACCTGGTTTTTCCAAACGCGGATCGCATAGCAACATGGTCAAACGGACAGACTGAAACAACTATCGACCATATATATACTTCAAGAGCCTTTTTGGATCTGATTTCGACCTTTGAAGTAATCAAAACAAAATTCAGCGACCATAACTTGTTGGCAGTCACCTGGAAAACCTTGACGGATCCTGTAGACATCTTGGATTGTCAACTGGAAGTCAACAACCAAGGAAACAGACTCTGTCTCTCCGCAGATAACATGAAGGAGCTGACAGACAATTATAAAACCCTTGAACTTAAAAACCAGTCCAATAAGACTGACTACGGTCCTTTACTTATACCATACAAGAGGCCCAGTACTAAGTCTTGCCCAGCGCCAAACCTAAAAAACCATACCTTCGATATGCAGGTAGTCGAAAAACGACAGACTTATCGGAAAGCCGTGAGAAACGCATCAAAACAAGCTTGCGTTAACGCAGCAACACTAAAGCGCAACGCAAAAACTGCTTACTGCCAATGGTTGCGCACCCATCGACTGAACATGCACCAACAAGATGCCGAGGTGATCATTAAATCCATCTGCACAAAGAACTCAAAAGAATTCTGGTCACTGTTAAACGCATCAACAACGATGTCCCGCAGTAGTATTCAAAACACAATAGGAGAAAATACATGGAAAAATCATATAGAAAAAACTTTCAAATCTCCTCTTAACAACAAACCAACTAACTCTGAGGAACCTGTTAGCTCGTGGGACAGACTGGATGACAAAGATGAAATCTTCAAGTTAATATCGTCATTCAAAAACTCGAGAGCGCCGGGCCCAGAGGGCATTACCAACATTGATCTGAAAGCCCATCCAGTAGCCTGGACTACATTCCTCAGCGAAGTTTTTGCTAGATGTGCAGACTCGAGATCGATCCCTGTTTCATGGACGTCGGCCATTATAGTGCCCATCTATAAAAAAGGAGACCCGAACAACCCCGTAAACTATCGGCCCATAGCCCTGTTGGACCCAATCGGAAAGGTTTACGCTTCCCTTCTTCTGAAGCGATTTCAACTGTGGGCCAACGGGGCCCCGTGCTACGACCATTTCCAATCTGGGTTTAAGAAGAACACCGGTGTCACAGTTAACATCTTGTCGCTGAGCTTACTAAAAAGTAGAACGATGGAAGGAGGTCCGGGGCTATACTTGGCCTTCATCGATTTCACCCAAGCTTTTGGCAGAATTGATAGATCTCTTCTATGGAAAAAATTGGAAGTGTGGGCATGCCCAACCGAAATCTTGGACCCCATTAAAGCCCTCCACACGAACACCTCGGTCAGAATTCGTTTAAATGGTAAAGGAGCCCTGTCTACAGCCATCGCAACAAATAGAGGAGTCAAACAAGGGTGCCCTTTGGCGCTGTCAATATTTCTGGCCTACATGGGAGACTATCAGCAAACAGAATCGTCGGTAAGATCTTTTCCACCCAAACTGGGACCGCAAAAAATAAGTAGACTCCTATACGCGGACGATCTAATCTTGATTGATCAGACCCCAGTGGGCATGCAACGGCAACTGGACAACCTGGACTCCTATGTAACAGCAAACAACCTAGAAGTTAACAAGGAGAAGACAAAAATTCTTGTCCTGGAAAGAACTGCGAAGAAATCAGCTAACAACAAATGGTACTATCGTTCCTCCTTGATTGAAAAAATACAGAGTTTCAAATATCTAGGAGTGACACTGGACAACTCGAAAAAAGATCTTGCCATGCAAGAAGCACTCTATTCGAAAATGAGGAAACTAGCTTCAAAAGGTAAGGCAATCAACAGAACATTTGGCCGATTCTCAATGATACCAGTGGTGAATTTCTACAAATCCAAAGTAGTGTCTTCGATAACACACGGAGTAGAAGCTATGTTACAACTCCCCACTACCATCTGGCATAAACTCGAAGCCTACTATTGGAGAACTGTTCTGGGATTGCCTTCCTCTACGCCTGTTGCCTCAATACGTAGGGAGCTAAGTTTGCTGTCTCTGCTAGGATCAGTAAACTGTAGCTCTCTCAAATTGTTCAGAAAATGTCTGATAACAACGAGCCCTACCTTGTTTAACTTAATAAAGACGGAACTGGACATGGGCACCAACAAATTGCTATTGACGTGGAAAGAAAGGATGTTGACACTCCTTAAATCAACCGAGAGCGACGAGGAGGAGCTGCTGTCAAACCCAACGAGGACCCTAAGAAAATTGAAAGATCTTGATTGGATCTTGACGTTGGAGAAAGCTTCGGAAAATAAACTAACGTTACACCTGCCTCCAAATACAAAAAAAGTGAATGAACTGCAGGCCTATCTAAACCAATTTCCGAACAGGCAAGCTACAAACTGTCTCTTAAGAGCCAGGTTAAATTTACTTCCTACAAACGAGATAAAATTTATCAGAGGTTTATCAGAGACCAGCGACTGTCGACTTTGTAGGAAGCCAAACGAAAAGGAAACAGTAAGGCACCTTCTCCTCAATTGCACAGAAATTGGAAAGGTCAGGTTCAGCTATATGCAACATTTTACGTCCGACCTATCGCTTGAACCTGAACTATGCTGGTGGTCAAGGATGATAAGTGGAGATAGACAAACCTGGCAAACCGCTACCACCAAAATACTTCAGTACGCCTTAAGCAAATTGGAAACCAATCCAGCATAGGACGACAAATTTTAAAAGGGCCACTAGCTGGCTGAAGACTCTAGAGAAACTGAACAAACTAACTTTTAATTTTCTTAAACTAAGAAACCAACATGATACAACGACAGCAGAAAAAGTTTTGTAAAAATCATTAGTTTGATTAAAAAAAAAAAAAAAAAAAAAAAAGCATATGCCCGTACCGAGCCGCCAAAAAACACTGCACCCGCAGTGATCAGCTGGTTTCAGCGCTCTGCTCCGGCGGGTCATTTGTTTCGTTTAGAACTTAAGCACATTAAAGTGTAGTTACAGTTGTATGGCTGCAGGTACACCAAGAAGGGGATGACTAGGCGTGGCTACTAAATCTTGGGAGGTGCAAATGGTGGCTGACAAAAATTGGAAGGGGTGCACAAAACGGCATGCTGCATGATACCACGAATAAAAACAGTCGCATTTTCTTTCACTGTATTTTCCTCCAGATTTCGATGGGATTTGTGGAATACTTAAATTCACCTGCATGCTGGTATTTGTAGTCTTCCAACCTGGAGAGGGGAAACTAAAGCTAGAATCATGCGCTTCTCGGTCAATCGTATTATCTGTTTGGTTTATTATGTGATTTGTGTACATTTAAAGTAATCTCCCTAAAATGTGTTTTTTCACGCCTGTCCCTTTCCTGCCATGCTCTGTCCTAGCCATGACCATTGGATTCCCAGAGTATGTTGTTTCCATTTCAAGCCCTAGGGCCCTTCCTCTGCATTTAATAATTCATTAATGTTCATTCATTTTGTCATTTGTATACTGCAACTCCATTTGTATGCTCCAACTTTCAGTGCTATGCGGATGACACTCGGCTCCTTTTCAGGCTCACTCTCTGGCCGGCCTCCATTGGCTTTCTTCCTGCTCCCACCTGTGAGGCTAAGAACCTTGGGGTCATCTTCAACTCCACACTCTCCTTTTCTCCTCACACCTCTGACTCTCTAAGAAGTCAAACTACCACTGCACCTCCTCAGAGGTATTCTTCCTTTCCCCTCCTTCCCCAAGAAGCTCACTGTCTCTAGAGCTCTGTTTCTCTCTAGGCTGGATTACTGCAACAGCCGCTTTCTTAATCTGCCTTCTTCTACTCTCCACCCTCTGAAAATCATCCAGAACAGGACTGCGAGACTTGTCCTTGGCCTCAAACCCAGGGCTTGTATCTCTCCAGCACTGAAATCTCTGCATTGTCTCTCAGTGGCTGCAATTATTTAGTTCAAGACTCTCAGCATTGTTCACAAGGCCTCATGGGGCCTGGATCCTCATTACCTACAACTCTTTCTTTGCAAATACCTTCCTACTCGAGCTCTTCGCTCCTCCACCTCCAACTCCCTCAGGGTCAGTCGCTTCTCCAAGCAACGCGTTGGTGGTAGATCTCTTTCTTCGACTTGGCCCTCCCTCTGGAACAGCCTCCCTGCCTCTCTGAAACTTGTGGAGAACCATCTCCGGTTCCGGAAGCACCTCAAGAACTTCCTCTTTGCTTCTGCCTTCTCTTTTACTCTCCCCTGCTGACTTTCTGTATCATACTGCACTGGTCACCTGGCTACCCTCTGATTCGGGTCCAGATCCCTACCCGCCCAGTTGCACACTTGCACTGCCTCCCGGCAACCCTTGCACTTGGGTCTGTATCTGTAACCCCACAGTCCCCCTACCTGCACTTTTGGACACCTGCTCTCTGCACTTACCCTTGCACCTGCCACCTGCTGGCGGCACTTGTTATTGTTTTGATCCCATGTACAGCACTGCCCACTCCCCTTTCCCCTTGCACTTTCCCCCTCCTCTGCACTTGCGCAATCTCAATGTCACTTGGCCAGGTAAGATTGCTGTCTCTGTCCTCCCTCTGTTCCCCCTTTTTAGCCTCATCGCGCCTTGAAACACTTGTGTATAGGCGCATTACAAATGCCATATCATATCATAGCGCCTTACACCATAATTATGGCTCCCAAGCGCCTGTTGGTTCAGCACCCTCGGAGGGGCCAGAGTCTAAATTTGGGAGAATTGGGAGGTGCTGTTATTTATGGGTTTGTGCAAATCGACCATTACAGTTATGTGAGGGTGGACAAGACCCTGCTAGTTACCCATGTCTGAATGGAGTGTGGAGGGCCTCAGCAGAGGTAAACCATGATCTAAACAGGGTGGATTGTGTGTAAGGAGATAGAGACTTATGTGGGAAGCTACAGTTCACATTTTATGTCGTTATTGGCAGCTTCATTCTTATGGCAGAGGTATTGTGCAATAGTGTTTGGGCCTCATTAGGACCCAGGCGGACTTCGCGGTGCTAAATGCACCGCGAAGCATGGCGGAAAGCCGCCGATAGCGCCATGGGGGTTGGCGGATTTACCGCCCCATTCCGACCTCGGCGGAGCGGTAAATCCCCAATCCCCATTCTGCCCTTCCCCATTCCCATTTTTGCCCCATAGGGTATAATGGGAGTGGGGAAGGAGTTAATTACGCCACCGTAAAATACGGTGGCGTAATTAACAACGAGGTCCCGTAGCGCCATGGTTTTCTCCGCCTGGTAAAACCAGGCGGAAAAGGCCGCCATGGCGCTACGGGAACTCGTAGTATGGCGGAGAGGTACGCCATGCACTACGCTGGCGTAACACCCTCTCCGCCAGGGTCCTAATGAGGCCCTTTGTGTTATATGTGAGTGCAGGGTGTGTGGAGTGGGCCTGTGCCTTCCACTCAATTACAAAGGTGTAGTGTGCGAGGGGAGAAATGTGTTAGGGCACAAACAACAATGTTTACATCCTGTGTTCCGTCTATGTACAGAGCAGTGCTCTGTATCACCTAGTTTCAAAGGGAGAGCAGGGCCTGAAATCCACCCAAAAGGCTACGTGAGAACAGAATCAGGAAAACGCCTAGATTTAAAAGGGGAGCAGGGCACGAAATGCATGCATAGATAATAAGTGATTGATTTTAGAAAACTCTATATGCAATATAGGGCCACCTTACACAATTAGGCCAAAATGCAGAATAAGGCTACACCACACAAATAGGCATTATGTTGAGTATTCTGTGCACTGTCATCTTCCCTGTGTCTTAGTTTGAATGGGGTTGAATGATGAGGCCTGAGGAGGGTATCGAGAGGACCTACTCTTTGATTCCAAGGGGGATAAATGTCGTGTTTTGGAAGCCCAATGATGGACATCAGTGGATCGAGATATTGAGTTAATGGCTCTCCAATGGTTCCAGAGAACAGCTCGCTATAAGGGCTCATTTAAACGTGTTTGCCAGCCAAAGACCGGCGTCGCTCGAAGATGTTGAAACTTCACAGATTCTCAACATTTCCCAAAAATCCCTACTTGGAATCCAGTGAAAAGCTTTTTGTTTATGGACCCTTAAATAATCTAAAATTGGTGTATACTGTCCTCTGCTGGACATTTTAGAAAAGTTCACGAAGAGCAAATTGCCTTTGGTTGCATTCACGTATTGCTTGCTATATTTATGTTATTAATTTAATGAGGCGAGACTCATACTGAGCATGTCAGTGAATGGCGGGTTTGCCAACGTTGCTTCATAAAGACATTGCATTATTTGTATTTTAAAAGTGTCCCCCACGTAGACAGTGGACAGTGGAGGCAGTTTTTAAATGTATACAATTCTACCCAACTTTCTAACACCCTTTTCACAGCCTGCAACTCCAGGAACGAGGGGGTTTAAAAAATGCCTTTAGGTTAAAAAATGAGTTCTTTATCTGTTTCTTTATTCCCAACTGGTTCTCAAAGAGAAACATGTGGGAACATTGATTTTAGGACAGCACAGGGCCCTTTTTGTGCCAGTAAGAGTGTTTGGCATTTAAATAACCCAAATAAAAAGAAAATCGGCCGGTTCGGCTCCCGTGCCACACACCTAGGCGACTCCTCGCAGATTGCAAACAGAGCTGGGCACCTGATGCGTTAGCCTGTTGAACTGTCTTAGCAGCTGCTTGTTTTTTCTTAAACACACGAACAGTCGAGAGCGGCACAATTAACACGCGGCCGACATCCCGTCAACACCAATCTCAGAGGCTCTGCATATGATTATCATGCAGACATGTAAGTGGATTAACACATTACTGCTGAAAAACCCGACGTAGCAAAGAAGAGCCCAACGTTGCCATGGCGATGTGCTATTTTATCGCGGCGGCAGGACCAATAATCTCATGATAGAGAAAGCTGGCTTCTTCCAGCCTTATGGCTATGAGTTGGATTCATTTTTACATTTGTATCCGCCCTCGCGCAGAGCCCTAACTCTAGCACAAAAAATAGCCTAGAGGGTTGATGGCCTGCAACTCAAAGCCATGTGTATGTTCCGATTCCCAGGGTTGAAACTTGGTACGGTGCCGGCATCCTTTCAACCTTTTGAAATAGATGTGTGTCTGTGATAATTGTTGCCAGAACCCCCCCCCTCCACTCCCCCCCTCCACTCCCCCACCCCTCTCCAAGCAGGCTGCCGCTTGCCAGTGCCACCTTCCCTATCCTGAGCTTTCATTTTACAAACCATTGAACAGGGACGTCATTACACGAAAATGCCTGGGGTAGCGGAAATGACATCACACGACCCTTGACCTCTGATGACATCACAGTAAGTGATGTTATTTGACCCCACCCAGAACCAGGATCGACTGGCACAAGAAATAGGCCTGAACACTCAAAAAAAGTGTCACCTTCCCTCAAAAAAGTGGCACACCCCTCGCTTCACGACCCTTGACCTCTGATGACATCACCGGAAGTGATGTCATTTGACCCTACCCGAAAGTGACATTCTGGGAAGCGATGAGACATGACCTTTCACCCCTTGACAAAACAGGAAGTGGCATCAAATAGCATTATTCCTAAGTACACTACGAAAAATATGGTTATGATTTCACTAATGTGATATATATTTCATACACGAATGGATCACCATATGTTTCATTAATAATATAGGCCTGGTGCAAAGTTGGTCGCATGTCAAGCCTGCATGCATCTACTTTCAGGCTTCAGAGGTTGGCAAAATAGGGAAAGCAGCGCACTCACAGGACATCCCATACTCTGAACACTTGTTACCTCATACATGCAAACAAACATACTGAACAGCATGCCAGGGAGATGGGAAAGATAGACACATTACAACAAAGCATTCAATGTGGCACAATGAAGTCAATGGCCACTTGATGTGCTATGGTAAAATATTTCTACACTGTACAAAAGCTTTTAGGAACAAGGATTTTGTCAAGTGACCGAGGACACCTAGATGGAATGTCTTGTGATAATCGTAACAGAGACAACGGCAGAAAAAAAAATGCTATTACTGCAACTTGCAAAAGGCAAAATAAATAGTCCGAAATGGATGCTTATTCTACTCTAAAATTGGTTGTTTATCACTAATATCACTAATACATATTTATCACTAATACAACAGTACAGCCACTCCAGGGGGCACCGTTCCCCCTGGTGTGGCGTCACGGTGACAGCTGCCAGCCCGGCAGCAGCCCCGGCGCTTCAACTTTGCATGATGCATGCAATAATAATTTAGGATGCACACATCATGCATGCAAATCAATCATCAAAGCAAAGTAACATATGTTACCTTGTTTTGATGAATTATGCCATTGCAGGTGTTTTTTTTCTTCAAAAATGTAATTTTCCAAATCGGGCCAGGCATGGGCAGAAACCAGCCCCCACTCCCCAGGGACGATTTCGGCCCGGCCACGGGCCCAATCCAACCCTGCCCCGAACTGATATACATTTCATACAAGAATGGATCACCATATGTATCGTTAATATCACCCAACCTGTGTTGGTACTGATTTGTCAACCTCAGCAGGATGAAAGGCTGAGTTGACCTCGCCAGCAGTCGAACCTGAAACCTGCTGATCACACCCTGATAACATTGCAGCAGCAAGCCCTCAACCTGCTGAGTATCTTGCTGGATATAGCTATCAAAAAACAGCCACTCCAGAAACAAAGAGCTACCTGTTGCTGGCCACAGCCCAGGAGCCTCAATAAAAAAAAAAATATGTGTTTCTTTTTTTTAGGGGTAGTAAGGGAGACTTAAGGGGTAGCAGTTGCGACCCCTGGTGACCCTTAAATGACGTTCCTGCCATTGACATCAGAAGCTTAAGCCCAAGTTCACAGACAGCACAACTACCAGAATGCTTTTCTTTATTTCTTTATCAAATGGAATCTCCGGCCTGAAGAACTGATGTGCTGTTCATAGGGCCAACATGGCACTGTAAGTGGGCGATCCAGAAAGTTCATGGGTAGGGGCAATCCAGGGGACCTGACCTGGCTCTTATTGGAGCCAAACACGACCCGAGCCAGCAAAAGAATGGCTTTGTAAATCTTGAATGGAATATTTTGTAATCCACAAATGTAACATTTGGTTGAGCAAAGGGGCGAAGCAAGCCTCATTTATTTTGGGGTAGGGTATAGAGGAGGCGGTTCCAAATGATCACAAAAGGTCTGTTAGACGTGCCCCCAAACATCAGCTTGACATTGCCATTAAGTATTCTCATATACCAGGGCCCTAGATACCCACATGCCACACTGCATGTCGGGGCAACTTTAATAGGCCTGTGGCTTGTCATACGAAAGCATCTGCATGTGAAGCAGCATACCATAACTGTTGTGCATTAAAGTACCAAAGCCCCCACAAGCGAGTAATGCTGAGAAAGCTTTGGCCAATGATGTCACTTACCATTCCTAGGGAGAAGCTGGGGGTGATGAAACAGCTCACTGAAAAACATGCACGCCATTTTCTGCAGCCATGGCAGCACATTATTTTCCATTCTTGTGCACTACTTGTTCAAATCATAAATGGAGGAATACAAGTACCACAATGCAATATCAAGTGAGCCTAAACAATGACTGATTTGTTCACAATGTATATGGCACAACTTGATGGCTGTAAACTACCTTACGAGTTAATCTTCTTTTTAGCTATAAAGACACAGCCCAGAAGCACCTGTGCGATAAAGGCACCTGACTTTATTATTGTTTGACACAGACTTGTAAATTGTTGCTATGCATATTGTGAAAGACATGTACAGTGACACAAAATGGCACTTATCAAGCAAATAACATGGTCTAGTCATCATTTTATTTATTTATTGATTTAATGATTGAGCATTTGTAAGGCGCCATACATCAAACAAGTGTTTCCAGGCGCCCCAAGACAAGGGGGGGAGGGGTAAAGGGAGAAATTATAGTAACGGTCCTACTATGCCTTGTGACATTCGGATCGTGCAAGTGTGGTAAAAGGAAGTGCAGGGAGAGGGTAAGAGGGAGAAGTGAAGGGGCTAGGGGCCCAAGGGGCTTGGAAATTGCTAAGGGAGGACCAGGAGGGCAAGTGCTCAGGCAGGGGATAGGGCTAGGCTAGTAAGAGGCAGGGTAGATGGACCAGACTCAGTAGACTAGTTGGGGAAGGATGCCCGAGGGCAAGTGCTGATAAGGGGTAAGGAAGTGGGAGACTGGTTGAAGGAGGGACTGCCCCAGTAAGGCTCATGAGGGATACAGGCCACCAGACATAGAGAAAGGTGAAACTAGCAGGGGAGGTGGGAGGAGGAGGAGAAAAGAAATGTCTTGAGAAGCATCTGGAATTTAAGGAGATCCGGCTCAAGACAGGGGGACAGAAAGGCCTTTCCAGAGGGAGGCTCCTGCCGAGGAAAGAGATCTACCCCCCCACCCCCTGCTTTCTGCTAGAGAGGTGTCTGATTGCAGAGAGTTGGAGCTAGAAGATCAAAGAATTCTAGCAGGGAGGTATTTAGGAAGAGAGAGTTGGATGTAGTGTGGTCGCAGGCCCTAGAAAGATTTATGGATGTTGCAGAAGGTCTTGAATTTGAATTTTGCAGCCACAAGGAGCCAGTGGAGATATTTTAGAGCTGGAGTGATGCGGTCCCTGGACTTGAAGCCAAGGATAAGTTTTGCAGTCCTATTCTGGATTAGTTGAAGAGGGCAGAGGGAAGAAAGCGGCAGTTTAATGGAGAGGCTGTTGCAATAGTCAAGCCTAGAGAGAACCAGAGCTCTGGAGACATTGAGTTTCTGTGGGAAGGTGAGGAAAGGGAGAATGAATGCCTCTGAGGAGGTGAAGCTGAAAGTGAGATTTCTTGACAAGGTCAGCAATGCGAGGTGAAAATGAGAGAGAGGAGTCGAAGATGACACCCATGTTTTTTGCTTCTAAAGAAGGTGAGGGGAGGGGCCCAAGGAGGGGGGCCAGAGTGTAGGGGGGAAGGAGGGAGAATAGTTCCATTGAGAAGGATCTCAGTCTTGCTGGCATTACGGCCAAGATTGTTAGAAGTACACCATGCCTGAATAGCAACCAGACAGTCAGGAATGAGAGAGGAAGGAGATGAGGAGGGAAGCTTAAAGGTGCACTGAGTGTCGTCAGCGTAGCATTGAAAACGCGGAGAGAAGGTGAAGATCACGTGGGGCGAGAGGGGCAAGATAAATGTTGAAGAGCCACAGCAAGTGGATAGATCCCTGAGGGACGCGCAGGTGGAGAGTCAGATGGAGGAGAGGAAAGGGTCCAGTTGAAATTGAGAGAGTGGGCCTGTTCGAGTGGAAGGAGGTCAACCAATCCATTGCCCGGTCAGCGATGCCTAAAGTAACACAAAGCTGATTTATGAGGGTGGAATGATTGACCGTGCCGAAGGTGGAGGATAGATTGAGGCTGATGAGAACAGAGGGAGAGTTAGAATCAAGGTTTGAGAGCAGGTTTTACAGGTGTTCGGGAGAGCAGTTTCCGTGCCTCTGGCTGCTCTGAAGCCAGACTGGTGGTCATGGAGACAACCAACAGATTCAGTGTGATGGATTAGTTGGGAGATGACCAGCTTCTCCAGGAGTCCCCAGGAAAGGGGTAGTGGGGATAGAGCGGGAGTTAGCCGGGCAGGTAGGGTCAGCAGATGGCTTTTTTAGGACGGGGTGCACAAGGGAGTGCTTGAGGGATGATGGGAAGGAGCTAGTGGCAAAGGAATGGTTGCAGAACTCAGTCAAGGAGGGAGCGAGAGAGGCAATGTTGTTCTTGATCATTCTAGAGGGGAGCACCTGTTTGGATGAGACTTTCATAGAGCAGACTGTCTTGGTGACCTCAACCGGCACTATGGGTGGGAAAGAGGAAAGAGAGGGGCCAAAGGATGACTGTGTACAGGGGGGAGTTGGAGGGGTAGAAGAGAGAGAGAGAACAGAATGTACTGAGTTTTGATAGTGAAGTGGGAGGCCAAGGCCGTGCAGAGGGTCTGGAAAGGAAGGGGGACAGTAGAGACAGCAATAGGATTGTTAAGTCCCTTGTCGATTTCGAAAAGTTCTGCCGTGTTGTTTGTGGCCCTAGATATGAGGGCTTGGATGTGAGCCCATTTCTTGGAGCGGATGGAGATTCTGTATTGCCTTTGGAGCAGGCGACAGGCCAGTTTGTCAGAGGATGTGCTAGAAGCCAGCCATTTTCGTTCAGCAACTTTGCACTTGCGTTTACATGAGGCTCAGTCAGAATCATACTAGCTGTTGCACTTGGCTGCGGGCTTAATGCGGATCCTCATGGCAGGGGCAAGGATATCAAGAGTATGGGAAATTAATTGATAGATTGATTGATATTTTATTTCTATTGCGCTCGTACACAAGTGTTTCAGAGCGCAACAAGGCAAGGGAGGGGAACAGGGGAGAACAAAACAGCGATCTTACTAGGCCCAGTGACATTGAGAACACGCAAGTGCATGGGAGAGGGGGAGGGGAAAAGTGCGCGGAAGGAGGGAGAAGTGGAAAGTGCGAAGCAGAGGAGAAACAGATAAATAACAATAAATAAATAATAAAGGCAACACACAGTAGTAATGCAGCCAGCAATTTGCAAGTGCTAGGTTTAAGGCAGCAGACAGGGTAGGTCTGATAAGTGCAGGAAGAGAAAGGGGGGTGGAGGGGCTGTATGGGTACAGATACAGACCCCAGTGCAAGGGGTGGCCCGGAGGCAGTGCGGGAGGGTGGCAGGGTGAGCAGGTACCTGGGCCCGAAGGACAGAGGGTGGCCAGGTGCACAGTGCGAAGAGAGAACAGATCAGCAGGGGAGAGGGGGAGCGAAGGCAGAAGAAAAGAGGAAGGTCTGGAGGTGCTTCCGGAACCGGAGATGGTTCTCCTCAAGTTTTAGAGTGGCAGGGAGGCTATACCAGAGGGAGGCCCCAGCCGAAGACAGAGATTTACCCTCAGCTGGTTTCTTTGAAAAACGACTGACCCTGAGGGAGTTGGAGGTAGAGGAGCGAAGAGCTCGAGAGGGGAGGTATTTGCGGAGGGATGGTATTTTGGACCCAGGCCCCAGACGGCCTTGTGGACAATGCAGAGGGTTTTGAATTTAATCCTTGCATCCACTGGGAGCCAGTGGAGAGATTTCAGAGCTGGAGAGATACGATCCCAGGGCTTGAGGCCAAGGACAAGTCTCGCAGTCCTGT
Organism: Ambystoma mexicanum; assembly: GCF_040938575.1. Taxonomy (NCBI): domain Eukaryota; kingdom Metazoa; phylum Chordata; class Amphibia; order Caudata; family Ambystomatidae; genus Ambystoma; species Ambystoma mexicanum. Next base: position 1,080,585,476 of record NC_090932.1, read on the forward strand.
TCTGGATTAGTTGCAGAGGGCGGAGAGTAGAGGCAGGTAGATTTAGAAAGAGGCTGTTACAATAGTCCAAGCTATAGAGAACCAGAGCTTGGGATACCATGAGCTTCTGGGGGAAGGAGAAGAAAGGCAGAGTACCTCTGAGGAGGTGCAGTCGGAAATTTGACTTTTTAGAGAACTCAGAGATGTGGGCGGAGAAGGAAAGGGTGGAGTCAAATATGACCCTGAGGTTCTTAGCCCCGCAGGTGAGGGTAGGAGGAGGGCCAAGGAAGGCCGGCCAGAGAGTGAGGGGAAAGGATGGTGAAGGTGTGCCGATGAGGAGGATCTCCGTCTTGCTGCCATTCAGACAAAGATCATTGGCGGAACACCAATCTTGAATGGCAGTTAGGCAATCAGAGATGAGAGAGGGAGAGGAGGTGGCAGAGGGCAGCCTGAAAATGAGTTGAGTGTCATCAGTGTAGCAATGGGAATTTGAGCAGAAAGTGGCAATGCAGTGGGCGAGAGTTGCCAGGTATTGGTTGAAAAGCCAGGGCGAGAGGTTAGACCCCTGGGGAACACCACAGGTAGAGAGGAAGATAGATGAAAGGAAGGACCCAAGTTGGAGAGGTGAAGGTTAGCAAGGGAAGAGTCAGTGTGGGAGAGAGTAGATCGAAGGAGTGGGAGGAGGAATGAAGGAGGTGGCAAAAGCAGCTTCTAACACTTGCTTCAGTGCTCGAATGACAGAGAAGGAGACTGGCAGTGAAGGCAGAGGGTTAGCCGGCGAACCGGGATGCTTAAGATGGGAAGAGAGGAGAGCATGGTCAGACCAGGAGATAGGTGTATGAGCACATCCAGTGTGTGCCCGGCTGAGTGGGTTGGGCCAGAGGGAGGAATGGTGAGGGAAAGAGAGTTGCAGAGGTTGCAGAAAGGAAAAGTGGCTGCATTAGAAGACTATAGGTGAATATTGAAGTCTCCAAGGAAGAGGAGCTTACAGATAGAGGTCAGAAGAGAATAGTCTAGATTTAGTTTTTTAAAGGGTCAGTTTGTGATTTAATTTTGCAGGAAGCAGATTCAAAGCCCAAGTGTGCTTCTGAAACGCCTTTGTGACAACAGTGGTACTTATTGGCAATCATGTGCGCTCAATTGAAGCTGCAACTGGTGACAGTAGAGGACCATTCCCATACTTCATTCACCACCATTTCAGGTGTCTGCTGTGGCCCGATACTACAAACGCAATGGTCAACTGAAGAGTGTGTTTAGAAAGCACAGTCTTTGTTCCCAGCATGAGATGAAACAGAACATCTGATTGCTCTGCCTGAGGTTACAACACAGCACTGTGTAAATTGAATACGATTTAATGGAAACATGGCATGCATTTGTAGATGGGCACTTAAAATAAAGCAAAATGCTGTACAGAAGCAATGGCTCAGCAAATTAAAGCCTGTGCCCTGGACTCTATTTACTCACGGTGCAGGTAAGGGATATTCTTTTTTGTTGTGGGGGGCATGCATCAGGATTTTCACCATGCCTGGGTACTTCTTTGTGAAGCTCTGGGCAGATCAGCGATTTGGGCAGGAACTGGCTTGACATGATGATCAAGCTGAAACTTGTCACTGAGTCCGGCTCAGTGGCTCCTACAACAACCTCCTTAATACAACTGCTTTGAAGTAACACTCCTGTCCCAGATTCATGGCATAAAATCAAGCAATTCTTGCTCCCATAGGCTACGGATGAACTTTAATCTCCATCCTAGTAGAACCTACAGGTTTCGGGTCCCATTACGAGTTTGGCAGCAAAAATTAGGTAATTATGCCTGATGAAATTACCACTACCGCTGTAGAGGTGGGTGGAATTAACTCCATATTATGATCTCATGGGCCTATGGTTGTCAGTAATGTTAATTCTATGTCGTGGCATTACTTCCAAAAACCATTACCGGATGATGAATCTAACATTTGAAGGATTTACTGTTTTCAGTGAAATGCGATAATATTGACATTTTGAAAATGGGAAAGTGAGATTCGGTCATCTTTTCACACCCAATCCACTGAAAGTCCCTCATTTCCTGTTTCCATACAAGGGTAAAAGTGGTGCTCAACATGTCAGGTGACAAAGGGGAAGAAAAGGTGCACTAATTGTCAATCAGAAAGACTAAAGTCACTTGTCGGAGCTGCCAGTTCTTGCGGAAGAAATAGTTGTTCATGCAGAGGAACTGTTTTGTTCCCAACACCGCAAACCCACCGTACAGAGAAAGACGACCATATGGACAGGCACCAGGGACAAGGCGGTGGCTATCGAGATGGTGCACCAGCACACAGAGGGTTGAGGAGGTGTCTCTCAGTCATAATTCAATGAAAGCCCTTCCAAAGACGGAATTGTGTAGACAGAAAAACATTTTATTTTTCATCAGCCGGCTGGGAGCAGTTAATCATGCCACAGATGTCAGTTTGCACGCCAAGGACTCAGAGCTTGTCCAGTTTGAACACACTTTTATAGAAAATAAAGCATTGCACAGTCATTCAATGACGTCATATTCTGCTAATTAGGATGACTAGGTGTTTTCCACATGTTCTGGATTGCAACTTTAAAAACTGGAAATTAGCAGTTCTGAGAATGACCCATTTTCTTCAGACCTCTTAGCACACTGTGTCCAAGGTCACCCAACCTAGCTTATCTGCTTCAGCCTACTGACACATTTTATTTATGAAAAACCTTTGAACATCACTGTTAAAAACTGTATATTCCTACCATTTAAACTGCTGAATCACTGCACATTGGCTTCTGCCCAAGCACTCCCTTTCTGAGCTGTACACGGCCCTATATTATTTCATTTATTATTCAACACTTTAAATCTTCCTAGGGTTTTGAGACATCTAGCTATCTATATTCATTTAGAAAGGAATGGATTATTTTATTATTATTATTGGCCTTATTGCATTATGTTTTTCTATTGTCTGTTGGGTGTGGGTAATATTTCTTATATCAGAGGGAGCTGTGTTCTATATGTTGTATGTTGTGCGCAATGCAAGCATTCCTTTGTTTTTATGTTGTCCTAAATAAATATGTGTAGTGTCACCTACTTAATGTACCTGCCTATAATAAGGGCAGCCTGACTGCCTCAATGAACAAAGCTTCTGACTTTTATAATGTTAGACAGGAAGGCGGGGCACGTGCCCTAAATGAAATTTTCACCTGTTTGTCACCCACAAGTGGGAGGATCTACTCCTCTTCATTCCCTCCTCCGTTCGATATATTCAACCACATAATTGTTATTTACCCTCCCCCTCAGGCAATGTACCTATGAATCCCTATCTCAGTCACCTCCCCTCAACTCAGTGCTCTTTATCACATATGGGAGGTATTGTGAGAGACACCCCTAAAGAATAAATAGTGTCTCCAATCATGTTATACTCTTCTAATCCATTATATATGCATCCTTATTTTCAAAGATGTATCATATTTTGTCCTCTTTTATTATTTGTGTGTATATATGTATGCCCAGAAAGTAACATTCTTTACTTCCATCTTGTTCCCACCCCATTATCCAATTAAATGTTAATTAACATGCACAGCGAGTGACCCCGCCGCTACGAGAATTGAAAGATATCGTTCATTTATATATTTTCTCCTGAGGAGATCCACCAGCTCATTCATTCATTTCTTTTTCTTCTCTCCTCTTTTCCTCTTTTTCCTTTAGGTAGTAGGTTATTAAATATACATGTGCACACCCACATTATTTCTCTTCTCCACGCCACAACAGTTCCTTTGTCACTGTCCCATTTGCCTGCTGCTTGGAGTTCATTTCCTGGTATAATTTTGCTTAACTTCTGTTAGAACACCTTCCATCGGATTCTCTGTTCTTCTCCATATCAAATCCAAGGATCTTTCCTCAGTCAATTATTGCTTTTTTTTGGCTGCTTTGCAGCAGGTTCAGGGGCCATTTGGTTTTATATAAGGGCCATGCCTTAGGACACATTGTCTTCTTGACTAAAATAGTCAATGATGGGTACATTGTCATAATAAGGGACATAAGGATGGGGGAGTCCATAAAGACGATTGTTTCTTCTTCTTATTTCCTTCAATTCAACAGCAATGGACATCTGGCTGGGTCCCCTAAGCCCTTTTTTATGACAGTTAGGGCCCTTCTCCCTGCTTGTACGCTTGTGTGCAGAGGTCACTTGAAGTGCAGTTGTTCTCTGTTCATCTGAAATACAAAACACTGGGTGAGTTTCTTGAAAAATAAGTGCATTTTATTACCAGCACTTCCTCCTAAAACCTATGTTGTGTGTGTATGTGTCTGTGAAATGACTTTTCCTAAAAGGCCTGTTCCCTGCTGCGTGCACAATGCAGCCTTTTTTCAAGCCATCCCGAAAATGACTGCCTTTTAGATACCCACGGTGCACCTACAGGGGTAGGTTGGCTTTCATTCCCTGCCCACTCGGGCTAAATCTCGTAGCCATTCTGATTGTTATACTGTACGCAGCCATTAAGTGTTCGCACATGATGTGTAACACTGTGGTCCAGCCCTGTTCATTCAGGCAAAAGCACTTTACATTTTGGTACCTGTAGTCACATTTTGCCTTTGGATTTTTATGGGCGTATAAGAATGGGCATGCAAAGTGCTGTGTTCTAAAAGGTAGAAGTTGCAATGTTTATCACACACGACATGCTATACTGAATGGAAGTGGTACACAAACATCTCCTGCTAAGATCCCACACTGTCAATAATTCTACGCCACCTGAAGTTTGTTAAAATGTGGTTGTTCTGCTGAATTGTCTAATTTTCCCTACACTTATAACCTGCCCATCATTGGATTTGTGCAAGCTCCACCCCTCCTCGACCTTTCTTCCTTTAATTTCTCACTGCACCGTCATGGTTAAACAATATAGTTACACTCGTGTTCAGTGTCTGCTTCGATAGGCTCTTGATTGAATAAGCAGAAGGTCTGAACTCTCGTCTCTGCTTTTGGAGGGGTTTTAATGAGCAGTTGAGGGCAGTGTGAGAAGTGTGCAACCCTGCTTATCAATCCGTCCCTCTTGAGATACAGCAAGTGCTCTTATTTGATTCTCCCATCCCTCAAAAGTGGTTTAACTCAGAGACAGCTTGCTCGAATAGCTCAAATTCAATGCTCTTGCCTTGAGAACAGGACTATGCCGTGCAACATTGAATCACCAATCAGGCCTACTCTCAGCCTTCATTCTTTGTATGCCAGTAAATTGAGTACCATTAGTGGGTAACAATGGTGATGCCGATTATTACAGCACTTAGAAACTGGAAGAATCCGGTGTAACGCTCTATAGAAATCAATTCACTGTGTTGGCTGTGTGAGGTAAGAGATCATGTTTCTGAGTTTTACCTCTTAACACTAGCACCAAGCTACCACTGCCAGGAAGCAGAATCTGCATTTCTAGCAAGTTTTTATCCTTACATACTTGTTTCAAGCATCTAAGACCAGTTTTGCGGGTTTAAGAATTAAACATATCACCCACAGAAATGGACGAACTATCACTTCAAGGGTACAAATAAAGTTCACGGGCGGATTGGTTCCTTGCAAAGTGCATGGTTGTACAAGAGCCTCGAGTACATGCATGTGTAAGGATAACCACAAGGACCACTTTCTTCGCATAATTGCCCAGCCATCACAATACAGAATGTGCTTCGGTGCACTCTGCATTACCCAGCCATCCCAAAACAAACTGTGCTTGGATACACTCTGCCTTGCCCAGCCGTCACAATACAGACTGTGCTTGGGTGCACTCAGCATTGCTCAGCCATCCCAGTACACACTGTGTTTGGGTACTCGCTACTTTGCGAGCCATCTGAATACAAACTGTGCTTGTATGCACTCTGCATTGCCAGCTATCCCAATACAAACTGTGCTTGGGTACACTTTGCATTGCCCAGCCATCCCAATACAAACTGTGCTTGGGTACACTTTGCATTGCCCAGCCATCACAAAACAGACTGTGCATTGCCCACCCCTTGCAATACTGACTGCTGTACTGTGCTTGGGTGTGCTCTGTATTGCCCTCTCATCCTCGCAATACAGACTGTGCTTGGATATACTCTGCATTGCCCGCCCCTCGCAATACTGACTACTGTATTGTTTTTGGGAACACTGTATTGCCATCCTCACAATACAGTCTATGCTTGTGTACACTATGCTTTGCTCATCTCATAGTACTGACTGCTGTACTTGGGTACACTGTGCATTGCCCACCCCTCGCAACACTGACTTCTTTATTGTGCTTGAGTACACTCTGTATTGCCCTCCTCCTTCTCATAATACAAACTGTGCATGAGTACACTGTGCATTGCCCACCCATCGCAATACTGACTACTATACTGTGTTTGGGTACACACTGTATTGCCCTCCTCCTTCTCATAATACAGACTGTTTTTGTGTACACTGTGCATTGCCCACCACTCGAAAATCTCACTACTGTACTGTGATTGGGTACACCCTGTATTGCCCTCCTTCTTATCATAATACAGACTGTGCTTGTGTATATTATGTTTTACTCCCCTCACAGTACTGACTACTGTACTGTGTTTGGGTACACTCTGCATTACCCACCCCTTGCAACACTGACTACTGTACCCTGCTTGGGTACACTGTGTAATTCCCTCCTCCTCATAATACAGACTGTCCTCCAGTACACCGTGCATTGCCCACCCCTCGCAGCACTGTTTATGGTACTGTGCTTAGGTACACTGTGCATTGCCCACCCCGTGCAATACTAACTACTGTACTGTGCTAGAGTACACTGTGTATTGACCTCTCCCTTCTCATAATACAGCCTGTGCTTCTGCATATTATGCTTTACTTACCTCGCAGTACCGATTACTGTAATGTCCTTGGGTACACTGTGCATTGCCCACTCCTCACAATACTGACTACTGTACTGTATTCGGGTACATTGTGCATTGCCCACTTCTCGCAATACTGACTACTGTATTGTTCTTGAGTACACTCTGTATCGCCCTCCTCCTTCTCATAACACAGACAATGTTTGGGTACACTGTGCATTGCCCACCCCTTCCAATACTGACTACTGTATTGTATTTGGGTACACTCTTATTACCCTCTCCTCCTCACAATACATATTGTACTAGGACACGCACGCACTTTCTGAGTTTTTCTGTGGCTTCTATGAACTGCTAGCACTGCTGTGTAAATAGGAACACTTATAAAAAATATTTTATGACAAATCAATGCTATTGTTATTTGCAGGCTGAGGTGAGTTGTTTGTGAACCTACAGGGTAGCTTGTATCTAGGGGTCCCTATTTTTCCACAATCCTTAAGCTTTTTGCAACCCCTCCATCATTGCAGGCAAGACCCTTAATGATAAGGCGCCTTGTGCCTTATTTTTTACATTTCTTGTGCACTTCGTGTGCTTTTTACCTGTCCGTTCCCTTTCCTTGCCTCCACTCCCCGTTCCCGCCTCCTACCTCCCTGAATTGGTGGATGTTCACCCAGGAATCCTGGAAATCCATCGTCCTTGCTGAGGTAGGCCTTTATCCTCCTGCTCCGGTGGTCTGATGTGTCTTTGCAGCTGCTCCATCATTGCAGGTGAAGCCTTCAATGATAAGCAGGGTTGGACTATGGCATAAGATTGTCTCGGGCACCAATGGAAAAGTGTCCCACAGTTGCAAATGGCAATTCATTCCTTTTATGACAGACTGTTTGAGCAGTACCCAAGGGGGAAGTTTTTGATAAAATGTGATGCAAATTGTGCATTTTAAAGACTATTAATAGTAACACTGGTCAGAACTACTGCATGGTGAAGTAACTTTTAAAACTGGCACACATGGGTCAAAAAGGTGTCCCACTTTGACAAAAAAAACTGGCCCACACTAGCATTTCATGTTTTTGGTTTGGGCATTGCCCTGTAGGCCAGTCCGATCATGATAATAATGTGCCTTGCACTTTATTTTTTACATTTCTTGTGCACTCTGTGTGCTTTTTCCATCCGTTCCCACCTCCCACCTTCCCTAATTGGTAGATGTTCATCTAGGAAGCCATCATAGCTGGGTCCCCCAGGGCAGCCTGGCCCAGGCAACCACTGGCTAAGGCCCACAAGGCAAAGGACAGCTCCCAACCAAGCAGCCCCACTCCATGTTTGCCCGTGTTTGCCAGGGATGCCTGCATCAGTCAACAAGCAGCAAACTATAAGGTAAGTGTGGTCTGGGTGGAGAGTACAGGTTTACTGTACTTAAGTAAAACCCCACCACTCTTCCTAACTAATATCATATGCCTACATGCATTTAGCCTAAACTGTATAAAGCAGCAATATCTTGCATTTAGCCTAAATTATAATTAGTAGTCATATTTTGCTTTCAGCCAATTGCGTAGGGTGGTCGTATTTCGCGTTTAGCCTGATTGCATAAGTTAGACATACCTTGCTTTTAGCCCAAATACATTAGTCAGCCATATTTTGCATTGTGGCTTAATTGTGTAGGTTTGGCCGTGCTTTTAGCCTAATTGTGTGAAAAAGGCAATATTTTGCATTTGGCCTAGTTGTGTAGTGTAGCCTTACCTTTATTTTTGCCCATTTGTTTTGGCCAGCCATATCTTGCATTTAGCCTAATTGTATAAGTTAGCAATATTCAGCATTTAGCAATTGCAAAGATTAGCCACGTGTCACATTTTGATACAATTGTGAAGATTAACCAGGCATCACACTCAGACTTGTGAAGATTAGCCAGGCATCACACTTAGAATGATTGAGAAATAACCATGAGTATCACTAGATAGAGATGCGAAGATTAGTCATGCGTCACATTTAGTTAGAATTGTGTAGATTGCCACATAGAAGAACTTAGAGTAGTCAATGTACTAACCACCCCACTCTTGCTCTCTCCAACACACCACCAAGTACTATACACGCCCACCGGGCTAGCTAACCTATAGACAAACACACACCCAACAAAGAACCCCAGACACTGGACAGTACACATACGGAGACAACAAGCCAGAGCACATAAACTTAAATACCAGCCAGTCTACACATAAAGCACACCTCCAACATAACAACCATTTACACAGAAAACAATCTAAGTATTGAGCCATACCTTTATGGATACAACAAGCCAGTGCAAGCAATCAACCATCTGCAAGCCAACACACACAAATGCCAGTTTGTCCTGGTTCTGGGCCCATCCCATCACTATACCCTCACTAACCAACCCGTCATCTTTCTTGCAGAGCCACGCGAGTGCCTGCATTCTGCCCCTGGGTGGTAGCGTGTGCGGTATAAATCAACATAACATGACATAAAATAACATCAGCACTTCCTCCTAAAACCTAAACTTTACTACTTCAATGTTTCTATTTCTTTAAAGTACTCTCACCTCCTAAAATACTTGTTACTAAATGTCCTCGTCTTTAATTTAATTGAATGGCTGCTTCTCCTCCCTCTTGTGCACACACCTTGGTGTCACCTGTGTTTATCTACGCTTATACCTGGGAGTGATTTTAAAGTGGGACCAAAAAGCAAACACATGTGTTGTTTTACCCTCACTTGCTCCACCCTTTTCATAGGTTCACACCCCATTTTGTCCTTCTTTGTGTCATGCTGAGATCAAGCGTCATCTCCAAACGCTTCTCTTAATTGAAAAAGGAAACATTTCTCTTCTATTCATGATAGAACTTATTGGAACTGGTTGTGTCATTATTAACACTACTGGGGTTAAATTGTCCCCTTGAAAAAAACAAAAAAATGGTTGTGACCATAAAATAAAAACAAAACAAACAACAAGACAATGCAAAAATGCAAAAAAACCACAAAATGAACAGTCCATTTCTTCTGCCGCTCTTCTTCTTTCTTCTTGGCGTATCCATAGATGATATTTTATGAATTTCCTGTAGTGACCAAATGGAGTCAATAGTCGTGATATATGTACAAATGAAATAGTACTTTCCATTTAGTACATTTTCTCCTGTGTTTGCATGTAGGGCATTAGCCTTGCCACTGTATATTACCTTAATGTGATGATGCTGGGGTCATCTCTGTCTTTTTTCTATGGCCAGGAAGAGCGCAATCCCATCTTTTTAAAGTAGAAACGATGGTGCACTATGCCTTATCCTTTTTATATGGATGTGTTGGCAGGCCTCCTTTTAGCGTTCTTTGTTGTGCTGAAAATCTTCTCTGTGCTCTTCTTTTTGTAGTCCTTCTTCTGATGTCACCAGACTGCAGTCTCTTCTTTATTTGCTATGTTTATCCTGGTGAAATATAATTAGCACTTATTGGTGCCCTTCCTGTTCTAGTATCCCTACACTTGATGCTGGAAATAAGTGCAGATCCTGTTTAAGTGCAGGCAAGTGTGGCATATATGCATACAATGTTTGCCTATCACTTCATTTTCATGACCCATTATTTCTTTCTTCATTTACCAAAACATAACCTATATCAAATATACTCTCAATACATTTCATTGACATAATCATGAAAGGGTTACTCCACCTTCTTATACCTAGTAGTCTTCTCTACCTTCTTCCCTACATATGGACATACTTATACATATACTATACGTTATCTACACCTACTATACTCTACTTAGGAGAAACGCTATCCGTTTGAAACCACTATATCCCTCACTATCTTTCACTTGTACTGTCCTGGGTCCTCTTTATTTTAATAATAATCAATGAAGAGATCCACTCACTTCTTGTGTACACCCATACCTCCCTTTTCTCTCTCTTTTCATCTCCCTCTTTCATCCACTAGCACCTACCTTTTTTATAATGTGTTTTCCAATTGTAGCACTGTACTCCAATAATGCCATATAAACATTCCTCATGTGCACCATAAATTACACTGTAGTGGGTCAGTTATTGACTGGAAAGCATGTTCAAACTCTGCCCCATGCCTTCCCAATAAGAAGCAAAATTATAAGATAAGAAAGGACACAATTTAAACTACACCTTGAAATCTCATGGAAATGTAGCTGTCACAAAGAATTGTTATTTTGGGGTACACAAGTAGGGAACAGATAAGGCATTAGTTTGCACAATTATGTGTTTTAAAATAGAATAGAGTAGGTGACAGGAAGGCATGTACACAAGATAGGGACTCACTACACAGGTAGGGCAGAAAATTGCAGATAGATAAGGTTTCTACGTACACATAGGGAGGGAAATAATGTGACAGGCATGCACCAGGAAATCGGTAGATAGCAAAGCAAATGTGGCCTGCAGAGGAAGAAAACGTGACAAGCAGTTGCCATTTTAAACTACACAACCATAGTGGAGAATAAAAGTCCTGTACCTTTAAGAGGCTTCGCAGCTAAGCACGCTATTTGAAACTGAAAAGTGACAAATTCAGCTCTCCTCCCCCTCCTATAAGGTAGATGCCACGAAAGAAGACCATGAGATACTGTGATCGCCCATACTATTTTGGACCAATTCCCAGTGCTCCAATGATTGACAAGTATGTGGAGAGGTACCCACTCAGCCAGCCCTACAGATTAGGTGTGGTACAAACCTTTCCCAGAGTGGACAAAGAGCCTCAAGCTGCAACTAAAGAGACCTCAATTGACAGTATTGATTAAAGCACCAATGAGCCACGTTACCGACATCGTTAGAGACACCATGACATAGCAGCGTTAGACAGGAAGCACACGTGCCATCCGCACATTGGGACACAAACACACACTCGAATTCATGAAGAACACAAGCATACAGTACACATGCTGCCATTGCTTTTATTGTTTTGTCATTAGCTTAACGCAGCAACACAGAAACCACAAGAAGAAAGAGATCCTCAGCACAGCTTGCAGATGCCTATGTGAAAATAACCTTATGGAACTATAGGAGCACCTATGGTACCTGACAGAGCCAGGTGTGACTAACATATAGAGAATGTAGAATAGCACGAACATGCAGAAGCAATGTTATGGCTTAGGAAAATTACAGCAGGCCACAAGCCTCTGAGCAAGAGCTGAGCTGAATTCAGGCTGAACAAGAGCAAACGTGTGGGACAGGGCCGGCTGCCAAGGCCACCAGATGGGAACGACATCCATTCACTGAACGACAGTAACACCATCTGCAATAAATGCAAATAATTCCTCATAATTCAGAGCTGGAGTAGATCCAAATCAGGGTCTCTGTGCACCTGACCCTGCCGACTCAGATGATAAATAGAAACTAGAGCTGGGAAAGAGGAGCGATCTCACGCTGCCAGGCAGAGGCTTGCAACAAAGATGTTACAACGTGGGACAAGTGTTGCACAATATTAACGGGCACTCTCATAGTCTACGATGGTGAGCACAAGTTACAGTGCAGACACATAGTCATTCTCATTACCTTGAGAAGGTACACCAAGAGCTGAGATTCATTGCAGATCCCAGGCCTGGGAACGTCAGCTCTAGCCAACCACATTTCAGTATCCTAAGGGTGGGTAGCAATGGACAAAAACCAATAGTAAGACCCTCACCATGCAACATTGTTTAGAGATAGTAATTTGGGATGGACCGGGCCAGCCACCTGACATGGGAGGGCCAATAGAGTAACTCATATACAAGATTGTATAGGTTATTAGGTTCCTGACGACCAATCCAGTAGGCCAATAGGTTTTCTGGAGAGAGGCCCAGGTTGTGATGTCACTATAATGCAATCGGGATACAAAACTGGCCTGCGAGCCAGGAGACATTGAGATGTCTTTGGATTTCTTCAATCCTTGTACTGATCACTGTTGGTTTTGGCTTTAATAAACCGCAGTTTGAATTTGCTGTCTGTAACGCTCACCTGGCTCCCACGGAGGCGCTGGTCTGGTCTGGGTTGCTGTGGCCTCTTCAATCGTGATGCGCAGAATTCGGACCACCGATTGAACAGGACCCCCAAATCTTGCTTGTCTGGCCCCTAGGAATATCCTTCTGCAGATGAGAAAGGGGATTAACTGTCTGCTGAATAGTGTGCTTGCTCCCCACTTTCCCCCTTCGTTCTTCTCGACTTCCTCCAAAACCCCCGGTTTAAGCTCACCTTATGGTTTGGAAGGATGAACTCTCCATCCTGCTTCTGGTGCAGGGGCGCGCGTTCGTCCAGTTACTTCACTGGTTTTCAGAATGGCTCTGGCAAATCCACTTGACTTTTCTGAGCGATACGCCGTAAGTATGAAGATGCAAAAGTTCAAGTGTGAGCCTCCTTTTATGTTGTTTTTTCTGTCCTTTATTTCAGGTGCAGAACAAAGGCGATGCGTTGAGGGGTTAAATTGCCGGTGGTAAAATCAGGTGAGTTAGTGATGAGGGCGACCCCTCTAAATGTCTTTATAATTCCCCAGTAATGTCTTTTGTCCTTTCCCCATAGGGGCCGGGGTGCGGTACCTGCCAAAGATGCGGCGCCGACCCGAGATGTGGAATGGTTCACCAAGAAAAGCCGGTAAGTAATATGGCTGAAAATTCGGCTTTCCTCTTGTGTTCCCTTGCTCACCTTTTGTCTCTTCTTCTCTCCCCTAGGTGCAGAGATGTGGCGACCGGTGTTGAGAGCCGTGATGGAGCCGGGCTGCGTCTCGGGAACAGGTGAGTGAAGCGCGGCGCTGCAGCGAGCAACGCGGTGCTTTTAAATGGAAGTCTTCCTTCAGGAATGCTGGCGTGAAGATTCCGGATGCAGGTAAGAAGGTTGAATAAGTTCTTGGTTTTCACCTTTCTCTTCTCTTATTCCCTTACAGGTGTTCCAGGTTCGAGGCGTGCGTGGCTGGAGTCCAGGTGCAGGAGCAGACACGGTGAGCGTTCAGCTGCTGGGATGCAGAACAACGCGAAGCACGTGTGGCTGTCCGGGCGTGGCTTAAATAGCCTTGGAAGAAGTTCCAGGTGAGTATTCTTCCACAGCCCCACCCAAGTAACAAAATAGTTCCTTCAGAAAAATAGTCCCTCCTAAGCCTCATTTGGCTTGGTTCTTCATGCAGCATGGTCTGCATCAGGTGAGTGTGCAGCATGGTCTGCTTCAGGAAAGTGCACCAAACACTTCCCCTTATGAGCCTGGCGCCTATGGTGCCAGGACTGATGTCCAACATGAGCCTGGCGCCAGCGGCGCCAGGACAGAGTCCAAAGAGCCCCTATAAAGGGCCGCTGGGCTTTTACCCAGGGGCGTGGTGCCTGCTCCCGGGGGTGCTGGGCCTGGCCTGGTGCTCCGGGGGTAGGCATCATGACAGCACTCCCCCCCAAGGCCCCTCCCAAGGTCGTTTCCCCAGGAGGTTTCGGTTTGTTCGGGAAATTCAGATGGAACCTTTTTACTAGCCGAGGTGCATGTATGTGGTCGCTGGGTTCCCAAGATCTTTCCTGAGGCCCGTACCCCTTCCAATCAATTAGATAGAAAAGTTTTGATTTTGAGATCTTAGAGTCCAAAATGTTCTTCACCTCAAATTCAGGCTCCCCATCTATCTGGATTGGTTCTGGTGGCTTTATTAGTCTGGTTCCTGGTTGCACTGGTTTCAAAAGCGACACATGAAAAACGGGGTGAATCCGCATGTTAGCTGGTAGATCTAGCTTGACTGCCACTGGGTTAATTATAGCTTTGATCGAGTAGGGGCCTAAATACCTTGGATTAAAAGTCCGAGGTCCCTTGAGCGATAAGTGTTTGGTAGCCAACCATACTTGATCCCCTATTTGGTATGGAGGCGCCTCCTTTCGATGCAGATCTGCATTCTTTTTGTATTTCCCTTTCGCATGTTGTAAGTGTGCAGTAGCATCCTTGAAGGCTTGAGTAATCGTAGAATGCAAATGGTCCACTGCGGGCATTTCGAGGCTCAAAGGTGAGTCCAAGTCTGAAGTACGAGGGTAATGTCCATATAGGGTATAAAAGGGGCTCTGACCAGTTCCAGAGTGTATCGAGTTATTGTATGCATATTCAGCCACCCATAAAATATCCTTCCAATTACCCTCCGATTGGTGCAACATACATCGTAGATATTGTTCAAGGGTCTGGTTCGTTCTCTCCGTCTGACCATCGGTCTGTGGGTGGTGGCTGGTTGAGAGTTTTACGTCGATTTGTGCCAGTTGACAACACTTTTTCCAAAAATGAGAAATAAACTGGCTTCCCCGATCGGAGATTAGTATGGACGGGAATCCATGCAGACGGATGATATTTTCGAGGAATTCCTTGGCAAGAACAAAAGCTGAAGGTAATCCTTTCAACGGAATAAAATGGGCCATCTTGGAAAATAAATCCACCACAACCAGAATAGTATTGTATCCATTACAAGAGGGCAGGTCCGTGATAAAATCTAGTGACAAGGTGTGCCAAGGTGCTGGTGGAATGTCTAAGGGTTGAAGAAGACCGGCGGGTTTTGTTTTTTGACCTTTGTTTTGGGCGCAAACTCCACAGGACATCACAAAAGATTTAATATCATTTCGCCAGGACGGCCACCAGAATTGTCGTTTAATTTTTTCCTCTGTTTTGGCAATGCCAGGATGTACTTCCATCAGAGTATCGTGATGACGGGAAATAACCAGTTCTTGCAATTCCTTTTCTGGCAAAAATAAACGTCCTTGGAAGTAAGGTAAGCCATCATTGATTGAAAAGGCAGACCCCCTTTTGATCCAATCCTGCAAGGCTGAAGAGTCCAGGAATAGTTTTACCCGTGCTTGAATGTCTTCAAGGGTTTGTAAAGTGGTTATCCCCAAGATTCTTTGTTCGGAATTATCGGCACAGGTTCTGAGTTTGTGTCCATTTCTCCCATTCCAATTCGAGATAGCGCGTCTGCTTTGCCATTCTTACAGCCGGGACGGTAAGTGATTACAAAATCGAACTCAGCAAAGAATAAAGCCCATCAGAGCTGTCGTGAAGACTGAGCCTTGGCAGTTTTAAAATATTGTAAATTTCGGTGATCGGTGATCACGGTGATGGTATGCCTGGCGGCAAGAAGATAATGCCGCCAAGCCTTAAAGGCGGACTTAATGGCTAATAATTCCTTATCGGTGATTGCATAATTTATCTCCGGCGGCGAGAACTTTCTGGACCAAAATGCTACGGGGTGCAGTTGGTTGGTTTCGGGGTCTCTCTGAGACAGGACAGCTCCCATGGCTAAGCTGGATGCGTCGGTTTCGACTATATATGGGAGATCAGGACGCGGGTGTTTCAAAATAGGTGCGGACGTAAATTTAGCTTTTAATTTCTGAAAGGCCTGTTCAGCTTCCTCGGTCCATTCAAAACGTTTATTCTTCCGCAAGAGTGCAGTGATGGGTTGCACCACCCGTGAAAATTCTGGGATAAACCTGCGAAAAAAATTGGCAAAACCAAGCATGCTTTGGACACCTTTCACCGAACTAGGTGATGGCCATTTGAGGATGGCATCCACTTTCTGTGAGTCCATTCGGACCCCTTTAGGTGTCAGGATGAATCCAAGAAACTCAACCTCGGTGGTATGGAAAACGCATTTTTCCAGCTTTGCAAACAGTTTGCGCTGGCGCAATTTCTCAAGGACGGCCCTGACATGTTTTCTGTGATCTGATTCCGAAGAGGAGTACACCAGAATGTCATCGATATACACGACAACACAGACATCGATGAGTTCCCGAAGGACATCGTTCATGAAGAATTCGAAGGCAGCAGGCGCGTTGCACAACCCGAAAGGCATCACCTGGCATTCGAATAGTCCATATTTTGTACGGAAGGCCGTTTTCCATTCGTCGCCTTCTTTTACTCGTACCAGATGATAAGCCCCCCGGAGATCTAACTTGGTGTATATGCAAGCGTCCTTCACCTGGTCAAGGAGTTCAGGGATCAAAGGCAGAGGGTAACGATTTTTAACAGTTATCTGGTTCAATGCGCGGTAATCGATACAAGTTCTAAGGTTGTCTTCTTTTTTTGGCACGAAGAACAAAGCCGAGGATGCCGGAGACTTTGACGGGCAAATGAAACCATTGGCCAGGTATTGATCTAAATATTGTCTCAAATGCAGATTCTCCGGCTCAGTAAGGGCATAAATCCTGCTACAAGGGGGTTGTGCACCGGGCACCAGATCGATTTGGCAATCGTACGATCTGTGAGGAGTTAACATGTTGGCCTGTTCCTTTTGGAAGACGTCCTGAAAGTCTTGGTATTCCGGAGGTAGTTGCATGGAGGCAGAGGTTACTGATGCTAGACTGATCTTCAGATTTTCTGGGTAGCAGGTTCGTGCACACTCCGGAAAGGTTATTCTCTTCGCTCGCCAATCAATTCGAGGATTATGTGTCTCTAACCAAGGGATTCCGAGAATAACCTGAAACTGTGGAGCCTTGATTACATCAAACACAACTGCCTCCCGATGGCCGTCCGGACCTACAAGTGTCACCTCAGCTGTGGAATGTGTTACCGGTCCTGATGCAATTTCGGTTCCATCAACTGTGGTGATGACATCTTTGCTGGTTTTAGGACGCAGGGGGAGGTTAATCCTGGAGACCAATTCACGATCCACGTAGTTTCCTATAGCCCCACTATCGATGTATGCCTTTATTGCATGCAACCGCTTAGGCTGTTCCGGATCTACGAGGACCATTGGCACAGTGAAATGCGAGGTCTGAGAGTTTGTTTTCAAGCTCGGCAAGCGGACCCCTACGCTTGTCGGGCGGGGTTGTTTCCCGATACAGAGGTTTCATGGATTTTATCAGCGGCTCCTACCACCTTCCTGGACGGCCTTGCCGGGCAATCTCGTAGAAAGTGTCCAGAGGATCCACAATAAAGACATAAGTGCATCTGCCGTCTTTTTTCACGTTCCTTTTGAGTTAAAGGTCCTTTAACTCCTCCGATTTGCATTGGCTCAGAGGCTTCAGCCCCCTTGAGGTTAGCGTGGGTCTTGACTAACACCCGGGTCTCAAACTTGGACCGATCTGCTTTTCTGCTTTGCAGTCTGTGATCCAATTGGACCACTAAGTCTATATATTCTGAGCATTCTTGGGGCGGATTTACAACTTGGGCCAGGACATCTTTAAGTTCTCCGCGTAGACCTCGATAAAATAACGTGATTCTTTTATCCTCTGGCCCCCCAGTTTCCACAATTAGTCTATTAAAGGTTGCAATGTAGGAAAGGAGGTCTTGATTGCCCTGTCGCAGAGATAGAAGTTCGTCACCTAGAGCCTGCCCCTGGGAGTGACGAGCAAATAACCTTTCCTTGCTTGCTTGAAATCCTAGAAAATCACGAAGAATCGGGTCATTTTGAGTTACCAGTGGAACTGACCAATTGACAGCACTGCCGCTGAGATATGACAATACAAAGGCTACCTTGGTCTGGTCATTAGGGAAGGCCCAGGTCTGCACAGGAAATGCAAACCACACTGATTCATGAATACGGCGAATCGTTTGGGGTCCCCAGCAAAGAGTTCGGGTGGGGCCAGCGGCATGTTTCCAGGTAGATTAATCTGCACCGGGTTACTGGAAAGCACAGGAGCGGGGTTCCCTCCGGAACCGGGTAAAGGAGTTTGTCCAGCTTGACCTTGCAAAAGCTGTCTAGCCAGGTCATCAGCTCTTTCCTTTGTTACAATCACTTCCCTCCTGAGAGCATTAGTCCATTGACGAGCGGCGTGTACTTCGGCCCGTAATTCCCCCAGTAGTTGGGCCAATTGGTCAGTCTCAGAAGTTTCCATAGCGCCTGGGTGGGAATTTGTAGGAAGGCTTCGCGTTCTGTAACGCTCATCTGGCTCCCACGGAGGCGCTGGTCTGGTGTGGGTTGCTGTGGCCTCTTCAAGCGTGATGCGCAGAATTCGGACCACCGATTGAACAGGACCCCCAAATCTTGCTTGTCTGGCCCGTAGGAATATCCTTCTGCAGATGAGAAAGGGGATTAACTGTCTGCTGAATAGTGTGCTTGCTCCCCCCTTTCCCCTTTCGTTCTTCTCGACTTCCTCCAAAACCCCCGGTTTAAGCTCACCTTATGGTTTGAAAGGATGAACTCTCCATCCTGCTTCTGGTGCAGGGGCGCGCGTTCGTCCAGTTACTTCACTGGTTTTCAGAATGGCGCTGGCAAATCCACTTGACTTTTCTGAGCGATACGCCGTAAGTATGAAGATGCAAAAGTTCAAGTGTGAGCCTCCTATTATGTTGTTTTTTCTGTCCTTTATTTCAGGTGCAGAACAAAGGCGATGCATTGAGGGGTTAAATTGCCGGTGGTAAAATCAGGTGAGTTAGTGATGAGGGCGACCCCTCTAAATGTCTTTATAATTCCCCAGTAATGTCTTTTGTCCTTTCCCCATAGGGGCCGGGGTGCGTTACCTCCCAAAGATGCGGCGCTGACCCGAGATGTGGAATGGTTCACCAAGAAAAGCCGGTAAGTAATATGGCTGAAAATTCAGCTTTCCTCTTGTGTTCCCTTGCTCACCTTTTGTCTCTTCTTCTCTCCCCTAGGTGCAGAGATGTGGCGACCGGTGCTGAGAGCCGCGATGGAGCCGGGCAGCGTCTCGGGAACAGGTGAGTGAAGCGCGGCGCTGCAGCGAGCAACGCAGTGCTTTTAAATGGAAGTCTTCCTTTAGGAATGCTGGCGTGAAGATTCCAGATGCAGGTAAGAAGGTTGAATAAGTTCTTGGTTTTCTCCTTTCTCTTCTCTTATTCCCTTACAGGTGTTCCAGGTTCGAGGCGGGTGTGGCTGGAGTCCAGGTGCAGGAGCAGACACGGTGAGCGTTCAGCTGCTGGGATGCAGAACAACGCGAAGCACGTGTGGCTGTCCGGGCGTGGCTTAAATAGCCTTGGAAGAAGTTCCAGGTGAGTATTCTTCCACAGCCCCACCCAAGTAACAAAATAGTTCCTTCAGAAAAATAGTCCCTCCTAAGCCTCATTTGGCTTGGTTCTTCATGCAGCATGGTCTGCATCAGGTGAGTGTGCGGTGTTTCACATAAGGGGGTAGCCGCCTAACTAAATTACACCATACTCTAACTTATGTATGTGGTGGGTATTATAAAAAAAGCGGTCTATGCAGAAGTAAACCTATGATTCATCCTAGTGATGTAATCTGACATCCCCTGGGGGTTGAAAACAAGACAATGTACTTTGTATTGTATAGGCTAATTCTATTACAGACAACCAGTTATATACGGTGCAGTTTATTTTTGATGCACTCAGTATTCTTTAACAAAACAACAAAAACGGAAATGCAGTGTTCTGATATAAAAGCAAAAGAATTTTTCAAGGTAATAGTAGAGCATCAGTCTCAAACAAAAAAGAAAAATTACTTATAGCATCATCATTTGCATGGTAAGGTTCTTTTACCAGCAACAACAGGGTAACACTTGTTTTAGTTACAAATATGGTTTGACAGATTATTTAACAAATTGTTTTTCCAATTGGGGAGCTCTGTAGCACCAAATTAAGCAGGACAGAGTGGTGAGTGTTAGTAAGGTTGTGTACATTTACATATAGGGGGCAACAGTTTGCCTCACAGTATTAATGGTGAAACCACTATAGTTGTACACTATTATGCAGATCTATAAGTGACCAATCCTCAGTCGGTCTACGTCAGGAAAAGAAAAAATTCCCAAAGATGTAGGTTGGGTCTACAGTGATGTTTCTGGACCCTTGGACATTTCGGCTTCCAGTGTGGGTGCCTTCATCTGGGTCAAAAGAGGATTGTATCTCCCTATAGGTGATAAACAAGAACAAGAGGAGGGGAGGTGTTAGAGACTCACAAAGAAAAACTGTACCGTAAATTGGTAACAGTGTGCTACATACAGAAGAATAACCTGTATGGCTAAAAGAGAGGGGAGCTCTCATTAAAAACAAGGAGAAAGGTTGCCAACCTGAAGCTTGGGTCCGGACGGGGAGAAAGTGAGAAGAGATGGACAATTCCACCGACATCCAATTTACTATTACCAGCAGTGCCTCAACCATCAATTTTCTGGATCTTACTATCTCCGTGGAGGAGGGTAAACTTATGTGTACCCTCTTCAGAAAAGAAACTGATAGGAATTCCCTTCTTCACTATCGGAGCAATCACCCACAAAGCTTCAAGACTAATCTCCCATTCGGACAGTTTCTCAGGCTGAGACGTAACTGCTCAGACATCCGCCAATATCAACACCACGCAGACATTCTGGAGTCTAAACTCACAGCATGAGGGTACCCCAAAAAACTCCTCAGAAACACCAGAAAAAGGGTGCGCTGTATCCCACGTGAAACACTACTTGAGCCAAAAAACAGAGACATAGAGAACACCAGAATTACTTGTGTTACGACTTTTGGACCAAACACCAACAGGATTAAGAGCATCATTAAGCAATTCTGGCCCCTAATTCATCAAGTCCTAAAGGGCCGCTGGGCTTTTACCCGGGGGCGTGATACTTACACGCCATATACATTCTATTACAGACAACCAGTTATATACGGTGCAGTTTATTTTTGATGCACTCAGTATTCTTTAACAAAACAACAAAAACGGAAATGCAGTGTTCTGATATAAAAGCAAAAGAATTTTTCAAGGTAATAGTAGAGCATCAGTCTCAAACAAAAAAGAAAAATTACTTATAGCATCATCATTTGCATGGTAAGGTTCTTTTACCAGCAACAACAGGGTAACACTTGTTTTAGTTACAAATATGGTTTGACATATTTCCCGGGGGTGCTGGGCCTGGCCTGGTGCTCCGGGGGTAGGCATCATGACACTGTCTGACTGGGCCTATGTTTCTTTTGGGGGGAGGGGTTGGGCCTTCCGAGAATTTGTGAACTCCTAGTAGCCCTTGGACCTATCTTGCAGTTTGTCCCCAAACAAATACATTCTATTCAGGAAAAATGCTACAGTGGCTGGACATAGCTGCCTCAAAGGAATGTCAAAGCCGAGGACACCGGAGAGACAGTTTACATAACGGAACAAGATACCATTGTCTGGGCATCGAGCAATTAACCATTAAGGTAAATCAGCTACGACAACACCGCAGACTAGGAGATTTCATAGTTGACAGATTCATGTCTCAGCGATCGGCTAGGCATGACAGAGAAGCAAGTGTGGCTAAAAAGACAAAATAATTGCAGCTGCAAAATATCAATATGGTGGAAGTAGCGTGACTCATAACAATAGTTATTCATAATGTGTCAAGAACAGAATGGCGTGTTTACTGTTGCAAGACAGGAAGAGCTGGAAAACCGGATTTGGGCAAGGACAAAGTCCTTGAAACTCAGAGACATCCTGGTGGAGATAACATGGGCTGTTTTATTTAATTAAGAACAAAGGCAATACACTTGTCCTCTCCTCCCATCTGCATACACATGTCGTCATACCTCCAGTTCACAGAGAGTGTGACCGCATGTTAAATGATAAGCATATGTTCTTTTCACAGCAGAAGTATTTTAGAGTTTACCAATAATATTCAAGCATGATGAGGTTGTACATTTTATGGGATGTTTTATGGGTGGGACCTTAGATAGAGAGTTACCAAATCAGTAAGTTTGGACATATAGATACTTTATGTAGCTTAGCAATTAGGACCAATGAGCAGTAGAGATAGGTTTTCATAGTTCAGTGACCATGATGACATCAGAATGACTCATTTGCATGATATAAACTGTGTTTATGTTCTAATGTGGAAGAATTTGAGAGAGAGCTTGGCTATTGATCTTGTTTTCTCCCCAGCTTTTGCATACTTCCAATAAAGCTGGGTTACATTGCATTTGGCATACCATCATCCACTCTGTTTCCATCTGGTAGCAGAGGATGGTTTGGATTTTTTGTGGACTTTGTGGGGCCCACACCACCCCTGCGGATCAGTCTGGAGAGCAGTATTTTTTGTGCACAACTTAACAGTAGGACAGCAGGAGCCGGCTTTGGAGTGGAATCCTGCCTGTTCTTCCACCACTCACTGGAAGTAAAGGAGGAGCTGGTAGATTGAGGGGTCCCCAATGCCCAGAATCCTCAAATATACACACAGATATAAGTGAGTATGCATGGTAACATTGCAGGGGGACATTTATTGTATGGTATTTACGAAACAGAGAAGATGATAAAGGTCATCCCTTACCAGGGTCTTGGAAGGCTACGTAGTAGGGCCACTGAGGGCCTAACCTTCTTTTGAGGGTAGAGTAAAAGAGATAGAGAGATAAGGATACCACAGGGCAAAATAAAAAAACAGAAGAAAGCTGTATTTTATTGTTTTGTATTGTGTTTTAATTGATTAAATTGTTGATTGCCGGCATTGTGTTGTGCTGTAGAGGTGTTTTTCCTTGTGGGTTGTGAGCGTAGCAGATAGTATTGTTTGATAGAGGTGGATGGGGTAAGTAGGAACATTTAGATTGTGAGCAAATTTTGTTGTTACCCAGAGGTAGGATTTGGACATTGAGGCGTGGCCTCAGACAATGAAAACTGATTTAATGGTGTTTGTATATTTGAAGCGGGGTGGAGGTGTAAGTAAGGGAAAATTATGAGAGAATTGGGAAGAATATGGTTGTTCTGATTAGTGGTAAGCTGAACCCTATTTGTATTGTTTATTCTGTGTAAGTGCCAAGCTGCGCGCGCGCTGCTTAAAAGTTGTCACCATGTCAGAAACCCCAATAATTCACCTATGGAAAAGCTGTCTCTAGATATAGTACTAAAATCATTACGTATCATGCTGAGTGGGTGAAAGGGACTGCTGGAAAGATGTAAATGTCATGGTCACAAGAAGGCACTCACTCGAAAGATGTACACCAACATATTTGCATATACTTACACGCCATATACATGGGCAAGAAGCTTAAGAACAGGCTAGTTATATTAGAGCTCTGGGAGGCCTTTGTGGAAGAGACAGAGGGGCCTAAGATGGAATGTATGCTTAATATGTGTGAATGGGAACGTGAGCAGCCCAGAGCGCCACCACCTCCTCCATCTGACGAGAATGCTCAAACACAGCCAACAGCCCTGCCATCACCAGCTGAGGGCGGCATCGGCACACAAATCACAGTACCGCCTCCGTATGAGGAGAGCACACCAGCCCGACCATTCCAGGAATATACCCACTACAAGCAGCAGCTGTCGGGTATAGTAAGCCCAGATATGAATACCCTGATGAGGAAAGTCATGATAGTAGGAGGAGGGCAAAATAGGTAAAAGGAAAGATGCCATTAGTGCCAATGGAGTATGAAGCATGGCGTAGCTCAGTGACACAGTTAAGGGATGAGGAAGAGTATAGAGGGCTACATAGCTTAGAAAAGCAGCTAAGAGCAGCTAAGGAAGAGCTCCGAATAGTGAGAGTCATGCAGATACATAGTCACAGGGTGAGAAGCGTACCCATAGGTAATGGAGATAGTGGAGCGACAATGATGGAACCAGAGAAATGGGTAGGAGGAAAAATATTGTTGAAACTCAATGGGAAAGGCACAGAAAATAATTATGTATAGGTAGTGGAGTATGAAGAAAGGAAGGAAGCAGCCAGGGAGGAATTCAGGAGGGAGGCATAGGAAGAGATAGAGAAAAATGTACAGTGGGAGAAGAGAGGGAACAGAAAGAAGCAGCAGAGAAAATGCAGAGAGAGGAACAGGAAGGGCAAAGATGGAAAAGGGAGATAGGAGAAAGGGATGAGTATGTAAAGAAGCTAAATGAGAAGAACAGGAGAATGGCAAGAAAAAAGGATGAAATAGATAAAATTAGGAAGGAGATGACCCAAAAGGTGAGCGGAAATGGCCTGCACCGCATCCCCACATTTCGAGGTACCAGGAGCGTACTCACCAAGGTATGTGATGTATGAGGAGCAAATGAACCAACAAAGAGCTGCACTGGGACTCTGCCCAGTATACATCAGAAGATCCATACCTGTTGAAGTGCCCATAACCAGACAACCCTGGGCAGCACGGTACCCTATCAGACAGCCGTACCAGCCGCTGATACGGAACAAAGAGTACCTACACCTGGTCCATGAAGAGACCCAAAGAGCCTTAATGGAAGGCCAGTGGAAATGACACAAGGGCTTGAACAGACTCGTGAATAAACAAAAGCAGCTATCGAAGATACCACGCCAGTGCGAGTAACTATGAAAATAAATGTAATGGACACAGAGGAGAGACAATGTTAAAACGTGAGGAAACGTTGCTACGAGACAAGATCGAAGCAACCAACCTGTTAAACGTGTGTAACTAGGCTTGGAATGCAAGAAGCTAAAGATATCGATACTGCTTGCAATGCTTAGTAGAAGATTAGAGCGGCAAGCGCCAACTATATATATCTACTCTATAAAGCACATTATATAAGTGCTATTCCATTTTGTAAAAGCAGAAATGTACCCAGGCTGCCAGAGGCCTGACAGGCCAAGTTTCGTAACCCAGCCAAGGCAAGAGAAGGAGGGGAATCGAAACTCAACAAAGAGTGGCTCATGCCTAGGAAATCGAGGTCAACCAGAGAAAGGGAGGAGAGCGTCAGCTAACAAGACTCAAACTTCAGAGCATACCAGCCTGCCCCATGAAGGTCAAGATAAGGGGGGCCCATGCAGGTGGTGACGCTGAAACAGAATTAAATGCACTAAAAGCTGGGAACTGAAGCAGATTCATGGTGAACTAACACGTGACCAGCCAGGTGCGAAGAAGTACCACCGCCTGATGTCATCCAGGACCCGAGGATACCATAACTTTTCCTGATAAGAGGCTACAGTTTCAAGGCCATACCCAGCCAACTAATTGACACATAGCCCCAAGATACTGATTGATGGAAGGGAGGCAAGGTGAAACTTGGGACACCAGGCACATGGGTGTCCATTCTGCATGGCGCTAATTAAAATGGGGATTTATGTCTAGGGGTGTAACCTGCTCAATCACAATGGACCAAGTTATCTGGAGTCCTATAGATAGTAGAACCAACATGACGTCATACTTGTAGTGACGTCAATCACGTGTGGTGTGGTGGGACGGGCATAGACACCTACCCGATAAGAGTTATCCAATCCGCATGCCCTATTATCATATACAGATATAGCACCTATACTTAAGTTACCTTTCCTAACCGATTATATTGCATGTCGAGTTTTTGTAGAGTTAGACGTCAATGATGATGAAATATTGCCTATAAGAATTGCTGTTCAACTGAAGTTTGAGGAAGTCGAAGCGAGACAGGTGATCGCAATGCTACTGATTTCCATTTGTTTCTCTGTTTGATGTACTTGTCATTAAACAGACTTCCCTTTGCCAACTTACTGAGTCCTCATTATTGAGTCGTGTTGGAGTAAGTGAATCCTGCACCCCCTGTCCTCACATGGTGCAGCTATCTTGTCTTATACGTTCTAGAGGGTGAGCGCTGACCTATAGGCCCGTCAGTGAATTCCTCTCCTCCTGAACACTTGGTAGCAGAGGATGGTTTCGGCCATTAATTATTGATTATATAATACTAAGACACCTTAGACCGACGGCACGAAGTAACTCTGGGCCTTCTGCAATATCACGAGTCCTTTCGCCATTTCCGGCTGAGTAGACTGAGAAGCTCCCCATGGACAATGATAGAGTAAGGCCATAAAAAATCTGCAGTGGGTCTGAAGGAACCCGCCTTTCCAAGCATAACCCTTCTCATTTCCACAGGCAGCCAATCGGACGAAAAAACCTTAAAAGCCTGGAAGAGGAAGGGGCCGTGATCCTGAAATTCCAGAGAGGAAAAGATGCGATCGGTGAGTGAAACAACAAACTCGTTACTTTGGCAAATGTTGTGTAGGCATTAGAGCCAGTAAGGGAAAGGTAACAGAGAGTGGTGGAGAAAAAATTAAAACAGTCAGAAGTAGAGAAGACTGCACATATATAGGGGGTAATGACTCGAGCATAAGAGATAAAGAGTGGATACCGGGGGGACACCCGAGAGAAAAACAAGGGGTACCGGGGGGACACCCGAGAAAAAAACGTAAGGATTCGCCTTATTCCTGCACTTTAATACAGCGGTCAGGAGAAACGTGAACTCATAGCCCATATAATAAGGGACAAATAGACTACGGCGACGTTTAAAGGTGCATCAAAGGAGTTCATTTAAACTCCATGACGGGGTATTAATTAGAAGGCAGGTATATGTATGACCAGCTGGTGTCTGTCTAGTCTGTCAAGTGTCTGTCATATGTGTTTTGTTGTACGTCAAATGTAAAATAATTGTATTATTGATTGTGTGAAATGAAATTTGGTTTTACACAATTCTGTAACTGAGAGGGAATCGCCAATGAATTGATGGTTTTGAGTTAATTGATAGTAACATTTTGGCAGGAAGAGATTGGATTGGAGCTTGCATGTCTGGTGCTCGCTCATACTAGTAGAAGGATAACAAACTGTATAAATATTGTTGGTAGCGGAATAAAAAATGGAGGAGGTCACCCCACTTGCGCATCTGTGCATGCAACTACCTAAGCATGCACCAAAACCCAAGAAGTATAGCACAGAGTGGGTTAAGGGTACTGCCCACAAGATGTTTATGCCTTGGCCACAGAATGGGTCCCTTTCTAGGCTGTTTTACAGCATATGACGACCTTCCTACATGCCACATATACAGGCAAGAAGCTAGAGAAATGTCTTGCTGTTCTATAATTGTGGAAGATGTTTGAAGAAACGAAGGTGGAAGAACCACCCACAGACTGGATACTAAATGTATGTACGGAGGGGGGTGAAACGCCTACCGTGACACCAGCCTTGCCTGAGCCAGTCATTGAAGGGAGTAAAACAGAGGGGCTTTACCCACTAAGAGAACTTAAGGCAGCCACTGGGTATAGCAACCCAGCATATGAGTCTCCTATGTACAGTAGTGACGACAATAAGGGAAAGGAACAGGAAAACAATATCGCCTCCGTGGTCTCAAGAGACAAAGAGAGATGCGAAGATGAAGGAAAAGATCTGGCACAGAGTTGTGCACCTCCAGATAAGGAGAAAGAGGGAAATAAACGTAAGGGAAATGAAGGTAGAGTTGATGAGATAGCATTCGCGAAAGACGAATGGATGGGAGGTCAGATATTACTGAAGTTGGATGGAAAAGGAAGTGATGATCTGAGGCCAAGGGAGAGGTCTGATGAGGCGCAAAGGAGAGAGAGAGAGAAAGAGATGGAGGTAAGGGATGAAAGGACAAGAAAGAAAGATAGGCTAAGGCGAGAACAACTATATCGCGAAGAGCAAGAGAACCAGCTCGATCGTGGACAAGAGGTAGCCTACGACCGGTACAGACAGACTAAGCAAAGAATGGAAGAAGAGCAAAGGGTACGTGAGAAGAGAGCGAAGAGACAAGAAGAGGTGGAAATTAGAAGGACAAAGGAACGTAGAAACGAAAGAATGTGGGAAGTAGATAAGGCTAGAGAAGAAGAGAGGAAGCGCAAGGAAGTAAATGAGGAAATGGAACGTATGCGCAGACAGAGGGCACGGGATCTTGAATATCTGGAGTGGGAAGTTAAAAAACCCAATCCTGTTGTAGAATGGGAAGACATAGAAGAATTCTTTCCTGCACACGACTCGGTGCAAGGTATAAATGGGACAAAATATTGAAGATGACTTCGACACCAGAAGCATTGGGGAAACGATTGATAAAATATACGATGAGATGGGGCTAGAGCAGATACCCGATCGGGGAAGGGAAGATGAGCGCTTGGAGAGCACTCAGCTATATGACACTGAGGATGTCCCTCGAAGTAGTGGGAGCAGGGGACTGTCCCTAGACAGGCTGGAGATTGGGCAGAACGAAGAAAATGCAAGGAGTTGTGAAAACTGGGAGTATTCAGGACCTGACTCCGGTGGGTTAATGGAGGATGTGGCACTCGAGGAAGGTAGAAAGTGCGAAAAACGGCTCCCAATTGACTGAGGGGTACGATGGTCAGACGCTAGCAAGCCCACAAGTAGGGCACAGAAGTCTGCCGCGCAATCCGGCCGACATGAAGGAACACCCCACGGTCAGAGGGGGGCGTCAGCACCTAGCTATACAGACAGATTAAGGGCATTGCCAGGAAGACAGCAAGGCGGGAATGGCACCCCAGCGGTAGACAGAGGAGCTATGGGGAAGGAAAAGAAAGACTGTGCATTCCAATTCCCGTTGCTAGAAAAGGGGGGAGCAAGACCACAATATATTCCATGGCCACACATGGACCAAGAGAACTTAAAAAATAAGCTTCCAATGCCGACATCGGGAGCCGGGTAGTGGATACATGAGTTAGAGAAAATGACGGGGGGTGTTACCCTAGCTATAGGGGACATTAAGCGTCTCCTAATTGCCATACTTGGTGAGAGAGCAGATGATGTATGGAAATGGGCAGGCTACCCTAGGGTAACCCTAACTAACACCTCCCAGATGGAGCACCATTTAATAACTGTAGAGCAGCAGTGTGGAAAGCGCTGCAAACGCTATATCCAGACACGTCTGATATGGGGGCTATAATGACTCGGAAAATGAAAGAGTCAGACGATCCGTTGATTTATATTCAGAATTTTCAAGACGCGTGGGTGCTCGAAACGCATGAGTCTTGGACGAAATCTATCCCTGTATTCTACCATATATTATACCAAGGGTTGCCTGAGCCAGTGCAAAAACTGCTCAAGAAATTAGTAGGAATAGAGGCTAAACCATGGGCTGAAATACAGTTGACAATTGCACATTACTGTAGATTGCTGCAAGAAAAGAACCGGAAAAAGCAGGCAACTCGTAAGGGTGAGGAGGCAAAGCTGGTGCAAAAGAAACTCTCAAAGTATGCTCTCCAGGGAGCCATGCTGACAAGCCCAACTGAACCAAGTGCACAGCAAGCGACTAACCCATCACAGAACAATCAGGGTAACGCAGGACTTTACCCGAGGGGAAGGGGTTGTGGAGGAAGAGGATGGCAGAGTAATCAGGGTGGGTTTTGAGGTAACCAGGGAGGCTTTCAGAATAATCAAAGTGGCTTTCAGAACGCGGAGATGGGCGGTCCAGCTATGCCAGATGGACAGATGGTCCAACCACCACCAGTGTGTTGGCTGTGTGGAATGACAGGACATGTGGCGCGTGTGTGCAGAAGCCAAGGCATGTGGCAAAATAGCCAAGGGATGGGGGAAGGCATGGTGAATCAGCCTGCCGTCCCGCAGCAGGGCACTGCACAAAATCACACAGTGCAGCAGCAGGCGCCAGGCCTGCAGCAAGGTGCACAGCAAGTGGGTCAACTCCCGCACATGGGGAATGTACCGCAGGTATAATCCCAGCAGGCACCACCGCAAATGTCACAGGGCACTAGCTCCGGAGGGGGAGTCAACCCTGGGGCTGGGGGAAATCAACAAGTATACAGTGGGCAAAACTTATATATGAAATAGGACAGCTCACGGGGGACTCTGATGTGTTCTATCCTATCAGTGACACCAGACCCTAATAGGGAACCTGGGGTGAATGTCGTCATAGGGGGTAAAGAATATTCCTTCTTAGTTGACATGGGTGCGACGCACTCGTGCATACGAGAAGGCAAGTTTTCCATGTCCGGCGAGGCCATAGATACTCAGAGTTGCACGGGAGCTCACAGTAGAGTTCCCTTTACAGACGCACTCCCAGTTTCTGTGGGTGAGCGCGAAATGAATGTTCCCCTATTATTCTCACGTCAACCCCAAGTAAAAATCCTGGGTCGGGACTTAATGACTAAGTTGGAAATGATAATCTCGTCTACCGAGAACAGTATAGTGTGCTCCACTCCAGGAATGCATTATTCAAACGTGTGCGAAATGATCAAAGCATACTCCGGACGTATAGCAATGAGAGCTATACCGTTAGAGCCAGAAGTCTTCTCATATGGGGTGCGGGTGCTCATGGCGGGATTGCCAGGCCTCGCAGCTAGAACTATGAGGACACCTGATGAGTTTTTATTCAGACCCAGAATACCTATGCAGGAAGAGGAGGGACAAGTATTTCCCTTAATGATACAATCTGCTGCAGTGTGAGGGAAAGTGGTATTGGTTGAACGATATGGTGAGGACGGCAGATATGATGGTGTGCTATTATCGCCATCGAAGAAGGGTATGGAGTCACTGACATCACCGATGACGATCTTTTTGAAGAACACCCTGACCTGGAAGAGACGAGGGTGGAAGTAAGTCTCTCATTTTCGGTCAAAATGATCAAACGGGAGGTGCCACAGAGAATGATGTTGGCGCTGATACGTCCAGAATACTTTGATGACGACATGGCCCAAGTGCCTGCCGCGGTACGGACTACACAGCCCTATGACGTAGGCCTCCTGAAGGGGACAGGTGAAGTAAAAATTAAACTGAAACCAGGAGCAGTTTCAACACGAGTGCGACAATATCCCATGTCCAGAGAGGCAGATGAGGGGATCGCAAAGACAATTTCCGCCATGATGGAGCAGGGCATCCTAGTGACGTCAGAATCAGCTTGCAACACGGTTATTTACCCTGTCAAGAAATCAAAGGGAGGGTCTTGGCGTTTTATTCAAGATTTACGAGCATTAAACAATACAGTTGAAGCCGAATTCCCTCTAGTCCCTAATCCACCCACAATTCTGTACAACATACCAAATGAGGCAAAATATTTCACGGTGATTGACCTGAAAAATGCGTTTTTCTCAATCCCGTTGCACCATGATTCTCAAGATCTGACGTCATTTACTTTCAGACAAATGCGCCTGAAAAGCACGAGGTTGCCACAGGGGTACTGTGAGTCTCCATCCATTTTCAACAGAGTCCTGCAGATGGACCTAAACAATATTGCAGTAGACAGTGTTGTTTTGCAGTATGTGGATGACATTCTGATCTACAGCATCACTGAGGAACAATGCAGGCGTGACTCTGTCCAGCTGTTAACTATCCTGGCTGAGAAATGATATAAAGTTGATAAGGAAAAGTTACAATACTGTCAGCGAGAGGTACTGTACATAGGCCAGCTAATCTCACACGAAGGGAAAAAGGTAACCCCAGAAAGGGCTGAAGCTATCATGAACATGGCTAAACCACTCACGATAAAACAAATGCAAAGCTTCTTAGGCCTGTGCAATTATGTCAGAACATGGGTTTTCGATTACAGCTCATATACTAAGCTCTTGCTGCAGGCTTTGAAGAAAGCCCAAGCAACAAAAGGAAAAATGTAATCGACTGAGGCAATGGAGAAGGGGTTTGCAAAATTTAATGGGGCAATTTGTAAGGCCCCAGTTCTCGGGATTCCTAATTATGCAGAGGAATTCTACCTGTTCTCACACTCTGATGGTAATTTTATGATGGCAGTGCTCGCGCAGCGAACCTCGCTGGGGTACAAGCCCCTAGCATATTACACTGGGAGTCTGGACACGGTCATGAGGGACCACTTCCCATGCGAACAAAATCTAGCTGCTGCCGCATTAGCCATTGAGAAGGCGTCATCTATTGTGATGGGGTGCTCCATGACATTGTACGTCGAGCACTCGTTATTCGCCATACTAGAGAAGCCAAAGGACACGCTGACATCACAGAGAGCATCTGCCTATGAGGTGAATATCTCCAACCCATCGATCAAAATAGTTTGATGTAAAATTGTGAATCCAGCTACATTCATAGCAGAGCCAGTCACAGAGGGAGAACCCGTACACAACTGTGCGAATTATGAGGAGTTCTATGATGAAATCCCCAGGGTAAAGGAAAATGCCCTGGCAAGTGGTGAAATCGTGTTCATTAACAGTTCTTCGAGAATCGATCAAGAAGACGGACAAAGATATACAGGCGTGGCCGTAGTGAAACACCTGGCGAATGGGGAGTTTCAGGTACTCGTCAGTGCGCGAAACCATCTCACTATTCAGCTCAAGCTGCAGAACTATTGGCGCTGATACTCGCCATTGAGAATCACGCAGACCAGGAAGTAACTGTGTACAGTGACTCCGCCTATGTGACGTCCACAGTACATGCAGGTCTAGTGCGCTGGAAAAGGAGGCCTACCTCCGAGCAGACGGCACGCCAGTGCAACACGCAGCCTTATTGGACAGGTTGATAAAAGCACTACAGCTCCCAGTGGGCATAGCAGTCGTGAAATGCGCCGCCCATACCAAGGGGCAGAATTTGTGTCACATGGAAACCATGAAGCGGACACGGAAGCCAAGCGCATGGCATCCAAAACTGAAACAATCATGGACGTGTAGGTGGCACGTACCCAAGAGAGGATGATGGTAGCGCGAGCCACACCTGAGGCCTATAGTAACATGGGGCAGACTCAGCTAATGGAACTCCAAGGGGAGGCACCTCAGGAGGAGAAAAATTTGTGGAAGCGTCGAGGGTGTTCTTTAAACCCCTCTGACGGGTTGTGGAGGCAAGACAGAACTGGTAAACCAGTGTTGCCTGTCGCCCTGCTAAAGGTAGCATTAGAACAACTACACTACACCATCCATATGTCAAAAGAAAATCTAGCTGCAACGCTCGCAGAAGACTGGTTCACACCGAATTTAGCAGAGCATGTTGCATTTTTCATGGTGAACTGCATTATCTGCCAACAGTTCACCGCTGGGCACACATTAAAAGTAGTGAGAGGAGTTATCCCCTGGCCGAATTGACCATTCCAGCACTTGCATATTGACTACGTCGACATGGTTCAAGTGTGCAACGGGTACAGGTATTTAATTGTGGTGTTGTGTCCATTCTCTAGATGGATATAAGCAGGTCCCTGTGCACACCCAGAAGCTACCTGTGCTGCCAAATTTCTAGTGAGGGAAGTGTTCCCTAGATGGAGGGTGTGCGAAGTAATGAGATCAGACAACGGGGCTCACTTTGTTAACGCAGTTTTCGAACACATCAGTTTATTACTGGGTATAAAGCACAAGTTCTCGTCAGCGTATCACCCGGAGGGAAATGGGATATGTGAGCGGCTCAACGGCCTGTTAAAGGAGAGGATAGCCAAGTTGAAGCTCACATTAAGAAAGGGATGGCTGCACTGTCTACCACTGGCATTGTATGCACTTCGGAACCAACACGGCTCCGACCATCATCTTACGCTGCACGTGTTGGTTACAGGCAGAAGGATGAGGACCCCTCTCACCCCACCGAGATAGAGCTAGATGTGATGCCCAGCCGACTAGAGAGGTTCTGGGAACAGAGATGCAGGAGTACCTTAACTGTATGACATCCAGCGCCTCTGTCATTTCAGGCCAGCTGCAGCAACGGCGAAAGGGGACAGTGCAGCACAAAACACATCAGGAAGTGCTGAAGCTGACCCCGCACAAGGTCTACATGCATCCCTCGTCTTCCCTGGTGACAGCGTGCTTGTGAAGAACTTTACCAGGAAGAGGTGGGATGAGCCACGATTCAATGGCCCTTTCAACGTAGAGGACTGCACCCCTTCCGCCGTCAAGCTCCAGGGCAGAAGGGCATGGATCTTCATGAATGACATTAAACCGTATATAGGGGAGAGCCCTCCTGCTGCATCCAAATGCGAAGTAACCACAGACAACGGGGAAGAACCTCAGCACGTGCAGACAAGATCCATGACGAGGAAGAAGGACGCATGAGCAGCATATTAAAGGCATGAGGAACACTGATTTAAATTGTGGCTTATAAATAAGACATTTTCTCAAACCAGTGAAAGATAATAAAGGACATAAAACAAACACTCTGTGCATCCCAGTTGCAGGGTAAAGAGAAGCACATCCAAAGCCACAACAACATTGATAAAACGAACTTTTGAAGGCACATCATGCCCAAGTAGTACAAGAATCAAGACTCTGATAGACTGTAAACAGAATATTCTCTGAGAGTGTAACACGGTATTCTGAAGCATTATTAGTAAACAAGACTTTGATGAACTAAGAGCAAAAGTTAAGAACATCACATTCACCTGAATCAACCAACACCCAGACTTTGTTTTGCAGAACGTATGACATCCCCCAACAGGAATATTACAAGAGATGTGCTGGCCTGTTTTCAGTTAGTGCTAGAGACATATCCATCGCTTGTAGGGAGAGTTACCAGTATCACAGACTTTGTCCAAGATCCAGCCAACAAGAAAATAATCTGGCAACTACTGACTGTCATCGCGGAAGCCTTCATTGTACTGCCTGATTACGGTGATAAGGACACAGATGCTTCCTCCACAAGTGATCATTGATGAGCTGACATACACGCTCTTCTTTCGCATCATAGAGGAACACCCAGGACTCATAGGGAGAACCACGGATACTCTAACATTCATCAGAGATCCAAGAAACAATGAATACCTGAACCAATTGTGGATCAAGCTAAATTACGTGGTCGCAATCTACACAGCAGGAAAGTGTAAAGACTGTGCTAATCAAAAGAAAAGCTAATGACCAGGACAAATGTCCCTATCTCCCGAGGACACCTGGCTGGCACACAACGTCCTGCTTAGACTAGTCACAGACTATCCGGAAATGGTGGGGAGGCCTGCAGATGTTGACGTTACCACCTTCCTTAGAGATCCGGCCAACGCCCCACACATGGGCACACTCCTCCATGGCATAATGCTCCAGGTGGAGCTATCCAACTTCCAGCGAGAGTACCTTAGGAGATTCCATTAAGACTTTCGCTGTGGGACAGATCGAGGATAGAGACACAGTTCTTCAACCACTCAGCCGCAGGACAAATCGAGGGGAGCAAAGACAAGAACAACACCATCCTATTTTTTCTTCGTACTTTCCCTCTACTCTTCTTTATTATTATTTTATTTTTATTTTTTCATTTTTATTTTTACTTTTCATGTTCACTTTTATTTTTATTTTTATTTTTACAACATTTTATTTTGTGTGATTTTTAGCAGTTCCATCTCTTCATTCCTTCGCATTGAGCAAGTTCCAGCATGTCCTCAGGACCAAAGCAAATTCGGGGAGTGCACTGGGACCTCACCTACTATAGATATCTTTATGAATGTGATGTACCAAAGTTGCTAGCCTAACCCTTTTCCATAGTCTAGCACAGGAACTGTACTGAATACCCAGAGACTACCGTCATCACTCACATGAGGGGGGACATTTGGAAAGCACTCGTCACTTAATAGTAATGAACTCTCGAACTACGACACCAGAGCAAGAGAGGAATAAATAACTGACTATGAACTCATTCAAAATGTGGGCCCAGAACAGTAACTTGGTTTTACCCCCAACAGAAGATCGCCCCCACTTCCCTGGAAGAAAATGCTGCAAATTGTCGTTCCGAACGATTATGTGTATATGTATAGTTATTATTATTGTTTTTCTGTCATCAACAATCAGAACTGCTTTCTTTATTGGTGCACAAAGTGTCCCAATCTCAGTGCACCCACCAGATAATGAACGTCTGGGGCCTACGAAAGCACCCAGACCTAATATAGTCATTCCAGTCCCAAGAAAACCTGAGGATAAAAGTAACAAACGAAAATTAAAGGCAATTAGCAGTAATTTAGACACATTTGAGGTAACAAATGAAGAGAAAAGCTGGAGACACGGTCAGCACGCAATGAATGAAAACGCTGCACTGACCACTGCATGCACCCACACACAGGATGCACACAGACAAGGGCAAGTGTCAATGGCTACAGGGCCTCCAACGAAGGCTGCAGAGAAGGGGAGACAGCCTGCTGAGCAATCGGTTCCAGAAAATAGTGGAAGTAACCAAGAGAAGTCAAGTGAGAAACTCAAGAGAGAGGGCATAGCAAAATCCCTCGACAGAACAGAAGTAGCCACAAAGGAACTCACAGAGAAAACACAAGCTCTGATAGATTAATTGTTCCCATTCATAGTCAGAGCAAAGAAATTGCACGAGGTGCTGAAAAATAGAACTACAGAGACTGTAATAACGAGCATGCCAGCTCGAACACTGCTAACAAGCACCAGATCTATGACACAGCCACACGTTGGGGAGATGGTGAGCCAATGGCGGCCAGAGAACCTCGATGAAAAACTACAAGATTAGAGGAAGAGAAACGAAAAACCTTTTCCTACCACAGCAATGCAGCAAAAGGACCCCGCTCCACCAAGACGCACAGAGTGGAAAAGCAGCACAGATGCATTTAGAGACATAGTCATAGCAAACTATGGAAAAACGCTGAGAATCAAGAGAAGCCCGTACAAAGATAACAATGAGCTCAACGATTACCTGGACAGCACAGCCCATCTCGGAAACAACATATGGTACCAGCACATGGAGGAAGTAGAACGAAGGCAGTCAGAAGGAGAATGCTTTGTCTGTGCTCTCCTGCTGTACAGCATGGGCAAATCCAAAATCTTTGTGGCTGTAGAAATTGATGTCCCCATATCACACTGTATGTCACACGTAGCAATGTGCAACACTAGAGGACAATTTATGGGAAGAGACGCTTCACTGATATGGTGCCACCGAAAAGGACTACCCAGACGAAGATGGCTACGTCCAGGACATTACAACAAGAAACAGGGCGCACACCAGGAATCACGTGATCCGATACGAGAATCCTGACGTCAAAGGATCAGGAACACGATGGGTGACAAACCCAAGACTGAACATTCAAGGAAAAACTGCAGAAGAGGCACAAATCTGGAAGAACAGAGGCCAAATGCAGATCTGGGGAACAGTGGTTTCCTCAAATGGTTGGGAAGAAGGAGTAGTGATCTGCGGAGCTTAAATGGACCTTGGAGCCTGCAAAGAAGCAATAGAAAACTCTAAAAAACTGTGCAAACCCCTATGGCCAAAGCTAGTAAAGTTACTAACATGGGTCGAAGATAGAGGGGGACCCCTGCAGACAGTGCCACTGGAGAGCCCGAAACTATGCTTCAGAAACAATGGCACAAGGAAGATGGGAGAGAATCAAAACTGCGGACGAATCTTTGAAGCTCCAAGAATGACACAAGGAACCGCAGTTATTATGGACCATTACTGGGCGTGTAGATCCAAGGCATACATAAGGCTGCCGAAAAACTGGGGAGGCATATGCACACTAGTGAACGTTCACGTTCCCCCGCTAGTGATCCCTAAGAATGACCTGACGTTGGACAGTTTCCCGGAAGCAGATGCTCATCTAAGAAGAAGGAGATCTGTGGAACTGGTATCCAGGATGAAGAGGGAAAATTACTTTTCTCCCAAATCAGAAGAGGCATTCCATGCAATCCCGTACAAACACAAGCTGTTCAGCCTCACCTCAACAGTATTCACAACACTACTCCTGCCCCACATCCAAATTGGAGTGAATGCTAAATGATTGCAGATAACCAGATGGGAGTTATTGCAGACCATCAATACCACTATAAAAGGATTCAACGCGATCAAAGAAGAGCTGAGAGCAATCAGACTGATGACCCTCCAAAACAGACATGTGCTTGACATGATCACAGCAATGGATGGAGGTGTTTGTGCAAAAATCGGAGAATCATGTAGCACATTTGAACCATCACACAATGAAGAAAACGGAACCCTAACAGAGTCCATAAGTATGTTGACAAACCTGAAAAACCAGATGATCGATGAAAGCGATGAAGTGGACGATGACAGCTGGTTTGGAGACCTATTCTCGTGGGTCCCACAATGGATGGCAGATATATTCAAGTTTCTGGGAGCTCTACTAGCAATGGTATTGCTAGGATTCTGTGTTATCAAGATAATCATTACACAGTGCCAGAAAACTGCAAAGAAAGCCATAGGGATGAAATTAATGGTTGATGTCGAACCAGGGTGGAAGCCCAGAGACCTGACTGATGAAGAAATAAGAGACTTTGTGAAGGCCAGCAAATTTGCGCCAGAAGGAACAAGGTTCACATACCCTAAGAAAAGAAGAAGGTATGAAGGAAAATGGATCTACTGCAGCCCAAATGGACAATGCCGGCTAATGACATGGAACAAAAAGGAACATGTAAAAACAGCAGGGAGTTTAAAAGGAGTGATAAAAATATGGACTCCAAAGGATCACACATTCACACCATCATGTACAAACCCTGAAGACGATGAACATGACACTGAAGAATCAAAAGAAATAAATGCAAAAGAGGTTGCAGAAGTGGTTGATGAACCAACCAGAGGATGGAGTGTAGAGGAGGTCCCAGACATGGCCTGCACCCCATCCCCTCATTCCGAGGTACTAGGAGCATACTCGCCAAGGTATGTGATGTATGAGGAGCAAATGAACCAACAAAGAGCTGCACTGCGACTCTGCCCAGTATACATCAGAAGATCCATACCTGTTGAAGTGCCCATAACCAGACAACCCTGGGCAGCAGGGTACCCTATCAGACAGCCGTACCAGCCGCTGATACAGAATGAAGAGTACCTACAGACGGTCCATGAAGAGACCCAAAGAGCCCTAATGGAAGGCCAGTGGAAATGACACAAGGGCTTGAACAGACTCGTGAATGAACAAAAGCAGCTATTGAAGATAGCACGCCAGTGCAAGTAACTACGAAAATAAATGTAATGGACACAGAGGAGAGAC
Organism: Ambystoma mexicanum; assembly: GCF_040938575.1. NCBI lineage: Eukaryota > Metazoa > Chordata > Amphibia > Caudata > Ambystomatidae > Ambystoma > Ambystoma mexicanum. The sequence continues at coordinate 1,080,624,621 of NC_090932.1, forward strand.
GATGTTAAAACGTGAGGAAATGTTGCTACGAGAGAAGATGGAAGCAACCGACCTGTTAAACGTGTGTAAATAGGCTTGGAACGCAAGAAGCTAAAGATATCGATACTGCTTGCAATGCTTAGTAGAAGATTAGAGGGGCAAGCGGCAACTATATATATCTACCTCAATAAAGCACATTATATAAGTGCGACTCCATTTTTTAAAAGCAGAAATGTACCCAGGCTGCCAGAGGCCTGACAGGCCAAGTTTCGTAACCCAGCTAAGGCAAGAGAAGGAGCGGAATCGAAACTCAACAAAGAGCGGCTCATGCCTAGGAAATCGAGGTCAACCAGAGAAAGGGAGGAGAGCGTCAGCTAACAAGACTCAGACTTCAGAGCGTACCAGCCTGCCCCATGAAGGTCAAGATAAGGGGGGCCATGCAGGTGGCGAGGCTGAAACAGAATTAAATGCACTAAAATCTGGAAACTGAAGCAGATTCATGGTGAACAAACACGTGACCATCCAGGCGCAAAGAAGTACCACCGTCTGATGTCATCCAGGACCCGAGGATGCCATAACTTTTCCTGATAAGAGGCTACAGTTTCGAGGCCATACCCAGCCAACTAATTGACACATAGCCCTAAGATACTGATTGATGGAAGGGAGGTAGGGTGAAACTTGGGACACCAGGCACATGGGTGTCCATTCTGCATGGTGCTAATTAAAATGGGGATTTATGTCTAGGGGTGTAACCTGCCCAATCACAATGGACCAAGTTATCTAGAGTCCTATAGATAGTAGAACCAATAAGACGTCGTACTTGTAGTGACGTCAATCACGTGTGATTAGTGGGATGGGCATAGACACCCACCCGATAAGAGTTATCCAATCCACATGCCCAATTATCATATACAGATATAGCACCTATACTTAAGTTACCTTTCCTAACCAATTATATTGCATGTCGAGTTTTTGTAGAGTTAGACGTCAATGATGACGAATATTGCCTATAAGAATTGCTGTTCAACTGAAGTTTGAGGAAGTCGGAGCGAGACAGGTGATCGCAATGCTACTGATTTCCATTTGTTTCTCTGTTTGATGTACTTGTCATTAAACAGACTTCCCTTTGCCAATTTACTGAGTCCTCATTATTGAGTCGTGTTGGAGTAAGTGAATCCTGTACCCCCATCCTCACATGGTGCAGCTATCTTGTCTTATAATTTCTAGAGGGTGAGCACTGACCTATGGGCCCGTCAGTGAATTCCTCTCCTCCTGAACAATGTCATCTTTCATGTCCTGGGTGTTATAGCAGTGCACGGTGGTGGCGAAATATATTGTTGCTTAGCTTACCATAACTGGCACATTTCTGGGATTTTTTAGTTTTACTTGTAACCATAACGTCCATTTAACAAAGTTTTTGCAGTGAATTTCATGGGTTTTTACGAGTGCACCCTTCATTTCTTACAATTTACTAGTATCATACGTACCCCAATGTAGCAACATATTTGTCCAATTTACAAATGTTCACCTTAAAATCCACCTTCTAGCATACATTTTTAACACTTGTATACTTTTTTAGAAACTTTTTGCACTGTTTTTGTGTCCATCGATGTCTGCGAACGTCTGATGTCATCGCACACTTTCTGGACAATGTCACATGACCACGCGTTCGTGCGCAGCATGATGCGTCCGCAAATGCGTCTTCACTTTATAAACAGGTCCCTGCTTTCCGAACATTTCGGAACTGCAGTTTCTACCGATCTAGGAACTTTGAATATCAAAATGTACCCTTGCACAGCTCTTACACCTATTCTTACCCATTGTCCATTAACAATCTGGCAGAGAGCACATACCTAGGCGAATGTTAGCACAACTGCTATTTATCTTACAAATGGCATCAGCAATTGCCCACCCTCCTCCCCAAGACCCAACACCACTACCAGCTGGAGAACCTACACAACAACAAAAAGCGCAGTACTTCAAAAGACAATGAAGATAACCAAGAAGATGAGGTAGAAGAGGTGCCTACCTCTAGCACCCAGAGAGAATCAAGGGTGTGGCAGTTCTTTACCACTGTTGGGAATGTACCAAAGGCTAAAGCTACCAAAGAGAAATGCACTGAGTCGCAGACTACCTGGACAGTAATCCTATGGGACCACCTCCATGCGCCGCCACACACAACCCAACCAGCGCAATGCTTTCAGAAAGGTTATTCCTTTCTTAGGAAGTAGTAAGCTGTTTTCCTTCACCTCATCTTCCTCAACCAATACTGTAACCACACAGCCTACTTCAATGGGACACAAAATCCCACCAGCTGCATTGCAAGCGATAAAAGAGGCTGTTGATCCATATCTTTCAAAGACAACCGTACTCTGTATGTACTGCAACACACCACTCTACAGGGGAAGCAATTTGAAACTGCTTTTGAAGCTGTAAACAAAAAGCATGAGAAACACTGCCCCCTACATTAGATGTAACACATGTCCAATATCTTCACCAGTCCACCTGCGTCTCCCTATTTGTGGTTGGTGCCTCTTCCCTCATTACCCTCTCCACCTTACTTTCTGACGTCTCCTGAAACAAAAATTAAATAAGAAAACAACAAAATGGTTCCTTTAGGAACCACCTTTCACAGTTAAAAAATAGAACAAAAAAATTATCTTGTAAACTCCATCTACTTTACATTTCTCAGAAAAGTAGATATTCAATACGATTCTACCGCCCTAACTTCAAAGGCCTTTGCGGCACTGATTACTTTCCCCCGTCCCTAATGCTAACATCACTATACTCTCAAAGTGAGCTCCATCTATTTCAATGATGTTAGTGAGCAGGGTAGCCAAAGGTACCCTGTCATCACCAACGCCATAGGTTATCTAACGCAGAACGAAAAACTTAAACACACACATCCACAACAAATGCAAAACTTTTGTTTCTTTTTACAAAAATGATAGAAACATTTAATTTTGAAGAAAACAGCAATAGTTGGTACCGTAACAAGTACTTTTAAATTTAACACAACAATGAAAACATTCAATTAAGTCCACAAAAAAATTGGTTAACTTTTTCGAACACAGTTCATAGCTACTGAAAATTCGCATCATTCACATTTTTAGTGAAACTGTCAATGGTAATCTTCTAATGCCGAATCCTATCATCAAACGATTTATGCAAGTCATTGCATTCTTCACCAAAAATTGTTTTCCATGACAGATGAGTAATCTATGCACATGGCACTCCATTACAGAGGAGAAATGTGTCCTTTAAAATTGAAATAAATGCAATACTGTCACATCCGCACGTTTCTAGAACTTATATGCTCTGATGTTGCTCCTTGTTACTGCAACCACAAAAGGACAGACTGTTTGGCTATACATTTAAGTTACAATTAACATGTACGATGTTTATTCTTTGCGTCAAATTGAACATTCATTCGTCAGAACATTCATCATATGGCACACAGCACGCTATCAATCCACACTTCAATAAATATTATTTAAAATCTTGCTTACATTGCTTTTGCAAATCCATTTTTCCGATGTAGCAGAGGATCAACCACTTCAGAACACAGTTTTCTGAAATGAAACTTTACTTTCTGATATCAGCTTTCAAGTTAGTGAATCTTATAATTTCTTCATAGATTTTCCACACATTTAGTCCCGCAAATTCTTAGTGCGGTGTCTTCAAGGGCACATAACAATGAGACCCTTCATGTACCGTTCACAGCTTGCCCGAGTCAGTTTAATTTTTGGAAACACATGCCACAAAAATGAACACAATATTACTGGCAATTAGTGTACTGAAAAATAATTAAATATTTCAAGTAAACCACGTATCACAATATTTACTTCAATTTTACCGGCATCAACGTGCCTGTTTCCAATACATTTATGTTTTCTTCAAAGGTAACCTCAGGAGCAGTCCACACAGGCATGGATTTCCCTATACTTCAATAGTGATCTGCCCCCTGCTCTCTGCTATTAGAAGCATTCCCCGGGCGAAGTGCCAGGAGGATGGAAAGGGAGAGTGCAATAAGCAACCTCCAGTTAGTGATTCTGGGGTGGCCGGCTCTAGCTAAGTGCAAATAGGCATGACACCATGGGGTTGCAGATATAGTGCATAGTGAGTGGTGGGCCCGGAGACAGTGCATGGGGCTACTGGTCGTGAGGGAACCTGGTCCCTATAAGGTTTAGAGGGTGGCCAGGTAACCAGTTAGTGCATCAGAACGAGAACATCAGAAGTGGGGAGCGAGAGAGAAAGCAGAAGCATAAAGGAAAGTCTTCAATTAATTCCAGAACCTGAGGTGTTCCTGCTCAAGGTTGAGAGAGGCAGGTAAGCTGTTCAAGAGGAACTCAACAGCCAAGGAGATAAATCTACCCCCCCCCACTCTCTACCTAGAAAAGCATCTAACCTCACAGATTTGGAGGTGCATGAGCAAAGGGCTCAACAAGAAAAATGCTTAGGAACATAAAGTTGCATGTAGTGTGGTCCCTGGCCCCAACAAGCCTTGTGAATAATGCAGAGGGCCTTGAACTTGATCCTTTCAGCTACCAATTGGAGACATTTTATATATTTCAGGACAGGTGATATATGATGGCTTAGCTTAAGGCCAAGGACAAGCCTTGCAGTCCTGTTCTTGATAAGTTGCAGAGGTCGAAGAGTAGAGACAGGAAGATTTAGAAAGATGCTGTTACAATAGTCTAGACTAGACAGAACTGGAGCTCTTGAGGCAGTGGGCTTCCGGAGGAAAGTGACACAAGCAACAATACCTCTCAATAGGTGCAGCTGGTATTGGGACTTCTTAAAGACGTCCGTAATGTTAGGACAGAAGGGGAGGATGGAGTCAAAGACGACAGCAAGGTTTTTTTCCTCACCGGAAGCCGCAGGTACAGGACCCAAGGAGGACAGCCGGAATGAAAGAGGGAAAGCAGTAGCTGGGGTTCAATAAGAATGATCTCAGCCTTACTGGCATTAAGGAAGACATTGTTGGAGGCACACCATTCCTTAATCGCACATACACAGTCAGCAATAAGCGTGACAAGAGGATGCAGCACACAGCTTGAAGGGAGCTGGGTGTCATCCGCATAACACTGAAAGTTAGAAAAGAATGTAGAGAGTAGGTGTGCAAGAGGTGCCAAGTAAACATTGAAGAGGAACGGTGAGATATGCAGTCCCTGGTCTTGAGGCCAATGACAAGTTTCACAGCCTTATTTAGCTGGAGGGGCAGATAGAGAAAGTGTGTAGATTAAAGAAGAGGCTGATGTAACAGTACAGCCTAGAAAGTACCACAGCTTTACAGCCGATCAGCAACTAGGTAAAGTGAGAGGGGGAGGATGAGGATGGGGCAAGCGCGATAGGCCCGGGGCAATGTTCAATGGACACATACATATGTTAATTGCAGGAACAGGGTCTTCAAAGGGGAGTCTGGAGACACCGGGACTGTGGTGGCCATTGGAGACACCGGGACTGTGGTGGCCATTTGGACAATAGTCACAGTGCATAAGATGCCTTTGAAGTGCACCTGGTGTACCGCCCCTTGAGCATCCCCTTCCACCCAGCCCCCTTGTGAGCACACGATCACAGGTGCCAACTGCCATTGATACTGGAGGGGGGTTATATGAGGATGAGGTGAGCGCCATAGGCCAATGCATGGCGATACTCTTATATGTTTGAATGAATAGTGCACTTACAAAACTTTCTCAAAACTGTTTACCTTGATTTATTTTTAAATTGTGTATTTAGTTTAGTAAGGTGGATATCAATGATACTACAAATTATATTGCTGCAGTTGACATACTGGCTGTATCAATCCATGGTATTTTCCGCTGTCACTGGGGAATTCATCAGTAATGGCTCAAACCACACAAGCAGGTATTACTACTTGGGTGCAAAATCCCAGTCTTCCATGAATTCCCCATATAAATGCAGGATATGCCACAAACCTGCACCACCTGTGCAACAGATACAGACATAAATTACTGAAATGAAGACAATAATTATATATTTTTTTATTTGCACTACCTTGTAAAATGTACGGCATTGTTTTCACTTATAAAGTACCTTTTCATACAACGTATTGACTGTGCCTGTGTTTTGCGATCCACAAACAGAACTCTCTGGTCTATTTAAATTGAGTAACACAAATTGGGTAAATTGTTATGCTAATATAACAATGAATCTTCTGTTTCAATTGTCACCAAATGTTCACAACATTTGCTTAAACGACTCGGACCAGTTGTGTTTGCAAATGCTTGTCCTTCATAGAAATACCACAAACAATCCTGACAACACTTACAGTGTCTCAGGTATAAACTAACAATTGGAATACTGTGCATGAATGGTGAAATTTACCATAAACGCAAAACAAATCCACAAGAATTTCTAATGTACTTACTACCAGTACTAGAAACCAACAACATCCCTATAAATGAAATCTTCCAAATTTCATACACGTGCAAACCTACATGCACTCTCTGCAATCATATTTCACAAGGGCACATCCCTAATGAATGATTTATATGTATCAATACCAAATTCTGAATGCATGGCATTTCACCAGCTTCTGCAGAATGCAAATCATGGTATATAACGCCCTTTTTGCAATTCAGACAAGAGTTCCACCATACAAATAAACTCTCATAGCCAATATGTCATACTAATGCTTTTAAGGTACAATGCAGATGGTACCAAAAATAACTGTAAGGTTACAGGATTCATACACAGCCAAGTATCTCTCGGAAAGAACACCTTCACAATAGTAGGTATAGTATTCGAAACTGGTGCCACAACCACTTCAGGACACTACACTGCATATGTCAAAAAAAGAAGTGGTTGGTTTGAATGTAACAATACCTCTGTTACTCCAACACATAGGGTACCAGCAAATTTAACAAATGCCTACTTCATATTCCTTCAACCCAAATGTAGTCACTAAACTGTAGCACAATTAACAGTTGGAATATGCCAGCAGGTATCTTACTGCATTTGTAATGCTACCATAGCACTTTTGAAAGTCAATCTAGTTAGACTATACCAACAGGTATCTAGGTACTTGAAAAACACCCTTTTTTGCAAAGTACTTCAAATACGCCATCTCAATTCTTATACGACAAAAAATCTTCTAAACTTTAATGTAATTAGAATATGCCAACAGGTATCTAACTACTTCAAGCATTCGCTTAATCACAACGTACTTCAAACAAACTTATTATCCCCCTTACACTCACGTAACTGTAATATTTTATTTTTAATCCAGTACAGATTTTTTTCCTGATGTCCCAATGTTTATTTAATGTCAATAAAACAGCATGCGTCATACACTAATGTTTTACCAAACATAGTACTTAGAATTTACTGTTTATGAGGGTCTAAAAAAGAAAATGTGTATTTAAAATTGTATACAACTACAGCGTTTGAACTATCCAGCTTAACGATTTTACAGTTTTATTTCCACAGAAAATAAACCCGAGATTGCAGCTTCATAACACTACAACACTAAGTAACCACAGCAATTATAATCAAATACATATTCTATGAGAACAACCCTCAATTGTACTACAATCATAAGTACCATATATGGTTCAATTACATCATTCCACCATATTACAAACACTTTGTACTCCCACTACATTGCCTACAATTACTATACACATATTGCTACTATGGGGAGTCTGGCCATACTCCTACTACATTACCTATAATTACCATACACATAATACAGCTGTGGTGGTTGGGCCAGTGGACTAATTCTTGGGGACATGGCCTGTGGTATACCCCCACCATCTGGCCACTGGCCTCAACCACCACAAAACAATTAACTATATAAGAAGTACGTACCATACAGCAGCAACTAATAAAACTCACCCTGACCCCCCCTGCAATCGAAATGATGTCCACGAACACCGAAATTGGCTGCGGACTCAGCTGAATTTTCAAACCCCTATTTCACCTATAAAAACAGCTCCACATTACCTTCATTCCACTTCCCTACCATTTTCACGCCCTCTTGCAGCCATCAAATAACCGCAAATGGGTTTTCCAGAGTTTTTCCTCAGCACAATGTCTGTGGACACAGGCGACTGTCTGTGAATCCAACATGGCAGACGTTTCCAAAAATCTGACGCACCTCACGCTTTTTGCCATCCAATCAGCGGGTGCATCCGATGTCCGTAGACCTCACATTGGCCCTTGGACCAATCTGAGGCCAGTCCACGGACCGAACAGGGAAGTGAGTCCGTGGGCCGAACTCATATATCGCTAATTCTTTCTTACCTACTTTTTGGTTGTTTTAAAAAGAATTACTGGACACATTTACACCAAATTTACAAAGGCACGCTTTCGGGACCAACCCAACACTCCTGCCTTATATTTAGGGAAAATCCATCCAGCGGTTTGGGCACATTTATTTTTCCATTGGGTCTATGGGAAAAACTACAAATTATAATTGACATTTATAATTGTACTTTTATTCTCAGCGCATGCCTGGCACTATGTGCGATCTGGGGCATATTATTTCAATAATTCTGTGCTATGCAGTGGGGAAATGCCAGGCCCCCTCTTTCTGTCCTTAGTTACACTTCTGACCAGTGTCCTCACTGTCTGGTTATTTGTAGAACACTCTCCTGTACCTTCATTGCAATCTCTATCTCACTCTTGCTCTCCCATGACTGTTACTTTTCTTACCACCTTTTCTCTCACTCTCCTTCCTCAATCAGTTTCTCATGTCCCTCTTCTGACTTATTTCCTTGTCTTCTTATTGTTATAAATTCTATGAAAATAAACTGTGTGCATGTGCTTTTCCTTTTGATAATGTATTGACACATCTAAGAGCCCTTCCAGTTCTTGCAATCATTTCTATACCACTTAACACAATGGTGTGAGGCACCTCCCTGTGCTCATTCATTGTATGTTGGGAAACCATTTAACAAAGCACCTCTCCCTTTTCCAAATTACTTTTCAACAATGTGCCTAAACTTTATACTATATGCCTTTTAAAAATGCCCAATCTTTTACTAATAAACGTACCTACAATGTTTGAATGGGAGTATAGAAAATCGGAAGTGGGGGGTGGGGCGTGGTTCTGATGTGTGCAAATGTAATGTCTATGATCGGGTCATAAAAAAAAGTATCTGGCATATCTGCAAAATAACTATTAAACCTTAAAATGGGAAGAGGTTTGTTTAATTGTTTTTTTAAAAAAATGATTTAATGAGACAAATCTAATCCATATATGGGTAATGAATGGGGACACATTCTAGTGTGAACAAATGTGCCCCAAATATGGTTAATCATACATAACTGTTTTGGGCAAAACAAAATACTGAAAAATATAAACTCTCACCAAATCAAAAAAACAGGGGTCCATATACCCTACTATCCCAAACATATCAATCAAAGGCGTACCAAGGGCACCATCTCAACATAACACATAACAAAAAATAAAATCTTTTCTTTCTTAAAAAAATTTCAAGTTTCTGCAGCTGGTGGTGTTGAGTCAAGCTAAAACTAACATCATCTACTCAAACAATACAATTATTACTGATATATCTAAAAAAAAAAACTTCAAAATTAAAGTTAATTGAATGAGTGCTGGCTCTAAAATACCTTTTCACTGACAGTGGTACTGATTCACTTAAAGCTCTGTATGAAAAATATATCACCACAATAATTCTAATAATTCCTTTACTGGCAATGTCACTCCAAAATCACTTTGCTACTATATACAACACATTGCTTCATTCTAAAAAAGAAATTACAGATCTTAAAAGTCTAGTCACAACCCTACATTGTGCCAATCTCTTTTAGCTTCCCAAGCCCTACTGGCGCCTGTGACCCAATGGCTCCTAAAGAAACGGACCTTCACTACTAAAATTATACTACATTGTTCATGCAATACCTAGTTCTTGTTCCTTCCTGGGAGCTTTTTAACACAATAGGTTTCTTCAAACCCATATCTCCTGTCTCTTCAATGTGAGAAACTAAACACTTATCACCATACTGACTGACTTATCCCAGGTTCAGCCCCTGTTCTCATTTGAGGAATGCAGCCTGCTCTGTTATCTGTCTTTTGCACAGACATAAAAAACCCACATGAATAAGCAGCCTGCAAACAAAAAGAGAAATGCAATCTCTGTTTGCTTTTTTCTTTCCCAAAGTCCTTCTTCAAAGTCTGCCAACAGAGCAATGTCATCTTCTAAAAATGCGGATCCATGAACAACCTTCATTTCCTAAAGAATGTTTCTGCCACGCACAAGCACAGCAAAGAAATATTATCTCTGTGAACCCGTAGGCCCTTTAAGCGAGGAAGCACTATATGGGATGGATGTGGATGCAGATTTTACTCTTACACCAATAATAAGACCGACTCAGGAAGCTGGCAAAAATATAACTGTTTTCATTGCAATTGTCTAAAACAGGGAGTACAACGGACGTCTCACAGCATTATCTCAATGCATTTCATAAAAAACATTACTTTTATAACAAAACTTGTCATACGTGATGTCATACTACGTGGCAAAATAAGGAAACCTACTTGGGGTTTTGATATGCCTCAGGGGAACATCTAGGCATACTTTCTGTGGGGAATAGGATTATGATTGGATCTCTAAGGTCAGGTGAACAGCTATGCCCACCCCTAGTTCTTCAGCGCAATGTTTTGTGTTTCTTTAACTACTGTTTCTCTGTTGTTGCTTCTTCACATAAGAACATTTGTATATGTATTAATTCTCTCTAAACAAAATTGTTTGTTTAGTGGCACACTCACATGTTTGTCACTCCTTTTATGATATATTTCTCTTTGTTTTCATAAAACAAAACGCATACACTCAATATTCTCTTTCTGCCTGTTTTATAACTTTGGGCTTCTTCTAAATAGTTATGTTCATTACACAGGTACCATGTATTCAGGAATAAGGTGATTAAATCACTGTCACAAGCTAGATTTACTAAGTAATAATATCAATCCAAACATTTTTTACACTGGAACACTACTTTTTCATTTGTATTATAACTACTCCATTTAGTCCCGGGTGTATTTGGAGTTCCTCTTTGTTTCCTTCCACCCCTAGTGCAAGTCATCTTCTGTGTCATAAAATCCAAAACGTTTCATTGGCTTTCAAACTATAGGGCTCTTTGCTATGTGGCTCTCTATGATTAGCTGGCACGCTTGTACCCTTCTGGAACAAGCCACTCGCCAGCAGCATGCTAGCTGTTACCCCAGCTGCTAGAGGGTTGGACTTGACCATACCTTCCCACCCAATTAGCCCATCATCCATCAATACTTCTGCTGTCTGCCATTCAAATTGCCTTTGAACTTGGCCTAGCAAAGTATCACTGTGCCTGAGAATAAAAGGGAGGGCAAGCATGGTCTTATCTTCAAGTTTCGGTGTAGCCTGCCCAAAGTCTATTTTCATCTTGACCCTGGGACATGAGACCGTGTTTGAACTCTAGATAACCAGTTTCTTGACTGCCCCAACCCTTGACACTGGACCAGACAACTTTTGTCAAATTTTCCCTGAATGTCTTGTCTTTTATTCATTTTCACACTTCTTCCGGAACCTCCTTTAAAAGACTAATTTCTCCGCAGGTACATCGTATAGGGTTTTCTCAATGGATACCGTATTTCGAGGATTCTTTGTGGTATAGATACCATTATTGGCATCGTGCATGTCGCAATTTACGGTTTACAACATATAGGCAAAATGGGGGCGGGACTTCCGGTAAAGGCACTTAGCTCCTCCTCTACATCTGCCTCTCTACTTGGCACAACTATAATTTTCACAGGCCAGTCATGAGAAAAACTGCATTTCCCTGTTTTAAGATTAAAAAATTAGGGCCGTTGACAAAAGAAAAAAATCGCTTTCTTTAGGTTCAATACATAATGATGTATCACAAAACATACACCTTAATACACATAAATCAGCCGTCGCTGACACATGACACTTAAAGATCCATGCCCTACTCAACCTCATCACTTATTCTTCACTGGCCAAAAATGTGGTTCTGTTTCTATGGCAACTATGACAAAAAATGCATTGCTTTGTTAAAAAGTAAAATAGAAATCCCCTGGCACATGAAAGAGAAAATCATTTTCTTTGAATTCAACAGACAATGGGCCTCATTACGAGATTTGTGTTAATGGAAAAACGATGCCGGTAAGGGAATACCGGCACCGCATACCACTCTGGCCTATTATGAGTCGACAACCCGGTATCAGCGCCACCGCTGAGACCGTGCACCCCCTTACTGGCATGCGCGCGGGCACGCGGCAATACCGGAATGGCGGTAACCGGAGGACATCACAAGTCACAAGTCTACTGGCATCACAAAGGCGGCAATAAGGGAACCAGGATGGCGGCATCACTGGCATCGCAAATCACCCATTAACAGCAATGAGCAGTGTTCCCAACTGCCACAGGTGCACACAATCAGCACAGGTGGAGGCAATGGAGTCTGGCCCAGCACAAAAGGAACACACCCACACACAACACCCCTTTCCACACCAAAATGATCCCACTTGCAGTTGTGATATTGGGGCTGGAGGACATGCTTGCCTTGCTACACCAGCAACAACAACAATAGGCACCAGAGAGGTGACGCAGGAGGGGAAGGAGGGTGAGACAGGCCCAGCAAGTCCCACCAGTGCAGCCAGTGGTACCACGCAGGCAGCCTCCAATCCCTCGCATCAGAGCCAGTCCATTGATTGATTGATTGATTGATATTTTATTTCTATCGCGCTCGAACACATGTTTTTCAGAGCGCGTCAAGGCAAGGGAGGGGAACAGGGGAGAACAAAACAGCGATCTTACTAGGCCCAGTGAAATTGAGAATGCGCAAATGCTTGGTAGAGGGGCAGGGGAAAAGTGCATGGAAGGAGGGAGAAGTGGAAAGTGCGAAGCAGAGGAGAAACAGATAAATAACAATAAATAAATAATAAAGGCAACAAACAGTGGTAATGCAGCCAGCAATATGCAAGTACTAGGTTTAAGGCAGCGGACAGGTTAGGTCTGATTAGTGCAGGAAGAAAAAGGGGGGCTGTATGGGTACAGATACAGACCCCAGTGCAAGGGGTGGCCCTCAGGCAGTGCGGGAGGGTGGCAGGGTGAGCAGGTACGCCAGCCCGAAGGACAGAGGGTGGCCAGGTGCACAGTGCCAAAAGAGAACAGATCAGCAGGGGAGAGGGGGAGCAAAGGCAGAAGAAAAGAGGAAGGTCTTGAGGTGCTTCCGGGACCGGAGATGGTTCTCCTCAAGTTTTAGAGTGGCAGGGAGGCTATTCCAGAGGGAGGCCCCAACCGAAAACAGAGATCTACCCCCAGCTCGTTTCTTTGAAAACGTCTGACCCTGAGGGAGTTGGAGGTAGAGGAGCGAAGAGCTCGAGAGGAGAGGTATTTGTGGAGGGATAGCTGAAGGTATTTTGGACCCAGGCCCCAGAAAGCCTTGTGGACAATGCAGAGGGTTTTGAATTTAATCCTTGCATCCACTGGGAGCCAGTTGAGAGATTTCAGAGCTGGAGAGATACGATCCCAGGGCTTGAGGCCAAGGACAAGCCTCGCAGTCCTGTTCTGGATTAGTTGCAGAGGGCGGAGAGTAGAGGCAGGTAGATTTTGAAAGAGGCTGTTACAATAGTCCAAGCTAGAGAGAACCAGAGCTTGGGACACCATGAGCTTCTGGGGGAAGGAGAGGAAAGGCAGAGTACCTCTTAGGAGGTGCAGTTGGAAATTTGACTTTTTAGAGACCTCAGAGATGTGGGCGGAGAAGGAAAGGGTGGAGTCAAAGATGACCCCGAGGTTCTTAGCCTCGCAGGTGGGGTAGGAGGAGGGCGAAGGGAGGCTGGCCAGAGAGTGAGGGGAAAGGATGGTGAAGGTGTGCCGATGAGGAGGATCTCCATCTTGCTGGCATTCAGACAAAGATCATTGGCGGAACACCAATCTTGAATGGCAGTTAGGCAATCAGAGATGAGAGAGGGAGAGGAGGTGGCAGAGGGCAGCCTGAAAATTAGTTGAGTGTCGTCAGCGTAGCACCGGAAATTTGAGCTCAGGCCATTCAACCTAACCGCTGAGCAGATCCACATCCTCTACCGCCTGGACCGGGACACCATCACCAACATTGTGGACATGATATACGACGGAATTGTCAGCCTGATTGAAATACGCACCGCCATCCCCCCTCTACTCAAGGTAGTGTCTGTGCTCCACTTCATGGCCACAGACACCTACCAGCACACAATGGGGCAGATGCATGGCATATCACAACCTTTTTTTCCACGCATGCTGAACCAAGTGCTGCATGCCCTCCTGAAGCACTCAAGCAACTACATATCCCTACCACGGACTGCCCAGGAGATCTTGGACACAAAAGTTGGCTTCCATGCACTGGCAGGTATGCCAAACTGTATCGGTGCTCTTGACTGCACCCATGTGGAATTGGTGGTCCCACATGCCATGGAGGTGGTGTACTGCATCGTAAACTATACCACTCCACCAATGTACGAATGGCATGGGACTCCAGCAAGATCATCACACATTGTTGTGCCGATATCCCAGATCAACTCATGACTCAATGGTCCCGCGGAACTCCACGATACCACGCTACATGGAGCGACATGCAGGACGACGTGCCTGGCTGCTTGGTAAATTGCATGACAGGACAGGCACATGGCAGTGTAATGGGGGAGAGAGGCACACACCACCCTGGTGCCATTGGGGTGGTGACTGCACAATGTCCATACTGCAAAAAACTGTGCCCAAAAGCATCCCAAACTGAACATGACACCCAAACCCCATAGTAATGATGGAAGCTACAACACGTCCAGTGAACATCATCAGACCTCACCCTCTGTAACACAATCCAGCAACATGCTGTGAGTATGCACAATGTAAATGACCGCAGCAAAACACAACACAGGACAAGCATCCATGAGTGCGCACAAATCAATCCCACCAAGGGAATACACTGCTTGTCACTGGGCCACCACAACAGTAGCGCTGCATGTCACCATGGGAATAATAATCACTGAATGATAAATCATGATGAGACTTGTGCCAATGCTGCTAATAAAAAAATCATAGTAATCATTACACATCACATTAATGATACCAAACACAGCGGTATGCATCCACAGTGCATGAACACCAGCAAGGGAGTGGACACCCTGCATCATCTGGACGACACAACCCACACCTGTAGACCATGGGACAGCACACATTGTGGCAAGTTAAAATGTGCGCATACATCCAGGGACATGTGCATGTGAACAACAAATATCTGCAGGCATGTGTGATAAGTACAGGTGTCATTTTAGGAATTGACTTACACATACCTTATTTTGCACCCATGCAGGTGATGCTGGCTATCCTTTGAAGCCGTGGCTCCTCACCCCTGTCCGGAACCCACAGAACAGGCCCGAAGAGGAATACAATCGTGCCCATACCCATACCCGTGTGGTGATCGAGCAGACCTTTGGCCTGTTGAAGGCACGTTTTCGCTGCCTCAGCAGGTCGGGTGGGGCACTCCTGTACGGGTATGAGAAGGTGGCCAAGATCATCATGGCATGGCCGATGGAACGTGCCTCTGCCCCCTGACATTGAACAGCAACCACCAGGTGTGGATGAAGATGATGAAGAAGATGGGGTTGCACATCATCCAGCTGGCGATGCACAGGAGGGATGTGCTGTGCGCCAGTCTGTGATAGGCCAATATTTCCAATAAACATAGATGCAGAGGGTGCCATGAATGTAGGACTCAGGGCACTGGATGTGGGGGTACATGGACACTATGCACTGTAAACCAATAAAGCACACAGACACAATAAGGAATGTCCAGTCATGTGATTGTTTGGTACACAACAGGTGTATTAAACAGGAAATAAGTAAAAATTGCTCTGACCCTCCACCTCACACACACCCTCTCCCCACTCCCCCTCACCCCACAACTCCCCCACACACCCCCTCCCCCAACAACTTCCCACCCCTCACCCACACATGGTGTGCAGTGGTATGCTACTCGAGTCTGCATAAATCTGCACATGTAGGCTGACCCTGCTACTTCTGTCCTCTGTCGGACTCCGAGGGCGCCATGTCGGGGTTCCGCATGGTGCGCACAGACCTGTGCAGGGGGCTCGTCTGTGTGGAGCTGGACGATGATCCTGTGGGCGCATACTCTACTGTCGGGGCAGGACGCTGAGCCTCCAAGGCATCCCCAATCCTGGCAAGGACCTGCCACACTGCCGACAGCTCCTCACAGATGTGTAAGGTGCTGGACTCCATGGCCCCTTTCATGGCCGCAGTGTTCTCTCGGGCCTCCTTCCTCGTCAGGTCACCATCTGAGACGTATTGTTTTACAAGGTCGGTCAGCTCCTGCGGCCGACCCTCCATTTGTGCCATTCTCAACTCCCCGTCCCGGACCCCTGTGGAGGTGGATGGTATGCCTGGCAAGGGGCCCAATTCAGGTCGGTCCTCTGTGGGTCTCCAGGCCTCTGGTTCTGCCTCCCCTCCAGAATGGATGAGCGTGGTGCCATTGGGTGTGCTTATTGGGGTGTACTGCGGTGTTTGGGCGGGGCTGGGTGTGCCACCAACTTCCATTGAGCGGTTGTCCTCCTCAGGGACACATACCTCGCCTTGGGATTCTTCTTCATTGCCACTCTGGGGTGCTGTGGCAGCTGCCTCCCCTACCGAGCTGTTTGCAGAAGACAGGGTCCCATCTGCCACTGGCTCAACTGCAGTGGATTCCACGGGTGTTGGCACTGTTGGTATAGCGGCTGTCCTTTGACACCCCTGTTCTTTGCCATCCTGTGTTGCCTTTGCCCTTGGTGGCTGATGTAGCTTGCCTGTGCCCTTGGACGTGGAAGGCCTGTTGCTGTCTTCCCTGGACCTGGCGATGGAGTGGTGGCCTGTGCAGCAGAGGCCTGTGCATCACTGTCGGTATCAGGGCCTGTGGGGGACCAAAAGAGGTACGGCATCAGTGATGGTTGTACATGCATCATGCATACAATGGTATTAGTGCAGTTGTACCCATTTGATGACTTGCTGTCTTACAGTTGTGGCATACAGGTTGCTTGTGGGGTTATTCAGGCATACGTCTGGTTCACACATGTGAGAGGTGGTGTATGCTGTGTGACAAGCCTTTGTGTTGTGGACTGTGTGCAGTGTGACACATGCTGTTTCCCTGTTTGTGGAGTGTGTCTCAGGTATGCTATTGGCACGCTGCATGCATGTGAATGCGACGGTGCGGGGGACAGCATCTAGGCAAGGATGTGTCCCTGTGTGTGTGATGGGCCATGCTTTGCCTCATGTCAAAGTCACATTGGTGGACCATCATCATACTTTGCATGACAGTGTTTTGTTCGGACACTCACCTCCATCTGCCGATGACGACGCTCCACGTTCCATATCTCCCACTCCCTCTATGGACTCCATTCCAATGGTGCTGGCACAGGTTTCTTCCCATCGGGTGAGTTTAATGGGTAAGTTGGACCCGCCGCCAGTAGCCAGACCCTGGCTCTGATTAGCAGACAAGATATTGCGCACACGGCGGCGCAGGTCATCCCAGCGTTTTTTTTACATCCTTTACGGTGCGGGGGGGGGGTGCCAAGCGCACTGACCTTCTAGGCCACTAGCTCCCATACCTCTTTCTTTTTCAGCTGTGTAGCTCTCTTGAGGTCTGAGGCAAAGACCACATCTGCATTCTTTTCCAGTGTGTCGGCCAGCATGTTTAGTTCATCCTCTGAGAATCTCTCCTTTCTCTGGCGGGATGCACCTTTTTTTTATGGCCTTTGGCATTCTGCCGAGGTGTGGGTGCAGATGTGTACAATCTACTCCTCTTCAAGAGGAATGCAAGACACACTGGAAGGACCTGAAGAGCAGGGTCCTCAGTGTTAGGTAAGACTTTCATAAATGTGAATAATCTTCCAGATCTGTGTCAACCCCAGAACATTTTGCTTGGACTTGGTAATTATGTTTCCTTGCCCCTATGTGAGTGGGAATCTTTTTCCCCTCTCACTGAGTCTTTTACTCTTTTTATGGGTGACCTTTCTATGTCTCTCTCAAGTTAACTTGAATGGCAGGTGGCAATGAAACTGCTTTTATGACTTTTCATCATTATTACTCGCAGGCTGTCAAATCAGCCGTGGTAATGCACAGGAGGGCCACCATTCTATTAGAATGGGGGGCTCATTCTATGTTCTACATCTCCCATTTGCTTGTTATTTCTTAGGGTCGACCCTGCGGTCTTAGTTGGGCTTGCCTCTCAGGCCTCAAGGGAGAGCTAGCCGGTGTTGCCTCCTGTCCCTTATCCCTCACAGTGTGTAACGCTCACCTGATTCCCGCAGAGGCGCCGGTCTTGACTGGGTGAATGCCGTATCTTCAAAGGTGGTGTGTAACACACGGTTGGCTCTTTGGGCTGGACCTCTGTGCACTGTATGTCTGACTCGAAGAGTAAGTTGTCTGCAGATAGAAAATATGGGATTAATGAACTGGGGTTATTGGGTGCCTCTCTCCTCTTCCCTTTCTCTTCTCCTGTAGAACCCCAAAGGTTAACACCCTCACCTTAGGTAAGTGAACGCCGAGCTCTCCATCTGCCTCGGGGCTGGGTGCCGTAACCAGTTTCTTCACTGGATAAGGGTGAAGGCCTCTTGACCTCAGAGGACTGCTGTCCGTCGTTGACTGCACGAACGGTAAGTTCTGGGCACTTCAAATGTCTTAAAAGTCTTTTGTAATGATATCTCTTGTTTTGCAGGGTTCCGGCGATGGCGGATGGCGGGCTGATGAGAGTTGAGGATCGAACCCGCGTGAGGAATAGAAGCGCCTGGAAGCACGTAAGTAAGCGCTTGTAGCCTGCTTCACGATGCGCACTAACTGTCCCTTTTATCTTGCAGGTACAAGTTCGGAGCTTTAGAGAAGCTGAAGGGTGCTGGAATACCCACTGGATTCGGCGTGGGAAGGAGTAATGGCACGTGAGTAATAAAGTTGCCCAATGTCTTTAAACGCACCTTCTTTTGTCTTTCAGATGCGGGATGCAGCGCCGAAGGCCTCCGGAGCGTGCAAAGAGCTGGTAAGCTTTTGTCTTTCAGATGCCGGAATGCAGTGCGAAGACCTCCGGAGCATGCGAAGAGTAGGTAAGCCTTTGTCTTTCAGATGCCGGAATGCAGCGCGAGGCGTTGGTGACAGCCGATGGACCAGGTAAGAGATGCGCTGCCACTGAAGACCGTAGTGCTAACCTGTTCTTTCTTTGTCTTTACAGGTGCTGCTGAAGACTGGATTCCAGGATGGTAAGCCTTTGTTCCCTTAGGCCCAGGATCAGAAGCAGAAGACACGATGAGCGTTCTGCTGCAGAGAATGCAGAATAACGCAAAGCAAGATTCATCCATCGGGTGTGGTTTAAATTGCCTCCTGTAGTGCTTAGGTGTCTCCTTCCACAGCCACGCCTAGGTAAGAAAAGAGTTCCTGCTTTCCAGAAGAGTTCCAGTGTTCTGAACCTAGGGAGTGGCTCCTGCCCCACCCAACAGGAAAAGTAGTCCCAAACAGAAGAGGATCCAGGGTTCAACTGGCAGGTAAGTAAGCAGCATGGTCTGCTGCAGGTAAGTCCACCCAAGCATTATGAGCCCGGCGCTTCCAGCGCTGGGACTGGGCCTCTTTATGAGCCTGGTGCCACTGGCGCCAGGACAGGGTCCAAAAGGTCCCAATTGGGACTGGCTGGCACTCGGAACCGGGGTTATGGGTCTGCTTCCAAGGGAGTCGGGCAAGTCCTGATCTTTTGGAAGCAGAGATCATGACAGCACCCCCCCTCAAGGCCCCTCCCAAACCGGGCTTCTCCGGGGGTTTGGGCTTGTTAGGAAATGTTCGATGAAATCTTTTGATTAGACGAGGCGCGTGGACATATTCTGCAGGTTCCCAGGATCTTTCTTGGGGACCGTAGCCTTTCCAGTCAATCAGGTAAAATAGTTTAGATTTGCAGATCTTGGAATCCAGGATGCTTTTGACTTCAAACTCGAGTTCTCCGTCAACTAGAATAGGTTTTGGAGATGTAGTTAGTCGGGTTTGAGGTTGCACAGGTTTTAATAGAGAGACGTGGAAGACCGGATGTATCTTCATGTGAGGGGGCAAGTCCAACTTGACCGCTACTGGATTTACTATGGTAGTGATGGAATAGGGACCAAGGTATCTTGGGTTGAATGTGCGTGGTCCTTTTAGAGGTAGATATTTGGTGGATAACCAGACTTGATCTCCTACTTGATATTGGGGGGCTTCCTTCCAATGTTGGTCTGCTCCTTTCTTGTATTGTTCTTTAGCCCTTTGAAGGTGAGAAACGGCTTCCTTAAAGGCTTGGGTGATTGTAGAATGCAGGTGGTCTACTGCTGGTGTTCCAAGATCTTGGAGTGGATCCAACTCCGAGGTTCGAGGGTGACTACCGTATAAAAGAAAAAACGGGGTCTTCCCAGTTCCCGAATGGACAGAGTTATTGTAGGCATATTCGGCTATCCAAAGGATATCTTTCCAAGTTTTTTCAGTTTGTTGTAGCATGCAGCGCAAATACTGTTCCAGAGTTTGATTGGTCCTCTCGGTTTGTCCGTCGGTTTGAGGGTGGTGGCTGGTCGAAAGTCTCACATCAATTTGAGCCGACCGACAGCAACTTCGCCAAAAATGAGAAATAAATTGACTACCTCGATCCGAAATTAGAACTGAAGGAAAACCGTGCAGTCGGACTATGTTTTCGAGAAATTCTCAGGCCAGAGTTGCTGCTGTTGGTAAGCCTTTGAGTGGAATGAAATGCGCCATCTTGGAGAATAGGTCCACGATTACTAGGATCGTATTGTATCCGGAGCATGGAGGTAGATCGGTGATGAAGTCCATAGAAAGCGTATGCCAAGGGCGAGGCGGGATGTCAATAGGGCGTAAGAGGCCGGCTGGTTTTTCCTTTTGACTCTTGTTTTGGGCGCATACTCCACAGGACATTATAAAGTCTCTGATATCTTTTTTCCAAGACGGCCACCAGAAGTAGCGCTTGATCTTTTCTGAGGTCTTGGTCATACCGGGATGTCCTTCCATTAAAGAATCGTGATAACAAGAGATTACTTTTTTCTGTAAATCTGTGCTGGGCAGGTATAACCGTTCTTGGAAATATAATAGGTTGTCCTTCACAGTAAAGTCCTTTCCCTGCAGATGCCAATTCTGTATGTCTGCTGGAGTTACCAGTAGCCTGGCTTTATCCTTAACTTCCTCTATGGATTGTGTGTCGATTACACCTAGAATTCTTTGTTCGGGAATGATAGGTACAGGTTTAGGATTGATCAAATGTTCTTCCACTCCCATCCGAGAAAGGGCATCAGCTTTACCGTTTTTTGTACCAGGTCGATAGGTAATTATGAAGTCAAACTCGGCAAAGAATAGTGCCCAACGGAGTTGCCTAGAGGATTGAGCTTTTTCGGTTTTCAAATATTGCAGGTTTCGGTGATCTGTAATCACAGTAACGGTGTGTCGGTGTCATGATCTCTGCTTCCAAAAGGTCAGGGTTTTCCCAACTCCCTTGGAAGCAGATCCATAACCCAGGTTCCGAGTGCCAACCAGTCCCAATTGGGACCTTTTGGACCCAGTCCTGGCGCCAGTGGCACCAGGCTCATAAATATGCCCAGTCCCAGCGCTGGAAGCGCCGGGCTCATAATGCTTGGGTGGACTTACCTTCAGCAGACCATGCTGCTTACTTGCCTGCCAGTTGAGCCTCTGATCCTCTTCTGTTTGGAACTACTTTTCCTGTTGGGTGGGGTTGGAGCCACTCCCTAGATTCAGAACACTGGAACTCTTCTGGAAGGCAGGAACTCTTTTCTTACCAGGAACTCTTTTCTTACTTAGGCGTGGCTGTGGAAGGAGACACCTAAGCACTACAGGAGGCTATTTAAACCACACCCGGTGGATGAATCTTGCTTTGCGTTATTCTGCAACCTCTGCAGCAGAACGCTCATCGTGTCTTCTGCATCCGGTCCTGGGCCTAAGGAAAAAGGCGTACCATCCTGAATCCAGTCTTCAGCAACACCTATAAAGACAAGAAAGAACAGGTTAGCATTCCGGCATCTGAAAGGCAAAGGCTTACCTACTCTTCGTACGCTCCGGAGGCCTTCGGCGCTGCATCCCGCATCTGAAAGACAAAACAAGGTGCGTTTAAAGACATTGGGGAACTTTAATACTCACGTGCCATAACTCCTTTCCACATCTAATCCAGTGGGTATTCCGGCACCCTGCAGCCGCTCCGAACTCGTACCTGCAAAATAAAAAGACAGTTAGAGCGCATAGTGAAGCAGGCAACAAGCGCTTACTTACGTGCTTCCAGGCGCTTCTATTCATCACACGGGCTCCATCTTCAACTCACTTCAGCCCGTCATCCGCCATCGCCGGAACCCTGCAAAACAAGAGACATCATTACTAAAGACTTTAAAGACATTTGAATGACTCGAAACTTACCGTTCGTGCAGTAAACGACGGACAGCAGTCCTCTGAAGTCAAGAGGCCTGCGCTACCTATCCAGTGAAGAAACTGGTTACAGCACCCTGCCCCGAGGCAGATGGAGAGCTCGGCATTCACTTACCTAAGGTGAGAGCGTTAACCTTTGGGGGTCTACAGGAGAGGAGAAGAGGAAAGAGATAGGGACACCCCAATAACCCCAGTTCATTAACCCCATATTTTCTATCTGCAGACATCTTACTCTACACGTCAGGCATACAGTGCACAGAGGTCCAGCCCAAAGAGCCAACCGGGTGCTACACATCACCTTTGAAGATACGGTAGTCGCCCAGTCAAGACCGGCGCCTCTGCGAGAATCAGGTGAGCGTTACAGAACGCAAAGCCTACCGCAAAACTCTCGCCCAGGCGCTGTGGAAACCTCGGATACTGACCCCCTAGCCCGGTTACTTGGGGAACTAAGGGCAGAAGTGCATGCAGCTCGTCAGGAAACGAATGCTCTAAGAAGGGAACTAATTATTTCCAAGGAGAGAACAGACAATCTTGCTAGACAAGTGCTACAGTCACAAGCCGGACAGACCCCGTTACCCGCATCAGGGGCAAATCTTCCTTCAACATCCTCTATGAATCCAGTGCAGATCAACCTACCTGGGAATGTACCTCTGGCTCCGCCCGAACGATTTTCTGGTGACCCAAAGAGGTTTGCAGTATTTATCAATCAGTGCCGGTTGCACTTCTTATGCCGGCCAGCAGCCTTTCCAACTGATCAAGCAAAAGTAGCTTTTGTACTTTCGTACCTTAGTGGCAATGCGGCAGACTGGTCGATCCCTCTAGTTAATCAAGATGATCCGGTTCTCCATGATTTTCAAGCCTTTCAGCTTAGTATGGAAAAACTGTTCGCAAGACATTCACAGGGGCAGGCCTTGGACAATGAGCTTCTTTCGTTGCGACAGGGTAATCAAGACCTTTTGGCTTATATTGCATCTTTCAATAGACTAATAGTGGAAACTCAATGGCCTGAGGACAAAAGGATTACGCTGTTTTATAGAGGTCTACGTGGAGAGCTCAAAGACGTTTTAGCCCAAGTAGTGAATCCCCCACAAGACTGTTCGGATTATATAGACTTGGTCGTTCAAATAGATCACAGGCTGCAGAACAGGAAGGCCGATCGTTCCAAGTTTGATGCTCGAGTATTTTCCAAACCGCCAACTCCTTCCAAAGGAGTAGACTCCGGGGAACCCATGCAAATAGGGGGTCTGAAAGGTCCTCTTACACAAAGGGAGCGGGAAAGGAGGAAACAGTTGCAATTATGCCTATATTGCGGAAACTCAGGGCACTTTCTTCGAGACTGTCCGGTGAAACCTGCCAAGAAGGCAGTAGGAGCTGCAGTTACCAAAGTTACAAACTCTGAGCAGGGAAACGACCTCGCCCGACAAGAATAGAGGTCCTCTTGCCGAGCGTGAAAACCAGTTCCGTGACCTCGCATTTCGTGATACCTATGGTCCTCATTAGCCCTGATAATCCGGATCGATTACATGCAATTGAAGCTTACGTCGACAGCGGTGCCATCGGCAATTATGTGGATCATGAAATGGTTTTGAGGATGAATCTAACTCTTTGTCCCAAGGCTGTAAAGGACGTCATTACTACGGTGGATGGTACGGAGATAGCCTCTGGGCCAGTAACGCATACCACTCAAGAGGTGACGCTAGTAAGTCAAGATGGACACCATGAGAAGATCGTGTTCGATGTGATCAAGGCCCCTCAGTTTCAGATTATTCTAGGAATACCTTGGTTAGAGAAACACAATCCTCTGATCGATTGGCGAGCAAGAACGGTCCAGTTTCCAGAATGTGTCTCTACTTGTCACCCTCCACCTGGTGTTGCACTGGCCGCAATTTCTTCAGAGACTCCCCAGTTACCTCCCGAATACCTAGAATACCAAGATGTTTTCCGGAAGGATCAGGCTAACTCTCTACCTCCTCATAGGTCTTATGACTGCCAGATAGACCTGATACCTGGATCTACTCCTCCTTGTAGTAGAATTTATGCCCTCACCGAGCCTGAGAACCTTCACCTTCGACAATACCTGGATCAATACCTGGCAAATGGGTTTATTCGTCCTTCCAAGTCCCCTGCTTCTTCAGCTTTGTTCTTCGTTCCAAAAAAGGAAGGAGACCTTAGAACTTGTATCGATTATCGCTCCCTGAACCAGATCACCGTTAAGAATAGATATCCGTTACCTTTGATCCCTGAACTCCTGGACCAAGTCAGAAAAGCATGCATATATACAAAGCTGGATCTTAGAGGAGCTTACCACTTGGTACGAGTAAAAGAGGGCGATGAATGGAAGACGGCCTTCCGCACCAAGTATGGGCTATTTGAATATCAGGTCATGCCCTTCGGACTTTGCAATGCCCCGGCCGCCTTTCAATATTTTATGAACGATGTCCTCAGAGAGCTCATAGATGTATGTGTTGTTGTTTACATTGACGACATCCTCGTTTATTCTTCATCGGAATCTGAACATCGGAAACACGTGAAAATGGTCCTCGAAAGATTGCGTCAACACAAACTTTTCGCTAAGTTGGAAAAATGTGTTTTCAACGTGACTGAAGTTGAATTCGTGGGATTCATATTATCACCTGGCGGAGTGCGTATGGATTCAAAGAAGGTCGATGCAGTTCTCAAATGGCCATCACCATCCTCCGTAAAAGGTGTGCAAAGCATGTTAGGCTTCGCTAACTTTTACCGCAGGTTTATCCCCGAATTCTCTCGAATAGTCCAGCCCATCACTGCCTTGTTAAAGAAAAACAAACGTTTTGAATGGTCTACCGAGGCGGAACAAGCTTTCCAGGATTTGAAGACTAAATTTATCTCTGCACCAATCTTAAAACACCCTCGCCCCGAACTCCCCTACATCGTGGAAACTGATGCTTCAAGCCTTGCCATGGGGGCAGTTCTATCACAAAAGGACCCGGTAACCAATCAGTTGCATCCCGTGGCATTTTGGTCCCGCAAATTCTCGCCTCCTGAAATCAATTACACGATTACTGACAAGGAACTTCTGGCTATCAAGTCTGCCTTTAAGGCTTGGCGGCATTATCTGCTGGGGGCCCGACACACCGTTACTGTGATTACGGATCACCGAAACCTGCAATATTTGAAGACCGCAAAAGCCCAATCCTCTAGACAACTCCGTTGGGCATTATTCTTTGCCGAGTTTGACTTCATAATTACCTATCGACCTGGTACAAAGAACGGTAAAGCCGATGCCCTTTCTCGGATGGGAGTGGAAGAACACTTGGTCAACCCTAAACCTGTACCAATCATTCCAGAACAAAGAATTCTGGGTGTAATCGCCACAGAATCCATAGAGGAAGTTAAGGATAAAGCCAGGCAACTTGTAACTCCAGCAGACATACAGAATTGGCATCTGCAGGGAAAGGACTTTGCAGTAAAGGACAACTTATTGTATTTCCAAGAACGATTATACCTACCCAGCACAGATTTACAGAAAAAAGTAATCTCTTGTTATCACGACTCTTTAATGGAAGGTCATCCCGGTATAGCCAAGAACTCAGAAAAGATCAAGCGCTACTTCTGGTGGCCGTCTTGGAAAAAAGATGTCAGAGACTTTATAATGTCCTGTGGAGTATGCGCCCAAAACAAGAGTCAAAAGGAAAGACCAGCAGGCCTCTTACGCCCTATTGACATCCCACCTCGCCCTTGGCATACGCTTTCTATGGACTTCATCACCAATCTACCTCCATGCTCCGGATACAATACGATTCTAGTAATCGTGGACTTATTCTCCAAGATGGCGCATTTCATTCCGCTCAAAGGCTTGCCAACAGCAGCAACTCTGGCCCGAGAATTTCTCGAAAACATCGTCCGACTGCACGGTTTTCCTTCGGTTCTAATTTCGGATCGAGGTAGTCAATTTATTTCTCATTTTTGGCGAAGTTGCTGTCGGTCGGCTCAAATTGATGTGAGACTATCGACCAGTCACCACCCTCAGACCGACGGACAAACCGAGAGGACCAATCAAACTCTGGAACAGTATTTACGCTGCATGCTGCAACAAACTGAAAAAACTTGGAAAGATATCCTTTGGATAGCCGAGTATGCCTACAATAACTCTGTCCATTCGGGAACTGGGAAAACCCCGTTTTTTCTTTTGTACGGCAGTCACCCTCGAACCTTGGAGTTGGATCCCCTCCAAGATCTTGAAACACCAGCAGTAGACTACCTGCATTCTACAATCACCCAAGCCTTTAAGGAAGCTGTTTCTCACCTTCAAAGGGCTAAAGAACAATACAAGAAAGGAGCAGATCAACATCGGAAGGAAGCCCCTCACTATCAAGTAGGGGATCAAGTCTGGTTATCCACCAAATATCTATCTCTAAAAGGGCCACGCACATTCAACCCAAGATACCTTGGTCCCTATTCCATCACTACCATAGTAAACCCAGTAGCGGTCAAGTTGGACTTGCCCCCGCACATGAAGATACATCCGGTCTTCCACGTCTCTCTATTAAAACCCGTGCAACCTCAAACCCGACTAACCAAATCTCCAAAACCTATCCTAGTGGATGGAGAACTCGAGTTTGAAGTCAAAAGCATTCTGGACTCCAAGATCTCCAAATCTAAACTATTCTACCTAATTGACTGGAAAGGCTACGGCCCCCAAGAGAGATCCTGGGAACCTGCTGAATATGTCCACGCTCCTCGCCTAATCAAAAGATTTCACCGAACATTTCCTGACAAGCCAAAACCCCCGGAGAAGCCCGGTTTGGGAGGGGCCTTGAGGGGGGGTACTGTCAAGATCTCTGCTTCCAAAAGGTCAGGGTTTTCCCAACTCCCTTGGAAGCAGATCCATAACCCAGGTTCCGAGTGCCAACCAGTCCCAATTGGGACCTTTTGGACCCAGTCCTGGCGCCAGTGGCACCAGGCTCATAAATATGCCCAGTCCCAGCGCTGGAAGCGCCGGGCTCATAATGCTTGGGTGGACTTACCTTCAGCAGACCATGCTGCTTACTTGCCTGCCAGTTGAGCCTCTGATCCTCTTCTGTTTGGAACTACTTTTCCTGTTGGGTGGGGCTGGAGCCACTCCCTAGATTCAGAACACTGGAACTCTTCTGGAAGGCAGGAACTCTTTTCTTACCAGGAACTCTTTTCTTACTTAGGCGTGGCTGTGGAAGGAGACACCTAAGCACTACAGGAGGCTATTTAAACCACACCCGGTGGATGAATCTTGCTTTGCGTTATTCTGCAACCTCTGCAGCAGAACGCTCATCGTGTCTTCTGCATCCGGTCCTGGGCCTAAGGAAAAAGGCGTACCATCCTGAATCCAGTCTTCAGCAACACCTATAAAGACAAGAAAGAACAGGTTAGCATTCCGGCATCTGAAAGGCAAAGGCTTACCTACTCTTCGTACGCTCCGGAGGCCTTCGGCGCTGCATCCCGCATCTGAAAGACAAAACAAGGTGCGTTTAAAGACATTGGGGAACTTTAATACTCACGTGCCATTACTCCTTTCCACATCTAATCCAGTGGGTATTCCGGCACCCTGCAGCCGCTCCGAACTCGTATCTGCAAAATAAAAAGACAGTTAGAGCGCATAGTGAAGCAGGCAACAAGCGCTTACTTACGTGCTTCCAGGCGCTTCTATTCATCACACGGGCTCCATCTTCAACTCACTTCAGCCCGTCATCCGCCATCGCCGGAACCCTGCAAAACAAGAGACATCATTACTAAAGACTTTAAAGACATTTGAATGACTCGAAACTTACCGTTCGTGCAGTAAACGACGGACAGCAGTCCTCTGAAGTCAAGAGGCCTGCGCTACCTATCCAGTGAAGAAACTGGTTACAGCACCCTGCCCCGAGGCAGATGGAGAGCTCGGCATTCACTTACCTAAGGTGAGAGCGTTAACCTTTGGGGGTCTACAGGAGAGGAGAAGAGGAAAGAGATAGGGACACCCCAATAACCCCAGTTCATTAACCCCATATTTTCTATCTGCAGACATCTTACTCTACACGTCAGGCATACAGTGCACAGAGGTCCAGCCCAAAGAGCCAACCGGGTGCTACACATCACCTTTGAAGATACGGTAGTCGCCCAGTCAAGACCGGCGCCTCTGCGAGAATCAGGTGAGCGTTACAGAACGCAAAGCCTACCGCAAAACTCTCGCCCAGGCGCTGTGGAAACCTTGGATACTGACCCCCTAGCCCGGTTACTTGGGGAACTAAGGGCAGAAGTGCATGCAGCTCGTCAGGAAACGAATGCTCTAAGAAGGGAACTAATTATTTCCAAGGAGAGAACAGACAATCTTGCTAGACAAGTGCTACAGTCACAAGCCGGACAGACCCCGTTACCCGCATCAGGGGCAAATCTTCCTTCAACATCCTCTATGAATCCAGTGCAGATCAACCTACCTGGGAATGTACCTCTGGCTCCGCCCGAACGATTTTCTGGTGACCCAAAGAGGTTTGCAGTATTTATCAATCAGTGCCGGTTGCACTTCTTATGCCGGCCAGCAGCCTTTCCAACTGATCAAGCAAAAGTAGCTTTTGTACTTTCGTACCTTAGTGGCAATGCGGCAGACTGGTCGATCCCTCTAGTTAATCAAGATGATCCGGTTCTCCATGATTTTCAAGCCTTTCAGCTTAGTATGGAAAAACTGTTCGCAAGACATTCACAGGGGCAGGCCTTGGGCAATGAGCTTCTTTCGTTGCGACAGGGTAATCAAGACCTTTTGGCTTATATTGCATCTTTCAATAGACTAATAGTGGAAACTCAATGGCCTGAGGACAAAAGGATTACGCTGTTTTATAGAGGTCTACGTGGAGAGCTCAAAGACGTTTTAGCCCAAGTAGTGAATCCCCCACAAGACTGTTCGGATTATATAGACTTGGTCGTTCAAATAGATCACAGGCTGCAGAACAGGAAGGCCGATCGTTCCAAGTTTGATGCTCGAGTATTTTCCAAACCGCCAACTCCTTCCAAAGGAGTAGACTCCGGGGAACCCATGCAAATAGGGGGTCTGAAAGGTCCTCTTACACAAAGGGAGCGGGAAAGGAGGAAACAGTTGCAATTATGCCTATATTGCGGAAACTCAGGGCACTTTCTTCGAGACTGTCCGGTGAAACCTGCCAAGAAGGCAGTAGGAGCTGCAGTTACCAAAGTTACAAACTCTGAGCAGGGAAACGACCTCGCCCGACAAGAATAGAGGTCCTCTTGCCGAGCGTGAAAACCAGTTCCGTGACCTTGCATTTCGTGATACCTATGGTCCTCATTAGCCCTGATAATCCGGATCGATTACATGCAATTGAAGCTTACGTCGACAGCGGTGCCATCGGCAATTATGTGGATCATGAAATGGTTTTGAGGATGAATCTAACTCTTTGTCCCAAGGCTGTAAAGGACGTCATTACTACGGTGGATGGTACGGAGATAGCCTCCGGGCCAGTAACGCATACCACTCAAGAGGTGACGCTAGTAAGTCAAGATGGACACCATGAGAAGATCGTGTTCGATGTGATCAAGGCCCCTCAGTTTCAGATTATTCTAGGAATACCTTGGTTAGAGAAACACAATCCTCTGATCGATTGGCGAGCAAGAACGGTCCAGTTTCCAGAATGTGTCTCTACTTGTCACCCTCCACCTGGTGTTGCACTGGCCGCAATTTCTTCAGAGACTCCCCAGTTACCTCCCGAATACCTAGAATACCAAGATGTTTTCCGGAAGGATCAGGCTAACTCTCTACCTCCTCATAGGTCTTATGACTGCCAGATAGACCTGATACCTGGATCTACTCCTCCTTGTAGTAGAATTTATGCCCTCACCGAGCCTGAGAACCTTCACCTTCGACAATACCTGGATCAATACCTGGCAAATGGGTTTATTCGTCCTTCCAAGTCCCCTGCTTCTTCAGCTTTGTTCTTCGTTCCAAAAAAGGAAGGAGACCTTAGAACTTGTATCGATTATCGCTCCCTGAACCAGATCACCGTTAAGAATAGATATCCGTTACCTTTGATCCCTGAACTCCTGGACCAAGTCAGAAAAGCATGCATATATACAAAGCTGGATCTTAGAGGAGCTTACCACTTGGTACGAGTAAAAGAGGGCGATGAATGGAAGACGGCCTTCCGCACCAAGTATGGGCTATTTGAATATCAGGTCATGCCCTTCGGACTTTGCAATGCCCCGGCCGCCTTTCAATATTTTATGAACGATGTCCTCAGAGAGCTCATAGATGTATGTGTTGTTGTTTACATTGACGACATCCTCGTTTATTCTTCATCGGAATCTGAACATCGGAAACACGTGAAAATGGTCCTCGAAAGATTGCGTCAACACAAACTTTTCGCTAAGTTGTAAAAATGTGTTTTCAACGTGACTGAAGTTGAATTCGTGGGATTCATATTATCACCTGGCGGAGTGCGTATGGATTCAAAGAAGGTCGATGCAGTTCTCAAATGGCCATCACCATCCTCCGTAAAAGGTGTGCAAAGCATGTTAGGCTTCGCTAACTTTTACCGCAGGTTTATCCCCGAATTCTCTCGAATAGTCCAGCCCATCACTGCCTTGTTAAAGAAAAACAAACGTTTTGAATGGTCTACCGAGGCGGAACAAGCTTTCCAGGATTTGAAGACTAAATTTATCTCTGCACCAATCTTAAAACACCCTCGCCCCGAACTCCCCTACATCGTGGAAACTGATGCTTCAAGCCTTGCCATGGGGGCAGTTCTATCACAAAAGGACCCGGTAACCAATCAGTTGCATCCCGTGGCATTTTGGTCCCGCAAATTCTCGCCTCCTGAAATCAATTACACGATTACTGACAAGGAACTTCTGGCTATCAAGTCTGCCTTTAAGGCTTGGCGGCATTATCTGCTGGGGGCCCGACACACCGTTACTGTGATTACGGATCACCGAAACCTGCAATATTTGAAGACCGCAAAAGCCCAATCCTCTAGACAACTCCGTTGGGCATTATTCTTTGCCGAGTTTGACTTCATAATTACCTATCGACCTGGTACAAAGAACGGTAAAGCCGATGCCCTTTCTCGGATGGGAGTGGAAGAACACTTGGTCAACCCTAAACCTGTACCAATCATTCCCGAACAAAGAATTCTGGGTGTAATCGCCAGGCAACTTGTAACTCCAGCAGACATACAGAATTGGCATCTGCAGGGAAAGGACTTTGCAGTAAAGGACAACTTATTGTATTTCCAAGAACGATTATACCTACACAGCACAGATTTACAGAAAAAAGTAATCTCTTGTTATCACGACTCTTTAATGGAAGGTCATCCCGGTATAGCCAAGACCTCAGAAAAGATCAAGCGCTACTTCTGGTGGCCGTCTTGGAAAAAAGATATCAGAGACTTTATAATGTCCTGTGGAGTATGCGCCCAAAACAAGAGTCAAAAGGAAAGACCAGCAGGCCTCTTACGCCCTATTGACATCCCACCTCGCCCTTGGCATACGCTTTCTATGGACTTCATCACCAATCTACCTCCATGCTCCGGATACAATACGATTCTAGTAATCGTGGACTTATTCTCCAAGATGGCGCATTTCATTCCGCTCAAAGGCTTGCCAACAGCAGCAACTCTGGCCCGAGAATTTCTCGAAAACATCGTCCGACTGCACGGTTTTCCTTCGGTTCTAATTTCGGATCGAGGTAGTCAATTTATTTCTCATTTTTGGCGAAGTTGCTGTCGGTCGGCTCAAATTGATGTGAGACTATCGACCAGTCACCACCCTCAGACCGACGGACAAACCGAGAGGACCAATCAAACTCTGGAACAGTATTTACGCTGCATGCTGCAACAAACTGAAAAAACTTGGAAATATATCCTTTGGATAGCCGAGTATGCCTACAATAACTCTGTCCATTCGGGAACTGGGAAAACCCCGTTTTTTCTTTTGTACGGCAGTCACCCTCGAACCTCGGAGTTGGATCCCCTCCAAGATCTTGAAACACCAGCAGTAGACTACCTGCATTCTACAATCACCCAAGCCTTTAAGGAAGCTGTTTCTCACCTTCAAAGGGCTAAAGAACAATACAAGAAAGGAGCAGATCAACATCGGAAGGAAGCCCCTCACTATCAAGTAGGGGATCAAGTCTGGTTATCCACCAAATACCTATCTCTAAAAGGGCCACGCACATTCAACCCAAGATACCTTGGTCCCTATTCCATCACTACCATAGTAAACCCAGTAGCGGTCAAGTTGGACTTGCCCCCGCACATGAAGATACATCCGGTCTTCCACGTCTCTCTATTAAAACCCGTGCAACCTCAAACCCGACTAACCAAATCTCCAAAACCTATCCTAGTGGATGGAGAACTCGAGTTTGAAGTCAAAAGCATTCTGGACTCCAAGATCTCCAAATCTAAACTATTCTACCTAATTGACTGGAAAGGCTACGGCCCCCAAGAGAGATCCTGGGAACCTGCTGAATATGTCCACGCTCCTCGCCTAATCAAAAGATTTCACCGAACATTTCCTGACAAGCCAAAACCCCCGGAGAAGCCCGGTTTGGGAGGGGCCTTGAGGGGGGGTACTGTCATGATCTCTGCTTCCAAAAGGTCAGGGTTTTCCCAACTCCCTTGGAAGCAGATCCATAACCCAGGTTCCGAGTGCCAACCAGTCCCAATTGGGACCTTTTGGACCCAGTCCTGGCGCCAGTGGCACCAGGCTCATAAATATGCCCAGTCCCAGCGCTGGAAGCGCCGGGCTCATAATGCTTGGGTGGACTTACCTTCAGCAGACCATGCTGCTTACTTGCCTGCCAGTTGAGCCTCTGATCCTCTTCTGTTTGGAACTACTTTTCCTGTTGGGTGGGGCTGGAGCCACTCCCTAGATTCAGAACACTGGAACTCTTCTGGAAGGCAGGAACTCTTTTCTTACCAGGAACTCTTTTCTTACTTAGGCGTGGCTGTGGAAGGAGACACCTAAGCACTACAGGAGGCTATTTAAACCACACCCGGTGGATGAATCTTGCTTTGCGTTATTCTGCAACCTCTGCAGCAGAACGCTCATCGTGTCTTCTGCATCCGGTCCTGGGCCTAAGGAAAAAGGCGTACCATCCTGAATCCAGTCTTCAGCAACACCTATAAAGACAAGAAAGAACAGGTTAGCATTCCGGCATCTGAAAGGCAAAGGCTTACCTACTCTTCGTACGCTCCGGAGGCCTTCGGCGCTGCATCCCGCATCTGAAAGACAAAACAAGGTGCGTTTAAAGACATTGGGGAACTTTAATACTCACGTGCCATTACTCCTTTCCACATCTAATCCAGTGGGTATTCCGGCACCCTGCAGCCGCTCCGAACTCGTACCTGCAAAATAAAAAGACAGTTAGAGCGCATAGTGAAGCAGGCAACAAGCGCTTACTTACGTGCTTCCAGGCGCTTCTATTCATCACACGGGCTCCATCTTCAACTCACTTCAGCCCGTCATCCGCCATCGCCGGAACCCTGCAAAACAAGAGACATCATTACTAAAGACTTTAAAGACATTTGAATGACTCGAAACTTACCGTTCGTGCAGTAAACGACGGACAGCAGTCCTCTGAAGTCAAGAGGCCTGCGCTACCTATCCAGTGAAGAAACTGGTTACAGCACCCTGCCCCGAGGCAGATGGAGAGCTCGGCATTCACTTACCTAAGGTGAGAGCGTTAACCTTTGGGGGTCTACAGGAGAGGAGAAGAGGAAAGAGATAGGGACACCCCAATAACCCCAGTTCATTAACCCCATATTTTCTATCTGCAGACATCTTACTCTACACGTCAGGCATACAGTGCACAGAGGTCCAGCCCAAAGAGCCAACCGGGTGCTACACATCACCTTTGAAGATACGGTAGTCGCCCAGTCAAGACCGGCGCCTCTGCGAGAATCAGGTGAGCGTTACAGTCGGGCCCCCAGAAGATAATGCTGCCAAGCCTTAAAGGCGGACTTGATAGCTAGAAGTTCCTTATCAGTTATAGTGTAATTGATTTCAGGAGGCGAGAATTTGCGGGACCAAAATGCCACGGGATGCAACTGATTGGTTACTGGGTCCTTTTGTGATAGAACTGCCCCCATGGCAAGGCTCGAAGCATCAGTTTCAACGATGTAGGGGAGTTCTGGGCGAGGATGTTTTAAGATCGGTGCAGAGATAAATCTAGTCTTCAAATTCTGGAAAGCTTGTTCCGCCTCGGTAGACCATTCAAAACGTTTGTTTTTCTTTAACAAGGTGGTGATGGGCTGGACTATTCGAGAGAATTCGGGGATAAACCTGCGGTAAAAGTTAGCGAAGCCTAACATGCTTTGAACACCTTTTACGGAGGATGGCGATGGCCATTTGAGAATTGCATCGACCTTCTTTGAATCCATACGCACTCCGCTAGGTGATAATATGAATCCCAAGAATTCAACTTCCGTCACGTTGAAAACACATTTTTCCAACTTAGCGAAAAGTTTGTGTTGACGCAATCTCTCGAGGACCATTTTCACATGTTTCCGATGTTCAGTTTCCGATGAAGAATAAACGAGGATGTCGTCAATGTAAACAACAACACACACATCTATGAGCTCTCTGAGGACATCGTTCATAAGATATTGAAAGGCGGCCGGGGCATTGCAAAGTCCGAAGGGCATGACCTGATATTCAAATAGCCCATACTTGGTGCGGAAGGCCGTCTTCCATTCATCGCCCTCTTTTACTCGTACCAAGTGGTAGGCTCCTCTAAGATCCAGCTTTGTATATATGCATGCTTTTCTGACTTGGTCCAGGAGTTCAGGGATCAAAGGTAACGGATATCTATTCTTAACGGTGATCTGGTTCAGGGCGCGATAATCTATACAAGTTCTAAGGTCCCCTTCTTTTTTTGGAACGAAGAACAAAGCTGAGGAAGCAGGGGACTTGGAAGGACGAATAAACCCATTCGCTAGGTATTGATCCAGGTATTGTCGGAGGTGAAGATTCTCAGGCTCGGTGAGGGCATAAATTCTACTACAAGGAGGAGTAGATCCAGGTATCAGGTCTATCTGGCAGTCATAAGACCTATGAGGAGGTAGAGAGTTAGCCTGATCCTTCCGGAAAACATCTTGGAATTCTAGGTATTCAGGAGGTAACTGGGGAGCCTCCGAGGAAATTGCTGCCAGTGCAACACCAGGTCGAGGGTGACAAGTAGAGACACATTCTGGAAACTGAACCGTTCTTACTCGCCAATCGATCTGAGGATTGTGCTTCTCTAACCAAGGAATTCCTAGAATAATCTGGAACTGAGGGGCCTTGATCACATCGAACACGATCTTCTCATGGTGTCCATCTTGACTTACTAGCGTCACTTCTTGGGTGGTATGCGTTACTGGTCCGGAGGCTATCTCCGTACCATCCACCGTAGTAATGACGTCCTTTACAGCCTTTGGACAAAGAGTCAGATTCATCCTCAAAACCATTTCATGATCCACATAATTGCCGATGGCACCGCTGTCGACGTAAGCTTCAATCGCATGTAATCGATCCGGATGTTCAGGGCTAATGAGGACCATAGGTATAACGAAATGCGAGGTCACGGAACTGGTTTTAACGCTCGGCAAGAGGACCTCTATTCTTGTCGGGCGAGGTCGTTTCCCTGCTCAGAGTTTGTGACCCTGGTAACTGAAGCTCCTACTGCCTTCTTGGCTGGTTTCACCGGACAGTCTCGAAGAAAGTGCCCCGAGTTTCCGCAATAGAGGCATAATTGCAGCTGTTTTCTCCTTTCCCGCTCCTTTTGTGTTAGTGGTCCTTTCAGGCCCCCTATTTGCATGGGTTCCCCGGAGTCTACTCCTTTGGTAGGAGTTGGTGGTTTGGAAAATACTCGAGCATCAAACTTGGAACGATCGGCCTTCCTGTTCTGCAGTCTGTGGTCAATTTGAACGACTAAATCAATATAGTCCGAACAGTCTTGCGGGGGATTCACTACTTGGGCTAACACATCTTTGAGCTCTCCACGTAGACCTCTATAAAACAGCGTAATCCTTTTGTCCTCAGGCCATCGAGTTTCCACTATCAGTCTGTTGAAAGACGCAATATAAGCCAAAAGGTCTTGATTACCCTGTCGCAATGAAAGGAGCTCATTGTCCAAGGCCTGCCCCTGTGAATGTCTTGCAAACAGTTTTTCCATACTGAGCTGAAAAGCTTGAAAATCATGGAGAACCGGATCATCTTGATTAACTAGAGGGATCGACCAGTCTGCCGCATTGCCACTAAGGTACGAAAGCACGAAAGCTACCTTAGCTTGATCAGTTGGAAAGGCTGCTGGCCGGCATAAGAAGTGCAACCGGCACTGATTAATAAATACTGCAAACCTCTTTGGGTCACCAGAAAATCGTTCGGGCGGAGCCAGAGGTACATTCCCAGGTAGGTTGATCTGCACTGGGTTCGTAGAGGATGTTGAAGGAAGATTTGCCCCTGATGCGGGTAACGGAGTTTGTCCGGCTTGTGACTGTAGCAATTGTCTAGCGAGATCGTCTGTTCGCTCCTTGGAAATAATCAGTTCCCTTCTTAGAGCATTAGTTTCCTGACGGGCTGCATGCACTTCTGCTCTTAGTTCCCCAAGTAACTGGGCTAGCTGGTCGGTATCCGAGGTTTCCATAGCGCCTGGGTGGGAGTTTTGCGATAGGCTTTGCGTTCTGTAACGCTCACCTGATTCCCGCAGAGGCGCCGGTCTTGACTGGGTGAATGCCGTATCTTCAAAGGTGATGTGTAACACACGGTTGGCTCTTTGGGCTGGACCTCTGTGCACTGTATGTCTGACTCGAAGAGTAAGATGTCTGCAGATAGAAAATATGGGA
The DNA here is from genome assembly GCF_040938575.1 of Ambystoma mexicanum. Taxonomy (NCBI): domain Eukaryota; kingdom Metazoa; phylum Chordata; class Amphibia; order Caudata; family Ambystomatidae; genus Ambystoma; species Ambystoma mexicanum. The sequence continues at coordinate 1,080,661,873 of NC_090932.1, forward strand.
TTAATGAACTGGGGTTATTGGGTGCCTCTCTCCTCTTCCCTTTCTCTTCTCCTGTAGAACCCCAAAGGTTAACACCCTCCCCTTAGGTAAGTGAACGCCGAGCTCTCCATCTGCCTCGGGGCAGGGTGCCGTAACCAGTTTCTTCACTGGATAAGGGTACAGGCCTCTTGACCTCAGAGGACTGCTGTCCGTCGTTGACTGCACGAACGGTAAGTTCTGGGCACTTCAAATGTCTTAAAAGTCTTTTGTAATGATATCTCTTGTTTTGCAGGGTTCCGGCGATGGCGGATGGCGGGCTGATGAGAGTTGAGGATCGAACCCGCGTGAGGAATAGAAGCGCCTGGAAGCACGTAAGTAAGCGCTTGTAGCCTGCTTCACGATGCGCACTAACTGTCCCTTTTATCTTGCAGGTACAAGTTCGGAGCTTTAGAGAAGCTGAAGGGTGCTGGAATACCCACTGGATTCGGCGTGGGAAGGAGTAATGGCACGTGAGCAATAAAGTTGCCCAATGTCTTTAAACGCACCTTCTTTTGTCTTTCAGATGCGGGTTGCAGCGCTGAAGGCCTCCGGAGCGTGCGAAGAGCTGGTAAGCTTTTGTCTTTCAGATGCCGGAATGCAGTGCGAAGACCTCCGGAGCATGCGAAGAGTAGGTAAGCCTTTGTCTTTCAGATGCCGGAATGCAGCGCGAGGCGTTGGTGACAGCCGATGGACCAGGTAAGAGATGCGCTGCCACTGAAGACCGTAGTGCTAACCTGTTCTTTCTTTGTCTTTACAGGTGCTGCTGAAGACTGGATTCCAGGATGGTAAGCCTTTGTTCCCTTAGGCCCAGGATCAGAAGCAGAAGACACGATGAGCGTTCTGCTGCAGAGAATGCAGAATAACGCAAAGCAAGATTCATCCATCGGGTGTGGTTTAAATTGCCTCCTGTAGTGCTTAGGTGTCTCCTTCCACAGCCACGCCTAGGTAAGAAAAGAGTTCCTGCTTTCCAGAAGAGTTCCAGTGTTCTGAACCTAGGGAGTGGCTCCTGCCCCACCCAACAGGAAAAGTAGTCCCAAACAGAAGAGGATCAGGGGTTCAACTGGCAGGTAAGTAAGCAGCATGGTCTGCTGCAGGTAAGTCCACCCAAGCATTATGAGCCCGGCGCTTCCAGCGCTGGGACTGGGCATCTTTATGAGCCTGGTGCCACTGGCGCCAGGACAGGGTAAAAAAGGTCCCAATTGGGACTGGCTGGCACTCGGAACCGGGGTTATGGGTCTGCTTCCAAGGGAGTCGGGCAAGTCCTGATCTTTTGGAAGCAGAGATCATGACACAGTGTCTCACCACGCCAACATCTTTCCTCCGTAACAAGTCTTCCAGCTTTTCTCCACGCTCTCCTCTGGCCCTTGCCTGCAGACACCAACATTACCAACATGTAGCACAGGCCGAGGAGGATCTTTATAGGAAACAGCATGTGCACACGTGTGCACTCAAACCACCCATGATGCTCATGGGAAATTAAGTCTTTTGGCCTTTTCAGCTTGTGAATGAAGTTTCCTGTGTTTTCCTGTCCCAGCAGCACCGTGGAACACTCCCAATCCCCATTTCCTCACACTATCAGATTAAGCAAAGAAGAAAACATCTGCAACTGCCAAGTGATGAACGATCAAGGAAGCGAAAAAAGCTTTTGTGAGGAAGAGCAACCAAGTCTCCAGTGGCCGAGATGAGTAATGAAACCCAGTTTAAGTGAATCAAATAGCAGTGAATAAAAAGACGAAATGGACAAAATTGTGGTCTCCTCAGAAGTGATGCAGACATTGGGCCTCATTACGACCCTGGCGGAGAACCATGGTGCAATTTGCACCATGGTCCATGGCGCTAAGCTGCCAACTCCGCCATGGTGGTTGGCGGACTTACCGCCCCATTCCGACCTTGGCGGGGCGGTAAGTCCCCAATCCCCATTTACCCTTCCCCATTCCCATTTTTGCCCCATAGGGCATAATGGGAGTGGGGAAGGCGTTAATTACGCCACCGTAAATTACGGTGGCGTAATTAACAACAAGTCCCGTAGCGCCATGGATTTTTCCGCCTGCAAAAAGCAGGCGTAAAAATCACCATGGCGCTACGGGAACTCGAAGTCAGGTGGAAAGGGGCGCCATGGTTTACGCCGGCGTAAACCCCTTTCCGCCAGGGTCGTAATGAGGGCCATTGAAAACAAGGGCTATTCATTAAGCTATAGATGAAGATAATGGTGTACCTACACTCCCTTGAAAGTCCCAGAAAAGAGAACAGGCATCAAGGTCAGCTATTAAGAAGAAGCCTTGGCTTGGAGCATGACCAAAGAGAGATGATGGACTAATTGGGCAAATGGGTAGTAGTCTGACGTTGCTCTCTGCACCTCAGTTTCGTTTTGCTTACGGGCTGTTAACAAGCCAAAAGTCCAAGGTTGGTAGAGAATGCCAACCAATCAGAGGGTCTATGTAGCAACATACTATACAATGTTGCACAAGCCAACCTGATGCTGTTATTCTGCTATAATCTGTAGTATACATATTTAGAGGTGGTTTAAGGCATGCCTACTAGGCAAGGGGCATCCAGTGATATTACTAACACTTATATGATATATAGGGACACATGTTCCCTTAACTAATCCCTCTCTTCAATAGGTTTTACAGTTTGCCATGTAGGATGACGTCATAGCTGATGTGCATTGAGGTATAAAACCTGTGTGTAATCAAAATTGAAGTGTGAGTGCATGTACTACAGTTTGTTGTTCACCAGATTACCCTACTTTATTTGAGCTAATAATAAAGTAGTACTTTGCCATATTCTTTGAGTCTGTCCAGTTATCTGGGTCTGAGATCATTGTTGGTAATTCCATCGAGCACATGAGACGCTTCAAGGTGCTAGAGCACAGTATTTTGACAATCCATATCTACCATAATTCTTTCATTTATATACCATCAAAAAAAGTTAAATATTTACATCAGGTAAAATATATTTTACAAATTGGATTGCAGCTAAAATCAAAGATATTTGCTTTACTGCTAAGATTTGATATCAGAAAGCCTTCTTCTTAGTACTTTCCAAGTCGTATCTACAGTTTTTAAACAACTGATCTCTTATATTTCCCAAAGCCATACTTTCCACCCATATGTGAAAAAGTGATTCAGTACAATACAGTAACAAAAGTGGCATGGCAGACGTATTTTGTTGGCTTTCGATCTTCCATTTAAGATTTCCCCTGTGGGAATTAGATTTAATCTTAATAATAAATGTCTCTATATCTCTATAAAACTTGGAAAGTTAATTAAATGCAAAGGGAGCTCACTCAATATTTCTCTGCTTTGATTAGGTCTCTATGTAAATTGTATTTCTGGAATATTATTTGATTTTAAGCCTTTTCTTAGTCGTCTTTTGTTCATATGCGTATCTCTTTATTGATATATTCTTGTATAAACATTTACTGTAATGCAGGTGCAGCGCTCAAAACGTGTAGGGTAGAACAAGCTATGGAAGATCCATTAGCATGGAGATTTGGTCACTTTTAGTGTTACTGCTTCTGTCAGGTCATCTCCAAATGGGTTGTAGTTTTGCTTTAGTTTGACCACATTTTAGAGAACACTAGGCTACCAAGTACATGATGGAATAATGGGAAGAACAGATATTGTTATTGGTTTCTGTTAGTATAAGGGCCTCTTGCCACAATAGCCAGGGTCCTGCCACATTAATCTAGGCCTCATCAGAGCGTGTAGAGTTCCGTTATTAAGGGCACTAGGCCCAGTTCTGAGCCTCTGTCTTTCCATGTAATTATACTTTATTCCTGCTTTCCCCAGCAAGTGATAAGATGCAGTACACATATTGTTGTAGGGCTTCGCTGTTCTCGGGAAACTTTTAGTGAAATATAGAATAACGGTTTGTTTTCTTGACGCTAGATAAAATACAAGTTTCAAAGGACATATTTTGGTGGGAACTGAGCCTTTTGTGACAGCATTACCAAAGTGTCAAAACTAGATGGTTGTCATACTGCCCCCTAGGGAGTGTTGGGACAACTGGGTCTGCAATAGGATGGCTTGGTAGCACGAATAAATATGAGAAATTAATTTCCAGGGAGCAGAACCTCAGTTATGTTTTTTATGAAGCCATCTGGTTCCCACAAGATAGCCGGAAGAATGTGTGCTAGGGATAGCAACATGTTTCAAAAGGGGACTTACAAAAAGTGTTACAGAAGTAAACCACTACAAGGCCTGAGAACTGCATGGGACTGCAAAATTGACTGAGTTCATGGGAGAGAATATGTGTCTAATTTGTTGACTTCACTGTTTACGCCTACTACATGATCGTGTCGTTTTGGTTGTACTGCACATCAGAAGATACAGGAACTTGACTTGTCCAATGAGGGAATGCCATTTTAATGAATGTTACATTTATATGTTTGGCCAATCATGATGAAGCATTTTCTGCTAACTGCACAATTGGGTAATTCGTATGGGGCTGCGCTTAGGATGGTCACGGGTAATGTACTAACCAAAAGGACCTATTAAATTTATATTGTGTTTAAGGGCTTCTAAGGGCAATTGTGGCCAGGAGAGACTGCCTGCAAAACCCTCGTTTTTCTATTTCTGAAAACAGAGATCTGAAGCATCAGCGCTGCAAGCCAGCAGCAGCCAGTAAGAACTGCTGGCAGTCCTACCTTTGTTTCCACATCACTCTGCCCAAGGGGAAGGATGTCCTGATGGGTTTTCCCATAAAACCTCTGCAAAGCTGCGAAGCCCTGCAAAGGGCTTCTAAGGGCAGTTGAGGCTGCTAAGGCCAACCACCCTGCCGCCAGTGCTAGATTACTTACGACCTAGCAAAAGAGAGGCTCAAGTGTTCTACTGTAGACTGTGTCATGAGTTTCGAGTACAGCTGGTAAGCGAGCATTCTTTTTTCTTTTCCTTTACCTCTTGGGAATTTTGATTATTGTTGCTCCTGTCATCATAATAGCAGAGCAAGGGCAAACGTCCACGAACCCAAACCACCGGGAAGCGAGAGCTGGGAGGCCTTCTCAGTTCTAAAAAGGCAAGAAGGATCATATAGAGGCACAAGGGTCTACACAGCCAGAAATTACCATCTTTATGGGAGTAGTACATACAGTGCAAGTGGAAAACACTGTGACAAATATTGCCGTGTCACCCAGCCGCAAGGACAGTGCTGAAACCCATAACTACTGTATCAGATCCCTCCCCTGGGTTCTCTAATATTGATAACAATGGCTCATTATTAAACCACTGCCTGAATTTACGACGCAACTCCTCTCCACCTCAGACCTTTCATCAAGCGATAGTGAAAAGGAGGATGGAGAGGAAGACTATGGGCCTCATTACGCCCTGTGCGGAATGCGTTTAACAGGGCTGGTAATGGTGCCGGCGCCGTTAAACGCATTCCGCACTATTACAAGGTTCCCTCGTGGGACCCGATGTGGACATTTGGTTTTACCAGACGTCCATAGAGGGTCCCGCGAGGGGACCAGGGAACTTACAAAGGGGCAGTCGTAATCGGCCCGTTGTTAACTCCCGCACCCATTCCCATTGAGCCCTATGGGGGCTGAAATGGGAATGGGGAAGGTCCGGGCCCAGGTTCCCTGAAGGAGGAATTACCGGGCTCTCCAAACTCGGAATGGCCCGGTAATTCCCCATTCAGGGAACCCAGACCCGATTTTGGAGGCAGCCATGCCCTCCAAAGTCGTAATGAGGCCCCATGAGTCAGTGAACAGGGGGAAATCTTCGCCAGTAAAACAGGCTGAGCTGGATAAATCCAGCAAACTGGACAATCTGGAATCCAAAATAGAGGCTCTATTCCGTCTCTGCTTTGGCATAGCAGAAGTACAATGGAATTTAAAAACGATATTGGAAAAATGATACAAGGCTAGCCTGAAGGATTGCCGCACGGATAATGAAGGGCATAAAAAGAAAATGGAAGGGGCAACTAAGCAAGAACCCCCGCAAAATCAGCGACATCACATCATGCTGCTCACTTATCACATAAAGTTATCGCCATCACTTCATCACTTCAGGGGTGGGTGATTTACCCTGCCCTATCATCACCAAACTTGAGACGCAACCAGTGTCATCCAATTCCAAGTCCCCCCCTTGCGTCATTGACAGACTCAGAGTCATTGCTGACGCGGAGGAACAATGCTCTACTGGCTCTGTGCACCGAACAGTCCATGCTGAATCTATCTTCAACCCCAGAGCTTGCAAAAACCCCGAATCCTAGGGATAATTCCAGGGGTAACCAGCAATTGGTGATGCATAGAACACGACTGGAGGAAGGCCCCATTATGACCAATGCAAACTCTAACATTACTTCATTTGCAACTTCATCAACGAGGCCTTACTTGGTCGTAAATGAACTATCCAATGGAAATGCCGGGTGGGTCATTCTTCAAGGTCCACTGGACGACTGGGTGGCAATAAGAACAAGCCAGCCAAATTATGCCTCTGCAACAACTGCGCTGGGGCAAGCTCAAAGTGCACCAACATCCCTAGACCAATTGGGCCCCTCCCTAAAATAGATGGATGTTAATGGTGCACAACATAGCCCATCTCCTGAGGCTGCACAGAAGCCATCGCCCGATCCCCTGCCATGGCCACCCCAGCAGTCCCCTGGTGCAATGGCCCCAGGAATTCATACAGCCCCAACGCCCCTACCTATTCAGAATCTACCTGATGTGCGGATGTACGACACATAAAACTGGTCAAAATTTCTCCAACATCCAGTAGCCCTTTCCTAAATAGTAAATGGCTCCTGAAACTCCTGCGCACCATACCTGACCTTCACACAATATCAAGCAATGACATAGCACTACTAGAACTGCCTAGATACTCTAGTGTGACGAATTGGCCCATTGCATCTTTCCAATCCCCTATTGTCACGGAACGTATATACCAGCATGCACACGCACTTTGGGCTTTGATCTTACTGTCTTTCGACCCTTGGCTCCCAATAATTGATCATGGGGCCAGGGGGCTCCGGTACTTTTGCTGTATACACTGTGGTACACGGGAACATGACAACGAGGGACTGTCAAGGAGATTAGAGGGCATTTGGTCTAGAGTGCATGCTGTTCATTGAAATCCATCCTTGCAGGACACATCCTCTGTAAAGGTTGTGTCCTGGAATACATGAGGGTATAATTAATTTCTTGGAAATACACAAGTGCTAGCTTGTCTGACCAGGGCCAAGGTCTTTACTCTGCAGGAACCCTGGATGCAGAGCAAACCTGATGGCTATAGTATGGTCCATAGCCTTGCAGCCCCGGTCAAATCGGGTCGCCCTAAAGGAGGCTATGCATAGGTGCAAAAGCAGACTATAACCTAATGGAGTTTGCTGACAGACCTATGCAGAAGAAACTCCTGGCAGCAACTCTCACAAATCCCCCATGGGGCCTTGAACCATCTCTAGTGTTGATATTGTATGATCCACCTGGTGGGGACTTAACTAAATGCCTCATGCGTGCAGTCATGGAGACACTATGCACTTGGCATGGTAGACATCCCAGAGTGGGTATCATTGTAATTGGTGATTTTAACGTAGATTGTACAGATCCAGTGAATGGAAGCAAAGGGGGTGGAGGGATAAGCGTGGATGTGCAGCCCAGACCAGGGCCCTGAACTGGCATGCTGCTCTCCTAGAATTTTAGCCGGTAAGATAGCTCAGCGGGTTGAGCGCTAGCAGGTTCGAATCCCCGCAAGGCCAACTCAGCCTTTCATCCTTCTGAGATCAATAAATGAGTACCAATTTCGGTTGGGTGCTATTGTATGTAAATATGTGCTCTGTAAAGCGCTTTGGATTACGGCGCTACATAAATAACACATCATTATCATTAGAATAGGAACTGGAGATGCTCACCGACAACTCGGGTGTTCCTATGGTGACCTGGTCAAATGGTACCTACAAAGGTTGTGTTGATTTTATTTTGTTAATACTGCTATTCTTAAGCATTCGTCACAACTACAAGCCAGTCCCATAGACCTAAGTGACCATGCTGCACTGAGAATAAAACTTCAAACATTAAGTAAGCAGCCCGGAAGCAGAATGGGTACAAACCCGTCTTTAAACACACAGGGGACAGGTTATGCTGGACAGCTTTCAATATAAGCCAGTTCAACATAAACTTGAGGTCTAACATAAAAACGATGAGGTATTATTAAGTGGATATGACTGGGAATTGAAAGGTTTGCTGGATAGGTATAACCTACTCAAGAGGAAATGAGTCATGCGACCAAATAACACAACTAGTACAGAGTATTTGCACAACTCAGAAATAGCAAAAAGGAAGCGATCTTGCAATGGGGTGTAATCCAAAATCATAGCATATGTAATCCATGGAATTATGATAACCCTCAAAAGGGGGGGGGAACGCTCAATAACCCTCAAAAGGGGGGGGGAACGCTCTGCAGTTCACTAAAATAGAATCCCAAGCATGTGTTTTACTACTGCTCCTACAACTAGGCATGAGGCCCTTTCTGCGCCCCGTTCACTGCATGGGGCATGCTGTGCCTTCCTGCATCATCATCAGAGTTCACGCGGTGGCATGTCATCCTCTAGGTCATTCTTTCAAAAGCACGTGTTGTGTACCATAGAGCACAAGATGACAACCTTGCCCAATTTATCAGCGTTGTACATGAGGGTCCCCGGTCAGGTGCAGGCCCCACAATGTCCCCTTCAGTAGCCCAAATACAGGTTCATGGTACACTTTGGTCTGGAAGTGTGCTCCATTGTACGCCATCTTGTGTGTTGTCTCAGGATTCTTGTTGGGCGTCAAGAGTCATTGTAGCTGTGGATAGCCTGAAATAGCAATGGAAAAGTAAATGTAAGTGGTGTGATGTAAGGTGTGATGTAAGGTGCTGCTCATCATTCTAAGTGAAATAAATGCCTTCTCATTCACATATTGTTCCAGTAATAATAGTACCCTAAGGAACAGGGCACGTGAGCATTGACCCCACCCCCCTACTGCCCCACCTAATTCATCCATTATACACCTAGTTTCACACCACATTCCCTATGCATTCTGGGCCCTGCAGTTCAATCATGGCCATTGTGAGAACGAGCCCATGAGTCACACCATTCAATAGTAAAGCTTATGGAAGAAGGTGAGGGCCATGTTACTGTGTGTGGTTACACCAATGTGGGTCATGCACAGCACAGGGTGTGGCTATGCAAGCAATGCACATATGCATTGTAGTAGTGCCATTCCTCCCTAACTCCTTTCAGTCTGTCTGATATGGGTCCCGTGGTTCAGTCAGAAAGGTGTGATGATATGGTCATCTGTGAGCACCCTACAAGGAAAGTGTGATCATTTGGTCATATGTGACCACCCTGGGTGATGGCCAGGCCCGGGGAATAGATGGTATATGCACCAGACGTCTGATACACCTTTGCACTGATTGATTCCTTGCACACAGCTGCTGCACCAGCCTCTGATTCTGGATCTTAAAGTTTGCAACTGCTAGTGGCTGCAAGGTGCTGGGCTGCGTGTTTGGGGAGGGTGTGGCCATCATATACCCATTTGAAACCTACTGGGTTAGCTTTCAGTACCTGATGTATATACTGCCAGCTGGCTTCCAGAACGGCAGCTGGCCTGGGTGCTATTTTGGGGTATTTCAGATTGTAATAGAGTGGAATTAGCATTTTATTTTAGAAGGAAATCCCTCAGGTGCTAATTCCTCTAGTGGAATTACTGTCATTTTTGCGAGGTAATTTAATTGGAAATCCCACTTGCCCTGTTGTGCTCGGAGTTGTATTTGGAACGGCATGTTGCTCCTTTGTGCCCTGAAAGGAGAGTAAAGTCACGCTAATGATTGTGTCATACAGGCTTGAATGCACTGTGTGCAAATAGAATACCTGCACATTTCCTCTCCTGGAAAGAAGGGAAAGTTTATGCAATCTATTAAGTGACCACTTTAGACTTCACACAGCTGAAGCCTTGCCACTCCTCCCCTCTAGATAAAGGTGGCAGATCAACACTATTACTCACTTACCTCCCTGGGTTTAATTTGGACGTCTCCAAATAACCATGCCCTTAATTTCTTTCACTCCTTGTGGACTAAAATTTGTCTGCAGCTAGACAAACACTAAGCTAAACCTACACAGTGGTGTGCCAGTGGTGTGCCTGGGGCAATACAGCTAGTGATTCGTCGAGCTCCCCAAGCACACCCACTCCAGCATGCTACAGATCAATAGAGTCTTCAACAGCCTGATTACTTACCAGCAATCTTCATTACTCTGAACCCTACTATTCCACGTACCAGTCCTAAGTACTGGGGTGAATAATTAAAAAAAGATGTGAGTCCCCCGTCTGATGCAGAGCTGGTATAAGATGGCCCCCACGGAAGACGACTCCTGCAATATTGTTGCAGTCCACAACATCTCCAATATTTCCCAGAGTAAGTGGAGGACTAGGCATTGTGATGAGAAAGAGTGGGACTCAGAGTAATGAAGATCACTGGTAAGTATCCGGGAATTACTCCTTTGCTCCTCTTCCTCGTCCCGGTCCTGAATAATGAGGGTGTATTAAGCACTACATAAGATAATGGAGTGAAAGAAAAAGCCTTAACACTGACAACAGCATTATGAGCACCAGTGAAAAAGTCTTTATTTAAACCATAAAGAACTCATCTTATATTAAATGCAGCACCATGACACCGAATGAGCTGGTGCAGCCCATACACCTTATTGAGCAGAAGGCCATTTAGGAACGTGCATATTTAATGGATGGGATCACACCAGAATAATTTGAGTCCAAATAACTGAATCAACTCCAGAAGATGGCAAAATACTGTTTTATCAACAACTATCTAAAACAGGGAGGTTACAACAAATATCAACGGACGTACGCTCAGTCTCTCAATGATCCGTACACAAAACATGTTTTTTATATGAAAAATATGTCAGAGTGATGTCATACTATGTGGCAATAGTGAAAAAACCTATCAAGGGTCGGGATTGGTTAAGGGAGACATCTAAGTATACTTTTGTATAGGAGCTAGGATTGTTATTGGCTGCCCATTATCAGGTGGATAATTTATGCCTACCTCTAAAAAACATGTAATTTCAGAAACATTATTACGACCCAGGCGGTAAGTTACCGCCTGGGCCGTGACTTTACCACCATGGCGTAAACTACGTTTACGCCATGGTGGTTGGCGGACTTACCGCCCCATTCCGACCTTGGCGAGGCGGTAAGTCCCCAATCCCCATTTACCCTTCCCCATTCCCATTTTTGCCCCATAGGGCATAATGGGAGTGGGGAAGGCGTTAATTACGCCACCGTAAATTACGGTGGCGTAATTAACTCCATGGTCCCTTAGCGCCATGGATTTTAACACCTGCTAAAAGCAGGTGTTAAAAGCGCCATGGCGCTAAGGGACCTCGTACTCAGGCGGTAAGGGTCGGCGCTGTTAACGCTGCCGTTAACCCCTTACCGCCTGGGTCGTAATGAGGCCCACAGTTTCTAATTGGCCTTAAAACTATAATGTCCTTCGTTACATGGCTAATACTATTGGTTGGCATGATGGTAACATGTCTGGGACATACGGTTCATTTAGCAGCATGTAAGCCCAGACCGAGGTGCAAGGAGATAGGGCATGAAACTACCCCACTATTAGGCAGAATTATATGCAGTACCCTTTGGGAACACCACACACAATTAAGACTACAAGTGACAGTACAAATTTACCTTTGGTACAAGCCTGTACAACACAGTAAAGTGGTAGCGATGGCTGAGCTGCCAGACTTATCTCAAGAGCAATTGAGCAGTATCAATAGTTACACAAAGGACAGCAATTACTATGATTCAAACAAACACTGACTCAAGGTTTCTCAGTAAAAGAATATACATTTATTTACGCATCAGTTGTATAACATCTCACTAAAGTAACACAGTTGAAAAATCACACTCTTAATACACCACACCACTTCCAATAGATTCCGGACAAGTTAAGCTCAAGAATGAAGTGTGAGCAAAATGGAACTCCAACAATTTAACAAGGGAGGGAAAGACAAAGTTAGATATAAATTGGGCAGCACCAACAGGTAAGTAAGCAGGGCAATCTAGAAAGAGGAACTACAATGATGGAATCAAATCAAAAAGGCTTAGGGCCAAAGGCAATAGGACGTAAGTCTTTTGCTCAAGATCACACAGTTCAGGGCAGTTCGCAGTTAAGTCTTTGCCAAGAGTTCAGAACGAAGTTGGTCGGATGAAAAGTTACTTTAAAGAATAGAGAAGGTCAAGCCCTCGTATTGGCGAAAGTTTTCACACATCTTCACCCCGGCTGGACGAAACGAACAACCGGATTTGCACAGTACCTTTAAATGGCGAAGAAGCTGTAGCTGAGGCAGATGTTCCTGGCAGGTCCTACAGGCTCACGGATCCTGAAGCGACTGTCAGACTGACATGAAGAAGGAAGACTGGAGGGTCCTGCACTGCTCAGGGAAGAAACCATCAGCAGAGCAAAGCAACAAATAAAAGGTGCGCTCCTTAAAACCCAAGCAGGGTCGGACCTTCCTGGCTATCCGGTTCACTGTAGCTCTGTACAGCAAACTCGACCAGAGGATGGAGTCCTGGCTTGCAGTTTGGGCATACTGGTTGGTCCCACCAGCTCAGGGGAAGAAGATTCCTGGTAGATCTTCTCTGTCATTGGAGTCTGAAGATTCGGACCTGAAGCAGGGCTTCACCGGGCGGTTCAGTCGTTGTAGGGGTCCTCTTCTGTCAGCTCCTCGTTGGTTCTTTCGTTCCAGTGGCGACTCTGCCTTTCCAATCCCAGATACCTGCTTTTTATTCATTCACACAGCCTGGCTGTCAATCACACAGCAGGGTGGCTGTCCTGGCGGGACAGTCACCTAGCCAATCAAATAGGAGTGTGACTTGGGTGACCAAGGGAACCCATGGCAGGGGTCCTAAAACCCCTCCCTCACATCCTGCTTACCCACACTTTCAGGCGCCTAAGGAGGGTTTCTGCGGAGAAGCCCGCAAAAAGATGGTGAACAAAGGAACCAAACCTGGTTTGGTGCGCGGAGTAAAACACAAGAAAGACATTTTCAAAAAGAAATGGTGAATAAATCCAGCCGGAAAGGTATAAAAATGTATATGGTTCAGCGGGTTTTAGTCGAGGCTACCAAGATAGCCTAAAACAATACCAACGTTATTTAAGATAACCGTGGTAGGAAAAATAGGGTAGTTACCACTGCCACCAGCCAAGTCTTGATGAAAAGGGAGCGAAACAATGCTCCATGAGAAACAAACAAAAAGGGATATGTATTAACCCTTTCCAGTACTCTATGTAAGATAGTTTGCACTTGGTCTGTGGATTTTTAAAGAGACTTATAAAGTCAATGGCAACTTTACATGTTTTGGGAGACAGTAGTCAGTCCCAGAAAATGGAGTCTGAGTTGGGAAGTCTAAAAGACAACCCTGTGTCACTGCACTGAAGGTGCTGTGTAACACACAGTAAAATGATGATGCTTATGGAGTAGGTGAGGCTCCACAGTCAATGAACACAAAAATGTTAAACACACAAACAGCAAAACACATATAAGAGTGGGATAAAAAGGATCACACTCTTACCAGATGAAACAAATGAATCCTAGATATCCAGAAAAGCTGCTGACGGACTCAGTAGATAAGGGAAATTAGCCATTCTGGAGAATTCTCCCTAACACCCACCACCCAATTAGCTGAGCATCTCTCATCGCCCATGCCTTCTACCATGACATTTTCTTTGTACTTGGCCCTGCAGAGTATCTTTGTCTTTTGAGAATGCACAAGAGTGAAGGCACTTGCTATTGTGTCCGAAACTCCAAGTTCAATCCTTGACTCACATGACAGGAGACCACAATTTGGTCCATTTTGCAGCTTTTAAATGCTCTAAATGAATTAAAGCTTGGCATCCTTTGTGTTATTTTTGCACCTTAACGTGAGAAGGTTCATCCTGCGCATATTCATTCTTCTTCAAAGTAGATAGCTGACCTCTATTTCTAGAATCTTGACTCCAGGCCAGGCAGCCTCGGCATGCAGCTCAATGAGCTATTATTCTTGCTGCGACACAGCTTTTCCATTCCCGCTTCATGGGTTCCGAATCTCTTAATTCATGATACCAATGTCCAGATTGTGTGCAATGGCGGCTTCGCCTGCATTCTTTTCACTACTTATAGCTAGCTTCTATGATGACTTAATCTACCTTGCATTTCAGCGTCTGTACATTTATTGAATGGTTGTTTTCTGCTGCACTTCATGCGCATGTAATCTTCTCCTTTTATATTTGAGAATTCACTTGATCCTTGCTTCACTATTGGCCTGCTAATCCATACATTATTCTTCAGCCAGTGTTTGAGACTTCTTGCACACCTTCTTTTGACGTTACTAGCTCTTCTTTGCTCCTTTTTCATATTCCTTCAGGGAGTTCCTCCCACTGGTTATCTTCACTTTGGGGGTACATTCGATATGGTTCTCTTAATGGGTATCTTCTTTTAAACACTTGCTGCAGGATTGGTACAATGGCTGGTGTCAAACACGGCACAGTCTCATGTCTCCAATATAGGGGGTAGGGGGGTAGGGTCTCCTGCAGAGGTATACAGCTACTCCTCTGCATTCCCCCCTCTGGCCGAGTCCTCAACCACCTCCTCAAGTCCCTCTGTGTCCTTGTATTTTCTCTTGAAGAAATGTTTCTAGGTGTCCGTATTTTCATCACCCCCCCAAGGTGCCCGCTGTTTTAATGTGTTCATATACACTCCAGGTCATATAATTGCATTGTCCTTTTGAAGTACAATAGAGCCAAATTCCCACGTATTTTTTATGTTCCTTTGAGTACCAAAACTTTGTTCCTTCAAGTGCTACAATGCTGACCTTTATGTATTCTCTGATGATGTCATCAGTCAGCTCTTTGGCTTCTGGTTCATCCTTGGCATCAATCATGATCTTCATTCCTACTGCCTTTTTTGCTGTTTTCAGACATTGTGCAATTATTATCCGGATCACACAGAATCCAAACATGATCAGCACCAGTATTGCTCCAAGGAACTTGAACAAGTTTGCCATCCAATGAGGAATCCATGAAAAAAGGAATGAAAACCAACTATCATCTTCAATGCAATCTATTTCTTCCTCCATCTTTGTGTGCAAGACTGTCAACATCGATAGGGCCTTTGTCAAGGTCCCATTTTCGCTGTCATCAGAAGGTGTGAATGTGCAACATGATGGCCCGATCTTAGCGCAAACACCTCTTTCCATTGCTTTGATCATGTCAAGGACATACCTGTTCTGGAGAGTCATCAGTCGTATGGCCCTCAGTTCTTCTTTTATGGGGTTAAACCCTTTTATAGTAGCATTGATTTGTATGGAGAAATTCCCACCTGGTGATCAGTATCCATTTGGCATTCACCACTGTTTGAAGTCCAGGCATAAATATAGATGTCATTCTCATAGCAGGCTTGCTGAACAACTTGTGTTCATCAGGAATAGCTCCATAGGCCTTTCTTGATTCGCATGCACAATAATTCTCCTTTTTTAATCCATCAGAGTTCAAGTGCTCTTCTTTTTCTCAAATGGTCATCACCTTCGGGAACTCATCAATTTTTAGATCGCTCTGAGGAATCACCAATGCTGGAACATGGACGAACACCAAGGAACACACTCCGCCCCAATTCCTGGGCAACATCACATATGCTCTAGATCCACAGGCCCAATATTGATCCATCAGAACAGCCGTCCCTTTTCTCATTCTTGGAATATCAATTGTGGTTTTGCACCCTTTATTCTGTCCAACGTAATTCTTTCCATGACCCTGGAAACCTATTGTTGCATTAACTAATGGAACTACGGTCACTAGGCTTGATTCGTCTTCCACCCATGTCAATAATTTGGAGCATTTGGCCCAAGACCTCAGGCATTCATAATTCACCTTCTGTATTCCTCGTACTGCTTCCTTCCTCAGCAGATGAGCTGCACAGGACATCATTCCATCTTCCCATCCTTTGCTTGTACTATCTCACCGATAGATCAACAGCTGTGATCGTTCCCAGTATCCAGGCATCCAAGCTTTCTCTGTCATATCAGAACAGTTCATCCTCTTCATTTCTTTGATAATCACCTTATCTAGTCCTGAAGCAGGATACACAAGCATCTTGTCTGTCCATCCAGGCTCCTTCGCCATCTGAGTAGTCTTAATATAGTCATCTTGATATGGGAACGACTGTCTTGTTCTCCATCGCAGGGTTGCCCAACTCTCTTAGAATAGTCCTTGCCTAGTTCATGCTGCAAGATGGCTGAGGCTTTTTGCATCAGATGCCGACACCTCTTGTGAAATGAAAGTCTTTATTGTATTCATGGCATAGGCAATAAGAGATCAAACATAGCAATTCTCCTCAGATGCTCTTTCCCCCACATTTTTCATGTGTTGATACCACATATTATTCCCCAGCTGAGCTGAATTATATAGATATTTATTTATCCCCTTAGTATCTTCTTCTGCGTCTCTTTTATGTCATCTAACATACCCATAGAGATCAAAGAAATTGGCATTGTTTGTACTCATAGCAGGGAAAATCATAGGATCTCTTTCTTCAATGGGACCCTTAGGATAATAGAGGCTGTGAAATGTAAAGTACAGGCAAATAAAGAGAATACACACACGTATGTATATTATGCATAGCAGTCTGAAGAACCATTAGTTGTGCCATCCTAACACTTCCTGAGTTAGTGCTCTCTCTATAACCACATTTTCATCCTCATGAATCATCTTTAATACAGATAACTAATTCCTTCACATTTGTAACTGCACAATTTGTTCAATTATAGAGAGAAAGAGTCTTCTTATCACTGAACTGTATTTGGGATCCTGTAAAAAAAAACTATGGATATTAACATCTCTTCTGACAAGAGCAGGGTAAGACTGAAGCATAAATACAAAAATAGCAACCACTAGACAATGTGTGTCACTGTCAGAAGGTATCATGTCTTTTTTCAATTTTAGAAAAAATATTCTCCACAAAAGGAATCTGGATACCGTTCTCTTTTCCAATTTCTAATCAAGAACGGATGTTTAGGCATGATATCGATGCAACATTAATTTTTTCAAAACTGTTTCAAAAAGTTTGTTTCGCCCTCTGGAATTCCCCTGCATGTCTTTTGCACTTGCTGCTAAAATATTTAAGGAGTGTCCCTCAAATTCCAGTCCAAAGAAAATATGTGCTAATCACTTGCATTATCATCCTTCTTCTTGGTCACTGATCGGATTAGCACACGCAGAAATTCTTCTTCTTGTCTTGCTTCTGGGTCAGCAACCAGGAGGGGAACTCACCTTTATAAATCTTCATGTTGCTCAAATGCAGCCAAGTTCGTCTTCCTGATACCGTAACTGCAGAAGGGCAGACTTCCTCAAAAATAAAGGGGCCATTGAACCTAGGTTTGTGCCACCTTCTAGTGACGCTCTTTATAAGTATTAGGTCCCCAACATATAACTTTGGTGGTGGCAGTAGTTCACTTGGATTACTCACTGGACCATCCTCTTACATGTTCTTAGACCTCGCCACCCGATGCTTGACTTGATCAGAAATGAAAGAAATACTGGTAGTCATACATGTCAAATAATCGTGCATTTCATTACTTAGAGTCTTTGCTACACTATGGGCACCACTCCTGACCCTAGATTGAGGTGTAAGAGGCGTTCTCATATAATGCCCTGTCACTATTTCATTAGGGGTGAGGTGGTGGTCAGAACCTGGCTGATTCCGAAGGGCATATAATACTACGGGTAGGCAATATAGCTACCCCTTTATTAAAGTAAGTTTAATCTGGGAGATCCTTTCCTTGAGGGGGCCATTGAGTCTCTCACATATCCCTTTACTTGTGGGTGATAAGCGGAAGAAAACTTGTGTGTTATGCTTAATAGGAGCCCAATCTGTTTGATTAACTCATTGACCAAATGTGGCCCATTATCTGATCTTAGTACTTCACACACATCCCACCTTGGGAAAACTTTGTGCACTAAAAACCTTGCTGCGCAAGTGGCATCAGGGTGTGCACATGGACCAGCTTCAATCCACCCAGAGAAAGGACACACCGCCACCAATAGATACCTGTATCCATTGCATGCCTGCAGCATATCGACATAGTCGATATGTAGATGCTGAAATGGACCATTCAGTCAATGTATTACTCCTCTAATTGTTCTCAGTGTATGCCCAGCAGTAAACTTTGGACACACGATACAATTCACCATGAACTGTGCAACGTGTTCCAACAAATTGGGAACTAACCAGTCTTCTGCAATAGCGGCAGCAAGACTTTATCTGGTTATATGCGCGGGGTGATGTAGTTGCTCAAGTGCGAATTTCAATAATGCTGTTAGCATTACTGGATTTCCTCTGCTTTCCTGTCGCCATGATGCCTCTGTGGGGATAAAGAACACCCCCTTCTTTTCTATAGCTCTTGCTCTTCCTCTGGGGCTATCCCCTGAATCTCTATTAGTTGTGTTATTGACAGCATATTAAACCCCTCTCGTACTAACATGCTTTTAGTGGACTTTTCTTTAATATCTTCAGTATCGAAACTTGAAATATCTGGGTAATATGCATCCCTTTTGGATTCTATGTCTGTGGCTTCATTTCCACGAGAGATAAAGTCTGTCCGTTTAGTATGGGCTGCACATTTTTACAACCGCTATGGCTATTGGGAGTTGTAGTGCCTTAATAAGCCTGTCCAATAAGGACGCATGTTGTACTGGAGAGCCTTTTGCGTGGAGATAGCCCCTCCTCTTCCAACGTGGCAGCCCTCAGGGTACGGTTGACGGTACTCACCCTCCATGTTTCTCGAGTGCGACAATAAGCACTACTAATTCAGCTGCTTGCACGGAAAAGTGAGGCATAGGGCCTCATTAAATGGATGGCGGTAAGGGATTAACGATACCGGTAAGGGAATACCGGTATCGTTAAATACCCTTACCAATTACGACCCCGATAACCGCTATTAGCGGCACCGCTAAGAACGGTGTCACTAATAGTGGCTAGTCTGCGTGCGCGCGACCCCTCATCCCGTAAATAGCGGCATGGCGCTAATAGCACACCATCACAAGGCGGCAGACATGCTAATAGCGGCATGTAATAGCCCCAAAAAGCCCATACCGGCATGGCAGAAATACTGGCATCGCGAACCACACGTTAAGAGACATGAGCAGTGTTCCCACCTGCCACAGGTGGACACAATCAGCACAGGTGGAGGCAATGGAGATTGTGGCAGCACAAAAGGAGCACACCACACCCCTTGCCACACCCCTTCCCACACCAAGATGGTTCCCATACTAGCAGCATTACATGGGCTGGAGGACATGATAGCATTGCAGCACAAACAACAACAGGCAGCACAGAGGAGAAGCAGGAGGAGGAGGAGGGCGAGACAGGCCCAGCAAGCCCCACCAGTGCACCTAGTAATACCACAGAGGCAGCCACCAATCCCCAGTATTCGAGCCAGTCCTTTCAACCTAACCCCTGAGCAGATACACACCCTGTACCGTCTGGACCGGCACCAGCATCGTGGACATGATACACAACGACATTGTGAGCCTCATAGACATCCGTACTGCCATCCCCCCTCTACTGAAGATGGTAACTGTGCTCCACTTCCTGGCCACAGGCACCTAGCAGCATACAGTACGGCAGATGCATGGCATCTCACAACCAGTATTCTCACGCACGCTGACCCAGGTGCTCAATTCCCTCCTGAAGCACACAAGTGAACACATATCCCTGCCACGGACTGCCCAGGAGATCTCCAACACCAAAGTTGGCAGGCATCCCAAGTTGCATCAGGGGCATCGACTGTACCCATGTGGAATTGCTGGTCCCACATCACAATGAAGCAGTCTACTGAAACAGAAAGCAATTTCACTCCATCAATGTCCAAATGGTATGTGACTCAAACAAGATAATCACACATTGTTGTGCCCGATATCCTGAATCAACCCATGATTCAATGGTCCTGTGGAACTCAACGATACCACGCTACATGGAGCGACATGCCGGACAAGGTTTGTGGCTACTTGGCTACTTGGTGAGTAACAGGGCAAGCACACGGCAGTGTGATGTGGGGTGTGATGGGGGGGGGGTAGAGATGCATACTCCAACTGGGTGTGATTGGGGGGGAAGAGATGCATACTCCAACTGGGTGTGATTGGGGGGGGAGAGATGCATACTCCAACTGGGTGTGATTGGGGGGGGGGATGCATACTACAACTGGGTGTGGACTGTCATCCCTAGAACAAATGGACATACAGATGTACGCCAATGTCCACCAAGGCAGGCCACAATGGACCGGAAACAAAACCACCTGCAATTTTGAAGCTGCCCAACATTGAAATCAATTCAATATGCCAAACATGAAACATCTATCCACATGCACATTGCACATCATACCATACCCCATATGACACAAATCAGCAACATGGCGCCAATATGCCAAATGAAAATGTGCACTGAACAACATCACTACAGCTATGCGCCCTTGAGTGCATGCAAAGGGATCACCTGTTGCCATTGTACTGAACCACACCCGTACACCACTACTGAAGTGACGCTTCACAACATGGTAACATCAATCTCAGAATGGCACTACACTAGCAGTGTGGTACCAGAATTGCCTGAGCCCAGGAACACCTAACATCTGTCCTCACCCAGGACATGGCAATAACAGCCGGAGGCATGCATGGTGCATGTCCACTTGCAGGGACTAGCTCACCTTCTCACATTACAGTTACACAGATCGTCTCCATGCATGCTGGGATTCGTGGATGCCAAACACAATGCAAAGTTGATTTGTGTGATATGTACAGGTTGCACTTGATGTGAACAGTAACATGTCCCCATTGTTGCCCCATGCAGGTGATGCTGGCTATCCCCTGAGGAGCTGGCTCCTTACCCCTGTACGGAACCCACAGAACAGGCACGAAGAGGAATACAACCGTGCACATATCTGTACCCGCGTGGTAATTGAGCAGACATTTGGCCTTCTGAAGACACAGTTCCGGTGCCTCAGCAGGTCGGGTGGGCCACTCCTGTACGGCCATGAGAAGGTGGCCAAGATCACCATGGCATGTGTCATGCTGCACAATATGTGTATCAGACGGAATGTGCCAATGCCCCATGGCATTGAAATGCAACCACCTGGTGAGGATGATGAAAGGGATTAGGAGGGAGGAGATGGGGCTGCAGGTCATGCAGGAGGCGATGTCCAGGAGGGACGCAATGTCTGTCAGCATCTGATCAACCAATTATTCTGATTCACATGGTCCTACTCTGTTGAATGGATGTGGGTATTTGTCCACTGGGTTCTGTGGTGAAGCGCACACTGGTCCCTGTCCCCCAATAAAGCTCACATACTCAATGATGATGTCCAAGCCTGTGTTTTAACTTGTCACCAATGTGTATAATATAATAGGAGATGAAGAGGTGCATGGACCCAACAATGCAAACACCCTTTCCCCCCTCCCCCCACGACACTCCCAAAACACCCTTTCCCCCCCTCCATCTGATGTTATGGGCGCACCGCGCTCCATGTCGCCGACTCGCTCTATGGATTCAACACCTATGGTGCTCGCGCAGGTCTCCTCCCACTCCCTCAGTTTGATCGGTGAATCTCCACCACCTCCTGTGGCCATGGCCAGGTTCTGGTTGGCGGACAGTATGCTGCGGACACGGAGGCGGAGATCGTCCCACCGCTTCCTGCAATGTTTCTCAGTGCGGTTGGTGGTGCCCACCGCACTGACTTTCTGGGCCACCACTGCCCAGATGGCCTTTTTTTTAATTAGGGTCTCACGCCGCATGTCATTCGCAAAGACCACATCCGCATTGGTGGCAAGCTTGTCAGTGAGCATGATGAGCTCCTCATTGGTAAATTTCTCCTTCCACTGCCGATCCGCTCCTTTTTTGATTGCCTTGGGCATTGTCAGGGCTTCCTGGATGGTTTGCTATGGCACTGGTGTGGATGCAGGTCCTGGGGGCAGAGGATGGCAATGGATTGTGTTTTTAAAGATGGCCACCGTGCTCTTTCCCGTTCCTGTGAGATGACGCGATTTCCGGTTCTGCAATTTTACGGTGACCGCTAATAGCGGTCACCACTAATTCCGTTTTGCAGGAGGTCAGAAGTGTTATCAGCGCTTTCATCGGTGCCGCTAAGGGTCTTTTCAGGGTCTTTAGCGGCATGGCGCTATGCTCGTGTCCACGTATTCGTAATGGCATGCAATTAGCGGCCTCTTGTCTAGGCGGACATGTTAATAGCGCCATGCCGGGAAGGGCGGTATTTTACCCATAGTCTTGCACTCGCCACTACCTCAAATTCACCATTTAATCTGTGTCTTAGTACTGCAGAACCTGAATGCCTTTCGCCACTAGTCTGATAATTTTTTGAAGAACCGTCAATAAAAAGAATCTCTCCTCCTGCCAAAGCATTCTCTTTCACATAGGGTATATCATCATAGAATTCAACATCATGTGCACAGTCTGCACATGATCACCTTCTTCTACTGACTCAGCTACAAATGTGGCAGTATTCACTATTTTACATTTTACGATTTTAATCACTGGATTGGAAATCATTACTTCATAAACTGAAGCTCTTTGGGATGTTAACATGCTCTTGGGTTTTTCTAAAAAGAAAATAAGGCATGCTCCATGTAAAGAGTCATAGAACAGCCCATGACAATACTTATGGACTTCTCAATTGCAAATGCGGCAGCCGCCAAAGATGGTTTGCAAGGGAAGTAACTGGGTCAAACTGGGTCTAAGATCCCGCTGTAATATGCCAAAGGTTTGCACACCAATGTTGTCCTTTGTGTAAGCACTGCTGTCGTTACTGACCCATTTGTGTATGAAAATAAATACCATTCTTTACTATAGTTGGGAATCCCTAAAACTGGAGCCATACAATTGCTCTTTTTAACTCCTCAAATCCTTCCTCCATTTCTTCAGTCCATTCTAAATTTGTTTTACCAACTTGTGCCTTCTTAAATGCTTGCAGAAGTTGCTTTGTGTACATGCTGTAATCAACCACCCAAGCTCTAATATAATTGCACAAACCCAGAAACTACTGCATTTGTCTCACTGTGTTTGGTTTTGGTGTTTTCATAATTGCCTCAGCCCTTTCACGTGTCACTTTCTTTCCTTCATGTGAAATTAACTGACCTATGTACAACACTTCTTCCTGCCAATACTGTAATTTCTCCTTATCCACCTTATATCCTTGGCCTGCTGAAATAGTCATCAATTGGACAGAATCTTGCCTCCATTCATCCGCTGTTTTTAATGCAAATCAATATGTCATCTACGTACTGTATGACCGCACTCTTGAGATCGATATTGCCTACATCCATCTGTAGGACCCTGTTAATGATCAATGGAGACTCACAGTACCCTTGAGGAGCAGAGTATGTCTTAGTCTTTTTTGTCTAAACCTAAATTAAGTCAGTTCTTGTGAGTCTTCATGCAACAGGATCGCGTAAAACTAATTTTTCAAATCAATCACTGTGAAATACTGAGCTTCAACTGGGATGCTGCACAATATTATCATAGGATTAGGAATTAAAGGAAACTCTGCCTCTACAATCTGGTTAAGAGGTAGCAAATCCTGGACAAATCTCCATGGCACCCTTTAGATTTTTTAATTGAATACATGATGACTCCGATGGCACTAGGATCCCCTGTTTCATCAGTGCTGAAATAGTTTGAAATATACCTTCATCACCTTCTCTGGACATGGGGTATTGTTTTGGTCAGGGTAAAATTACTCCTGGCTTAAGCTTTATTTTAACCTCCTCAATGGCCTTTAATAAACCTACATCATAGGGGCCCATGGTCCATTTGACACTTTGTACTTTTTCAAGGTCTTCCTGGAAAAATACTGGTCATTGCTGCATTATCGCCAATCACAATGGGATTTCTCTTCTCGATCCTTATCCAGTATGTAATGCTCATAAAGAACACCACTTTGTCATTGATACGTTCTTCTCTGAACATATCTTTATCTGTTCTGTCAGTCAATCTGTACTCTTCCTCAAGAGCTATCACCGTTCTCCATGATCAACCTTCATCATCTACCCTTTCAAGCATCGCTATCTCACCTTGTACTATAGCTGCTTCCAACTCTATAGGAATAGTCTGTCGATCTTCCACATCCATAGGTATTCATGGTCCAAAACAAAATGTGTCAGGTATTCTCACAATCTTCCCTACTAGCCCAGGTAGCCATGTCAACAGAATGCTGACTCCATATAGGAAGACTTCCGAATCTACTGGGATGCCTCGCAGAGCCACTTGCCCTGTGAACACCAGTATGTACTCTCATATATTTAAATAGTGTATTCCTGGAGTGGAGCTCACTATTCCTTGATCAGTAAATGAAATCGTCATGTTAAGTTTTGTCATTAAATCTCTTTCCAAAATGTTAACTGGTGTCTGTCGTGAATATAACAACGGAACTGGCATGTACCATTCCGCTATGGAGACCGGCCATTTATCAGGAAAAGGAACTAAATTCATAGCTCCAGAGAACCCTTGAGCATTCATGGCAATACCTGCCATTGGGTATTTTCCCTCCCGTACACACGAACGGGTTGCCCCAGTGTCTACAAGAAAAGAAAAGGATTTGCCTCCTATCATCACATTGAACTTTGGTTCCTCTTGGGGGTCTGGTGTCACAGATAGTACTGAACATATCAAGGCACCCTGTGACCTGTCCTATTGAAGGTGCAAGCTCATCCCTGCCCCTGTGAAAGGATTTCCTCTCACCACAGTGACACCCCATCCTTGGTGTATGTGCCCTGTATTTGCATATTGTTGTACCTGCATAAGTGTTTGTTGTGATTGCCCTTGCCGTGGGTGTATTTGTACTTGTCCCTGCTGTTGCGCTTTCGGTAATTGTGGTACCTGCGCCTGATAGGATGTGTTATCCTGGGAAAAGCCCTCTCTTGTTTGTGTGTTGTTTGGCAGTGGATAAGCTGTCTCCCCTCTTGAAAACTGGCTGTTTTATACACTCCCTCGACTCCTGCATATGCATGCAATATGTCTTGTTATTCCACAATTCCAACACACTGTGCGTGGCCCTCTGGTTATATCCTCCCTGAGCACTCTGGTTCTCATTCTGAGTATTTTGAAATCCACCTTGGTAGTTCTGCAATCCGCCTCCTCTTCCACTGAAACCCATACCTCTGTCTTGTGGAGCAAACACATACCCACCTTGATCCATCGGGCGTGAATTATTCACCTGCAATATACCTATTACTTCCTGTATTCCAATTCTTTCTTGGCTTGTCAATGCTGCTCCTTCTATGGTATATTTTGACAATTTTTTCTGAACTAATTTGGCTTCCTCAATGTTTCTATTCTCATCCTTCTCTTTGTTCTTCTCTTGTAACAACCGACAGTGGTGTACTATAGTCAACTGTATCTCAGCCATGGCTTCGCTTCCATCCCCACTTGTTTTTTCATCCATCTCTGTACTGGTTCTGGTAATCCCTAACACAGAATATGATAAAATAAGGACACCGTTTTTCCCACAGCTTTCGAGTTTTAAGATGCCATTTCTCGTGAATATCCTGAATGTAAGCAATAGGGTTGTCATCTTCTTTCATTTTTCATATCATAATTGAACCCATATCCATTGTGTCAGGATACAGTACCCTGAGAGCCCTCCAAACATCTGGCCTACAATTGTTTAATGGTGTTCCGTCATGCGCTGTGTTTTGTGCAGTCACACTTGAATACCCCGCTCTCCTCCATATGCCATCTGCCCTCTCCCCAAGAATGACTGCTTGGAGACCTTTTATATCTCCTATTGCCAACGTATTTCCTCCTGTCATTTTCTCCAAATCATATATCCATTTCCCAGCCCCCGAGGTTAAACTAGGGAGCTTGTATTTTAAGTTATCATTATCATCTGTGCCCATGGAATGTATTGCCGTCTGGCTCCCCCTTCTCTCGCAGGGGTAACTGTGTGTACCCCATCCCATAGTTGGATCCCACTATTAGTCTATCAATGGCAGAGGTAATCGTCCCTATCCATCTTCTTGCTGGTAGCGACCTTATCCTGCTTACATATGGTGGAGACTCTCTCATCTCATTATATGATCGTCTTCGCAGAAGCTCAGGATATGCTATGGGATCTGGCATCCTTTCTCTAGGATGTTCCAGATCTGACCATCTTACTTCTTTATCCATTTGTTGGCTTTACAAAGGGGTGCATACACCCCCTCCTTCTGCCTCACGACTTGACTCTCTTTCCTTGTTCGACATTTCTAGACCCCAACTAGTATGACTGTCATCCTCCTCACCTCTATCTAGATTTAATCTACTCAATGACAGTGCTCAGTATTCCTCACTAAACATGATTTCCTCCTCAAGTCGTGGTTGCTGTATCAGAGATCGATTACCGCTCCCTTGAGTTCCATACTCGCTATCTCGTCTGAATTGCTGATAGACCTTATCGATCCTTTCTCCAATTCCTTCCGCATCATATCTTTCTTCTTCTAGCACTACTCTAGGTGCTGCTGGCGTTACCTCCTTTATTGGGAGAATCTCTCTCACTCTATCCCATTGTATTTCTCTTTTCAGCCTCATTTGTTCCTTGTGGATGAAACTGGCATCCAGACTTCACTGCCTCCTATTCTGTTCTATTTCTTCATCTACTACCCTTCACTTTCTTGCATCTCTTCTAGCTTTTTCTCCATCCTGCCTTCATTTTTCCCTCTTGCTTCTTTTCTTCATTCCACTTGTTCTCTCCTTCTCTGTAACCTTTCGTACTTCACTCTTTGTGCTTCTTCCTTCTCTATCTTTCTTTCCTCCCTGTCCCTTTCTTCCATCATCCTTTGTCTATTTTCATACTCCTTTTTTCCTCTTTTGTTTCATCTGTATCTTGTTCCTCCCTATATATATGTTCCCGTTGATCCCTGCTTTTCCTTTCTTGTTCATCCTCCCTCAATCTCTTCTCTCGTTCCCTGTCCTTCTTTTCTAGCTCGTCCTTATCTTCTCTCTGCCTAACCTCCTGAATGCTCTTCCCATCTCACTTGAGTAATAGCTGTCCTCCCATCCATTCATTCTCTATGAGCGTTACCTCGTCAGCCCTGTCCTTTTCTCCCTTTCATTGCTTAATCTCTCATTCTATATCTGTCAACAGATTCGACCTCTAACCTCTTTATTCCTTATCTCATATAAACTTCCAAACATCTTCCTTTCTTTTATTCTCTTCTGGACTATCGTCACTACTGTAAGCAAGGGGTTCATATGTCGAGTTACTATCCCCCGCCGCTGCTTTCAGTTCCTTTAAAGGATAGACTCATAATTCTTCTGTAGTTGCGCTTTTAATCTGAGCCAAGGTAAGAGGAGCTGATGGCTCAATGCCCTCCCCTTTATGCTGATTAAGCATCCACTCCTCTGGTGGAGTGTCCTCATTCTCCTCCTGATATATCTTGCACAGTTCTAAAATTGTCAACCGTTTCTCTAATTTCTTTTCTGTGTACGCAGCGTGTATGTATGTGGTCATATGTTGCTGTATCGCTTTTGACAATGATCGCCCTTGTGGCCATGGCATAACCAAAATACACAAAAAAATTAATTAAAAAAACATTTTATCCGCTGCGCCCTTCACCCATTCTGCACTATACAGTTTAGCTTGGGCACATATTTTGGCAGTGTCTTACAAAGATGCATGAGAAGCGTGTCCTCCATAATGACAAGTCTCAATCGACTGCGATACTTACCAGATTGTTAAATTAACCTTTTATTTCAACTCAAATCGTCACCTTTAATGTTTTAAAATAACAAACATGAGCAAGCACTATCAATCGCAGATTAATCTTCTTTTATTTCAATAACCTGTCTATCTTTTGATTGGCACCAATCGCTAACTGCACCTTAACTTCAAACATTGTTACTTCCAACTTTTCACATTTCTGTCAATTTATTAATACTCCACACAACAAACAATACTTAAAATACTCATACATTACACATTAATAACCCCCGTGATCACCTTCCCTCATTATTACCATCTACAATAAGGGGTATACTTCTCTCCCCTTTACTTATTTTACCCTATACAGGGTTTAAGACATCACCTTTCACGGCTCTAACTGTGCATTTTCTCTATTATCACTGCTCCCATTGGAATTTGAAATGTCTTCTTCCAGATCCCTTGAACTAACATTTCTAGAAGCTATCTTTGTCTGCTCAACATTTCCCGTTACTCAAAATATCACAATACCCCCCTTTATATTGCCATTTCCCTTAGTCTACTTACATTCGTTAATTTACTCAATGCCTTTGTTATCGACTCCTCCTTCAATACGACCACTGTCTCGCTTCTTCTTGCAAGTTTATTTCAATCAGTCGCTCTCCACAGGAAACTCTGCAATCTTCCAGGTAATGGCGGAGGATGCTCGAAAGTCCAAGACTTTGGAGCCAAACAAGTTTGGATCTTTAAACCATCTGCACTGCTACCACGTGTGCTTAAGGCCCTTTAGGAAAGTGCATATAGAATGGATGGGATCACACCAGAATAATGGAACCAACTCAGGAAGATGGCAAAATACTGTTTTATTTACAAGGAGGTTACAACGAACATCAACAGGCGTACGCTCAGTCTCTCGATGATCTTTGCACAAAACATGGTTTTTATATAAATAATACATCAGCGTGACGTTATACTATGTGGCAATAGTGAAAAAACCTCTCAAGGGTCGGGATTGGTTAAGGGAGAAATCTAAGTATACTTTTCTATAGGAGCTAGGATTGTTATTGGTTGTTCGTTATCAGGTGGACAACATATGTCTACCTCTAATAAACATGTCATCATCAGAAACATTAGATACATGGTTTCTCATTGGTCTTCAAACTATGAAGTCCTTTGTTATATGGACTAATGCAATTTGTTGGCACGCTTGTGCCATGTCTGGGACATATGGTTAATTCATCAGCACGTAAGCCCAGACCCATGTGCAAGAAGATAGGGCATGAAACTACCCCACCACTCAATTAGCCCAGCATCTCTCATCTCCCATGCCTTTTGCCATGAAATTG
The DNA here is from genome assembly GCF_040938575.1 of Ambystoma mexicanum. Taxonomy (NCBI): domain Eukaryota; kingdom Metazoa; phylum Chordata; class Amphibia; order Caudata; family Ambystomatidae; genus Ambystoma; species Ambystoma mexicanum. The sequence goes on from NC_090932.1 coordinate 1,080,690,946, forward strand.
TGTTTTTACTTGCCCTTGCAGAGTATCTTTGTCTTTTCTTTTTTTTTAAACTTTGGTTTTATTGGTAATTTTTCAGAAAAAGAAACAATGACAACACTGGGAGCAGTATGAATATCACATTTAACATCATCATCAAACCCCTGTGGTCTCCTTCCCCTCCCTCTCCCGTTTCCCCCCTCCCCAACTCCGCTCCTCCCCCCAGATCAGTCTCCCATCGAAAAACCAATCGCAGGAGTCGTCCTCAGTACTCATAGTTTGGTGCCTTGGAGCTGTGCCATGCGTTCCCGTAAATGCTGGCCTAGACGGATCCGCTGTCTCCCGGGCCATGGGTTACACCTTTGTCCTTGAGTGGTACTCTCTGGGCTCCATCGCCCTCACGCCCCATGTTGTCCGCATAATGTCAGTGAGCATCCCACCCCCATGCCTGGTAAACCCCATACCAATTTGCCTGGAAGGTGCTCGATTCATTGTTTACCATGGCCGTCAGTTTGTCCATGAGGAACATGTTCTTAAGTTTTTTTAGCCAGTCTTCCTTGGAGGGGGTCTCCAGGCTTTTCCACCTTTGCGCTAGGGCCACTCTTCCTGCTCGCAACATGGTCTCCCACATTCTTGGGTACCTATATATTTCCTCCTCCTCCGGCGGGAGGCCCAACAACATCGTCAACGGATTGAGTGGGAGTAGTCCCTCTGTGACCTCCGCCATCCATCTGGTGGACACCCCCGAGAACATCTTGGATAACTTCAATGGGTCTCTATGCCATCCCTGTAGGATCTTAAAGTTGTGCTCCATGTCCGATGTAAACAGGTTCCCATGGAATGCTCTTTTAAATACCCTGGACCATGCGTCCTCGGAGAGAGCCTCTCCTGCCAAGTCATTCCAGAACCCCCGAAACCCTCTCCTCCCTTCCAAGTTAACCGTATTCAATATCTGGTACATTTTGGATACTACCCCCTTCCTTGTTGTGGCCGTGTCTAGTAACTTTACAAAGGGGGTCAATTGTCTCCGCAGATTCAGGCCCCAATTCTGGTCACAGAGGATGCCCTTCAGGCGCAAGTATTCAAAGACTGAAAGAGACCCGCGCCCAAGCGTTTCTCGCAGCTCCTCGTATTCGAGGAACATGCCCTCCTTGAACACTTGCCCTGCCCATTCCAGCCCCCCATCCGACCAGGACTGGGCATTCCTGAATCCCCTGCTACCTAGTTTGAGTGGGTGGCCCCAGAGCGAAGACATCGGGGAGGGCCATCAAGTGAGGTGTGCAGTTGTGGGACCTTCTTTCCAGATCGACCAAAGTATTCCCAGGGTTGGGTGGGTCTGCAGTTTATTTGGGATGTGTTTACGCGGCAACCACAAAAGGTCGCGTACTTTCAGAGGGTGGGCATCCATGTCCTCCAGATAAGACCAATAGGTGCCCATCCCCTCCCTCATATGCTCCAACAGGACCCTTAGCTGGGTGGTCCGGTGGTAGAGAAGGAAGTCCGGCAGCCCGAAACCACCCTCCTCCCTAGGTAACGTTAGAATGGCCTTCCCTATCCTCGGGTTCCGCCCTTGCCATACAAACTCTCAGACAGCCCTCTGTAAGTCTCGAAACATCTGGTCAGGGACCCCCGTTGGGAGTGCCGTGAATAGATACAGCAGTCTTGGGAGGATGTTCATCTTCACCGCTGTCATGCGCCCGTACCAGGACAGGATCATACCTCCCTACCTTTTCAGATCTGATTTAATCTCCGCCATAATGGGCCCATAATTCGCTGAAGCCAATTTTGAGAGATCTCTCGTGAGGAGCACACCCAAATACCTAATGGAGTCCCTTCCCTACCACAATCCCCGCACACCTATCCCGGCGGTCCAGCCCCGGGTCCTGAGCCCTCATAGGGAATAACACTGATTTTGATGCGTTAATTTTCAGCCCCGAGAATTGCCCAAAGGTCGTCATCAGGGACAGGAGGGGGGGAGCGAGGAGCTGGGCTCCACCAGGTATGATAGAATATCATCAGCAAACAGGGAGAGCTTGAACTCCACCTCTCCTCTTTTAATCCCTGTAATGTTGGGGTGTGTTCGGACCGCTATGGCCAGGGGCTCCATCGTCAGGACATATATTAAAGGGGAGAGTGGGCATCCCTGCCGCGTCCCCCGTGTGAGAGGGAATGAGTCAGAAAGTTCTCCATTCACCTGCACTCTCACCGTTGGGGCCCCGTATAGGGCGGAAACCCAGTTCCTGATGTGAGCCCCGAAGCCCATTCGACGGAGGAGGAGTTGCATGTACCTCCACTCTACCCTGTCAAAAGCTTTGTCGGAGTCCAGGGAAAGCAGACTTGCTTCAAGGTCTGATTCTTGGGCATGGTGGATTAGGTCTATCGTCTTCCTGATGTTATCAGAGCCTTGCCTGCCCCCTATGAACCCCACTTGATCCCTGTGAACCAGCTTGGGCATTATCCCCTCCATCCGTTTGCCTATCACCTTGGCCAGGATCTTAACATCTATATTGAGGAGGGAAATCGGGCGATATGAGGAGCATTCAGTGGGGTCTTTGCCCTCTTTGGGCAGAACCACGATTATGGCCTTCATCATGGTATCCGGCAGAGAGCCCCCTCTAACACCCCGTTAAACACCCTCACCAGGTGTGGGGCTAGGATAGCCCCAAACCTCTTGTAGAAGTACACGGAGAAGCCGTCTTCCCCCGGGGACGTTCCCACCTTTATCCCACTGATCGCGTGCTCCACCTCCTCTTCCGTCACCCGGCCCTCTAGACCCTCTGCCATTTCACCTGTCAAGGACGGGATCTGGATGGAGTCCAGGAAACCCTCAATCTGGGTGTCATCCCCATCATACTCTGACGAGTATAACTTTTCATAATAACGGAGAAAGGCTGCTCCAATGTTTGGGGTGTTGTGATCCAGTGATCCCCGATCATTCTTCACTGCCTTCACCGTTCTGTTCCTCTAAATCTCTCTGAGTTTCCAGGCCAGGATTTTGTCAGCTCTGTCCCCTTCTCATAATATTTCTGTTTCACTAGTTGGAGGCTCCGCTCAGTCTTATGTAGCAGGAGGTCTTTCAACTGGAGTTTGTAGTTTTCTAGGGAGGCAATCTGATCCCTTTCCAGGGGTGCCTCCGGGAGGTCACCCGGCTGAAGTTGGGCTATCTTTTCCCTCAGGGACTTTTCCTGGGCCACCGTCTCCCTCTTTTTCTGGGCTCCCATTCTAATGAGGACACCGCGTATGGTCGCCTTGAAGGCGTCCCACAGCACGTGTGTGCCCACCTCTCCATTGTCGTTCAACTCGAAGTACTCCGAGATGGCGTCCTACACTTCCTGTGCCAGGACTTCGTCCTTCAACATGGAGTCGTTACATTTCCATCGCCCTCTGCTGCCACTCCTCCATCCCCTTACTATGGTGGTACGAACCAAGTCGTGGTCGGACCAAGGGACCGGGTCAACCCTGTGGCCAGAGACATGTGGAAGAAAGGGTTTGTCTACCAGGATGTAGTCTATACGGGAGTATGATGTGTGGATTGCTGAGTAGTATGTGAAGGAGGGGAGCCCTGTCCTGGGAGTAGGAATGGTGTCCACCAGGCCCAGCTCCGCGTTGACCCTCCGGAAGGTACGGGCCATGGTTTCATCTGCAGGCCTAGTGGATTGGGGCCCCAAGCGTTTTCTATCCGCGGTTGGGTCTAGGACCATATTGAAATCCCCCCCCACCACCAGCATCCCGTGAACAAACAGTTTCAATCTGTCCTTCACTTCCTCCCAGAATTGCGCCTGGCCTTCATTGGGACCATAACCAACTGCCAGAGTCAGAGGGGAGACCTGCAAAGAGCCCCTTGCCAGCAGATATCGGCCCTTTGGGTCCTTGACCGTGGCTTCCACTTCAAAGCCAACATCCCTTGCTAGCAGTATGGCTACCCCCCTTTTCTTGGCTCTGTGGGATGCGCTGAGGACCTCCCCGATCCTGCCTCCTCGCAATTTCGGTTTCTTCCCCCCGAGCCCAGTGTGTTTCCTGGAGAAAGAGCAGGTCAAGCTTTGCCCTCCTGAATTTGCTGCAGACTAAGGATCTCTTGGTTGGGGTGTTCAACCCCCGCACATTAAGGGAACCCACGCCCAGGGCAGGCAGATCCTCAGCCATTGTCTAGGATCAACATCTTACTGGATAGCTGACTCATGGCACTTTTCCTTTCCTGCTCCTTTTGTGTTATAACCTGATCTCCCTTGCCCCCTCCTCCCGCCCCCCACGTGGGCCTTAAACCTGTTCCCAACTGCCCCCTGGTCCCCCCTCCAAACTGAACGACCCCAACTATTCCTTCGACCCCCACCCCGGCGTCCAGCCAAATAGTTCCACCATTGCTGGTAATCGGCCAGACCACCAGCCTACAGCCTCCGGCTGGGCTAATGTCAGAAATCACTTCTCCTTGACCCCCCCTTTACCCTCCCGCCCCCCCAAGTCCCATCCCCCAGGTAGCCGACATACTTGCTGTTCTGGGAGGCCCCTTACGTCCTTGGACCCCATGGTCCTGGAAGTCAACTCGTCTTTGAGCCAGGCCGGACGTAGTGATCGTGAACCAAGTCCTTTGCCAGGTTTCCCCGTACCCCTTTTTCACTTCCAGATTGGTGTTTCAGCTACCAGACTACCCCAGGCCCGACCGGCCCGCTCCTCCGTGTCCGGGGTCGGCGTCCTCCCTGTCTGTCGTCGGGGACGGCGGGTTCAGTTTCTTAAATTTCCGTGGACCCGTCTTCTTTCTCCTCTCTCCTTGTGGCCTGCATTCTCTGGCTCCTTCCGCTGCAAATCCCGTGGGTTCTCTCCGCAGGGACGGGTCCGACACGTACTCCTCTTGGTGTCCGGGAGCTTGGGTCAAGCGGGCTGCCTCTCCTTTGGTGGGTCCGGGTCCGCGGCTCGAGTCGCCGCCACCTGGGGCTTCCGCTCCGCGCTGGTACCGTTCTCCTGTGCCACGGGGCCCCGACGGTGGAGTCCCCGCCGGAGCGCCGGCGTGCTCTGTGACCAGGGTAGGGTGGACAGGTCAGGCGCACTTGCAGGCCTCAACGGCTACCGTGCACCACGACTCCCCGCGCAGCTCTGGAGGCGGGCAGGGCCTCTCGTGGATTCTCTCGTTGGGCCGCGAGGCCTCGTTCTCGGGCACCCGAGGGTCTTTCGGTGTTGCTCTTTAGCCCGGGGGCGTCCTCCGGGGTTCACCGCCACAGAGAACCACAGATATTTCATTGGGGGAGTTGCGGGGGGGGTGTTCAATCCCTCAACACGGCCCAGTTTCGGCGGTAGCAGCGTCTTCAGGCAGCCATCGCCTGTGCGCCCCCTGGTGGCCTGTATCTTTGTCTTTTGAGAATGCATGGGAGTGAAGGCACTCGCTATTGTGTCTGGAATTCCAAGTTCACTGTCTATTTCCATCCTTGACTCACGTGACAGGAGACCATGATTTGGTCCATTTTGCAGTTTTTAAATGCTCTAAATGAATTAAAGCTTGGCATCCTATGTGTTCTTTCTTGCATCTCAAATTGAGAAGGTTCCTTATCTGCATACTCGTTTTTCTTCAGAGTAGATAGCTGACCTTGATTTCTAGAATCTTGACTCAAGAGCAGGCAGCCTCGCCACGCTGCTCCATGAGCCTATTATTCTTGCTGCGACACAGCTTTTCCATTCCTGCTTCATGGGTTCCAACTCACTTAATTCATGATACCAATGTCCAGGTTTTGTGCAATGGCGGCTTTGCCTGCATTCCTTTCATTACTTATAGCTAGCTTCTATGATGAGTTAATCTACCTTGTGTTTAGGCGTCTGTACATTTATTGAACGGTTGTTTTCTGCTGCACTTCATGCGCATGTAATCTTCTCCTTTTATATTTGAGAGTTCACTTGATCCTTGCTTGACTATTGGCCTTCTAGAATCCATACATTATTCTTCAGCCAGTGTCTTGAGACATCTTGCACACCTTCTTATGATGTCACTAGCTCTTCTTTGCTCCTTTTTCATATTCCTTCAGGGAGTTCCTCCCGTAAATTATCTTCACTTCAGGGAAACATTCGATATGGTTCTCTTAATGGGTATCTTCTGCCAAACATTTGCTGCAGGATTGGCACAATGGCTGGTGTCAAACACGGCACAGTCTCATGTCTCCAATAGAGGGGACGAAGAGGGGCGGGGTCTCCTGCAGAGGTATACAGCTGTTCCTCTACATTATCTTGTGATACCCCAGGAAGTCTGCACATAAAGTGGGGATGTTAGATGATTTGTCTTAGTTTCCCTGAGGCAATGGCACATTTGCTATGTTGTAGCCCTTTGAAATTGTCATTTCAATCCACCTGTTGATGATGCCATAAGTTATCCTTGATCCCAGGTGGCTTAGACCAAATGAGGCCAGAAGGTAGTCAGATGATCAAAGGGGTTCTGCCTCCTTAGGTATTCCTTCAATGGTCTCCCAGGCCCATAGCATGCACCACAAATCTCGGGTGCACTGAACACTGTGGCAGACAAGTGGGAAGGACAATATCCTTGTACAGATGAAAATAGACTTCCTTAGGCTGGAAGGTTGGGGAAATATGCATCACTAATCCCTCGAGAATCAGCCTGGAACATAGGAAGAGCACATTCATGTTCCTAGCTCACCCAGCTTTCTGGCAGGAGTAACACTGTAGTGAGATGTTCATTATGGGTTCAATTGAAGGCACCCATAGGATGTAGAACACTAGATGGAGGTTCCATGCAGGGCAGGGAGGATCAGCTGATTGGTCTGGTCTCTTGTAGCCCTTCATAATGTGTTTAGCACAAGTGTCCCAATCTCTAATTCCATCTCAAGTTTCTCTGAAGGTGTGTGCATCATCCAGTTGACACATAAGCGTGGAAACTGCTAGACCTATCTCAAATCCAGGGGAGAGGTATTCGAGGATGAGCAGCAGGTTGCATGAATGGGGGCCAGTGTTGTGCTCTCTGCACCAAGACCTTAGGGTTGCCGGCTTCCTTGAGATTTTAAAGGCTGAAGCCAAGTTCCTCGACATCTGTAGCTGGACTAGTCCTTCCTGCTTAATAGTTGGGTGATCAGTTTATGTATTTATGTGAGGCTTGTAAGGTACTTGGTGCAGCAACAAAAAATGAGATGCGTGGAAAGTTTTGAATAAATCTGAACTACTGGCACTGCTCTGAGAAACCTTCCACACCAAAGTTTTTTATCCAGTCTGTGCAATTGCAAAAGGGGTCCAGCCATATGCAAATTCGCCTGGTACTGCCACCAATGGTAGCAGCCCAGCCAGAACTGCTAGGCCAGATCCCCTCTGCATGGAAAAACAAGCAACCCCGGAAATGTTTCGGCCTTGTTGGGCCTTCTCAGTGAGGTGCAGCATTGTTTTCTATGGCGCAGCGAGCAAGGGGCCCACGTCTGGGCACACCATCTCTCCCATAGGGCACACCCTCTCTCACATAGGGGAGACAAACTACAACCAAAAAAGTGATGGCTGGAAGGTTTTGAATAAATCTGAACCACTGGCACTGCTGTGGGCAACAATGCAACTTAATGGCGCCCCCAAAGTTAAAGGAAGAGGACATCTGAACATTCACAGCTCCAGGGAGATTGAGATCAGGAAATTGAAAAATGGCTTGAAGGAGGAGTAAAGAACTGCAATATTATGTGAAAACTGGCTTGGAAGAGGAGTAAAGAACTGCAATACTATGGATATTGACAAGTGCGTGAACAAGTGATATGCAGCGCTCAAGGAATGCATTTGCGACAAATGAGCAAAAATGCTGGCCAAAGCAAGTACAAGTCATGAAACATAAAAGTGTTTTTTGAAGAGAGATGTGTTGCGCTTCTTACAGAGGCAGCCATGGTTTCCTTCCAATCCCAGTTCAAAGGGGAACGCATTCCAGGCGAGGGACCCGGCAGACTAAAGGGGTGACAACCATTTGCTTGAAGCGCAGGCTGTCTGAGGTACGTGGAATAGAGGTAGCCAGGACAAAAGACTCCAAAAAGCTTGGTGTAGGATGCAGAGGGTTTTAAATTCAATTCGGCCTGTCACAGGTAGCCAATGCAAGGCAATTGGATCCTGTGCGATGTGATCACTTCGTTTCCAACCCGTGACCATCTTGGGTGCTTTATTTTCAATCAGCTGCAGTTGGTGGGTAAGCTGTTTTGGTGGCCAATTTAAAGGCTATTTCTAAGTGGGATGCAATCATGGCCACAGTAGCCTGTATCCTTTGTGTCATGTTCAGAAGTGGGAGTATGCATCTAAGGAGAAGGAGGTGGAAGACATATACATTTATGAGCTCATAGATCTGCTGCGAGAAAGATAGGAAGCATTCAAAGATAATACCAAGATGTTATCCAGGGCTAGGGAGGGAAGCAGATGGTCCCAAGGGGGAAGGCCTGCAAATGGAACAGTAGGAGGAACGCCGGCACCCACGTAGATGATTTCAGTTTTGGAAGTGTTTAGGCAGAGACTGTTATCAATCATCCAATTCTTGATTTTTTTGTAGGCAGCTTGAGATGATGGAAGGGTCCAGTAAGGCATCAGGGAACTGAAGAAATGTGCATGTCATTGGCGTATGTTTGCAAGTTTGTAGTGTGTGAAGATATTATGCTTGTCCGGAGGCTTCTAGTAAGCATTGAAGAGACAAAGGGACAGAACAGAGCCTGGTGGGACCCCAAGGTCGAGGGGGGAGCCACCAGAGAGGAAGGAACCTACGCACACCGGACACAGTCTATTGGTAAGAAATAAGGAAATCCAATTAAGCGCCATGCCCTCCACACCACAGGAATGCTTTAGGCGATTAACCAGGATCGTATGACTCACTGTATCAAAAGCTACTAGCTCGAGGAAGCTGTATATCCCGGGTGAGTTAGTGTTAAGTCTTTTCATGAGCTCTTTTCTCATGAAGAGAAGAGTGGATGCAGTGCCGTCTGGGGGGGAAAACCAGACTGATGATCATGCAGGGTATTGTGGCATTCAGTGTAATCCATCAGTGGGGTGGCAGCTGCCTTTTCCTTGACCCTACCTAGGGAGAGAATGTTCGAGATGAGGCAATTCTTTGCCAGGATCTCTAGGTCAGCATTTGTTTTTTTTACTAGTGGTGTGGTATTCCTTGAGGGGTAAGGGTATTGAACCAAAGGAAAGAAAATGATTCAACAGAATTGAGATGGCCGGGACAAGGGTGGAGATGCTTTCCTTAATAGTTTTGGCCAGAGAGGTGACAACTTGTTCGGAAGACACTTTAATTTGTATGTAATTTTGATAATGTCAATAGATACATATTTGAAGGTGGTGAAGAGACTCTGGGATGGATGGGGAGGTGAATCTGGCCAATTTGGCAATTGGGAGTGTTGTCTTTTCAGTGAAAAGCAAAGAGGGGGGGTCAACAAAAGACTGAGAGGTGGTTAAGGAGGAGGAGGGCTGGAGGGGATCTCTGAGTTCATAGTTGGTCTTGAACAGTTTAGCTGCAGGATGGTGGGCCTGGGAGATGCAGTTCTGTATGAACGCTATGGAGGATCAGGCTATGGTATCTTTTTTGATGATGGAGGCACACCTTTTTCGTCAAGATCTGTGGAATGCCTCCAGCAGTATTCTAGGATATGTAGACCCCTTTTCTATGGAGCTAGCTCAGTGTCAAACCAGAAGTTCATTTTAATCCAGGGCTTGCGTTTCCTGCAGAGAATTGGTGCTATGATGTCCATTTGCAGGCGCACCACTGACGTCACTTAATTTAATAAGTGTGGCTCGCAGAATGAGGAAGAGAGATTCAGTGGAACACAGAGCTCTTCCCTCAAAAACGGCAGGAGTAGTGGGTGCCAGGACACAGTCTTTCATTTCAGAGCTCTTGTAATGATTGACAACCTCTCCTTCTTTGCCCTTAAAAGATGTCAGGACAGGAAAGCGAGGAAAAGCAGAAAGCAGGTTGGGAGGCCACTGCAGAGAGAGAACATTTTTACCCCTCATGAAAGACTCCCTTATTGTTAATCATGGCAATAACGGCAGTCTCTCCGGGGGAATGGGGAGAGGAACAGTGCCAATATTGGCACTCCACGCCTCTGACATATAAGGAAGTACACTCTCAGTGAGAATGCCAATTCCCCAGAGATTGCAAACACTCTACTAAGTTCGTCTGTTTGGAAGATCTCTGCTCCTGATATGTAGGGTGCCTCCATAGCCAACAGGTTCCATTTTCCCCATGATAGAATCCAAATGTAGAGCTCCTCCAGAGATTTGGATCTTGTGCCTTCCAGGTGGTTGATACGACATTGTCACACAATGTTTTCTGAGTGAATCAAGCCTGAAGATTGAGTTCCCACTCTTGAAGGACAACATGGATCACAGAGGTTCCCTTCAGTTCAATAAGCAGTGAGCAGCAACTTCTGGCCATAGACCCCGAGGGGATCTTTGCTAGAGAGTGGCTTGTTATGCATCTGATATGATTAACATTTGAGCAGGTGTGTCTAAGGAAACCCTCACAATGAGATGGTGGGTCTGGAGCCACTACTGGAGGTCTTTCCTCATCTTCACTGTTAATGGGACTAGGATGTTGCAGTCAATGATTCCAGGTGATGTAGGAGGTGTAAGACCAGAGCCAAGAGGTGGGATCTTGCCCATGGTCCTACGAACACCATGGCTGACATGCCCCCCTGGCTCTAGAGCACAAGGTGCTCTGGTGCTGTCTTCTTTACTATGAGTGCCCTGAGACATTCCTGAGGGATAGCCCAGCTTTTCTTTTAAATACAATTCCGAGCTTTTTCGGCAATAAAACTCCAGAAAAGAGGAAACATGTATCCTGAAGAAATGTTGCTATGTACTCATTTCGAATGCCCCAGCCCCCCACAGTACATGGGTGGTGTGGTGATTTTTGGGGGGCAAGGGAGTAGGAGTTCGTAGAGGGGTGTGGAGACCACTTCATGACGGAAAAGAGAAAGATTAAAACGGCAAAAAGAGTGGGCCAAAAATAATTTTAAAAAAGTGTTAAAAAAAAGAATTTTATTGTTTCTCATAGAAATGTTTCTGAAGCTTCGTTCACCAGCCCCGAGGAAGATAACCTTTGTCATGTTGAGCATTGAAGTGAGCTCCAATGAATTCCATGTCCTGGCTTGAGCACAGCTGGCTTTTGCTCCAGTTGATTGTGTTGCACGCCTGGGTGTTTTCTACTCACAGCTTTTGGTGAGTGTTCGTGGATCAGCCAGTCGTCTAGGTAGGATTACAGTTGGATTTTATGGTCTTGTAGCAGTGCTACCTGGGTTGCATTTATTTCTGAACATACTCTTGGTGCTTAGTTCAGGCCGACAGAAAGTACCTTCAACTGGCATTGGTCATTCTGAACTAAACACAGTATTCATTTTCCCTGTGCTTTTGAGCGTTCTATAGGGCAGCCGTATGCGTTCTCGAAGTCTACAGATCACATTTGACGTCATTGGAATCATTTTTTGCACGGTTTCCATCGCGAATGGTGTGTCCCTTATGAAGGTGGAGACCCTCTTTGGATGAATAATGGGTCCCGTTCTTCAGATTACCTTGCCACAGTGAAGATTATGGATAAAAGCCTGTTCCCCATTAGTCTGGAGAAACCAGAATGATGGCTCATTACTGCACTAAAGCCGTCATTCCTTCTAATAGTGCAGCCTTCTTGTAGGGGTCCTCTGTGCATGGCAGGATGGTGAGTCTGGAGGCTTTGAGAAGAACCCTACAGGCTGCCTTTCATGTACCACAGCCACTGCAGGACTGAAAGTGAGAGGCCCCCAAAAATACAATCAATTCACTCAATAGAGTCAATTAGGACACATCCCTGAAGGGAATGAGACCAAGACCAAGTGCTGGTTTTAAAAAAGGTTTTTTATATAAATAGGCCAAGCCGAGTCTACTCTTCTCACGCCGAGAGCGCTCTGCAGAGAACATGTTACAATTTACTTTTATACAAAAAATTCATCATCAAGCAAAGGAAAGGCCTAAGGGGCACATGAACAGTTGGGATTGGTCACTAGGGGTGAACACCTTAGGTGCCATAGGGTTGGAGACGCTTGCTTGGCTTGAGGACACGTGGTGCGGCGATGACACGTCTTGGCTCAATCGGTCAGCTGGTCTCATCGAACTGGCATGTGGCAACGGCAACCTGTGATGTTTCTTTGTTAAATAACCATTTGAAATTTTCCCTTGTGGCCACACATTCCCATTCATTCACTACCATAATCTGCTTGTTCAGCGAGCTCAAAGACTTATGGCTTATACACCTATGAAAACATTGGTTCAAACACAAGTTAATATATCATTGGGCAGAGGTTAAGATTCATCCATCAAATGCATTGCTTGATCTGTTCAGACAGTTCAGAATATAATGGCTAGGGAGGTATATCTCTTAAGGTCACTGTGTGATCTGGGATGTCCATCTGATAAAAAACGAAAGAAGGCTCTAAATCTACGACTAGAAAAAATAGGTCACAAGAGGCACATACCATCATGGGCATACATTTCATTGTGGGGTTTAATGGTCGGTTATCCAAACATCATTAAATCTCTGTTAATCTACCTTGACACCATGAGGGGTAGAGAAGAATTGAAACCTCTTTGTGGTGTGATTCCACGTTACACAAAGAAACAGGGCCTTTACACATTGCTTGTTGTGTTACATTCAGGTTATACTAATTTCAGAATATACTATATTTTCCAGCTAGCTAAATACTCATAAAGAAATTAAACGTGTACTTGAATTAGTGCTCGTCCTTCATTAAAACAGTTCATAGCTCAAGGTCTGTGCATACGGCCTTAACACATGTTGTCACAGTATGAACATTCTGGTCAGGGCGACTAACTACTGTATTGGTTTTACTTAGTATCATGCATGTATTTATATTCTAACTAAAAGATGAGGTAGCTTAGTGCTGGTGTGTACAGTGTTATTCTGGTTATGCACTTCATTTCCCTTAGCAGCATCGCTTCATACGTTAATATAGATCACACTTTCAGGACCAATTTCTAATGTTAGGATTTTTGTTACACAAATGTCGTACGTTACGCTATTATCCTTACATTATTCTACTGTCACGACCCTCGACCAAACCCCCCTCTGGCAAACCCATTGGCCAGGTGGAGTCAGGACTCGGGCCTCTAGAGGCTGGCATCCTCTTCAAAAGCCCTCATGGGGCCAGTCCTGGCGCCTATGGCGGCCGGCTCATAGACCATGAAAAACAGTGTGCTTGGGAAGTATTTTATTGTATTGTCAGCCGACATGGAGGCATCCACATAGCTTGGTTCCTAAGAGCCAAGTAATGCGGTCTAGTGTTTTGGGTGTGGTAGCCTAGGGACTACTTTACCTGGACTATTTTGTTGGGGCTATTTAAACCACACCCAAGCAAGACAACATGCTTCGCGTTACTTTGCAGCTTGAAACGTGACGCTCACCGTGTACATCTATTCCCTCGAACCTCGGAGAAGCAGAACCTGCAAGGAGACAAAAGGAACATCATTAGCAGCAGCATCTTACCTGCAGTCTTCATCTTTAAACACTCGCAGCTACTGAGAACAGCTTCCTCGAATCTGCATATCTCCCGGACAGAACGACCTGAAAGAGGAAGATAGAGGCAACATTAAAGAAAGCAGTGGAGACATTTACAAATTCCGAACGGCTCAAAAGGCTTACCTGGCTGGTCGCCTCTCGGCTGGCACCACTCCGGACATTCCACTCGCGCTGAAGAACACTGTGACCTACAAGGAAGGAAAACACAGGTTAGCAAAGGCAAGACTTTGCAGCGCTGCACATAGCGCTTACATACCGCATCATAGCGCTCTTAATGCGCCATCATTTACCAGCGGGGCTCAACCAAGCCAGTTCGCCGCGCTGAAGCTCCGCATACCTAAGGGAGAAAAAAGAGACATTTTAAACAAAGAAAGGCATGCAGGATAGCAACAAAACTAAAGAACAGCAACAAGACTTACCTGAACAATATGAAACAGGCCGGCGTCAGTGAAGCAACTGGACCGCACTCGCCCATGAAAGACAACGCGCCCCTGCAAAGAAGGCAGGACGGAGAGCACACCTAATTCTACCACAAAGTGAGAAGAGGGCGCCAGAGGGACTGAAATCATATGGGGGTGGAGGGAGGATACTTACCCCAGTCGGTCAGTCTTGAACACAGTCCTCCTGTATTTTCAGGCAGAACCTTCCCCGCAGACCACATCAGGGCAAAGCTGAGAAGCATTCCAGTGAGTAACCCGGCTGGGTGGCGTCCCTGTGGATACCAGGTGAGCGTAACATCTGCATAAAATAATCAGCTTATTCAGACAGTGAGCAGTTGAACACTTTAGTTTTCTTCTATTAAGGCACGAATAATGGAGCACACCTAAAGGTCACTTCTAACTGTTTGATCTTGCTTTAAGGAGCATTGGGCAGGGTATTCTTTATGCTGGGTGGGGGGCAGGTTTATAGAGATGAATGACTTCTGTGCTGGCCCCTATATTGGGCCGTGTCAGGGTCAGTGAAGTAAGACGGAAGACAGAAGATACAGTGTGAAGTTTGCTGCATTCTCGCGGCTAGTCTCTCATGAGAACCGAACAACTACAAAGACGGAAGAGGGGAGGAGGTGGGGGACGTAGCTTGCTCGCTGTGCACACCTGGCTGGGAGAACTGCGGATCTGCATTTTAATTTCATCACAAAATGGAGTCGGTAACTTACCAAATGGAGTCTCGTTCAACTCTGGTTTCATGCTGTCTTGAGGGGGTCACAGTTCCTAGGGGTATTCCCGCACGAGTGCTCTGGGGCTGAGGCCCTGAACCCAAAGCAGCCACCGCTGGGCCTACCCAGGAAGTGTGAAGAATGGAGGGGGGGTTCCAAGACCCTCTCCTCCCACACATTCCCCACTTTTGTTACTTAAGTAACGAATATTGTAACTGTCCCAACCTCTTACGCTCTTCCTCCTCCACTATCGCTTCATCCCATGCTGGTGTCCCCTTTATTGGCATTCATGCCCTGCATACCGCTCTAAGGCTTTCCCCGCTCCTGGCATACTCATCCGGGGTACAGGTCATATAAATACACCCTCCATCTCCCTCCAGGTCCACTCATACCTCCTTATACCATTGTAACTCTCTAGGTTCCTTAATGGTTGTATGATGTAGATTATCCACTCTATGTCCTGTATTGTATTTAGCAGTCATTCTGTATTTGGGCTCTGAACTGTCTCCTGTTTGCACTTCTGCCTCATGTTTAATTTGCGGCACTCCATTTGCACGGCCCATTGTTACCATCATCAGCTCACCATTAGGCACCGCATTTGCGCAGCATCGGAGTCCTAATTGGCACACACAAAAAATGAGGAGTAAAAAGACGATGAGTGGTATGAGAAATTTCACTGTCATTCTGAGCCAGGATGGTACCCAGGGAAAAAGATTGTCGAACCAGGTGCTGGCCGGTGCTCCTCCTTCGTCCTTCATATGTTCTCCGAGGTCGTGCACTGCAGCTATCACGTGTGAGAGTGAATTGTTCTCTGCGTCTGCAGAAGGTACAAAAGTGCAACATGCGCTCCCGATTTTTCAGCAAACACCTCCATCGATTGCTATTAACAGGTCTAGCACATACCTGTTCTGCGTGGTCATTAATCGCAATGCTCCTAGTTCCACTTTGATGACATTGAACCCTTCTTCAGTGTCGTTGGCCAGCTGGATGAGTTCCCACCTAGTGATCTGAAGCCACTTTGCATTGGCTCACGCCTGGATACTGGGAACAAGGCATGCAAAAAATGTCTCAACAGAGCTGAACAATCGGAATTGGTCGGGGATCTGTGCCAAGAGTTCTGATGATTTGGCGGAGATGTAGTTTGATGATCGTTTCTTCCTCCACATGGTGCTCTGCAATCCCTTTTCGTCCATTGCATACACGGGGGCTCCTTCAGGCGGCGTTGAGGAAAGTTCGGTTGACGCTGCCGCTCACATGCTTCCACCTTGGATGTGGCTTTCTGGGATGACCATCAGTGCGGAGTACAGCGTTGCCAATGAGCATGTGCCCCTCCATGATTGCGGTAGGTGCAGATATGCCATGTTACCGCAAACCCAATATGTGTCCATCATAGCAGCCGTTCCTTTATTCATGTCAGGTATTATGAGGGTTTTGCTTTCTCCCATGTTCTTTTTCCCTTCCCCATGGAAGCAAAATTTGTAAGAAATCTCTTTTTGTAGTTGGAAGGTTTTCTCGATGGCGGTGACCCACGTGAGCTTCATTATGTGTTCAGTTCATATGGGAGCGCTCGTTCTCTGTACCCATGAAAGCTTTTCTTCAGACAGCCCTCGCAGCGCCTCTGCTTTGCATAGTATTTCTTCATTTTGCCATTTATTGTCCAAGTGCAATGTTCCTTTTGTCACCAGAAAGGGTTCTTTTACACAGATTACTCCCTGCGACCGGGAGTAATACGTCCGCTCGTTCTGCAATAGTGTCAAACTGGATATTAAATGATGCCTCTTATTACAAACGATTTGTATGTATATTGGCCTACGCCAAGTTGCTTAAAATTGTACGCGAATAACTCTCTACGGCAAGGTCTTGACCTTAGAAATTGATGTAAGCCGCCATCTTGAATCAAGCCTCCATTTTAGGTTAGAAACCGCCATTTTGGGGTTTTATACAAAGTCACCCTGTAATCTAAAATGGCCGTCTCGTGTGTCCTTGTTCTTGCCTTAACCTCTCCAACCTCTGTAGGGGAGTTAATGTCCAACCTGCCCTCAGGCTATATGTTAGGGTCATGTAGACCTTGTCCTTTGTTGACCTCGGGAGCAGGGGATTACTTGAATTAGCAAAGTTAAACTACAAGTATATAAGGAGAGTAATGCTATCCAAATATAATAAGTTAAACATTTGTTTGGTCTGTATTAAACCAGCATGTAAAGAGTGTAAATGTTAGATTAAAGAATAATGGAGTGTGTTAGTAAATGTATTAACAAAGTAAACCGCATACACGAGATATGTAAATTAGGAAAGTGAACCTGGCGCGACCCTAGCCCAGTGTATGATTAACTTGTAAAGAGGGCTGGACATCATTTTACGAATTGTATAAATGCGTCGATGTCCAGCTAGGAAATTCTGTCACTGCTCACATTGAACCCTGCTGGTGGTGTCTATGATGTATTGACGGCCAAATAGCTATTTGTGTACTTTGTTGAATACTGTTCAGTTTTGTAATAAAGATTCTGGGAATCTTTATAAGCCTGTGTCGGTGTATTTTCCTTTGCTCGGTGTAACAGCCGTAATATTGTATTTTTTCTGATTCCACAATAGCTCAAATGAAACTGTGTGTGCTTGAAAAGTATTTTTGATTCGACATAGTGCAAGATGTAGGAGACACTGAGCCTCTGCAAATGGGATTTCTTGTGGCAATAGAACTTTTGGGGTTCCTGAAGCATGGGGTATAAGTGAGCACATGTAGAAACTCTCATTAGTTGTTTGCTTTGCTGTGTTGCTCATGTCAGCATACCATTTGTTTGTTTGGTGCGGGTGCTGAGGATCATCAACTGTGTCTAGGCCACATTTATAGTGCGCTTCCCACTTTTCCCGTTGTGTTTCTCTCTTTTACCTCCTAAGTCCACCTCCCTCATTCCTCTGGGCCTTTTTGCTATCCTCTTTCCCCTCCCACTCTGTGTACACGTTATAGTAGCTGATGGCCATATGTTCGGTTCCACTGCTCTCTTTACTGTTAGTCATATTACCTGGGGATACAGTTTCTGGCACCTGTATTGCGGTTGGGTAGGGGTGGTTTTGTACCCATGTGAGTTCGGAAGGTGTTTTGTCATTCATTCTATAAACGCTAAAGTCAGATTCATTTACATGTGGGGGAGTTTGAGTTGCCTGTTTAAGCGTGGTATTTGAAGTAATGTTGTATTCATTCCCATCACTCCCGTGGGCCCAAATTAATTTAACACCATCCCATATTAAATGGGTTCCTTTTTTGATTGTTTTCACGCCCGTACCCCCCTGGCTCACATCAATTGAGGTATATGTAATTGTCCAATACAGAAATAAGCCAAATAGCGTTGAAAAAAATACTACTGCACACACAAACAACACACATGTCCTCCTCGTCTGTTCCTATCTACACTACTATTTGTTGTCGCCGGGGCTTCTTCAATGCCCATTGTAGCTCCTGATAAACGTGATATAAGCATTTGTTAATCATGCATATTAAACTTTCAATATTTACACCACTTATTCATACATTTTTTCAGTTTTTGGTTCTTCTTGCACTTGCCTTTGTTTCATAATATGAGCAAATATTCTTGCATCCCTTCCTTCTCCCTCCCCACACATTTCGTCAGGGGACGAGGAACCAAGCGAGGCAATTCGCTGTAAATACAAAATCAGCAATATAGAAAACACGCTCAGGTGGGTGTGTATGTACATACCAAGAAAAGGAAGGATAGAGAGGGAAAGGATGAAGGGAAGAAAGAGCATGGAGGTAGATCTATTCTAATTTATTTACACTTCAACAGTTATTTTTGTATCATCCGGTCACAATTTTTTCCATTATTTATCAATATTGCACATCCTTTTAAATATTCTCGTTTACTCTTCTTTTTTTTGTCCCTGTTATTCACTCACTATTCTTGTACTCCTGCTTCTTCACTTTCTATGTTTGTCCGCTTTGCTAATTTCTGTTATCTTCATAATCTGCACAGTCTGTACTCCCGTGGGCTATGCGAACATCTGTCAAGTGCACCCAATACCTTAGACCCTGTACCTTTACTGCTGTTGGATTGCAGTATATTATCTTATATGGACCATGGAACCTTGGCCCGTTCCACTGTCGCACAAAACGTCTCACACATATCATGTCACCTGTCATCAACTGGCAGCCTGGGCTATCTGTGGCTGGGGTGGTTGTATCCGTGGCATTTTTCTGTGTAAAGGGTGGCGCTATTTGCTTGGCTATTGCTCGTGCAGCTCTTGTCAAGTTCCTAAGATACTCATGGAATTCTTCTCCTAGGACTGTGGCGCTCTGGTGGGCATCTGATTGCCTGCGCAGGGGTGAATGGGCTGTGTGCATCCTCCTGCCTGTCACATGCTCATGGGGTGACAGGTGGTGGTCCTTGCTGGGCTGATTCCTCATTTCGAAAAGCGCCAAGGGTAAACAATATACCCAGTTTTTCTTAAGTGTATGACACAGTTTTGACAATCTACTCTTGAGCAATCTGTTCATCTTCTCAATGACCCCATTTGGTTGTGGATGATAAATTGTGCAGAGCTTATGGTTATTCCTAGCATTGCAGTGATGTGCTTGAACATGTCATTCACAAAGTGCGTCCGTTGTTGGAACGTATGACATCACAGATGCCCCAACGGGGGAACACTTCTCTCACTAAAAATTTAGCGGCGCATCAGAATGAGAGCAGGGGCCTGCTTCCACCCATCGGGAAAAGGGGCATATCATAACAATCAAGTATCTGGCTCCATTACACCTCTCTCCCATGTCTGCATAATCTATATGCAGTTCCCTGAATGGCCCTTCAGGCTTTGATAGTGTTCCTCTGAGTGTATGTAATGTCATGCAGGAGTTGTATGTTTGGCATGTAATACATTCTATTATCAATTTTGTCTCATGTTCCTGCAGCCCTGGGGCGAACCAATCTTCCTGTATATCTGCAATAATATGTTGCTTTGCATCGTGGGCTGGGAAGTGCAACTGCTTAAATGCCACTTCCAGCAGTTTTGCAGGCATTACTACCTTACCAGCGTTGTTCTGTCTCCATAATAGATCCGTGGATGGCTGGCTACACCCCCTTTTCACCCATGCTTGCTTTTCTTCACTCGGCGCATCTTGCTGAAGCTCAATTATTTGAGAGACCGGTAATGAGTTAAATCCTTATGGCTGTAACTCCTCTACCACCTTTTGTAATATGTACTCACCTGTTGCAGGTTTTGATAAATAGGAGGCTTCCTTGGCAGAAGCATCCGCTGCCGCGTTTCCCAATGAGATGACGTCATCACCTCGTGTATGGGCCTGACATTTCACGACTGCTACAAGTGTAGGTTCTTTTAACGCGTCAATTAATTCCCCTAGCAATGTTGCATGTTGCACTGGGGACTGATCTGCTCTTCGGAATCCTCTACTCTCTCGTCTTGCTATCCTCCGTGTACTGTTGTTGCCATGTAGGCAGAGTCGGTGTAAATGGTGACCGCGCACCCCTTTGCTGTATGCAGTGCTTCTATGAGTGCCACTAGTTCTGCTGCTTGGGCTGAGAAGTGTGATGGTAATCTTTTCTGCACAATCACTTCAAATTCTCCATCTTCTACCCGTACTACTGCAGCTCCTACATGTTTTTCTCCCGTGTCACAATCCATAGTGGCAGACCCGTCTATGAAATAAATTTCTCCTTCTGATAGTGCATTCACATGTGCTTTGGGCATGTCATCATCATCTCCTGTGTATGTGTCGCAGTCGTGCTGCTGCATGTCTTCTACTGTGCATGCTTCTGTAATAAATGTGGCTGGGGTTACACTTGTGCACCGCACTATGTAAATATTCACACTAGATATGATCAGCTCATATGCTGTGGCCCTTTGGGTATCAGTGTGCTTTTTGATCTTTCTAGGATGGCAAAAAGAGATTGTTCTACGTATAACGTGACGGAGCATCCCATCACAATGGTAGAACTTTTTTCTATTGCGAATGCAGCGGCTGCGAGAGCCTGATCGCAAGCTAAGTGTCCTTGCATTACTGCATCTAGTGTCCCACTATAGAACGCCAGGGGCTTGTGACCCAGGGATGTTTTTTTGTGTCAATACAGCTGTCATGAGGCTGCCAGTGCAATGTGAGAACAAATAGAATTCCCGCTCATAATTTGGAGTCGCGAGAACTGGGGTAGTGGATATCAGTTCTTTGAGTGTGTCAAAAGCTGTGTGCATTTCTTGTGTCCATTGTACTTTGGTGTTTTATTGCTTTTCTTCCTTGAGTGCTTGCAGCAGGGGTTTTGTGTATGATGCATAATCTAGTATCCACGCTCGGCAACAATTACACATGTCAAGGAACTTCTGCATCTCCTTTACTGTGTTGGGCTCTTTTACTGCTTTTATTGTTGCTGCTCTGTCAGGTATTATTCTCTTACCATCTTTGGATATCAGATGACCTAGATATAGCACTTCTGTCAAGCAGTACTGCAACTTTTGTCTGTCTACTTTGTACCCTTTCTGTGCTAGATGCGTTAACATGGTAATAGAATCTTCTCTGCACTCTTTTTCACCTTTTCCGCAGACCAACAAATCGTCCACGGACTGAATTATTGGACTCGTTGTATGTATGTTTCCAAGATCTTCATGCAATATTCTATTGAAAATACTGGGACTTGTGCAGTAGCCTTGGGGCAATCTGCAGTGCTCATATCTTTTTCCCCCTAGCGTGAATGCTGTCAAGTACCAGGAGCCTGGGTCGAGAGGAATTGAAAAGAAGGCATTCTTCAGATCTACTACTGTGAAATGGGTATCTTCTGTTGGGATACTACATAATGTTGAGGCAGGATTTGGAACAAGAGGGAATTCTTTCTGTACTATGTCATTGAGGGGGCATAGGTCCTGGATCATCCTCCAATCCCCTCCCTTTGCTTTCTTGATTGGGTAAATACACGTGTTACAGGGCGAGTTGGATGGCACTACTATACTATGTTTCACTAATGCACATATTGTGTCTTTTATACCTTCTTCGGCTTCTATAGATATAGGGTATTGTTTCACTCGGGGCCGTATAGCTCCAGGCTTAATTTTTATCTTGACAGGTGTCACTTCATGCAGCAACCCTTGGTCATGTGGGCCTGTGGTCCACAACGGCTGTGGCACTTGGGACATGTCTTCCTCGAAATATGAAGGCAGTTCTTTGATTACTGCTCTGAGGGGTAGTGGCACCTCTCTTCTTTGAATCATTACATCACAGGGGATTGCAACCTCCCTTACTATTTCCCCATTATCTTCTGTGTCACTAAAAAGTTCCTCGTCTGTCAGGTCACGTAGGGCCTTATTGGCGTCGATGAACAGCACTGTTCTCCACTGGCATCCCTGCATATCCATTGTTATTACTGCTATTCTTTGCGGTGACACTTGTACTGCATGTATATCCAGGGATATTATAGACCGTGGCACTATTTCTGGGTCTGCAATTGGGATGAAAGTGAATTTCAAAGGTACCCTCCATTTTTTTCATTCTTCAATTCTGCACTACTCTCACTAGTATCCTTAATCCTTGTCTGAACATAACTGGACTTACAGGACAGGTATGCCACGTGTTTGCGGGAAGTTTGCTTGAGTGTGTATGGCTAACATGGTGCAAATTGCACATATGCCTGGTGTAGAACACACTATTCCTCTGTCTGTGAAAGATTTGGTCATGTTAAATTTGCTCAGAAGATCCCTTCCCAGTAAATTAATGGGCGAATCCTCATAACACAACAGGGGTGCCCGAACAGTTTTAACCCCACCGTTATGTCTTACTCCTCAGTATATGGAACCTCGACCACTGCCCAGGGAATCCTTGCGTTTCCGAAGTCTGATTAGAAAGCTGGAACCGGCCTTCTTTGAGGCATGATTTTTCTGCTCCCGAATCTACCATAAAGACTAATTGTTTGTTTCCTATCACCGCCTCCTCCAGTGGTTCCTCTGCTGCAATAAGGGTTGTTTGAATGTACTGGACACGCAAGTGTTCCCTGTGGGCTGTCCTATGCTGAATGCCATGGGAGTTCATCAGCATCAAAGCATTTCCTGTTACCATTCCTGATCCTCTACACAGTGTGGGTGCTCCATTTGCGGTGGTGGCATACGTGTTACTACGCATGGGGGCAGCATTTTCATGAGATTGGGGTGTGGAGATGTGTTTTGTGGGAGCGTTTGACGCTCATTCATGTACCTCGGGTCGGGTTGACTAGCCCTTCTATTCTCACCCATTGGTAATCCATAGGGGCTCCCCGGGTGGGGGTGTCCATTCTGTTGTCCATTTGGGTAGGAGTTATTGGGTCTGCTTCGACATTCTCTCATAAAGTGTCCCCACCTCCCGCAATTCCAACACAGCCCTTGCCCTCCTCCTCAAGACCCTCCATACCCAGCACCCCCTCTTCTTGGTCCCCTGAATCCTCCTCTATTGTCCCACCCTCCTCGTGATGGCCATTGTGGTTCTTCATACTGATTATCCCTGAACCATGAATCATGGCTATTACCTGTCCAGTTTGCTGCCATTTGCGCCAGTATTCCCGCTCCCTTCCTGCCGCGCTGCTACTGCACTGACCTTCAATAATTTGCTTTGTACTACTTTAGCCTCATCTGCCAACCGCTGCTGCGCTATCTCCTTTTCCTTCTCTTTGATCCTTTTACAGTGGTGTGCCATTATGCTTTGAATTTCAGGCCATCTCTTGGCTTCTATATCAGCTATTTTATCAAGGGCCTTCAGAACTTCCTTTGGGAGCCCTCTTTTTATAATAAAATAAAACAGGGAAGTTGATTGGTCCCAGGCCGTACCCGTTTCTGCTCTCCACATGTCCTGCACCCGAAGAATGAAAGACATTGTATCTTCCTCATCTCCCATTGTAAACTGCATTACTGCCTGCAAATCTGGTGTGTCTGGGAATGTGTCCCTCAGGGCGTCCCACACTCTTGCTCGTACTGTGCTAAATGAGGCCCCATCATGGCGTTCACAATCTAGTGTTATGCCGGGAAACCCCGCCTTCGCACAAACCCTGTTTACCTGGTCTCCCACTGCAGATGCTAGACGGATTTTAACATCCCCCACTGCCAGGGGCACTCCTGCCGTGTGTTTCTTGAATGCATATATCCACTTGCTGGCTCCTCAGGACAGTGGGGGAAGCTGTTTGAGCAAGTTCGCCTTATCCATTTGGGCCCACGGTATGTAATTCGGCCTCCCTGCCCCCCTATGTATTAGTGGCAGCTGTAGGTTCTTTTCCCCATTTACTGGTACCAACCTTCCTCCCACTCTTTCCTATCACTGCCATATGTTCCTGTTCCTTAACCTCCCTCTCCATTCTTCCATGGGGGAGAATCCCTAGCCAAATGCAGCCCCTCCTGTGGCAGTTCTCTATCTCCTCTCTTCTTCGTCCTGCTCCTCTATATCACACCAGTATTCTTCTTCTCTGTCTGATGTCACCCCTCCCTCTTCTAGCTTGTGTTCACTGTCAGCTGCGTTTATTTCTATGATTCGTGTGGGGGTGTCATTTATCTGGAATAATATTTCCCCCTTTTTCCATCCATCTTCCGCTGCCCCTTCACTCAGACGCAGCATTGCGTCTTGTTCTGCTCGGGGGGTGAGCAACCCTACCCGTTCCCCCATGGCCCTAAGGCAGGACAGCTCAGTCTGAGCCATTGTTAATTGTGAATCTAGATCTTGTGTGAGTTTCTCAATGTCGATTGTAGGGGTACTTACTTGCCCTGCTACTCCTTGGCTCTCATATGTGGGTGGTGCTGTGGCAGACGGCTTAAGTATGGAGGGCGCTGTGGGTTGTGCTACATATACAGGGTCGCTATATCCTTCTGCGGGCACTTGTTTTGTCAATAAAGGGTATACACGTGTGATCTCTACCTTATTCTCATTTTTTGTAGTTGGCCCTTCACTGCCAGTTGGTGTCAGGTGAGATATATTACACTCGCCGCTTTCCTCTGGGGGCACTTCCTTCGAACAGCCGCCACAGGTCCAGTACTTCTCTCCTGTTTTGCAACTGTTTCCCTTTGTATTTAATGAACAGACAGGTGGCAACCATATCTAGTACTGCTTTATCGAAAGACCCTCCGTGTGGCCAAACTTGGGGCAGTTTTTCCCCCTTCAGCTCTGTGACCCATTGGTCATGATATTTACTTATTTTCTCTGCATATCCAGGCAGAGTCTTACAAATATGGGCTAGTGGCGTTTCTGCGTCCATCATACCTGACTGCGCGTGTCACTCACTGACACCCCTTCTCTAGACTCTTACACTTCTAATAAGGTTTACTCAATATATTGTGTACATCCCACACAATGTAACTGTAAATGCAATGCACTTTTTCTCATGCCTATCTTATTCTGTAACCAAGTTTTTAAGTAATCCTATCTTCCTGACCTCTGTTGCGCCCTGTTACCTCTGGGTTTTGCGCGCTATACTAAATAAATAAACAAACAAATTGTGCGACCTTTCCCAAAACAATGAACTTGCTTGTTTTCAGCAGTTTTAAATCACATTTATCTATACACCACGTTCTTTTCCACAATCCCAGACCAATTTCATTAATGTTCTTTAGCAACAAACAATGCTTACGTAAAGAGACCAACACTTAACGAATTTCACATACAACGGAAAACATAGACAACATAAAATTACTTCACCTTCCCTACTGGCCCTTCTACCCGTGCTTAATTGTACACCCTTGAGAAGGTCTCTCCCTTCTACTTTATTTCAAACCTCCCAAGAGAGAAATAGAGAGAGATAAAGTCATAAAAAAGCGTTTCTAAATACTACTCCGGGTCTTCCTCTGAGACCCCTACATTTTCTTTTTTTACCTCAGTTTTCCCATATTCACTTATCCTGTACTAGTCGAGATAGCACTATGCGGCGCCACCTTCCACCCCCCAACGGAGATAGGATCCCTTAACCTCTTTTCATCTTGTTCACTGTTACCGTCCTAATGGCCATATGCGATAAATAAAAGTAGATTGGAAAGACAGAAAAGACCCAGACCCTCCAGGCTCCCCTCTATACTACTATCTCAGCACCTGTTCACCCAGAATTATGCTATTTTGTCCCGAACCCTTCTAATCTGACTCCCACCCTCCTTTTAATACCACCCACACTTGGTACTCATGTGTCCGTCTTGATCCGAGACCCACTGGACCCTACCGGTCAGTGCGCCGCTCCTCGCTCAAAGACCACGCCTGGCTCTGGCGAATGGTACGGTGGGTTTTGTAAAGGGGATCCCATACCCTTTCGCCCTATTTCGTGCAAACATCTAGGTGTACCGGTTGCCGTTGGTGGGTAGCTCTTGAGGGAGTGCGCTCCGGGTCATGAACAGGGGGATGTCTCATGCCAGAAGGACGGAAAGAATGCTATCACGTCGGGGTCACCAATGAAAGTGAGAGGCCCCCAAAAATACAATCAAATCACTCAATAGAGTCAATTAGGACACATCCCTGAAGGGAATGAGACCAAGACCAAGTGCTGGTGTTAAAAAAAGTTTTTTTATCTAAATAGGCGAAGCAGAATCTACTCTGCTCACGCCGAGAGCGCTCTGCAGAGAACATGTTACAATTTACTTTTATACAAAAAAATCGTCATCAAGCAAAGGAAAGGCCTAAGGGGCACATGAACAGTTGGGATTGGTCACTAGGGGTGAACACCTATAGGTGCCATAGGGTTGGAGACGCTTGGTTGGCTTGAGGACACGTGGTGTGGCAATGACGCGTCTTGGCTCAATCGGTCACCTGGGCTCATCGAACTGGCATGTGGCAACGGCAACTTGTGATGTTGTTTCTTTGTTAGATAACCATTTGACATTTGCCACACATTCCCATTCATTCACTACCATAATGTGCTTGTTCAGCAAGCTCAAAGACTTTTGCTTCATACACCTATGAAAACGTTGGTTCAAACACAAGTTAATATAACAATGGGCAGAGGTTAAGATTCATCCATCAAATGCAGCGCTTGATCTGTTCAGACAGTTCAGAATATAATGGCTAAAGAGGTATATCTCATAAGGTCACTGTGTGATCTGGGATGTCCATCTGATAAACAACGAAAGAAGGCTCTAAATCTATGACTAGAATAAATAGGTCACAAGAGGCACATACCATCATGGGTATGCATGTCATTGTGGGGGTTTAATGGTCAGTTATCCAAACATCATTAAATCTCTGCTAATCTACCTTTGACACCATGAGGGGTAGAGAAGAATCTAAACCTCTTT
The DNA here is from genome assembly GCF_040938575.1 of Ambystoma mexicanum. Taxonomy (NCBI): domain Eukaryota; kingdom Metazoa; phylum Chordata; class Amphibia; order Caudata; family Ambystomatidae; genus Ambystoma; species Ambystoma mexicanum. The sequence continues at coordinate 1,080,717,813 of NC_090932.1, forward strand.
GCGGCATGATTCCGCGTTGCACAAAGAAACAGGGCCTTTATACATTGCTTGCTGTGTTACATTCAGGTTATACTAATTTAAGAATATACTATATTTTCCAGCTAGCTAAATATTCTCATTGCGACAAAAACCCATAAAGAAATTAAACGTGTACTTGAATTAGTGCTCCTCCTTCATTAAAACAGTTCATAGCTCAAGGTCTGTTCATACGGCCTTAACACATGTTGTCACAGTACGAACATTCTGATCAGGACAACTAACTACTGTATTGGTTTTACTTAGTATCATGCATGTGTTCATATTCTAACTAAAAGATGAGGTAGCTTAGTGCTGGTGTGTACAGTTTTATGCTGGTCATGCACTTCATTTCCATTAGCAGCATCGTTTCATAAGTAAATAATACATCACACTTTCAAGACCAATTTCTACTGTTAGGAATTTTGTTACGCATATGTCGTACGTTATGCTAATATCCTTACATTATTCTACATAAAATAATCAGCTTATTCAGATAGTGAGCAGTTGAACACTTTGGTTTTCTTCTGTTAAGGCACGAATAATGGAGCACACCTAAAGGTCGCTACTAACTGTTTGATCCTGCTTTAAGGAGCATTGGGAAGGGTATTCTTTATGACCGGGGTCTGCTGGGTGGGGGGCAGGTTTATAGAGATGAATGACTTCTGTGCTGGCCCTTGTACTGGGCCGTGTCAGGGTCAGTGAAGTAAGATGGAAGACAGAAGATACAGTGTAAAGTTTATTGCATTCTCGCGGCTAGTCTCTCATGAGAACAGAACAACTGCAAAGACGGCAGAGGGGAGGAGTTGGGGGGAGTAGCTTGCTCGCTGTGCGCGCCTGACTGGGAGAACTGCGGACCTGCGTTTTAATTTCACGACTGTTTTGTCATTACAAAATGGAGTCGGTAACTTACAAAATGGAGTCTCGTTCAACTCTGGTTTTATGCTGTCTTAAGAGGGTCACAGTTCCTAAGGGTATTCCCGCACAAGTGCTCCAGGGCCGGGGCCCTGGACCCAAAGCAGCCGCCACTGGGCCGACCCAGGAAGTGTGAACTATGGAGGGGGGGGATTCCAAGACCCTCTCCTCCCACACATTACCAAGGCTTCTGATGTTTATTCTGCCCTAGCGTGTTTTAATTGCTGTGAGCATCCTCCGAACTGACTGCCAGTCTGTGCTGCCATGTTTCCATAGTAAGGATTGCTGACTGGTTGGGGTGGTGGGGACCTAAGTCATGGGGAAGCCATTGTCTCTTTCTCTGAATCTGCCCTCCCTACCCTCGTAGGAAAGGATGGATTTGTTGATGACTGCTGCCTGCATGGTTCCTTTTTGACAGGTGGTGGTTTTGGATTGATTGGTAGTGCCAGGTTTGTTTCCTCTGCTGTCATCTCTCCCAGTTCACCCATTTGTGGGTGTGTAAGACATTATTGACAGTGTCATTGATCATCTTTTCCAGATCATCAATCTGAATGGGTTCTGGGGACTCCTTTCCCTGTGTTCAGATTGGCTCCTAGATCTCTGCTGATGCTTGTGCTTCTTGTGTCAATGCCTGTCCTGTGATCGGGAGTGGGAGTGGAAGGCCCCCTCCTCTACATTAAACACAATAGAAACCGCCCCTCAGAATCTGAGTATAAAAGGCCGCTGACGTGTGTTGGCACGCCTCTTCTTCCAAGATTTTGTGCCATAAGCAGCGTTCCAAGCTGTCTGGTTCGCTTGACTTTCAGACTGACCAGAGCTGTTCCCAAGCCACATCATGCAGCCCTATGTTTGTGTTTAACCTCCCCATGGAGAGAGGCAGGTAGATTACTGCACCTGCAATGAATGTTGACTGACACAGTTGCTGCTGCAGCCTGGTCAACCTTACAGGTATGGACCTTTGGCGCTGCTCTTTCGACCGCCTGCTAAGCCTTGCATTTCTGAGAAGAGAAAACAGAGAACATGTTACCAATACATGCTGTGCTTTCAACATGGCTACCTGTCAGAAGAAATGGGGGGAGTATTGAGTGGAGGGCAATCTTATCCCTGCAGGAATCACCGGGTAGCTAGCATGTTTATTATTATTATTATTATTATTATTATTATTATTATTATATTATTATTTAGCAACAGGTTGCGTGTTTCAGAGATTAGGGTCACCTCACTGTTCAGGACTGGGATGAGGAAGATGGACAAAATGGTAATGCTCACCCAGCAGGAGGGGACGCTTGAGCAAGCATCCAATAGCAGCATTCTTAATACTCAATTTATCTATCTCGGAAGTGTGAAAATCTGAGATGGCCCTGCCAGAATTTGAACTTGTGGCTGGCAGGCTAAACACAGATGTATGGGAATCCTGAACTCAACATAAAGGTATCAGTGCAGGAAAAAAGCAGATACCATGGCATTCCCACTATTGTCCAGCTGGTGCCCTGAGTATAGAGGCAAAGTCTCAAGCAGCCAAGTTTACGGAAATGCTGGATAACTATTCTCAAGATGTTCATTCCAGTAAACCCAACCATAGCGACCAGGCCATTGCACTATTTCTGTCTGGGCACCCGCTCTGGCCTTTGGACAACCTCATCGAGAGACAACTCCCTATCAGGAGAATCCTGCCACCACATGAGAAGGTGTTTCCATGTCATACAACTACACAAAGTCCAGGTCCACACTAGTGTTCAACCAACACAAGTGTGAACACATGAATACTGAAGAGCTGTTGCAAGTCTGGAATACAACGTCCCCCCACCACATGCAATTTACTTCTTGCATTAGAGGGAGGTTACAACACGTACATGACACTTTTTTAAAAAGAATTGTTTTATTGTTCATTAATAACGCGCTTGGTTTCTAAGCGCGGGATCGGGTTTTCGAACGTGTGTTGCAAAGCAATTGTCGCTTTGCCCGTGAGCTTTCCTTCCTCCCCTATTTGACCTTAAAATACAAGTAGATGTGTCCATATGTACGGCATTGTGGCTTGCTAGGGTGAACCTATTCAGTAACTGGAGAACTTAAAGACAAACATCAGATAGAGGGATTGGTGGGGAGGCTGTGGGGAATTGTTAAGAAAGATCTCTAGAATCTGGCCTGGTAGACAGATTTTAGGAGGCCATCCTAGCTATTTTGAACAGGGGTAGTCTGAGACGTTAGCCGAAACCCAATCAAGGTAAACGTGGAGAGCAGTCAAGTCTATTTTCAGGAAAGTGTGAGTGGGGATGGGGGTCCACACTGAATCCACAAAGTAAAACACACAATAATTCAATTTAGACAACCATGTATAAAAATACAAATATTTATTATAGGCCTTAAACACACACTAATAAAATGAAACAAGCAACTGACACTATCACACAATACTCAATAATAAGCATATATACATTCACCATGGGTTCTTAAAATGCATTAAATACTTAAATCCCGCAAGCGGTAAGTAACGTGATGTAGTACAGATGGAACCAAGTCACTGGATTTCTCTAACTTCAGCAGTCCAATCCCTAAGAAGAATGGGGCCTTCAGGTCAGACTCTTCACATGGTTCTGCAGTAACGCCAGAGCATCTTCGAGTTCACTAACACGCCGTTACACAATGGCGACCTTTTTGCACACCTTCCACAAATCTGCTTGTATAATGGATAGATCCACCCCAACTTCTTGAATTTTGCCCTCCATGCACACTCTGGATTCTTGAATTGCTGCCAGCAAACCATCCATTGTGACCCCATCCACTACCTTGGGCCCTTCACCACCTCCATCATCCTCTGCTGCCTCGTGCTTGCCATGTCTATTTGTGGTGCTCACATACTGTTCCATTTATTTTCTGTTGCCCCTTAACCATGCTGACCCTCCATCACTGGAGGATTGCTCAGGGGCAACGTGCATGCCTTCGAAGCAAAACGACGCGGAGCATCCGCGCTTAGAAACCTCTGGGTATTAAGCGCGTTATGAATACCTATCATATCATAACATCAGTGTCCTCCTGACAGGGTAACAAAACAGCAGCGTTCCTACTCCAGTCATCTCAAGTCATCCGAAATTCCCAACAAGGGTTTCTGCTTACTTCCTACAGAAAGCCTTTCAGGGCCTTGCCTGCCACGGGGCTAATGACTCACTGTTTGAGCTTGTTTGTCTCCTCTTCCTCTGCGATGATTGCCAGCCTCCTCCGGGTTCTCTGCCGTAGCGCGCCTCTTCAATTCCCCCAGGGCAACACAGAGAAGTTCACAGCTGAGTCGTCAGATGTGCAGGCTGCTCTCACAGATGTGAAGATGGCGGCTGTCTCCAATCCCAGTGGGTCTTTTTCACCTGCACTGATAATTGCCACTCTGCCAGACACCAATGTCTTCCAAGGCAGGTGGGCAGTTCCTCCCCCGACTAGGTTAAGATCGCTATGCCTGTGCCTGCTTGTTTCTTTCAGCCCTGTCCACCTCCCCAGGGGGCACTCTGCCGTGCGCCGCTGGCACTCCAAAGCAGTACCCACCCTGCTTGCTCCCTCAGTGCCAAGCACCTCTGCTAGTCTTTGGTTTAGCCACTCAATTCATTAACTGTACGGTAGACGGCGCTGTTTGGTCTCTGCCGGCTTATCAGGCGGGCAGCCCGCTCCTGTCACGGCCAAGGTGGACGCTGTCCTGGTCTCAGGAAATCTCTTCCCCTGTACTGATGTTTGCCGTTCTTTACGGTGACCTATGTTCTCCAAATTGAGAAGTCAGCTTTTCCTGCGACCCACCATTGATTCACAGCATTTTTCATGGGATACTAACAGGATATCTGGTGATCAGCTATAGAGATCTTTTTCCTCATGTACAGATCAAACATCACCTGGCCACACCCCCCCACTTACTGTATAAGGGGGAGCCACTCGCTTAACAAGAGGGGTATACGACAAATCTAGGGTATTTGTCCGTTCTCCCCAAGGCGGAGCCACCCCCTTTGAAACTAGGGAGGTGAGCCTGCCAATCAAGATCCTCCATCACTGTAAGGGTCTGGGCAAGTGGGACCTCACTGGGAGTGACTCTCCTCTTGGGGACAAAGACTCCCTTCCCATGCGAAACTCCCTATGAGAGAAACACTATCCAGTTATATGGGAATTAATATACCTGCACTTACCGCTGTATCGCCTTCAACAACCAGGAATACATCCCATCTCCTTGGCTTTAAGCAAAGTCGGATTTTACATAAACAATGAAGAGAAATGAAACACCCTTTTAAGAGTTGGCAACAAACATAAAGAGATGAAGAGCCCAAGAGAGGCAGAGAGAACCTTACGCAGAGGTGAGCCTCTGAAGAAGGAACGTCCTGTCGGGGCAGAGCACTACTGGGCCGCGGAGCCAGCAGCAGTGCAAGTGAATTGAAGCAGACGAATGCTGGAAGGCCGGCAAACAGAGTTTGGAGCCCATGAATGAACGCTGACATTAAGCGCATCGGGAGGCAGAAGTCTTCCTCTCCACCTGTGCATGTGGAGACCCCCGAGGCAGGCAGGCTGAGAAACAGAGATGCTGAGAGACTGGGTAGGCAAACCAGGGGAAGACACCTGTGGCGGTTAAGAAGGACAGAGACTCCTCCCCTTTCAGAGGTAACGTAGCCATGGGCCTTCCCCAGCTTATCTTCTTCCTTCTCGCCCTCTCCCATGACACCTTGAAGCCCTTCATCTTTGTTATTCATCAACTTCGTCTCAGTGAAATAAAGTTCTTTCCTTAAAGGGATATTTACAATTTCTGTACACAGTAACACATATTGGTTCTGTCTTCGTATAAGTTCTTCTGGGGTGTGGTTGAGAAGGTAAATTTAGGAGACTCTTTAGGGAGTTCCTCAAAGGAACGGGAGTCCTTGTCCCGACAGGGGAGTGTCTCCCGGTGAGGTCACACTTGCCTCACCCTAGGGAGGGTATTGCGGAGAAGGCACACCTCTCTAGCATCACAGGGAGGACTACCCCTTGAGAGTAGTGGCAAATTCCTGTGATTCGTCACTTACCTTTCGTCTCTATTCGTTGGCTTCCCTTTCTCCATGGATCAGAAAGTGACTTAGGAAGTCCACATTCCCTTGCTCTTGTCTCTTTCGATGTTCCAATGTGAAGCAAAAGGGTTCAAAATCTAAAACCCACCTTATTATTGTGGAATCATCCAAAATGTTCGAGATTATTAGAGTGAATGTGTGATTTGGGCGAATTTCAGCCTTTTGAAAATTCTGAACGGTGAAAAGTTCAACCAGATCACGCATACGGTGCTAAGGGCTGTGAGGGTGTCCCCCATTCCCTAGCTCACTATATTGTGAGCTGGGGTTGCGAGGGTGTCCCCTGCAGCTGAACCTGAAAAAGCCCGAAAAAAAAGAAAAGGGAAAATCGGAGGGCAGCGGGGGCTGCAGGGGTGTCCCTGCACCCTTGCTCACTATATTGTGATTAGAGGTTGCAGTGGTGACCCCCGCAGCTGATCCCAACAATCCCCAAAACAAAAACAAAAAAGGACCCTTTGGCGCCAGTTCCCCATCACGGAAGTGAAAGGGAACAGCAGTTGCAGGACACAGCGAGTCGGCAGCAAGGTAAGCAGGGGGGTGCAGGTGGGGGTGTGTGTGGGGGCAGGAGCGGGGGGTGTGTAGGGTTGGGGGCCAAAAGTCAGAAATGTTCAGGGGAGAAAAGACCAAAGGTTAGTTCATAAAAATTATCTGGCTTAAACCAGATGTTTCCATACAATTTCTTTTACCACCGCCATGCCATGTTGGTTTGTAACTTTTGCCGTCAGCTTTGACCAATATACACAGTATTATTTTTAGTATTTGGGTGAAGCATTCCCCTAAGCTATTGGTTTGGTTCTACGTTATTTTGCCGCTGGATTTTTCGTTGCGGGACTTTTCATCGCCGTTTTTTTTATCGAAAAAAACTCATTGTTTTATTTATTTATTTTTTGGGGGGGTTACCCCTCCAAACCCCCCTTTTTTTATTATTCCCTTTCACTCACAAAAGTGTATTTAATTTTTAACCCCCGCCTCCCAAAATAAAAAGGATGATTTTTTTTTCGATAAAAAAACGCGATGAAAAGTCCTGTGACGAAAAATCCAGCGGCAAAAGAACTGTATACCATTGGTTTGAGGATGATAAACACTGAGGTTACCTCCTGCATTAACCCGCCACGTAACACATGATACCTTGGTCCGTAAAGATGTCTCTTGGAAACCCTACTCTTGCTAGAACAGGTAGTAAATGCTTTAATATTTGTTATGTGGTGTTATTTCGCAGAGGGAAGGCTTCTGGATAACCGGTAGCATATTCCACTAGCACTAGGATGAAGCAATTTCCTAATTTGGAGGTTTCTAGTGGGCCTACGATATCCATAGCTATCCTTGAGAATGAAACATCAATGACAGGCAATGGTTGTAAGGGTGCAGTGGGAAAAGGAGTACTGGCTGGTTTCTGGCAGATCTAGCATGGCACTACAAAGGTTTTTATCTTTGCAAAGATCCCTGGCCAATACAATGTTGGTGTTATCTGGCTTGGGGTTTTTCCCACTCCTTGATGGGCTGCTGTTAGCGAGAATTCTCAGAAATGTGCTAATTCCCTCTACCGTAGAGATGCCCAGCAACTTTGCTAGATTTTGAGGACTTGATTCTTTTAACCTGGAGAGATGAGACCCTTTTACCCACTCTCTAATGTATTTTAATGTGATTTCTTTTGGTTATGGAGTCTGACAAACTCCATAGGCATCATCTTTTACATTGTGCCTTCAGTGCAGTGGCACAGGGAAGTCTTTCAGATTTCTAAAAGGTTTAAACACCTTCTGTGGGATTAACTACTTTTTCCCAGAGCAGTAAAATGAAATTGACATTTCTTACATTTGTAACTTCTAGACCCATCACACACTATCTTACCATAGGGTGCTGGAGGAGTTACCTAGTATCCCCTTTGTTTAGTTTCTCATGCAACATTTTTATGTTACCCTTTTCTCACTGAATGGCTGGTGTCAGTGGTTTTGTTTTAACTACCGTGGTGTGCATTTACCACGGGCTGCTTTTGCAGCTGCAGTAAAGCACCCAAGGGTACCATTTTTGCCAAAATGGCCCCGGTCTTCTTCTTTTGCCATTTCTTTGTGGAAAGATTCTTCTTGAGATTTACTCTGCGCGCCTAACTAGGTTTGGTTCAATTATCCGTTTTGCCTTTGGCGGGATTCACGAGTGAAGCCCGCCTCTGGCTCCAGGGTGTCTGTGGTGGGCAGGAAGTGAGGGAGGTGCCCGAAACTCCCTGTGCTTAGTCTCCTAGGAGACCTAAATGCACTTTGTAGTGATTGGCCGGCTGACTGTCCAGCAAGGACAGCCACCCTGCTGGGTGACTGACAGCTAGTCTTGAATGAATGGGAGAGAACTGAATAAAAGGCGAGGCTTTTGGCTTGGAAGGCAGAGTCGAGCACTGGATGAAGGAACCGAAGGAAAACTTGAAGAGGACGCCTGCTGCAACTACTGCACAGGAACAGAAGTCATCTGCTGCACTTTTTCTTCAATACAAAGATAATGTAAAGTCTGAGAGAACTTACCTCTCATTGTAGAGTTGCTTGCATTTTCTACTAACAAGTCTAATCAGCTTGTGGCCCTACATTTGATTCTTCTTTTCTTCAAAGACTTCTAACACATTGCGCAAAGACGTGTCTACTTACCTACCAGAGGTGCTTCATCCTATACAAGACTTTTGCCCATTGACATTGGCCTAGCCTGTTATACTGAATGACTCTGCTTAGGGGATCCAAACGTTTTTGCCTGCTTAAGAATATTTGTGGTCTCTTGTTTGTTCTAATAACATTTTCCTTTTACCAACCTCTAACAGTATTCTAAATGCAAACAGGAAGATATTAATGTCCCCAAGCACACTAGCAATTGAAGTCACCTGAGGGTGAAGGTTGTGTCTGTGGGCCATCCTAAAAGGGTCTGTACTGATTTTAGAATATTAAAAGTGTGTGTTTTGAAGTGTATTTGAGTCTTACTTTTATATTGCTCCCTTCTGAAGAAGGCTTACTCTAACTGACTGATGTATAAATTAATAATTGTTTATTCAAGAAACCTTATGTGTAAGTGTTTATTTTGATACTTGTCATTGTGAATCTCTGTGGAACTCCCCTACGGCTCACATTGACCCCTCTTGAGATAAGCCTGGCTGCTCAACATGCTACTAAACTGTGTAGTAAAAGCTTATACCAAAGGTTGGGTTTCCTAATACCTGTTGTCAGAGTTGTTGTGGAGCACCCTAAGGGTACTGCATACAAATTTTGCCTAACAGCTGGAGTCAGATCAGAGTGGGCTAATTCTAAGACAATTCTCTGGTGACTTTGTGGGACTACGAGTTGGGCCTGATGTACTCCCTCTGGGGTTGTATCACCACGGGATAATAATCCTTTTCTTGGAAAGAAGATGGGACTGGATTGATTTCCCTCCTCCTTCTTCTGTGACCACCCTGGCTAAGGCTTTTGTGAGTATGGGGTCATTTCTTTGGGCAATGGTAGGTCAGGAAGGGGATTAACCTCTTAACCTTCTTGGGAAGGTTTTTCCATTCTGCGTAGGTCTGCTTCCCCAAACCCTTGTGAGCCTCTGTCTGTTTCACCTTTGTTCATTACCTCTTGGGGTATTGGGGATAAGACTTTTTCTAATATCCGCTGGGCTAACTTTTCACCCTCATTTACTGTGTATGGGCTATTGCTGTGGATATGTTGGAGGATCTTAACATAGTCTCGATGGTCAGGATCGATGACTTCCGCCATAGCAGGTAAGCCAGGTCTCCATGCTAACCCTGATTTGGAGGTTAGCTTTATGTATGTTTCTTTAGGAGGGGCTAGTGTTAACCCAATCAGGATTAGGCACCTTTCACCTGGTAGTATTAGGATTTCAGTAGTGCTTTGTAGGACCACGCCTTTGGATTCTGCAGTTGCTTCTATAGGGTCTTTGGCCTTAGTACTTAACTTGGTAAATAGCAAGGGTCCCCCAACTTTGATCAGTTGGAAGCAATCCCACTCCAGGCACCATTTGTTTAAAAAAATATTTGTATTTATCTCCAGAAACGTGACCATTTGGTCTATCAACAATCACAACATTGTAATATCATCATATTACAATTATGGCATAGTAACAATGAACACCTATAACAAAACCTGTTCAACTAGCAACGTGCCCTCCTTAATTCCTGGGCTCTGTGGAGGCATCACTTAGTCTAGAGTGCAATAGGACAATACATGTTATCTACAGTTTTAGGGTTCCATTTCCTCTCCTGCTCCTACACCCCACCTCCCGTTGCCATTCCTGATGTCAGACACAAGCTTCTTATACATTGTAGTGCCTCACAGGGGTTTGTCATCCTGTGAAAGAAACATCAAATGTACCAGTGCATTCTAGGCGCCCACACTGTCGCTGCTTTCCCTCATCCCCTTCTGCAGACGCCTGTGCCATACTACTGATTCTGCCATTGGCCAGCGTTTCAGATCTCTCCACCAGTTCTCTATCCGCGGGCCACTGATGGACTTCTAAGCCAAAGCAATTAATCTCTTTGCTAGCACAAAACTAGATCTATCATCTTAGAAGTCGGCCTGGAAATTCTTGAGAACACACCCCGTAGTTAAGCCTCCGGTGTCCATCTACATTGTGTAATGCCACCCCTGTTCACCCTATTTTCAACCTCACTCCAAAACCGTTTAAACACTACACAGTCCCAGAACCTGTGCATTATGTCCACCCCTCCACATTGCATCTGGTGCACACTGTGTCCTTCGATCCCGGGAATTGTGCTATCCTCTGCGTCGTCATATACGCTCTATGTATGATATCGAATTGGGTATGTTTGACACTGGCATTTCTGGGTGCGGTCTTTGTGTATAATAGTGCATTTGCCCATTCTTGTTCAGTGAGGTCCCTACCTAGATCTTCCTCCCATTTGAGTTTAACCTTTTGTGTGTCATTTGGTTTCAGTGACAAGAGCCTCTGATGAGTCTCAGGATCCTGTGGCAGCCCTCCAATAGGTCATATAATAACCCTAAGATGCCATCCTCCTCCAATTCCTCCAGGAAGCCCTTCCATTTAATCCTGGCATCATAAAATAATATAATGTATGTTAGAAACTCTCCTGACCTGTGTTCACTTCTGCACTTCTTACCAACTCGTAGAACTCGTGTAGCTTCCCATCTAAGTACAGATCTCCCCATATCACGACCCCATTTTCTTCCCATTGTGACATAATGACTGTAAGGTCCCCTTTGTCCTTTCCGTATACCGCAGATGGGGGGATGTTGGAGGAATACAATTCTCCCAATTTCAGCAATTTTCTAGTGCATGTCCAAATACCTCTCCCTAGCTTCAATATGTGCGAGGCATCAGGGATCCTCCTATTATCTAGCCACAGCGCTTCTTTCATTAGATATGATTTTATCGTTGCCCGCAATAGCTCAGTTTCCTCCGTCTCCTCGCCCAAAAGCCATCGCGCCACCTGCTGCAGCTGCCCAGCCAAATAATACAGCTCCGTATGTGGGAGTTTCACCACACCTTCTGAGTACTCTTTACACAAGGATACCCTACGTCTGCCCGCACGCCATATGAACCCACTCAGCATGACGTTTAACTCCATGAAAAAGGAGCCTGGGATATAGAACGGTATTATGAAATGGTATACTAGGCGAGATAGGACCACCATCTTGATTAATGCCACCCTTCCTATCACTGAGAGTGGCAATCTCTTCCAGAATTCGATAGATTTCTTTATTCCAGTGCGTGCCATAGCAGTATTTTGTTTGTGTGTCAGTTTAACTTTGAGGCTAATGTCAACATCAAGGTATCGAAATGTTCTAGTCGCCCATTGGAGTCGCAGAATAGGTGGACAAGTGTCATCCACTCCGACCCACTCCACCAGCGGAAAAATGCAAGACTTGTCCCTGCTGACTGTAATCCCTGACAGTACCACAAAATTATCAAGCACTTCAAAAATATATGGTAGGTTATACTCGGGGTTCCGGACATACAGTAGTATATTGTCTGCATATAACAAAACCACGTGATTGACCCCATATACCGCCAGCACAGCGTTCCTGAATTCTGATCGGAGGAACACTGCCAGAGGCTCCAGTGCCAAAATAAAAATCATTGGGGATAATGGGCACCCCTGATTTGTGCCCCTTTGCAGAGTCCATTGCTCAGAGACACATCTACCTGTTTGTACCCTAGCCGTGGGTATCGTATACATTTGTTTACCCACCAGAGAAACCCTTGCCCTCCCCCAAAGCACTCCAGAGTGGCATAAAGCCAGCCAGGTCTGACAGTGAAATGCCTGGATCGCGTCTAGCAATATTACTGCACAACTATCTTTCCAAGTCCTTGTTCTATTTATTAACGCATGAAGTCTCCTCAAATTCCCAGAGGTATTTCGTCCCAGGGCATTCCCTGTCTGATCTGGGTGTATCAGTTGACCTATCACCGTCTTTCATCGTCTCACCAGTAAGGCCGCTAGTATTTTGCAATCTTGTTTGACCATCGATAATGGCCTATATTACTCATATTTCTGAGCTGGCTTTCCTGGTTTCAATATTGGGAGAATTATTGATTTACTCATGCTCATTGGTAACCTTCCTTGTTCATACGCTTCCTCAAAAGTCTACAACAACCTCTACATCACTTAATTAAGGAGTATCTTATAGAATTCGGCCGGCAGGCCACCCCCCTCCCCGGTGTCTAGCCTGTCGGTAAGTCTAGGATCATTGGCCACAGTTCTTACTTGGTGAGTGGCACCACAAGAACCTCTGCTTGCTCCTGTGTTATCCTAGACAAGTCAATCTCGGATAGTGTCTCATCTATGTCCCTCATGTTGTCTACTCTTTCCATGCTATACAATCCTTTGTAGAATTTAGAAAATATGTTATTGATCTCTCTTAGTGATTTCCACAATTCTCTGCATTTTTCTGCCATCCCACTGAATACGGGTCTAGTGTTTCCCCTGTGGCAGAGCCAAGCAAGCATTCCGCTGGGTTTGTCCCATTATTCATGTATTCTCTCAGTGTATCTTGCATAATCATATTTACCTAGTCTATCCCAGTGTTCTATACACTCTTGTCTTAGCTTTAAGAGCTCATTCTCTGTTCTGTTATTCTGTGCATGTGTGCTTTCCAGCTGCTTAATCCTTGCCTCTGATATTGATGGATTCCTTAACAACTCCTTCTTGACACTGTCCACCTTCGCTATTGGTTCTCCCCCCATCACCACCTTGAACGCATCCCACACAACTCCCCCTTCCTCCACACTGCCTTCATTAGTCTCAAACTCCTCTATCTTCTCCGCCATATGATCTCTAAAGAGGTCCTCCTGGATAGCCTCATCTCTGAGCATCCATGTCCGCACTGGGGGAGGGTCCGAAGTCACTATGCAACTAGCAGACAGGGGCGAGTGATCTGATAGTGTCCTGCCTTCATATGTGGTTTCAATGAATTCCCCAATCTGTTCTAGCCCCGAAAAGAGGTAATCAATATGGATGTGAACCTTGTGTGGGCTCAAATAATGTGAATATCTCCTTATGTTCCTATTTCACCACCTCCAAATCTCCACCACTTCAAAATCCTCCAGCAGTTTCCCTAGTACCCTAGCCACTGGCACCAGATTTATGTATCTGTAATCGGACCTGTCCTACCATGGCTTCAATGTGCAATTGAAGTCTCCCCCCCCCCAAATTCACCTAATTTCCCTTAATGGGGCCAATCTAACATATACATATTAAAAGAAGGATGACGCATCAAGGTTGGTGATATAAGTATTTATAACACACACTTCCCTATTATCCACATAGCTGTGTACCAGGACCATTCTCCCTTCACCATCTGTTATGACCTCTTTCATTCTGAAAGGTACCGCAGGTGCTACCCATATAATCCCCCCCCCGACATAAATTTAGTAGGTCACCCCATAAACATACTCCTCCCCATCTGTTCAAAATGCTAACCTGCTTATCAGTCGTGAGATGTGTTTCCTGCAGCATAGCGATACTCATTCCCTTCCAGCACCCTCTGTTGTGCTTCAGATAGCTATTCAGTCCCCTAATATTCCAGGATACTGCCTTCAGTATTTCAGCCATACTGGTAACATTCTCTTCTACTATCCTCATCAGGGCTTGCCGCATCAACTTGTGGTGCGGTATACTGCCCACAGATTGCTATTCCCTGCGTATTCAAGCTCTGCTGCCTGAATCTTTCTTTCGTAGGAATGAACAGTCCTCTCTTCTGCTGTACTTGTATGGTGTTTTGTGTAAATAGTCAGTGCTGCCAACATGCGCCGTATCCTGTGCTGTCGGCGGCATTCACTTGGACAAGGATCTGTGGGGTCTTTCAACAGTGAATCCTTGTCTTAGTGTGCTGGGACTACCTCCTGAAGCAGCATGTTTTCAACGTATGTGGTTGGGTTTTTGCCTCCTTCCGCTTCCGGCAGGCACATTTTCCTAATGTTGCGCCTCCACACTCTCCCTTCTGCATCCTATGCTCTGTCCTCTAGTATTCACACTTTTGTCATCAAACCATGTGTTAGGCGGAAACCTGTGCAGTTCCCTCTGGGACCACTGCAAAAAATTTAGGACTACAGGTGTTTGGCAGTAAACCCACTTGGTAGCAGTCTGTACCACACAGATTCACTTGGTAGCTGTGGCTGAGCACTCAGACTTCTCTCAAGAAGAGTTAAGCAGTATGTGGAGTATACAATATAGGGCAATTCTTCACAGTAAGACAAGCAAACACGCAACAAGGCTTCAGTGTAAAGATATGCAGGTATTTATTTATAACGGAACATCTATAGAAAACACTCTGGCACTATCACGGCAAACAATTCAATTACAATTACTCTACGAAGCAAAAGATCAATCCCCCTAACAATAGCTCGACAAGTCTAGGTTTTACCAGCATCATTTATTTGCAGACAGAGGTGTATGCTGCCACCTAGATGGCACTCTAGTATTTGTTAGGACGGGAGAGAAAAATAAGTAGGTTACAAAATCAACACAGTTCAATACTTCACGGAAAAAAATGCAAGGCAAGAAGACAAGAACCACAATAGATCATAAAGTTCAGAGGCCAGGCCCACTCGGAGAGAGGCAAGGCGATATGTCCCAAAAAGTCTCTTTGTGGAAATGCGTTCGAGTCTGTGTAGAAAATTGTTATTGGAAGATTGAACCAGTTCAGAACAACACGCTAGAGAAAGCTTGGAGGCGACCCTATGGAGAGGCGAGGATTAAGACACCTCACTCTATCCGGCAACAAGGGAAACCAGGCGGACACAGTACCTTGATTGTGGAGGGCAGTTCCGGCAGGGGCAGTTGTTCCTGGTGGTGGATGCACGTCGGGTCTTTGCCAAGAGTAGAGATGATCTCGTCGTCGAAGAAAAGTGAAGTCCGGTGCACCACCAGGGAAGAGACCAGCCGCGGAGTGCTCCGTCACAAGGCACCACCTTTTGGTCGCGGTACAGGGGTAGTGGCTATCCGGTTGCCGAGGTGCTCTGCACGGGCAATTTGACCACTGCGTCCTGAGGCAAAGAAAAAGCAAAGGGGACTGGTTGTTCCCACCAGTCAGGGGAAGAGACTCTCCGGCAGGGAGATCTACTCTGTCGTTGGGAAGTGGTGAGTCGGTTTCAGCAGGGCTCCACCAGAGGTGTCGTCGTTGTAGGTCGGCTCAGCTTTACCCTCGTCGGATTCTTAGGTCCTGTGGCGACTTCTCCAGATCCAGTCCCAAAAGCCCTGCTTTTATGCAGAAAACCCCCATTCATCCAGCCTAGCTGTCAATCAACACAGGCTAAGTGGTGAGCGGGGAGGCTCACCACTAGGGCCAATCACACCAGAGTGCGACCGGAGTTGGCAAGGCAACTCGGTCCAGGGTGCCTAAACCCCCTCCCACACCCCTGTGGTAACCCAGACAGAATGGCACCACTTTGGAGGGTCTCTGTACAGAGGCCCACCAAAAGTGGAACAAAGGGCTCAACCTTTGGTTTAGGAGTCACAGAGACAAACACAGACGCCATTTTAGAAAGCCGAGTTCTGGCAGAAAATACCATCCGATAGACTTATTTAAGATAAGTAAACCGGTGGTACGTTAGAGATTAACGGGAAAAAGGTATCACTCTCCAACAATGGGAAGAATCCCATAGGGTTATACTCAGGGTCGAATATAACAAGTAGTTTCCACTGCCACCAGCCAAAACTCGACGAGGGGGGACGGGACAGTGCCCCCTCGAATAACAGATCCAGGAGTAATCGAATTACCCTTACTAGTACGTCAACAATAGGATGGTTTGTACTAGTTCTGTTAGGCCAATGGTGACTTTACATGCCCGGGGAGACAGTAGTCAGTCGCCGGGTATGGAGTCTATGACGGGGGTCCGCTAGGACGCCCCAGTGTTACGGCACGTAGGGTGCGGTGTAACACACATAGAAAAACATATGAGACCCTATGGAGTAAAATACCCCATAGCCCATAGAACACATTGACAGTCAAAGGATTACACACATACATGTCCAAGAGTGGGAGAAAAAGAGTCACACTCTTGGCAGGATGAAAAAAAAACTCCAGAAATCCAGCAAAGCTGCTGGGGGACTCACTAGGTTAGGAAATTCAGCCTAAACAGAGAATTCTCCCTAACACCATGGACTCTGTAGCCCTGACCCTGACTGCCAGTTAACACAGATCCTGTCTCAACAGGCCTGTCTCAACAGGCCTGTCTCAACACAGGTCCTGTCTCAACAGGCCAACACATTTGATTGAATCAATTCTCACAGCCAAGGAGGCTCCCAATGCCTTTATCACCACTAGCACCTTGCTGTCCAGCCCTCCTGCTCCTGTACGTTCCCTTCTTTGATTGGATCCAGTGCTACCGGGGTGCCGGATTTAGCATCCCTTTTCTTAGCAAAAGCATCCATCTTTGTGTGCTTCTGTTTCGTCAGGGATTTCCTGTCTGGCATAAGTCTCGAGGTGGTGGTACTTAATCACTTTCCGTGTCTTCCAATATTTATCCCCTGACTACCACTCCCTGACCCACTCCCACCACCCCCAGCAGATTAACCACTGAGCCCCAAAATTGGTTAACACCCTAAATCTTTATCTCAATGCCTGCTTGACCGGCGTCCAGCATTTACTGGTGCTCCCACCTGTTGGTCTGCCCCACCGCAGATGGCACTGTTCTTCAGGGCCTTACTCTTCTTGTTGCGCAGTGCCCTTTATGCATGTACTCTGCCTCTTCCTCTTCCTGGGCAGACTATGCCACCTGCTTCCCTCTGGAATCTTCACAATATAGGCCTGTTGTTATAGGCAGGTCGACTGTGCTAAATCCTGCTTGTCTTCCCTCCACCGGGTTTGGCTACTCACTGTCCCCTCTCTGATGCTGCAGGCACTTTCCAGCCTGACTGCCCGGTTTGCTGCACCCGCCCGCCTACCTTTCGGTCACATGCCCCCCCCGGAACTCCTTTGTTACTGTTCCCGGTCTTCTCTGATCTGTAGAGGAGCAGGCATACATAACTGCAGGAGGTCCTTCCCCTTACCTCCCCTCTATTGGAGTCATGAGATCGTGCCCTGTCTAACACCAGCTATTATATCAATACTGCAGTGAGTGCATGGAAGTCGGTATCCATTACGACGACCATATCGAATGTACCCTCGAGTTGATAACAGCCTACACGAGGAACTCCCTGAAGGAATATGAGAAAGAGCTAATAAAATTAACTGATGACATCATAAGAAAGTGTGCACAACATCCTGAAATACTGAATGAAGATGATGCATGGATCCCAGAGGAGAAATTACGAAGTAAAGAATCAAGTGAACCTTAAGGTGTAAAAGAAGAAAATTACACAGTAAAAAGTGCTGCAGAAATCTGAAGTATAAAGAATGTGTATAGGCTGGCTACAAGCAGTGAATAGAATGCAGGCAGAGCCGCCATTGCACAGAAGCTGGACATTGGTATCATGAAATAATAAGCCAATGAATCATGGAGAAAGAATGAAAGGCTGTGTTGCAGTAGAATAACAGGTTGATTGGAGCTGCGTTGGGAGGCTGTCTGGCCTAAAGTCAAGAACTGAGAAGTCGAGGTCACTATCTACGTTGAAGAGGAACATGTGTGCGGAGGATGAAACCTCTCACGTTAAGGTGCAAGAAAGAACACAAAGGATGCCAAATCTTAATTCATTGAAAGCATTTAAAAGCTTGCAGAATGAACAGAACCGTGGTCACGTGAGTCGAGGATGGAAATAGGGCTTGAACTTGGAATTCTATACATGTAGAGAGTGCCCTCACTCCCGTTGCATTCTCAGTACAAGAATACTCTGAAAGGCCAAGTACAAAGAGAATTTCATGGCAGAAGGCATGGGTGATGAGAGATGTTGGTCTAATTGCGTGGTAGGGCAGCCTCATGTCCTATCTACTTGCACCTGGGTCTTGGCTTACGTGCTGCTAATTGAACCAAATGTTCCAGACACGGCACAAGCGTGCTAAACCAATTGTATTAATCCATATAATGAAGGACCTTATAGCTTGAGAAACCAATTAAACTGTTTAACTGATTTTTCTTAAATGACACGTATGAAGAGGTAGGCATAGGTTGTCCACTTGATACCGGACAGAAAATAACAAACCTAGCTCCTATATGATTGTATATCTAGATATATCCCTCAACCAATCCCAACCCTTAATTTTTTTTCACTATTGCCACGTTGCATGACGTCATTCTGACACATTAAAAAGTATATAATTGTATTTTTTGTGGAAATCACTGAGAGAATGAGCTTACGTCCATTGATGTTCATTGTAAACTCCCTGTTTTAGATAATTGCTAATAAAACAGCAACTTGCCATCTTCTTGAGTTTGTCCGGTTATGTGGATTCAGAATTATTCTGGTGTAATCCAATACAATAACAGATGCACATTCCGAGGGCCATAAGCTCAGATCTGTCCGTCGTCTTCCGCAGACTCCAGGCCGCAATTCCACTCTCCTGGCATTCGGGTCTCCTGCTTCTGGGTACTGTGCCACAAGCACTGACTGCTGTTCGCCCATCAGTCTCCCGGCTGCCACTTCGTCCATTGGTGGTCCGGCAGCCTGCAGTCCACATGCTGCCTTGCTGACATTTTGAGCCACTGCACTTGCGGCGGGCCTTATGGTCGCCATTTTGTTTACGACGGTGCAAACCACTCAAGTGCAATCAACCCCGCACTGCCAACCCATTTCTGCGTGGCTTGCTCCAATCATCCCAGCGGATCGCCAGGCACTCTCGACCTCGATGTTGTGTTTTTAAAAGCAATATCTGCCTGGGAAGCTTATCATTCTTCAAATCCGGC
This sequence comes from Ambystoma mexicanum, assembly GCF_040938575.1. Lineage (NCBI taxonomy): Eukaryota > Metazoa > Chordata > Amphibia > Caudata > Ambystomatidae > Ambystoma > Ambystoma mexicanum. Next base: position 1,080,737,090 of record NC_090932.1, read on the forward strand.
GGGAGCTCTGCAGAGGCCTGTCCTCTTTACATGGCTGCTGGCCATGACCCCCCCACTCCTGACACCATATGTGGTGGGTCAGAAGAAGGATACAGGCTCTTATTTTTTTAATAGGTGTTCATTAAAGAAAATTGATTAACGCCTTTCTCTCCCTACTTCAATGGGGTTTTCCTACGTAACAAACTAATTAAGGTGCTCGTCAGTCATCAGTGAATGTCTTAAAATAATCTGTCCTCTGTCTCAAACTAACCCTGACTGACCCTAACACTATATTAACTAAGGACAGGAGAATGGCTCCCTTCTCCCGGTTTCTTGCTCCTTGTAAAGTTATTTTCAATCACTGATATGCAAATAGTTCTTAGTAACTTTTTTGATTAGTTCACACAATTCTTTAAGTACTTCTTTACTCTTTTAATTCCTCTCGATTAGTGGTTTCCTTGGCTGATATCTATTCTTCTGTCAGAGTCTATTATTTCTTGGTTACTTTCTTCCTTAATTCGTTTTCCAAAAGTTATTCTTCCCTTTTCCCAGAGTAGATTTATCCAAGCTTTCTGAGATTCTTTTTTGAGTTTTCATTCTCTTACAGGTTCCTTCCTTTGATAGTGATACTTTCCTTGCTTTAACTGGGACGAGTATGATTACTCTTGTAATGATTATCCTCCAATTCTTTCTCTTTTTGGATTACATTCTCAATGTCTTTACTGAGATGAGTAGGCATGGATTCATAAAGATTTTCCTTCTCTCCTCTTATTCGTAGTATTATACTTTTGTTGTCTCGGCGGTGACGAGTAGTAGTGCTCTGATAAAAATCTTCTTTTATTCCTCTGATTCTCCAGGCTACATCCTGGTTGTCTTGACTGTGATGAATGTAAATATAGGATTCTCATTCATGTCTCTCCTTCCCACTGGTATATTTTCATTATGTGGACTGGGAGGAGTATGATGGTATTACGGTAACTGCTGAAATCTTGAGCATGGCCGTATGGCAAGTTTCTGCCACCATCTTGGTTGGGGATGCAGGAAAGCATCCCAATCATCCATCATTGGATGCAAAGAAGGCACCAGCGTCTTGATTGAGACCAGGGCCTCATTGAACAGGTTCCAACAGGAAAAGCCTTAGGGAGTAGGAGAGTGAGGTATAAAAGGGGCTGAGGTGACTAAAGTAGAGAGAAAGAAATGTGGTTCAAGAGAGAACCAATAATGAAGGAGGAGAGCTCAGGCAGCAGCAGAGAGGCCAAGGCATTGAAACTAGAGAGGAGAAGGAATGGCCAGTCCACCCCTAAATTGAAAGATAAGAGGGGCAGGGGAATGTCTATCCTTGGGTCTACAAGGATACAGTTACTTGTAGGTCTAGGGCCAGTAAGAGCCACACAGCGCCAGTTGTTTTACAGGAGTAGGAGGAGGAACATGTGTGTGGAGTTATGGTCAGGAGGCTAGCCAACAGACAGATCAAGGGACATAATTAAGGGCTAGAAGAAGGTCCCCATGCATGAGAGAGTGTTGGCAGCTTTGAGGAGCCAGGAATGAGACGCAGACACAGGGGGTCCATGATCTTGACCATAAACATTTATTGAAACACAAAAGGGGTTGGGAAATGCCTTTGTCCCTACTCTAAGAGGTATTCCCCTACCTAACATAAAACGAAGGGTCTGTCTGATGTCAAGATCTTCAAAGCAAACTGTCCTGTGTCCAAAGAACTATTCTGGCCCTCACATTCTAACAAAATAAACTCTATGGTGAAAATGGTAATGGTTTGGACCTTGAAAGTGCACAACTGTTCAAGTTCAAAAGGAAAGGCATAACTCCACCATAAAAGTGCCCAATGGATAACGTTCACAGTTCCATGGGATTTGTCTGTATAAGTGTGGTTGGGGCTCTCTAGCAGTCATCCCAATTATCAGCAGAGAACAGCTGGGCCCATCAGAGATTCTCCGCCACAAGAACAAATTACTGGGCCTCATTACGGGTCTGGCGGTAACCATGCCAGTGCTACCGGCAGGTTGCCACCGGACCCGTAATGATTTAACACCAGTGCCTGACTTCCCGGTAACACAGGGGGATTACAACCCCGGCAGACCAGAAAGTCAGGCGCTGGTAAATTGTAAGTTCCCATTCCCACAGACTCCGATAGGACTCTATGGGAGTGGGGACCACAGAAGCACCGACACCATTGTTAACGGTGCCAGTACTTCCGTGATAGTTTGCCTACTGTGGCCGCTGTGCCTGGCATGGTCAGACCTGTCAGGCACAGTGGCTCCGGCAGGCAGACCTGTAATATGGCGGTCCGGAAACAATAGTGCCAGTAAGCTTACCAGGGCCATTGTTTCCGGACCAGCATACTTATAACGAGGCCCACTGTCTTTTATTAGCACACAAAATGACAGGGATCACACCAGAAAAACAAGTATCCTCCAGAGCTCTCGTCTTCCAAGTATGTGTCACCCAGTTTTCTCCCGGTATAACGTCACAAAACCAGGTTCCATCCCAGAAACCTATCGCAAAATTACATTGGTCAGTTTGGGTAGGCTACATATGGGAACTATATGGGTTAGTTCTACTATTCGATAGCCATATCGAGTGGCCCCTCCTACGATCACCTCTACTAGCATCAATCTACGATGTTGCAGGGTCACACAGAGATCATTGGCCCTTGCAACAAATTATATCCCCCCATGAAAGGTAAATATTGGTTGGCCAGAATGTGTCCTCCCATCCCTGGGACTCTGGAAAGTTACCAGACTGAGTGTACCTTTCAAGGCAATGGAAATGAACATGGAGGTGCAAAGTGTTCCCTAATGTTGCTATCTCTGATCAGCAAAGCCAGGGAGAGTGCATTCAGTTAGCAGCTTGTGGGCAACACTTGTAGCTTTTCCCCTCTGTTTCGATGGGAACAGTCCTCTTCATCTACCTTGGTTGAATGGGCATTGTTCTGTTCGGCTGGGTAACGTTTGTGGAGACAACGAAATGGAGCTGTTCTGCTTCTAATTATGAGGATTTTAGCCTGATTTTCTGCAGGTGGCTCATTGTCTTGGTAACTGGAATTTTCCCATCTCCACTTATGGTGAGCTCCACTGAGTGCCTTGTTTCTGCTCGCCTCTGGCTGCAGCGATCATGTCAGCTTTTCCACGTATCTGAAGCCTGTCTCTCCTTTTACAATCATTTCAGAGACCTTTATCTTCCATATTATTCCCTGTGGCTTCTCTATGTTAGTGGCAGTCAAGCATGTGCAAGCTAAATATATGTACTTTTTGTACTTGCGGTTTCAGCTTTGACGAAGCATATGGATCTAAAGAGATATGTATGTGTGTCCACCCTCTACCTACGTGGGTCATAAGCAGTGATTACATTATTAGTCTGATTTTGCAGTTAGTCTGGATTGCGTCCCACTCTCTGCCACCTTCAGCAAGCATGACTTGCTTCCTCGCGCTGCTCTCTGCTTTCTGCAAGCCTCTCCAAAGAGCGTTGCTCAATAGGTTGTACTCTCACTTCTTTTAGCTGTCTGCAATCCTGCGCTACCGCCGGTACTTTGGTTTTTTACCGTGAGCTGTAGAACTCCTGCTTTCAGCTGCACTTCCCCAGTGAGGTAGTCTCCAGCTTCCCTCTGGCACACTGCTGGTGTTGAGGGGTTTTCCTCCTTTTTGGGGTCCATAGTGGTTCCTTGGGTTCCCCTGGTGCTCCCCAGTTCTTCACAGACTGTTGGGATGCAAGGGCTACCCTTCCCTCCTCTGGCACAGCAGTCCAAGGCCCTTCTTCTACAACAAACGATTGCTGCAGCCAGGTCCTCTACAGATGGCCTCTCTCACACTTCCTAAGTCTTTTCTGGCTTTTATACTGACTCTGGCCAATAGGATTTGGGGAAAGACTAGATTGCTGTATGTTGTTCTGAAATGTAATCCTCATTCCTCCATTCTTCGCCCTTTTCACAGTACTGATCTTATAACTCCCTTGTGAGACATTGGGGATCTTCCTCGTCACAGTACTGGGAAAGTGATCTTGATTGAGGATTCTCCTAGTCTTCCTCCTCCCAGTACTTCTTAGGGGAATGGTAGGATAACGCCAGTGGTTAAGATTCATTCTAAACCTTCCAGTCATCACCTCTTTGTTTTTGGTTTGTCACCCCGAGTGGGGCGGGTATGCCCAGACGTGGGTACCGTAGCTGCTGGACCTAGAGTCCCAACAAGGGCGAAACATGTTTGGGGATGCTTGTGGTCTCGTGCAGAAGGGATGTGACTTAGCAGTTCGGGCTGGACTGCCCCTTTTGGGGTGGTGCCAAGCCTGATTTGCATATGGTCTTTCCGACTTCTGTAAAGGCTTGGCAGGCAAAGACTGGTGGTCTGGAGGGTTGCCCAGAGCAACGCCAGTGGTTAAGATTCATTCTAAACCTTCCAGCCAACACCTCTTTGTTTTTGGTTTGTCACCCCGAGTGGGACGGGTATGCATAGACGTGGGTCCCGTGCCTGCTTGGCCTAGAGACCCAAGCTACTCCTCACTGATGAGCCCCAACAGGGGCGAAACATGTTTGGGGATGCCTGTGGTCTCGTGCAGAAGGAATGTGACCTAGCAGTTCGGGCTGGACTGCCCCTTTTGGGGTGGGGCCAAGCATGATTTGCATATGGTCTTTCCCCTTCTATAATGGCTTGGCAGGCGAAGAACGGTGGTCTGGAGGGTTGCCCAGAGCAACGCCAGTGGTTAAGTTTCATTCTAAACCTTCCATCCATCACCTCTTTGTTTTTGCTTTGTCACCCCGAGTGGGACGGGTATGCCCAGATGTGGGTCCCGTGCTGCTGGGCCTAGAGACCCAAGCTACTCCTCACTGATGAGCCCCAACAAGGGTGAAACACGTTTGGGGAGGCTTGTGGTCTTGTGCAGAAGTGATGTGACCTAGCAGTTTGGGCTGGACTGCCCCTTTTGGGGTGGGGGCAAGCCTGATTTGCATATGGTATTTCCCCTTCTGTAATGGCTTGGCAGGTGAAGAACGGTGGGCTGGAGGGTTGCCCAGAGCAACGCCAGTGGTTAAGATTAATTCTAAACCTTCCAACCATCACCTCTTTGTTTTAGGATTAATACATCCCATGAGTCCATTAGCGAAGGGATGCTTTTTAGGGCTGTAAGAAGGGGGTTTAGAGTCCATTGATTGGCAAGGGTTCCGCCTCTCACACATGGATGTTATGTCACTTCCTCAAGGGTTACTTCTCCCCATGTGATCCTCCCCAATATAGCCGCCCCCAGGCTCAGGATGAGGTAGTGTCTGCCATCCCCTGGCAACATTGGGAGAAGTCACCGCTGGGAAAGGAGTGATGACACCATTGGATTCATCACACAGAATAATAAGAAAGAAAGTCAGACAGCACGGTTGCCCTGAAAGGGGCCCTTAGGGGTCCCTTGTGATATGGAAACAAGGCAATAACCATACACGGAAGGATGCGCCAGACACGAGGTTCAAATTCCCAATGCTAGGGTTTATTGCAAGCAAAATAGTCCCAAATGGCCAACTGTGGTCTCACGCCCCGCGACGTGTATTCTCTAGACCTCGAGTGACGCAAGAGAGCGAATTACGTACATCAGTTACATATATACAAAATGCATATCATACAATCAGCTATGTCATGTTTAACACCCCCCTTTTATTGAGTTTCTTTGAACTCGGTATGATGATGGACATTTCCGACGAGTATGACAATTATGACACTTTCGATGTCTATTCTAGTAACAATGTGCAATTTAGAAAGTGCAGAGGCATCTTCTAGTTGTTGAACAGAACATGGTGCTTCTGTTCTTGGAAGCAAGCTGCACACGGGGAAGAGTCACATTCCAAGCTTTGCTATCTATGAGGTGCTATTCGTGTCCTGGGAGCCGACACGCTCTAAAGGGTTTTGTTAAGGGGGGCCTTAAGAAGAGAATAATTCAAGCCTTTAGCTGCTTTATTCTAACATATTCTACCACAGTACGAGACTGGCTGGCAGCTGTGAAATGCCTGCAGCTCTCCCTCAAGGCTACAGAGAGGGAGTGTGGGCATTCCTTCCTGGGCTGCTCATGAGATGTTTCAACAAACTCCTCAGTCCCGCGGCCTTGCCCTTTCATTTTCAGACAACAATGTTAACAGTTGAGCAGAGTAAGCAGAATTCGCAAGAATTGCAGGCTGCAAAGCAGTTTAGACAGAAAGCAATGGTTAACAAACAAAATGGCGATTCTTGCTACGTTTAAAATGGCCGCTTGTTGGTCAAGCATAGCAGTCTGTATTTCTATAATTCTGTGCATAAGACGGTTGGCCTTCGGCCATCAAGATACGTCTATCATCCAAATGAAGGGTATTTCATTTTTCCAGATTGACAGTCCCTTAGAAATGATGTAGCACCTGTCTACATGCCGAGCAACTGTACTAGTTTCCCTAAGCTTTTGGAGACACTACAGAACCTATTACTTCATAATCAGAAGATCCAACAAATGTGTCTAAGCCAGTTAAAAGAAGATACTTGATTTGTGACTGCAGTGAAGAAGTGCCAAGAGATCTGGATACCAGTCAACCCACACAACGTGGATACAAGAGCCTGTGAGTGATGCCAGGGAAGAAAACCAAAATACTATAGAGAAAAACGCTTGGGCAGGTTTCCTTTTTTTGGGAATCCAAAGTAACTCCAACCAGTGAGTTTGTTGAAAATGTTTCCTTTCTACAATGGAGAGATAGCCTGACACCCATGTTGCCTGAAGAGAGAAGCCCTAGGAACTGAGACACCATGTTGTTTTCTTTTTTGAACAGAGATTAATGAGGACTCCACAGAGATGTGAACCACAGGGAAGTAAATAGGCAGATGTATCCCCTGATTCTTGCTAATATGGTTAACCACTTATCTGTGTTATGCAGCAGCTCTCCTACCCATTCTTTTGTGAAATCCCTAAAAGAAAAGGTCTACGTTTAAAAAAATGTGTATGATAGGTAAACCGTTGGATTTACCACCAATTTATTGCCAAACTCATAATGAGGCCTTACGTGTGGAGGGTGTATATGTGGTGAAGATTTGTAAAAGTTTGCCAAACGAAACACCCAATTGGCTTAACAACGGAATCAGGGTTTTTAGGGCCTCATTAGGAATTTGGCAATAGTAGTGTGGAGGAGCAAGTGAACGCATTCTCCTCATTCACCGCTCCTCACCCCCACCCTATTGGAATGACAAATGAGGAGCCACAGTTGGGAGCACATGCACAGGTTTATGCGACATGTCTGTACCACGTCTACCGAAAGACGACATGCACTCAGGCACTCAGGCAGCCATTCAGAAGATATCCTCACGTTGAAACAGTGGAGGAAAGCTACCAAGAAGGATGTCCCTTGCCGAGTTGCCAGAATGCAGCCATGAATAAAATGGAGTGAGACATGGATGTACGTTAATCCAAATCTAATAACAACAAAGGAATGTCTGAAAGAAGATATATCAACCTATTTTGAAACAATATGAAAATATTTAAGAATGACAATGAATTTATAATACTAAGAGAAACAATTACTCCATGATGCAGAATGAAATGTTTACTGGTCAATAACTGTAAATACGCTGAAACGCAAGGTATAAAGAATACATAGAAGCTTGCTTATGAGAGGTATATAGTCAATGTTTAGGACTACCATCAGAACAAGATGGACGATGGCTCATGTCAATCAACCAAACTACCTCAAAATACGAGCCCAGAGTTTTAACGTGGAAATATGATGAAGAAGCTGTTTTCCTTGCGAAATAGGGGAGTACATTGGCTTTGAACTAAGGATGCTATTTCGAGAGATGAAGGAATAGTACGTAGGGAGTCTATGAGCAGACCATGCGCAAGGACATATTTCCCAAAGATTAGGAGGAACAAGAACATTTACTGATGCCAAATATTGGATAATTAAAAAGACATAAAGTCAATATGGGATAGAGTGAGCAAGTCTCTAAAGGCCAAGATATGGACAATTTCAGGGTATCGTAAAAAATGAGGAAGAACTCACAAAGAAGTACTATTCATTGGGCATGGAGCTAAGAAAGCAGTGTACCTACACTCCATCGAATGTCCAGAGACAGTGGAGACTGGCAAGGTCAATCTTCAAACAGAAGTCATTGGCATAAGGCCTACCGATGAGAGAAGGTGGCCTGATTGGGAAAAAAAGGAAAGCTGACGTAGCTCCAACCACCTGGGTTTTGTTTCTATGTACTTGCTGCTAACAAGCCAAATGTCCAAGGTTGGATTTGGGTTGCCAACCAATTAGAATAGCCTGCCATGTACTTTTACATACAATACTGCAAAGTATTAGTCCGCTTCCACATTTTCTGCTATGATGAGTACCCTACACCATGTGATTAGAAGTAGCTCAGGGTGAGTCTTACAGAAAAGAGACCACCAATGAGGGGCTAGCATGCATATATTCTAGCTGAACTACCCGGCTTCACCCGGGATTTCAATTCTCAGATTTTTTAATCTCTGAACGGTAAATCACACTTCAGTTTCTTCAGCAGTTTCATTGCTTTGTTTTTTAGCAGCATATATTCTTTGATCATTAAGTCTTGCTTCAAGTTATTTATCACTTTCATTGTTCTGTCTCAATGCTTTGTTGAATTCTATCAGCTTCATGGTCTTGAAATCTTCCTTTTCAGAATGTTGATCAAGTTTCAGCTTCGATACGCAATGATGACCACTTCCTACAAATGAACTATAGATGGAGATGTAACACCACAAAACATAATTCCAAAAAACAAAGCTAAAAAAACAAAAAGATCAATTATCTCGGGAACAGGATGACCTATTGAGCCAGAAATAGTTGCATTGATTCGACAGTGAAATACCGAATATTCCATGCACAATTCATGACGCCAGACCTCACCATTCATGAGGAGGTATGTCCCCAAGAACGCCACATACAAACCCACAAACAAACATGACTTTGTTTACATATATATATATATATATATATATATATATATATATATTTGACAAAAAGAGGAGAGGGGCGCACTCCAGTTCCCTGCACAACATTCTCAGCCACTGGTGTTCTACTCCTACCGGTTTCTGTGCTCTACACATCGTCAGGGAGGCAGTCTTAACTTGCAGCGCACAGCAAGTGCAGGTGATGACAATCAATGATGATTTCTGCTGCAAGGGCTTCTGGTAGATGTAGTCATCAGGTTGGCAAGGAGCAAGCTCACACCGAATCCCACAATGGAGAAAGGGGGAGAGTAGCCTACAGTGAGGCACTCCAAAGCAGGGCATGTATCACCCGGTGCAGCACCCTATCAGGTCTTGAAGATTCCACCCTTCAAAATCCTGGAAATATGACAAAAATTGGATAGGGGCACACTCCAGTTCCCTGCACAACCTTCTCAGCCACTGGTGTTCTCCTCCTACCAGTTTCTGTGCTTTACACATCGTCAGGGAGGCAGTCTTAACTTGCAGCTCACAGCAAGTGCAGGTGATGACAATCAATGATGATTTCTGCTGCAAGGGCTTCTGGTAGATGTAGTCATCAGGTTAGCAAGGAGCAAGCTCACACCCAATCCCACAATGGAGAAAGGGGGGGGGGGGGAGTAGCCTACAGTGAGGCACTCCAAAGCAGGGCATGTATCACCCAGGTTTTGAAGTTTGCCGCGTAGGATGTTGTCATAGATGATGCATCTAGCATCATATAAGCTACACATAAATGATAACACAGTGTGATCTTGATGAGTGTTTATTTGCCCTGCTTTACGTCTTGAGATTAAATCAGTATATTACCATCTCCTTTGAGTCTGTCAAGTTATTGGGTCCGAATAGTTTTATGGGTAATTCCATCTAGCACAACAGATGCTTCAACGTGCTAGAGCACATTAGTAAAACATACAGTATTTTGAAATACTGGGCCTCATTACAAGTTTGCCGGTATCCTGGTGGTAAATCCGCCAGCATACCAGCAAACTGTATTACTGTTACTGGAACTCGGTTCTGTAGTATTGTAAAGTTGTAGTTGGCTGATTCGGTAAAAGTGCCAGTAAACTTTATTACCAGCACTTTTACCATGTATCGGTCAACTCATAATGAGGCCTGCCTGTTTTTACCAGTCTGCCGAATAATGGGTTTAGTTACTGACACCCTGGGAATCTGTCTGATTTTGTGTAGAAGTACAAATGCGGTAATGGATGCAATATTAAAGAATGCAGTAATATCGCCCATCCCCGATAGAGTCTAATTGGACACCAAAATGAGGAATCAATACTGGGTCTGCATAACTCTAAACCATGTAGACCCTTCCCATTATTTCATTGCTATTGCATGCCATAGTAATAGTGTGGGGGAGTAATGAAGCCATAAGACTTCTAAAGCCTTGATTTTTAAGAAAACTGTCTTACACAGTACTAACCTACTCTAACTGAAAACTTTGTCCCTTCACATATATTGTAATCATAGTCTTTTAAATCTGGTTTTTGCCTGTTTACATTCCAAACCTACAGTGCATCAGATTGAACAGAGGCATATTTATCATATTTACCCAGTGAAACCATAAGCAGAGTTCTGTGTCCTACTGCAACTTTTTCATTCTACGATAAAGTACTTTGGCACACAGTGCGGGGGTGCCAGCCAATCAGTGTCATAGGGCATCAGTCTGAATCCCCCAGATATAGGCCCAACTTGCAGGATAGCAGAACACTGTTTCCTCACTTGTCAGGGTCTGAAGTCTCAGCACCACTCTGTGCCCAATGAGCATACCCACACACCTCTCACCACTCCCACCTTCTCCTTTCCCTGGCTTACCTACAGCGAGGAATCACAAGCCTATCCCAGTTGCTGACATGTGGGCAACTCAGGGAGTGGGTTGCATTGCCCACTTATGTCCAAACCCAAGGCTTTCCGACCAGGAACTGCATCACAGGGAAAGCAAAGGTTTAGAAGCATTGCTTTCTGGCCAAAGGTTTCTCTGCAGTGAATACAATGTTGCAATGTTCTAATGGACACAGACTGTTCGGTAAACTGAGTGGTGCATAAGGCTTACACAGTGTGTTATCAATATTGAATTCACACAATGTGAAAGCAGAACATCTCAGCACAGTGGTGTGCGGGGGTCACAGATCAATTACTGGCTTTCAAGATGGTGAGCAGGCCATATATAGACTTGATAACACCCCTGAACCTCAAAGCAGCACTAGGTAGACTTAGGGACAGCAACCAATCTCAGCCTTCAACCAATTACAAGCCATAGGTGCAGACCTTCACTGAAGATCAACCCAGGGTAGGAAGGAACACAGCATAAGCACACCCAGGCCTATATCCTCAGTGTGGGTGTTGAAGCAGCTGTTCAGCTAGAGGAGCTGGAGTTGAGAATTAGACTGGACGCCATTGGCAATCAGAGAGGATTGGAGCAAGACATTTCTAGGGAGACAGTTGGTGAGTCCTGAGTGCAAAGGAGGAGAGAAGGCTGGTGAGTGAAGTCTTAAAGGGAGGGTAGTATTGTGAAGAGGGAGGTGGCAATATCAAAGAGAAGCAAGGGTCCGAGAGTGAATGTGGTATTTTGAGCAAGGAAGTAGATATATTGGAGAAGTGTAAAGGTTTGGAAAGCGGGGGTGATATTAAGAGGAAGTAGTTAAGTAGTTGGTAGCATCCAGCAACAAAGGTGATTGACAGGAGAAGGGGGGGAGTGCGATGACTTGTTAACATCAAGTGGTGAAAGTGATTGTGGGGAGAAGGCGTGAAGTTCAGAGGTGGAGTGTATTGCAGAGTTGGAAGACATCAGGTGGCAAGAGTAATTCTAAAGAGGTGGGTAGTTCAGAGGCAACGTGTACTGTTGAGGAGGATGAAGAGGAGGTTCTAGCATCTGCTCCTGAAGGTGTTAGAAAGCAGGCAGAAACACAGAGAGCTGAGAGTGGTATTACAACGGTGACAGGGCTAGCAAAGACTATAAGTGCTACATAAGGATGAGGTGGTGACAATGGCAGATGGCAAAGGCGATATGGAAGAAGTAGTGGAAAAAAGAGTTAACAAAGGAGGCACACAGGGGAAAGTGGTGGTGCTGAGAAAGAGGAAGGTTGCAGAGGACTAGGTCAAGCCCAGACAGGCAAAGACAGTGGGAGGAGAAAAAGGCCAAGAACGGGATATTGCAGCAGGAGTAGAACGGGAGAAGGCCTAGAGTCTCAAGACCATCCATTCAGGCCAAGAGACAATTGATCTCTCTCTCTCTCTCTCTCTCTCTCTTTCTCTCTCTCTCTCTCTCTCTCTCACTCGCTCAATGTTACTCTAAGGAAACTCCTCAAGCTGTCCCACCCCTTGGTAGGACAGTTGGCAAGCCTTAGTCTTTGGAGCTCTGGATCCCAGGAAAACTACAACTACTTCCACCAGCAAGAGGGGTCAGGATCCCTCAAAGCCTCAACACCACAGGAGCATCTACCCACAGGAGTTAACCTTTTGGGACTTTCACAGTATTGGTACACTATGAGAGACTGTAATAGTTGAAAGCTCAGAGAGGCCTTCCCAGGACTGGTGAGTTGGACTTTTTGTTTTTGTTGTCCATGTTTGAGAAATAGTTTATGTTGAAAGCCAGAGTTGGAAGACCCAACCCGGCATTGTATTTAGGTTACAACCCCAAGTTAAGAAAGGGAAGGAAACTTAAATTGTTTTGAGATAATCTGTTAAAACATACCTTCTGTCTTCGATTACTTTGTGGTTACTGTCATGATGCCTGCCCCCGGAAGACCAGACCAGGCCCAGCAGCCCCGGAAGCAGGCATCATGCCACTTGGAGCATGCCCAAAAGCCCCAGTTAGGGGCTGTTTGGGTACAGTCCTGGCGCCTATGGCGCCAGGCTCATAAAGATAAAGTCAGTCCTGGCGCCATGGGCGCCAGGCTCATTATTGATAACTTACCTGAAGCAGACCATGCTGCATACTCACCTGAGGCAGACCATGCTGCATGAAGACTCAAGCCAAATGAGGCTTAGGAGGGACTATTTTACTGAAGGGACTATTTTGTTACTTGGGTGGGGCTGTGGAAGAATACTTACCTGGATCTTCTTCCAAGGCTATTTAAACCACGCCCGGACAGCCACACGTGCTTCGCGTTATTCTGCTTGCTGCAGCGTAACGCTCACCCTGTTTTCAGCAGCTCCAGTCTTCAGCCACGCCCGCTTCAGTCCTGGGACTCCTGAAACAAGAATAAAAGAAGGATAAAGGTTAGAACAGGAGTTTTAACTTTAATCCTTACCTGAATCCTGATCCATTTCGCCACGGAACTGAAAGACAGAAGTCTTTGAAGCATTGCTTCGCATTCCTACGGCACCGCGCTGAACTCACCTGCTTGGCGGTACTTCAGCATTCCATCACGCTCTCTCCATCTCGCGGCCGCCCTCCGACACCTAAGGAGACAAAGACAGCAAGGTGAGCAAGGGGACTCTCTAAGGCTATACAAGCTACCCCCAAGGACTTACCTGATTTACCACGGGAGGTACTCACCTCATCTCGGGTCGGCGCAGTCAACTCTGCTACTTCGCCGTACCCCGGCCCCTAAGGGGAGAAGGCAAAGACAATACCAGTTACCCCCCACAAAACTTACCTGATTTACAACGGGGGTCTCACCTCATCTCGGGTCGGCACAGTCAACTCTGCTTCATCGCCGTACCCCGGCCCCTAAGGGGAAAACCACAATAGACTTACCTGAATCTTTCCAAGTGCCATTTGGAAATCTTCGAGTGGATTAATCGGCAACCTGCAAGGAATCAGACAGAGTGAAGAGCAGACATTTGAACTCTTATGAACAATTGGACTTAGAGTCAATACTGGAACTCACCAAATCCTCTACGCCAGTGAAGTAACTGGTCATCAACGGGCCCCTGCGGTCGACGCAGGATGGAGAGCTCATCCTTCCAAACCATCAGGTGAGACTAAGGAGGGGACATCAAGAGTGATCTGTGGGAAGACAACGGGAGTGGGGAAGGTGGGTTGACACTCAATTCCACGGGTGGTTAATTCCTCTTCTCCTTTGCAGAAGAATATTCTTGCGAGCCAGACAAACTAGGCTGAGCGGGCCAGTCCAGTCAGTCATCTCGGCGCTACACGTCACGCTGGTGGAAATAACAGCGGCCCAGTTCCGGTTGACGCCCCGTGGGAACCAGGTGAGCGTAACAGAACGCAAAGCCTACCCACAAATACCCACCTGGGCGTCATGGAGACCTCGGAAACTGATCAGTTGGCCCAATTATTAGGGGAATTAAGGGCCGAAGTGCATTCCGCCCGCCAAGAAACCAATGCCCTCAGGAAGGAACTGATAGTGTCAAAAGAACGAACTGATGAGTTGGCCAGACAACTATTACAGAGCCAGGCTGGACAAACACCTCTACCAGGACTTGGGACAAGTCCAGCTCCTGTACCATCGAGTAACCCGGTGCAGATAAATTTACCTGGAGCCGTTCCTTTGGCTCCGCCTGAACGCTTTGCCGGAGACCCAAAAGGGTTTGCAACATTCATGAATCAATGCCGCTTGCACTTTTTATGTAGACCTGGAGCTTTCCCAAACGATCAGGCCAAGGTAGCCTTTGTACTGTCATATCTCAGCGGCAGTGCGGCGGATTGGTCCATTCCACTAGTTAACCAGGATGACCCGATTCTTCGAGATTTCCAGGGTTTTTGAACAAGCATGGAAAGACTATTCGCCCGACACTCCCGAGGACAGGCTTTGGACAACGAACTTTTATCCCTACGTCAAGGTAACCAGGATCTTTTATCTTACATTGCAACTTTCAATAGATTAGTAGTGGAAACCGAATGGCCTGAAGCCAAGCGAATCACATTATTACATCGAGGACTTCGGGGAGAACTCAAAGATGTTTTGGCCCAAATCGTGAACCCGCCTCAAGACTGTGCTGAATATATAGATCTAGTGGTCCAGCTCGATCACAGACTTCAAACCAGGAAGGCTGACCGAACCAAGTTTGAGAAGAGGGTGTTGGTTAAAACCCACGTAAGCTCCAAGGGAGTAGATGTCTCAGAACCTATTCAAATCGGGGGGGTTAAAGGACCCTTAACCCAAAAGGAGAGAGATAGAAGACGGCAAATGCAATTATGTTTATATTGCGGAACTACTGGTCATTTTCTTTCGGAACTGCCCTGTAAAACCACCCAAGAAAGTTATAGGAGCAGCAGACGAAAACCATGTGAAATCTGACTCAGGAAACGACCACGCCCGGCAAGCGTAGAGGTCCGCTTGCCGAGCTTAAAGAAGGACACTCTGACCTCGCATTTCACCATACCCATGGTCCTTGTAGATCCAGAGCAGCCATCACGCATGCACGCGGTAAAGGCGTACATAGACAGTGGAGCCATAGGAAATTGCTTGGACTGGGAATTAGCTACCAGGATGAATCTATCTCTCACCCGCAAGACCACGGCCGATGTTGTCACCACTGTAGATGGAACGGAAATTGCCTCTGGACCCGTAACTCATTCCACTGCAGAGATGACATTGCTGAGTCAAGATGGGCATCGAGAGGCTATGATGTTTGACTTAATCAAGGCCCCACAGTTTCAGCTGATACTGGGGATACCTTGGTTGGAAAAAACATAATCCCTGTATTGATTGGCGAGAGAAGAGACTAACCTTCCCAGAATGTGCTCACACCTGCTACCCAAGGAAAACTCAAAACTCAGTCCTGGCCCCAGTAATTCCAGTAGCCATACAATTACCTGTTGAATACCAAGACTTTCAGGATGTCTTCCAAAAGGAACAGGCAAACACCTTACCACCTCACAGATCGTATGATTGTCAAATAGATCTTGTACCTGGAGCACAACCACCTTGCAGCAGAATCTATGCCCTTACGGAACCCGAAAATCTTCATTTGCGCCAGTACCTAGACCAGTACCTTGCTAATGGCTTCATTCGCCCGTCCAAATCCCCTGCATCTTCAGCTTGGTTCTTCGTACCGAAAAAGGAAGGCGACCATAGAACATGTATAGACTACCGTGCACTGAATCAGATAACCATCAAGAATCGATACCCACTGCCTTTGATCCCAGAACTACTAGACCAGGTGACGGACGCTTGTATATACATGAAACTAGACCTTCGGGGGGCATATCATCTGGTACGTGTCAAAGAGGGTGACGAATGGAAGACTGCTTTTCGCACAATGTACGGACTATTTGAGTACCACGTGATGCCCTTCGGACTATGCAATGCACCAGCAGCCTTCCAGTTCTTCATGAACGATGTCCTCCGAGAGCTTATCGACGTTTGTGTGGTCGTTTACATCGACGACATCTTAGTATACTCTTTATCAGAATCTGAGCATGTAAAACACGTCCGAGCAGTCCTAGAGAAGTTACGCCAGCATAAATGATATGCTAAACTGGAAAAATGCATCTTCCACACTACGGAAGTGGAATTCCTTGGATTTATTCTGACCCCGAGAGGAATCCGGATGGATACACGAAAAGTGGATGCCATTCTTAATTGGCCTTCGCCAAGTTGAATCAAAGGAGTTCAAAGCATGCTTGGCTTTGCCAATTTCTACCGCAGGTTTATCCCGGACTTCTTGCACATTGTACATCCCATTACAACGCTATTGCGAAAAAACAAACGCTTTGTGTGGACAGAGGAAGCCGAGAATGCCTTCCAAGAGTTAAAAGCTAAATTCACATCTGCTCCCATATTAAGACACCCGCGCCCTGAGCTTCCCTACATAGTGGAAACAGATGCATCCAGTTCAGCCATGGGAGCAGTCCTTTCCCAAAAGGATCCCGAAACTAACCAGCTTCACCCAGTGGCGTTTTGGTCAAGAAAATTTTCAGCCCCCGAATTAAACTATGCCATAACCGACAAGGAGCTGCTGGCCATCAAATCCGCCTTCAAGGCTTGGCGGCACTATCTACTGGGTGCCAGACATACCATCACGGTCATCACCGATCACCGCAACTTACAATACCTAAAGACAGCCAAAGCCCAATCTTCGCGCCAACTCCGTTAGGCATTGTTCTTCGCCGAGTCTGATTTTGTAATAACCTATCGACCAGGTTGTAAGAATGGTAAAGCAGACGCCTTGTCCCGGATTGGAATGGGAGAAGCAGAAATAACTTTAGAACCCGTACCCATAATTCCGGAAAGGAGAATCCTTGGCCTGACATCCATACAGACACTGGAGGACATTCAAAACAAGATCCACCAACTCTTTGATTCCGTTGCCCTACAGGACTGGGCAAAGAAAGGTCCAGAGTACTCTGTCATCGATGATTTACCTTATTACCAAGGCCGGCTGTTTTTACGCAAAAGGAACTACAGGAACTTGTCATTTCCCATTACCATGACACCTTAATAGAAGGGCATCCGGGTATTGCAAAAACCGAAGCTAAAATTAGGAAGCAATGTTGGTGGCCCACCTGGCGAAAAGATGTCAAGTCATTTGTCATGTCTTGTGGCATTTGCGCACAAAATAAAGGGCAAAAGAAAAAACCTGCTGGATTATTGCAACCATTAGACATACCACCTACCCCATGGCATACCTTGTCATTAGACTTCATCACCGATTTACCCCCGTACCAAGGTTACAATACCATTCTAGTTATTGTAGATCTTTTTTCTAAAATGGCCCACTTCATTCCTTTAAAAGGGATACCTTCAGCTTCAATCCTGGCCAAGGAATTCCTTGAAAATGTTGTCCGCCTGCATGGCTTTCCTTCAGTGTTAATTTCAGATCAGGCAGTCAATTCATTTCACATTTTTGGAGGAAATGCTGCCAACTGGCACAAATTGATGTTAGGCTTTCGACCAGTCACCACCCTCAGACCGACGGTCAAACGGAGAGGACCAACCAGACTCTTGAACAGTACCTCCGTTGTATGCTACATCAGTCTGAGGGGAATTGGAAAGACATTCTGTGGATCGCAGAGTATGCGTACAATAATTCCGTACACTCAGGAACTGGGCAAAGTCCTTTTTTTACCATTCATGGGCACCATCCTCAAACCTCGGATTTGGACTCACGCCAGCATTTTGAGATGCCCGCAGTGGACCATCTCCACGCTGTTATTACACAAGCCTTTAAAGAAGCAACCATCCATTTGCAAAAGGCTAAGGAAAAATACAAAAAGGATGCGGATCAGCACAGAAGTGAAGCTCCTCAATACCAAATAGGGGACCAAGTATGGTTAGCCACTAAGCACTTACCACTCAAGGGGACTCGGACCTTTAACCCCAGGTATTTGGGACCTTTTTCTGTCAAGGCAATTATTAACCCAGTGGCCGTCAAGTTGGACCTACCTGCTCATATGCGAATCCATCCCGTCTTCCACGTGTCTCTTTTGAAGCCAGTGCAACCAGGAACTAGGCTAACCACTCCACCTGAACCTATCCTCATAGATGGGGGGCCCCGAGTTCGAAGTCAAGAATATTTTGGACTCAAAAAGAGTGAGATCAAAACTTAATTGACTGGAAAGGTTATGGTCCGCAGGAAAGGTCTTGGGAACCTAGTGACCACGTGCATACACCTTGTTTAGTGAAGAGGTTCCATCGGGAATTTCCAGACAAACCACGGCCAAGTGGGAGAACGACTTTAGGAGCGGCCTTGAGGGGGAGTGCTGTCATGATGCCTGCCCCCGGAAGACCAGACCAGGCCCAGCAGCCCTGGAAGCAGGCATCATGCCACTTGGAGCATGCCCAAAAGCCCCAGTTAGGGGCTGTTTGGGTACAGTCCTGGCGCCTATGGCGCCAGGCTCATAAAGATAAAGTCAGTCCTGGCGCCATGGGGGCCAGGCTCATTATTGATAACTTACCTGAAGCAGACCATGCTGCATACTCACCTCAGGCAGACCATGCTGCATGAAGACTCAAGCCAAATGAGGCTTAGGAGGGACTATTTTACTGAAGGGACTATTTTGTTACTTGGGTGGGGCAGTGGAAGAATACTTACCTGGATCTTCTTCCAAGGCTATTTAAACCACACACGGACAGCCACACGTGCTTCGCGTTATTCTGCTGGCTGCAGCGTAACGCTCACCGTGTTTTCAGCAGCTCCAGTCTTCAGCCACGCCTGCTTCAGTCCTGGGACTCCTGAAGCAAGAAGAAAAGAAGGATAAAGGTTAGAACAGGAGTTTTAACTTTAATCCTTACCTGAATCCTGATCCATTTCACCACGGAACTGAAAGACAGAAGTCTTTGAAGCATTGCTTCGCATTCCTACGGCGCCGCGCTGAACTCACCTGCTTGGCGGTACTTCAGCATTCCATCACGCTCTCTCCATCTCGCGGCCGCCCTTCGACACCTAAGGAGACAAAGACAGCAAGGTGAGCAAGGGGACTCTCTAAGGCTATACAAGCTACCCCCAAGGACTTACCTGATTTACCACGGGAGGTACTCACCTCATCTCGGGTTGGCGCAGTCAACTCTGCCTCATCGCCGTACCCCGGCCCCTAAGGAGAGAAAGCAAAGAAAATACCAGTTACCCCCCACAAAACTTACCTGATTTACCACAGGGGTCTCACCTCATCTCGGGTCGGCACAGTCAGCTCTGCTTCATCGCCGTACCCCGGCCCCTAAGGGGAAAACCACAATAGACTTACCTGAATCTTACCGAGTGCCATTTGGAAATCTTTGAGTGGATTAATCGGCAACCTGCAAGGAATCGGACAGAGTGAAGAGCAGACATTTGAACTCTTATGAACAATTGGACTTAGAGTCAATACTAGAACTCACCAATTCCTCTACACCAGTGAAGTAACTGGTCATCAACGCGCCCCTGCGGTTGACGCAGGATGGAGAGCTCATCCTTCCAAACCATCAGGTGAGACTAAGGAGGGGACATCAAGAGTGATCTGTGGGAAGAAAACGGGAGTGGGGAAGGTGGGTTGACACTCAATTCCACGGGTGGTTAATTCCTCTTCTCCTTTGCAGAAGAATATTCTTGCGAGCCAGACAAACTAGGCTGAGCGGGCCAGTCCAGTCAGTCATCTCGGCGCTACACGTCACGCTGGTGGAAATAACAGCGGCCCAGTTCCGGTCGACGCCCCCGTGGGAACCAGGTGAGCGTAACAGTTACTTTCACGGGTATGTGATTGGCACCAGACCCATTGCAGTGATGTGAGAAAAATCTGATTTTCCTAGTGAAACATTTCATGCACCGGTCATCTATTTAATCATGTAGGTGTCTTCTCGGCATGCTGCGAAAGGAGTCTTTGAAGTTGATTTCACAAAAACGTTTAAATGAACCCATAGATTTTGAAAAGCTGGACCTGATATCGCTTACATTTACGTGAGAATTAGAAAATGGGAAAATCTAACAGAACATTGCGTTGCCACAATTCCTCAAGCATGCCATATGAGGAGTAATGCCTTCAAAGTGTATGCTAAAAAGGAATGTTCACGTGGGACTCGAAGCATGTGTGCAAGTATTGCACACTCCTGTTAGATTTTTTTGAGATGCTAAAATTGAACTGCCCACAGAATGGTCCTCATTACAAGTTTGCCGGTCACTGGCACCCTTGTTTCCGGCCCAGCAAACTACGTGTCTGCCTGCCGTGGCCGCTGTGCCCAACAGGTCTGGTCCTGCCGGGCACAGCACCACGGTATACAGACCGTTCATGGAAGTTGCCAGCACCGTTAGTAACGGTGCTGGCGCTTCCAAATCCCCAATCCCCTAGAGTCCTTCTGGACTCTAGGGGAAAGGGGACTTAGATTTTACTGGGACTTGTAATATACTGGTGGCACCGGGATCTCAGGTGATGGAAACAGTGTTATGAGGTCAGTGGCAATCCACCGGTAGCATCAGCGGATTACCGCCAATCTCGTAGTGAATTAAACAGAGGAACCTAATTCGGAGCTAGCATTCTTAGACTAGCTAGATGTCATTTGCTCATTTGTCCTATGCATAAGGTTGACATGTAAGTGCCGGGAGCTCAGTAGGACACCGATTTAAATTCCTGATTTTTCAATGAGCTTCATTCTCTGCTGAGGTAGTTTACAGTCCGTAGGCCACGTTTGAAACCAGGCTTGAACATTTAATTCCTCAGTGGTGGATACATGGATTACATATCTGCACAATAGTAGTACATTATGTGGGGATTAATTAGGCACACCATCTGAGTTATATTGAAGGGTCCTAGGGCTTTGTAATATGGGCCTCACTTGTTTTTGGGTGACTTGGTGGAATAAGTTGATAAATATTTATCATTTCTCGCATTGAAGTTAGTTGTTTTTAAATTGGCTGTAGGTTTTGGTCCATGAGAGTGAACTTTCCATTCCACTAGAAAAGTGAAGAACAAGAATTGGAATTGTTTTTGAACTTGAAGACATTTATCTCTACAAGTTTCTGGCTCAGGTATATTATCAATTGTATACTTGTCCACCCTATTGGTGATTAAGGTCTGGCTGGGTTTAACAATCAAACCCATAATGCCCACTTAGTAATGTGTTTGTTTTCTTTGCATGTACCCTTAGCGATAGGAATCTGATGTGTAGAGGAACGAAAAGAGACCTACCTATAGCGCAAGTCAAATTTCTGCCCCTGAAATATGTCCAGTTATTTACAACATTAAGGATAGAAACCTATATAAGCTGGGCTATCTCAACACAGCAGGAAGCAAAATAAATCGAGTTGCTACTGTGTTT
The DNA here is from genome assembly GCF_040938575.1 of Ambystoma mexicanum. Taxonomy (NCBI): domain Eukaryota; kingdom Metazoa; phylum Chordata; class Amphibia; order Caudata; family Ambystomatidae; genus Ambystoma; species Ambystoma mexicanum. The sequence continues at coordinate 1,080,758,668 of NC_090932.1, forward strand.
TTGGTGCTTCATGCATTTGTGAACTTGATTCTGTGAGGTGGAATATGCATTTTTTATCACTGCTATGTTGTGTGTATGGGGACGGGTATGCCCAGACGTGGGTCCCATGCCTGCTGGGCCTAGAGAACCAATATACTCCTCACTGATGAGCCCGAACAAGGGCGGAAAATGTTTGGGGATGCTTGTGGTGTCGTGCAGAAGGGATGTGACCTAGCAGTTCGAGCTGGACAGCCCCTTTTGGGGTGGGGCCAAGCCTGATTTGCATATGGTCTTCCCCTTCTGTAATGGCTTTGCAGGCGAAGAACGGTAGTCTGGAGAGTTGCCCAGAGCAATGACAGTGGTTAAGATTCATTCTAAACCTCCCAGCCATCACCTCTTTGTTTTTGCTTTGTCACCCCGAGTGGGACGGTTATGCCCAGATGTGGGTCCCGTGCCTGCTGGGCCTAGAGACCCAAGCTACTCCTCACTGATGAGCCCCAACAAGGACGAAACATGTTTGGGGATGCTTATGGTCTCTTGGAGAAGGGATGTGACCTAGCAGTTCGGGTCGCACTGCCCCTTTTAGAGTGGGGCCCAGCCTGATTTGCATATGGTCTTTCCCCTTCTGTAATGGCTTGACAGGCGAAGAACGGTGGTCTGGTGGGTTGCCCAGAGCAATGCCAGTGGTTAAGATTCATTCTAAACCTTCCAGCCATCACCTCTTTGTTTTTGCTTTGTCACCCCAAGTGGGACGGGTATGCCCAGAGGTGGGTCCCGTGCCTGCTGGGCCTAGAAACCCAAGCTACTCCTCACTGATGAGCCCCAACAAGGGCGAAATATGTTTGGGGATGCTTGTGGTCTCGTGCAGAAGGGATGTGACCTAGCAGTTCTGGCTGGACTGACCCTTTTGGGGTGGGGCCAAGCCTGATTTGCATATGGTCTTCCCCCTTCTGTAATGGCTTGGCAGGTGAAGAACAGTGGTCTGGAGGGTTGCCCAGAGCAATGCTAGTGGTTAAGATTCATTCTAAACCTTCCAGCCATAGGCTCATTGTTTTTGCTTTGTCACCCCGAGTGGGTCGGATATGCCCAGAGGTGGGTCCCGTGCCTGCTGGGCCTAGAAACCCAAGCTACTCCTCACTGATGAGCCCCAACAAAGGCGAAACATGTTTGGGGATGCTTGTGGTCTCTTGGAGAAGGGATGTGACCTAGCAGTTCGGGTCGCACTGCCCCTTTTGGAGTGGGGCCCAGCCTGATTTGCATATGGTCTTTCCCCTTCTGTAATGGCTTGACAGGCGAAGAACAGTGGTCTGGAGGGTTGCCCAGAGCAATGCCAGTGGTTAAAATTCATTCTAAACCTTCCAGCCATCACCTCTTTGTTTTTGCTTTGTCACCCCAAGTGGGACGGGTATGCCCAGAGGTGGGTCCCGTGCCTGCTGGGCCTAGAAACCCAAGCTACTCCTCACTGATGAGCCCCAACAAGGGCGAAATATGTTTGGGGATGCTTGTGGTCTCGTGCAGAAGGGATGTGACCTAGCAGTTCGGGCTGGACTGACCCTTTTGGGGTGGGGCCAAGCCTGATTTGCATATGGTCTTTCGCCTTCTGTAATGGCTTGGCAGGTGAAGAACAGTGGTCTGGAGGGTTGCCCAGAGCAATGCTAGTGGTTAAGATTCATTCTAAACCTTCCAGCCATAGGCTCATTGTTTTTGCTTTGTCACCCCAAGTGGGACGGATATGCCCAGAGGTGGGTCCCGTGCCTGCTGGGCCTAGAAACCCAAGCTACTCCTCACTGATCAGCCCCAACAAGGACGAAACATGTTTGGGGATGCTTATGGTCTCTTGGAGAAGGGATGTGACCTAGCAGTTCGGGTCGCACTGCCCCTTTTGGAGTGGGGCCCAGCCTGATTTGCATATGGTCTTTCCCCTTCTGTAATTGCTTGACAGGCGAAGAACGGTGGTCTGGAGGGTTGCCCAGAGCAATGCCAGTGGTTAAGATTCATTCTAAACCTTCCAGCCATCACCTCTTTGTTTTTGCTTTGTCACCCCAAGTGGGACGGGTATGCCAGGAGGTGGGTCCCGTGCCTGCTGGGCCTAGAAACCCAAGCTACTCCTCACTGATGAGCCCCAACAAGGGCGAAATATGTTTGGGGATGCTTGTGGTCTCGTGCAGAAGGGATGTGACCTAGCAGTTCGGGCTGGACTGACCCTTTTGGGGTGGGGCCAAGCCTGATTTGCATATGGTCTTTCCCCTTCTGTAATGGCTTGGCAGGTGAAGAACAGTGGTCTGGAGGGTTGCCCAGAGCAATGCCAGTGGTTAAGATTCATTCTAAACCTTCCAGCCATCACCTCATTGTTTTTGCTTTGTCACCCCGAGTGGGACGGGTATGCCCAGATGTGGGTCCCGTGCCTGCTGGGCCTAGAGACCCAAGCTACTCCTCACTGATGAGCCCCAACAAGGGTGAAACATGTTTGGGGATGCTTGTGGTCTTGTGCAAAAGGGATGTGACCTAGCAGTTCGAGCTGGACAGGCCCTTTTGGGGTGGGGCCCAGCCTGATTTGCATATGGTCTTCCCCTTCTGTAATGGCTTTGCAGGCGAAGAACGGTAGTCTGGAGAGTTGCCCAGAGCAATGACAGTGGTTAAGATTCATTCTAAACCTCCCAGCCATCACCTCTTTGTTTTTGCTTTGTCACCCCGAGTGGGACGGTTATGCCCAGATGTGGGTCCCGTGCCTGCTGGGCCTAGAGACCCAAGCTACTCCTCACTGATGAGCCCCAACAAGGACGAAACATGTTTGGGGATGCTTATGGTCTCTTGGAGAAGGGATGTGACCTAGCAGTTCGGGTCGCACTGCCCCTTTTGGAGTGGGGCCCAGCCTGATTTGCATATGGTCTTTCCCCTTCTGTAATGGCTTGACAGGCGAAGAACGGTGGTCTGGAGGGTTGCCCAGAGCAATGCCAGTGGTTAAGATTCATTCTAAACCTTCCAGCCATCACCTCTTTGTTTTTGCTTTGTCACCCCAAGTGGGACGGGTATGCCCAGAGGTGGGTCCCGTGCCTGCTGGGCCTAGAACCAAAGCTACTCCTCACTGATGAGCCCCAACAAGGGCGAAATATGTTTGGGGATGCTTGTGGTCTCGTGCAGAAGGGATGTGACCTAGCAGTTCGGGCTGGACTGACCCTTTTGGGGTGGGGCCAAGCCTGATTTGCATATGGTCTTTCCCCTTCTGTAATGGCTTGGCAGGTGAAGAACAGTGGTCTGGAGGGTTGCCCAGAGCAATGCCAGTGGTTAAGATTCATTCTAAACCTTCCAGCCATCACCTCATTGTTTTTGCTTTGTCACCCCGAGTGGGACGGGTATGCCCAGATGTGGGTCCCGTGCCTGCTGGGCCTAGAGACCCAAGCTACTCCTCACTGATGAGCCCCAACAAGGGTGAAACATGTTTGGGGATGCTTGTGGTCTTGTGCAAAAGGGATGTGACCTAGCAGTTCGAGCTGGACAGGCCCTTTTGGGGTGGGGCCCAGCCTGATTTGCATATGGTCTTCCCCTTCTGTAATGGCTTTGCAGGCGAAGAACGGTAGTCTGGAGAGTTGCCCAGAGCAATGACAGTGGTTAAGATTCATTCTAAACCTCCCAGCCATCACCTCTTTGTTTTTGCTTTGTCACCCCGAGTGGGACGGTTATGCCCAGATGTGGGTCCCGTGCCTGCTGGGCCTAGAGACCCAAGCTACTCCTCACTGATGAGCCCCAACAAGGACGAAACATGTTTGGGGATGCTTATGGTCTCTTGGAGAAGGGATGTGACCTAGCAGTTCGGGTCGCACTGCCCCTTTTGGAGTGGGGCCCAGCCTGATTTGCATATGGTCTTTCCCCTTCTGTAATGGCTTGACAGGCGAAGAACGGTGGTCTGGAGGGTTGCCCAGAGCAATGCCAGTGGTTAAGATTCATTCTAAACCTTCCAGCCATCACCTCTTTGTTTTTGCTTTGTCACCCCAAGTGGGACGGGTATGCCCAGAGGTGGGTCCCGTGCCTGCTGGGCCTAGAACCAAAGCTACTCCTCACTGATGAGCCCCAACAAGGGCGAAATATGTTTGGGGATGCTTGTGGTCTCGTGCAGAAGGGATGTGACCTAGCAGTTCGGGCTGGACTGACCCTTTTGGGGTGGGGCCAAGCCTGATTTGCATATGGTCTTTCCCCTTCTGTAATGGCTTGGCAGGTGAAGAACAGTGGTCTGGAGGGTTGCCCAGAGCAATGCCAGTGGTTAAGATTCATTCTAAACCTTACAGCCATCACCTCATTGTTTTTGCTTTGTCACCCCGAGTGGGATGGATATGCCCTGATGTGGGTCCCGTGCCTGCTGGGCCTAGAGACCCAAGCTACTCCTCACTGATGAGCCCCAATAAGGGCGAAACATGTTTGGGGATGCTTGTGGTCTTGTGCAAAAGGGAAGTGACCTAGCAGTCTGGGCTGGACTGCCCCTTTTGGGGTGGGGCCAAGCCTGATTTGCATATGGTTTTTTCCCTTCTGTAATGGTTTGGCAGGCGAAGAACAGTGGTTTGGAGGGTGGCCCAAAGCAATGCCAGTGCTTAAGATTCATTCTAAACCTTCCATCCATCACCTCTTTGTTTTTGCTTTGTCACCCCGAGTGGGACGGGTATGCCCAGATGTGGGTCCCGTGCCTGCTGGGCCTAGAGACCCAAGCTACTCCTCACTGATGAGCCCCAACAAAGGTGAAACATGTTTGGGGATGCTTGGGGTCTCGTGCAGAAGGGATGTGACCTAGCAGTGGGTCCCATGGCTGCTGGGCCCAGAGACCCAAGCTACTCCTCACCGATGAGCCCCAACAAGCGGGAAACATGTTTGGGGATGCTTGTGGTCTTGTGCAGAAGGGATGTGACCTAGCAGTTCGGGCTGGACTGCCCCTTTTGGGGTAGGGCCAAGCCTGACTTGCATCTGGTCTTTCCCCTTCTGTAATGGCTTGGCAGGCGAATAACGGTGGTCTGGAGGGTTGCCCAGAGCAATGCCTGTGGTTAAGATTCATTCTAAACCTTCCAGCCATCATCTCTTTGTTTTTGCTTTGTCACCCCGAGTGGGACGGGTATGCCCAAACGTGGGTCCCGTGCCTGCTGGGCCTAGAGACACAAGCTACTCCTCACTGATGAGCCCCAACAAGGGCGAAACACGTTTGGGGATGCTTGTGGTGTCGTGCAGAAGGGATGTGACCTAGCAGTTCGGGCTTGACTGCCCCTTTTGGGGTGGGGCCAAGCCTGATTTGCATATGGTCTTTCCCCTTCTGTAATGGCTTGGCAGGTGAAGAACGGTGGTCTGGAGGGTTGCCCAGAGCAATGCCAGTGGTTAAGATTCATTCTAAACCTTCCAGCCATCACCTCTTTGTTTTTGCTTTGTCACCCTGTGTGGGACGGGTATGCCCAAACGTGGGTCCCGTGCCTGCTGGGCCTAGAGACCCAAGCTACTCCTCACTGATGAGCCCCAACAAGGACGAAACATGTTTGGGATGCTTATGGTCTCTTGGAGAAGGGATGTGACCTAGCAGTTCGGGTTGCACTGCCCCTTTTGGGGTGGGTCCCAGCCTGATTTGCATATGGTCTTTCCCCTTCTGTAATGGCTTGTCAGGCGAAGAACGGTGGTCTGGAGGGTTGCCCAGAGCAATGCCAGTGGTTAAGATTCATTCTAAACCTTCCAGCCATCACCTCTTTGTTTTTGCTTTGTCACCCCAAGTGGGACGGGTATTCCCAGACGTGGGTCCCGTGCCTGCTGGGCCTAGAAACCCAAGCTACTCCTCACTGATGAGCCCCAACAAGGGCGAAATATGTTTGGGGATGCTTGTGGTCTCGTGCAGAAGGGATGTGACCTAGCAGTTCGGGCTGGACTGACCCTTTTGGAGTGGGGCCAAGCCTGATTTGCATATGGTCTTTCCCCTTCTGTAATGGCTTGGCAGGTGAAGAACAGTGGTCTGGAGGGATGCCCAGAGCAATGCCAGTGGTTAAGATTCATTCTAAACCTTCCAGCCATCACCTCATTGTTTTTGCTTTGTCACCCCGAGTGGGACGAATATGCCCTGATGTGGGTCCCGTGCCTGCTGGGCCTAGAGACCCAAGCTACTCCTCACTGATGAGCCCCAACAAGGGCGAAACATGTTTGGGGATGCTTGTGGTCTTGTGCAAAAGGGAAGTGACCTAGCAGTCTGGGCTGGACTGCCCCTTTTGGGGTGGGGCCAAGCCTGATTTGCACATGGTTTTTCCCCTTCTGTAATGGCTTGGCAGGCGAAGAACAGTGGTTTGGAGGGTGGCCCAGAGCAATACCAGTGCTTAAGATTCATTCTAAACCTTCCATCCATCACCTCTTTGTTTTTGCTTTGTCACCCCGAGTGGGACGGGTATGCCCAGATGTGGGTCCCGTGCCTGCTGGGCCTAGAGACCCAAGCTACTCCTCACTGATGAGCCCCAACAAAGGCGAAACATGTTTGGGGATGCTTGTGGTCTCGTGCAGAAGGGATGTGACCTAGCAGTGGGTCCCATGGCTGCTGGGCCTAGAGACCCAAGCTACTCCTCACTGATGAGCCCCAACAAGGACGAAACATGTTTGGGATGCTTATGGTCTCTTGGAGAAGGGATGTGACCTAGCAGTTTGTGTTGCACTGCCCCTTTTGGGGTGGGTCCCAGCCTGATTTGCATATGGTCTTTCCCCTTCTGTAATGGCTTGACAGGCAAAGAACGGTGGTCTGGAGGGTTGCCCAGAGCAATGCCAGTGGTTAAGATTAATTCTAAACCTTCCAGCCATCACCTCTTTGTTTTTGCTTTGTCACCCCAAGTGGGACGGGTATGCCCAGAGGTGGGTCCCGTGCCTGCTGGGCCTAGAAACCCAAGCTACTCCTCACTGATGAGCCCCAACAAAGGCGAAACATGTTTGGGGATGCTTGTGGTCTCGTGCAGAAGGGATGTGACCTAGCAGTGGGTCCCATGGGTGCTGGGCCTAGAGACCCAAGCTACTCCTCACCGATGAGCCCCAACAAGCGGGAAACATGTTTGGGGATGCTTGTGGTCTTGTGCAGAAGGGATGTGACCTAGCCGTTCGGGCTGGACTGCCCCTTTTGGGGTGCGGCCAAGCCTGATTTGCATATGGTCTTTCCCCTTCTGTAATGGCTTGGCAGGCGAATAACGGCGGTCTGGAGGGTTGCCCAGAGCAATGCCAGTGGTTAAGATTCATTCTAAACCTTCCAGCCATCACCTCTTTGTTTTTGCTTTGTCACCCCGAGTGGGCCGGGTATGCCCAAACGTGGGTCCCGTGCCTGCTGGGCCTAGAGACCCAAGCTACTCCTCACTGATGAGCCCCAACAAGGGCGAAACACATTTGGGGATGCTTGTGGTGTCGTGCAGAAGAGATGTGACCTAGCAGTTCGGGCTTGACTGCCCCTTTTGGGGTGGCGCCTAGCCTGATTTGCATATGGTCTTTCCCCTTCTGTAATGGCTTGGCAGGTGAAGAACGGTGGTCTGGAGGGTTGCCCAGAGCAATGCTAGTGGTTAAGATTCCTTCTAAACCTTCCAGCCATCACCTCTTTGTGTTTGCTTTGTCACCCCGAGTGGGACGGGTATGCCCAGATGTGGGTCCCGTGCCTGCTGGGCCTAGAGACCCAAGTTACTCCTCACTGATGAGCCCCAACAAGGGCGAAACATGTTTGGGGATGCTTGTGGTCTTCTGCAGAAGGGATGTGACCTAGCAGTGGGTCCCATGGCTGCTGGGCCTAGAGACCAAAGCTACTCCTCACCGATGAGCCCCAACAAGGGGGAAACATGTTTGGGGATGCTTGTGGTCTCGTGCAGAAGGGATGTGACCTAGCAGTTCGGGCTGGACTGCCCCTTTTGGGGTGGGGCCAAGCCTGATTTGCATCTGGTCTTTCCCCTTCTGTAATGGCTTGGCAGGCGAAGAATTGTGGTCTGGAGGGTTGCCCAGAGCAATGCCAGTGATTAAGATTCATTCTAAACCTTCCAACCATCACCTCTTTGTTTTTGCTTTGTCATCCCGAGTGGGCCGGGTATGCGCAGAGGTGGGTCCCGTGCCTGCTGGGCCTAGAGACCCAAGCTACTCCTCACTGATGAGCCCCAACAAGGGCGAAACATGTTTGGGGATGCTTGTGGTCTTGTGCAAAAGGGAAGTGACCTAGCAGTCTGGGCTGGACTGCCCCTTTTGGGGTGGGGCCAAGCCTGATTTGCATATGGTTTTTTCCCTTCTGTAATGGCTTGGCAGGCGAAGAACAGTGGTTTGGAGGGTGGCACAAAGCAATGCCAGTGCTTAAGATTCATTCTAAACCTTCCATCCATCACCTCTTTGTTTTTGCTTTGTCACCCCGAGTGGGACGGGTATGCCCAGATGTGGGTCCCGTGCCTGCTGGGCCTAGAGACCCAAGCTACTCCTCACTGATGAGCCCCAACAAAGGCGAAACAAGTTTGGGGATGCTTGTGGTCTCGTGCAGAAGGGATGTGACCTAGCAGTGGGTCCCATGGCTGCTGGGCCTAGAGACCCAAGCTACTCCTCACCGATGAGCCCCAACAAGCGGGAAACATGTTTGGGGATGCTTATGGTCTTGTGCAGAAGGGATGTGACCTAGCAGTTCGGGCTGGACTGCCCCTTTTGGGGTGGGGCCAAGCCTGATTTGCATCTGGTCTTTCCCCTTCTGTAATGGCTTGGCAGGCGAATAACGGCGGTCTGGAGGGTTGCCCAGAGCAATGCCAGTGGTTAAGATTCATTCTAAACCTTCCAGCCATCACCTCATTGTTTTTGCTTTGTCACCCCGAGTGGGATGGATATGCCCTGATGTGGGTCCCGTGCCTGCTGGGCCTAGAGACCCAAGCTACTCCTCACTGATGAGCCCCAATAAGGGCGAAACATGTTTGGGGATGCTTGTGGTCTTGTGCAAAAGGGAAGTGACCTAGCAGTCTGGGCTGGACTGCCCCTTTTGGGGTGGGGCCAAGCCTGATTTGCATATGGTTTTTTCCCTTCTGTAATGGTTTGGCAGGCGAAGAACAGTGGTTTGGAGGGTGGCCCAAAGCAATGCCAGTGCTTAAGATTCATTCTAAACCTTCCATCCATCACCTCTTTGTTTTTGCTTTGTCACCCCGAGTGGGACGGGTATGCCCAAACGTGGGTCCCATGCCTGCTGGGCCTAGAGACCCAAGCTACTCCTCACTGATGAGCCCCAACAAGGGCGAAACACGTTTGGGGATGCTTGTGGTCTCGTGCAGAAGGGCTGTGAGCTAGCAGTTCGGGCTGGACTGCCCCTTTTGGGGTGGGGCCAAGCCTGATTTGCATCTGGTCTTTCCCATTCTGTAATGGCTTGGCAGGCGAAGAACTGTGGTCTGGAGGGTTGCCCAGAGCAATGCCAGTGATTAAGATTCATTCTAAACCTTCCAACCATCACCTCTTTGTTTTTGCTTTGTCATCCCGAGTGGGACGGGTATGCGCAGAGGTGGGTCCCGTGCCTGCTGGGCCTAGAAACCAAAGCTACTCCTCACTGATGAGCCCCAACAAGGGCGAAATATGTTTGGGGATGCCTGTGGTCTCGTGCAGAAGGGATGTGACCTAGCAGTTCGGGCTGGACTGACTCTTTTGGGGTGGGGCCAAGCCTGATTTGCATATAGTCTTTCCCCTTCTGTAATGGCTTGGCAGGTGAAGAACAGTGGTCTGGAGGGTTGCCCAGAGCAATGCCAGTGGTTAAGATTCATTCTAAACCTTACAGCCATCACCTCATTGTTTTTGCTTTGTCACCCCGAGTGGGATGGATATGCCCTGATGTGGGTCCCGTGCCTGCTGGGCCTAGAGACCCAAGCTACTCCTCACTGATGAGCCCCAACAAGGGCGAAACATGTTTGGGGATGCTTTGTGGTCTTGTGCAAAAGGGAAGTGACCTAGCAGTCTGGGCTGGACTGCCCCTTTTGGGGTGGGGCCAAGCCTGATTTGCATATGGTTTTTTCCCTTCTGTAATGGCTTGGCAGGCGAAGAACAGTGGTTTGGAGGGTGGCCCAAAGCAATGCCAGTGCTTAAGATTCATTCTAAACCTTCCATCCATCACCTCTTTGTTTTTGCTTTGTCACCCCGAGTGGGACGGGTATGCCCAGATGTGGGACCCGTGCCTGCTGGGCCTAGAGACCCAAGCTACTCCTCACTGATGAGCCCCAACAAAGGCGAAACTTGTTTGGGGATGCCTGTGGTCTCATGCAGAAGGGATGTGACCTAGCAGTGGGTCCCATGCCTGCTGGGCCTAGAGACCCAAGCTACTCCTCACCGATGAGCCCCAACAAGCGGGAAACATGTTTGGGGATGCTTGTGGTCTTGTGCTGAAGGGATGTGACCTAGCAGTTCGGGCTGGACTGCCCCTTTTGGGGTGGGGCCAAGCCTGATTTGCATCTGGTCTTTCCCCTTCTGTAATGGCTTGGCAGGCGAAGAACTGTGGTCTGGAGGGTTGCCCAGAGCAATGCCAGTGATTAAAATTCATTCTAAACCTTCCAACCATCACCTCTTTGTTTTTGCTTTGTCACCCCTAGTGGGACAGGTATGCGCAGAGGTGGGTCCCGTGCCTGCTGGGCCTAGAAACCCAAGCTACTCCTCACTGATGAGCCCCAACAAGGGCGAAATATGTTTGGGGATGCTTGTGGTCTCGTGCAGAAGGGATGTGACCTAGCAGTTCGGGCTGGACGGACTCTTTTGGGGTGGGGCCAAGCCTGATTTGCATATGGTCTTTCCCCTTCTGTAATGGCTTGGCAGGTGAAGAACGGTGGTCTGGAGGGTTGCCCAGAGCAATGCTAGTGGTTAAGATTCATTCTAAACCTTCCAGCCATCACCTCTTTGTCTTTGCTTTGTCACCCCGAGTGGGACGGGTATGCCCAGACGTGGGTCCCATGCCTGCTCGGCCTAGAGACCAAAGTTACTCCTCACTGATGAGCCCCAACAAGGGCGAAACATGTTTGGGGATGCTTGTGGTCTTGTGCAGAAGGGATGTGACCTAGCAGTGGGTCCCATGGCTGCTGGGCCTAGAGACCAAAGCTACTCCTCACCGATGAGCCCCAACAAGGGGGAAACATGTTTGGGGATGCTTGTGGTCTTGTGCAGAAGGGATGTGACCTAGCAGTTCGGGCTGTACTGCCCCTTTTGGGGTGGGACCAAGCCTGATTTGCATCTGGTCTTTCCCCTTCTGTAATGGCTTGGCAGGCAAAGAACAGTGGTTTGGAGGGTTGCCCAGAGCAATGCCAGTGGTTAAGATTCATTCTAAATCTCCCAGCCATCACCTCTTTGTTTTTGCTTTGTCACCCCGAGTGGGACGGGTATGCCCAAACGTGGGTCCCATGCCTGCTGGGCCTAGAGACCCAAGCTACTCCTCACTGATGAGCCCCAATAAGGGCGAAACATGTTTGGGGATGCTTGGGGAGTCGTGCAGAAGGGATGTGACCTAGCAGTTCGGGCTGGACTGCCCCTTTTGGGGTGGGGCCAAGCCTGATTTGCATTATGTCGTTCCCCTTCTGTAATGGCTTGGCAGGTGAAGAACAGTGGTCTGGAGGGTTGCCCAGAGCAATGATAGTGGTTAAGATTCATTCTAAACCTTCCAGCCATCACCTCTTTGTGTTTGCTTTGTCACCCTGAGTGGGACGGGTATGCCCAAATGTGGGTCCCGTGAGTGCTGGGCCTAGAGACCCAAGTTACTCCTCACTGATGAGCCCCAACAAGGGCGAAACATGTTTGGGGATGCTTGTGGTCTCGTGCAGAAGGGATGTGACCTGGCAGTTCGGGCTGGACTGCCCCTTTTGGGGTGGGGCCAAGCCTGATTTGCATCTGGTCTTTCCCCTTCTGTAATGGCTTGGCAGGCGAAAAACGGTGGTCTGGAGGGTTGCCCAGAGCAATGCCAGTGGTTAAGATTCATTCTAAACCTTCCAACCATCACCTCTTTGTTTTTGCTTTGTCACCCCGAGTGGGACGGGTATGCCCAGACAAGGGTCCCATGCCTGCTCGGCCTAGAGACCAAAGTTACTCCTCACTGATGAGCCCTAACAAGGGCGAAACATGTTTGGGGATGCTTGTGGTCTCGTGCAGAAGGGATGTGACCTAGCAGCTCGGGCTGGACTGCCCCTTTTGGGGCGGGGCCAAGACTGATTTGCATATGGTCTTTCCCCTTCTGTAATGGCTTGGCAGGTGAAGAACAATGGTCTGGAGGGTGGCCCAGAGCAATGCCAGTGGTTAAGATTAATTCTAAACCTTCCAGTCATCACCTCTTTGTTTTTGCTTTGTCACCCCGAGTGGGACGGGTATGCCCAGACGTGGGTCCCATGCCTGCTGGGCATAGAGACCCAAGCTACTCCTCACTGATGAGCCCCAACAAGGGCGAAAGATGTTTGGGGATGCTTGTGTTCTCGTGCAGAAGGGATGTTACCTAGCAGTTCGGGCTGGACTGCCTCTTTTGGGGTGGGGCCAAGCCTGATTTGCATATGGTCTTTCTCCTTCTGTAATGGCTTGGCAGGTGAAGAACGGTGGTCTGGAGGGTTGCCCAGAGCAATGCCAGTGGTTAAGATTCATTCTAAACCTTCCGGTCATCACCTCTTTGTTTTTGCTTTAACATGCTGTGAACCAGGGTCAGGTAATGCAAACATTAGATCCCAACCCTTCCCTCTCACCCAAGCACACCTGACTCCCACCAGGGGCGTCACTGGGTTCTGTAGAAGTGCCGGTCAGCAGCGGGTGCTTAATGTTTGTAATTATAAACGTGATCTATGTTATATCATTAGATATTCCCTGGTAGGGGAAATACTTTACAGGTGCTACTGTATTGCAGAAATTTGCAGTGGGTGTCACCGTCCCCTACACAACACGAGGAGCCCAGATACGAAGATAGTGGGAGTTATTAAGCCGGTACTTTAAAACACTTCATGAGTGACAAACAGAGGTCAAAGTTCACCTTTTAGAGACTACCGACTGTGCAAAAGAAAAGCAATATGAATAATTGACAGCCCAGGAACAGGAGAGCTATTCTTTTCATCTGCAAACTTGTTTGCTTGCACCCACAGCAATCATATAGTTAGAACTGTTCTATTATTAATCTTGCTACTTTGTCAGAAGGGAGCTTTGTCTACAGTGCTTTGTTGTAGGCTCAAAGATGTTATTTCCAGTCCCAGAAATTGGCATTGTTTGTCCTTTCCATGACTATTGTGTATCTAAATGAGTCTACCCAAACTTGTGTTCTCTCTTTCTCGGGTCCCTGAACCTGCACTCTCTTCCCCTATGCTGATTCTATGTCTCCCTTTGCTATTTCTCCTGTACCCTCACTGTACCTTTGTGTCCCCTGTGGGCAGTGCTCCAGATAAGATTTTGAGGTGGGAGTGTTTTAATCCCTATTTTTAACTTTGAGAGTAAATGTGATTTCAAGAGTAAAAATGTATGTGACATCCAGCCATGTGTGCTAAGCTGTATGGAAATCATTACCATGCGGCAGCTTTCTGCATTGTGACAGAATACACCTTTCATTATTTGTCTAAATTCTGGCCATTTGACCTCTTCCGTATATATTTAAATGTTGAAAACAGAAAAACCTAACCATTTACATAGTAAATCAAACATGAATTATATTGTGTGTTTTGAGGTTTGATAGCAGAATTGTCTTTTGATGTTTAATGAAAGTCCTCCTTTCCTGTAGCTATTACTACCTAACGGTATGCTAATGTTATAATACATCAGTGCAGAGAGGCAAGGAATCCACGCTAAATTCTATACCTAATCTCATGGTCAAATGGTTATTTACACAGCGCTTTTGGCAAATAGAACATATTTATCACAATTATCACCAAATCAAAGTTGGTACTCCTTTATCGACCTCGAAAGGATGAAAGGCTGAGTTGGCCTTCCAGGATTCGAACCTGCAACCTACAGATCACACACATATCGCAGCAACGAGCTCTCAACCTTCGCAGCTATTTTATGGGCTGACATTCTTTCCGAGGTCGGTAAACAGAGTGTAGACTGAGTTAGAATAATCACAGTGCCTAGATGTTGGACAGACTATATATGAAGCACAACATAAAGTTAAATACCTATCTGGATTATCACAGGAACCGGTTTTGCTGAGTTTCTATTTAAATTACAAATGTAAATTTCATTTGTTTATTTTTGAACAGCGCTTGCGCTTCCTGCAGAGTCAGATTTTGGATGTTTTAATTGTAGTCTTGAAGATTTGAGAGGCTATAACACCTGTGGTTGGTGTAATGACAATCACTCACCCTTCAGCAAAGACTCTGCTGCCACTGACCATTTATAGTAATGTACCCCGCTGACTGCAAGATTGAAGGATGTAAACTAGACCGTGCATACTCATTTTACACACTCTTTTTATAATTAGAGTGTAAATTAAATTATAAGTATAAAAATGATCTGCATCTGTGTGATTATGCACACAGAAACTCTGAAAAATACAATTGTGCAATACTGGTTTGATTTCACTGGAAAAAAGCATAATTTGTTACAAAAGATTAATTCTCAATAGCAACTTAGTTTTTCATTTGATTAATTATATAATCCTAAAATGCTAGGAAAATATATATTCACAGTGCTTCTGTTTGCTCCATGAGCATTTACACACAACACAGCAGAAGCTGAACGGAAAGAAATCATTCCTTTTATCAAGGTGTGCAGTTTATTTTTTTGAAAGGCTTCAGAGAAATAGATTCTGTTTCAGGGGCTTTTCTCCATGTAGATAAAAATCAAAAGAAGCGTTCTGTTTTCTGTCAAGTAACCTGACCTTCGAACTTCCCTCTGCTATAAACATGTGCATAAATGTATGCAGGAAAATAATACAGCTGTCGTATTTACAACATTTTCATGTCTAAAAAGGCCTGGTACGACTCTTATCTCGAGACTTGCATGTGGAGAAACAAACAAAAGGAAAAAAGAGAAGAGAAAAATAAGAATAAAGGACCCATTCGTTGATGCCACATGGAGGCTCCTTTACTGAAAAAGAACAGCGTGAGAGGAGTGCTGGGGAAAAGCCGGTTTTAAGTGTCACTGAGGATGGTTGAGCGGCACTCCTGCCTCAGCTGTAACCACTGCGGGCCCGTGCTTATACTGTGTCACTCCTCTGACAGGGAGGGAAGTGCTGTACTCACCGGTGCCTCCCTGGCATCTCTTGTCAAACCGCAGGCCAGGCTGCTTCATTGCCAACACTCCCTGTGAGGACCGGGAGAGCCCAACGTCGCTGCTGCCTCCCAGGCGGTGTACTACCTTATGCAGCGCTCCCCGTGAGAGCTAGGCAAGTGACATATTAATTATAGTAGGGCCTGCCCCCCTGCTAGGCCCACACAGACTCACGGGGCTGCTTATGGCAGATGCGACCCGGGTGGAGTGTAATTTTCACCCCCCACGCTGCAATCAGGCTGCACCTGACATATGCAACCCGGCCATCATAAATAAAGGGACTCCCCCCACACTGTTGCTGCATTGCTGGGCTGCCCCTGGCTTAAGCAGTCCAGTCAAAGAAGGACTTTGTGGCCCCACACATGCTGCTGCTGCCATGCCTGCCAAATTACCATCCAGAAGGAGCCGAAGAGAGACATATTACAGACCTTGAAACAGCCCTGGCCACGCTGTCTCCAAGGTAGTTGTGGGGACATCATGTGATCGCGGGAACGCGGTCTCGCGAGATCTCGGCCCAACGTGATCTCGCGGACCCGCGCTCTGCGAGCGGGGACTTTGGCGCCAGTCGGAAGCTGGTGGAGCGCCAGACAAGTCGGTCTGGACAGCGCTGCTCCTTGTGAGGAGCCAACGTGACTGAAGGCCCAAGCCGGTACCAGCTCACTTCCAGGGCGTACGTCCAATGCCAAGGAAGGCCGCCTGGGGGCCCTGGAAATATACAGCGTGCAGCACAAATGCACACCCCACCTCCAGTGCAAATAAGTGGAAGGCCTACCCAAGACTGTGAGTACCTGCCCCGTCCCACGCATGGACTATTGCAATCCCGCGCCTTGTTAATCAATAAAGGCAGTTACAATTACCCTGGCGTCCTGTCGTTCTTAGAGGCCACAACATAACTGGTGACGAGGATATCTGAATACCCACGGACCCACCATGCAAGGCGCCACACCGCCCCCGGCGTTTCTCCCCTAACCTGGGACCCCGGCAATTCCGTGGATGCAGTGGGAGCCACTCTTCTCCAAGTACCTTGAGGCCGTAGGCGGCACAGGATACGCCCCCGCCAGGAAGAAGGAGATGCTGCTGAACGCAATGGGAGTCGAAGGACAGTGCATTTTTGCCAGTTTGACAGCTATACCAGTGGATGACGACGACAACAACGTCTACAAAGAGGCGATCCGTCGTATTGTAAAGCGGTTCACCAATAAGGAGAACATAGTGCTACACAGGCTGAGGTTCTACACCCGCAAACACGAAGGGAGCGAACCTGTGGATGACTACATCACCCAGATGAGGGAGCTAGCGTCCTTATGCGCTTTCAGTGAGAACACGGAACAGGTCACCTGCGACATGCTGGTCGTCCACACCAACTCCAGGAAAGTACAGGACAAGATCATACAAGAAAAGGAAGTGACCCTCGACAAGGCTATCCAAATCGCCAGGGCGGAAGAAGAAACCTCCAGCAGGCGCAAAGAGGCGGGAAGTCATCCACCCGTACCCGAGCTGACGGCGCTACAATGGAGAGGGCGCAGAGACAAGCAGTCCCGCGACAGCCTCAGAGAAAAGGGCCCCAAGCAAAGGGATTTTCCCAAATGCTACAGGTGTGCCAGCACCAAACAAATGGCGAATGATCACGTCTGCCCCACCAGAAACAAGGAATGCTCGAAGTGCGGGCGCATTGGTCACGTGGCTCCTGCATGCACGTGGCGGGAAAAAACCATTTCCCTCATCAATGGCGACGGTGCTTCAAACGACGAGGACGAGCCACAGGACAGACCGATGGTCGTCATGGTCAACGCTCTTCATGCCAGGAGGTAAAAGCCCCACTGCACCATTAAAGTCGACGGCATGGAAACACGTGTCATGGCGGACTCTGGATCGGACCTCACCATCCTTCCGATAGACACTTACAAGGAGATGATGGGGAAGGCTAAAGTGGAGATCAGATCGACCCGGCAAAAACCGATGATTTTCGGCGGTGCAACCGTCGACCTACTGGGTTACATCAGGGCCCAAATTGAATTCAAAGGGAGGTCTACCATCTCCAAAGTGTACTTCTCAACCAGAGGGCCGGCCGTGCTCGGGTGCGACGATCAACACAGACTCAGCATCAAACTAGACCCCAGCACTCCGGAACAGGTCCTCATGGTCTCCACAGGAGCAGTGCTAAACTTCAAGGAGATGTTCCCAAGCCTGTTTTCCGAGAAACCGGGGAAAGTGAGAGACTTTGTTCACAAGATTCGTTTAAAACCCAATGCTGTGCCTGTGAAACACAAAGTTAGACCGGTGCTGGCCACGGCAAGACCGACGTTAGAGGCCCACCTCCGGAAGATGGTCGTAGAAGGAACCATTGAGACCGTGGAATCCTCAGAGTGGCTGAGTCCGGTGGTTCTAGTCAAGAAGAATTCCAGCAACGACCTCAGAATATGCATCGACCTGCGGAGTCTAAACCTAGAGGTCGTCACCGATAGCTTCACGCTCCCCAGTATCAGCGAAATTGTCTTGATGATGAAGGAGGCAGCAATTTTTTCGAAGCTTGACATGCGTGACGCCTATCACCAGATTCCTTTACACAAGTCTTTGCGCCCCCTTACGGCGTTCATCACTCCATTCGGCACCTTTCAATACACCCGCATGCCGTTTGGGCAGTCCTCAGCAGCGTCAGCATTCCAGAGAATGATGAATGCCCTCCTCAAAGACCTCACTAATGTCCCATTCTTTCAGGATGACATCCTCGTGTATGCCAAGGACAACAAGACTCATGACAAGGCCCTCAAGGAAGTCCTGAGCAGGCTTCAGAAAGCAGGAGTTCATCTTCGCCATGAGAAATGTGTTTTCCGAGTGAGAAAAGTAGAATACCTAGGGTACTGCATTTCGAGCGAAGGAGTGAGCCCCAAGAAAAACCTGATGGAGCCATAGTGGATGCCCAAGCTCCGAGGTCCAGAGAGGAACTCCGCTTATTCCTGGGCCTAGCAGAATATTACGCCAAGTTCGTCCCAAGGTTCTCCGAAACCACGTCCCCCATGAGGGATCTTTTGAAGAAAGGGGCAACCTACTCTTGGGGCCCAGAGCAAGACGGGGCTTTTACTGAAATCAAACGCAGAATTCTGCACGCACCTTGCCTGAAGTCCTTCAACCCCGAATGGGAAACCTGCATCACTACGGATGCCAGCGCATACGGACTGGGGGCCACCCTAACCCAGTAGAAGGGTGACACTGAAAACATCGTGGCATTTGCATCCAAAGCACTATCGCCAGCGGAGAGGAATTACTCCACCGTGGAGAAAGAAATGTTGGCGTGTGCCTGGGCCGTCGACTACTTCAGGTCGTACGTTTGGGGCACGAAATTCAGGCTGGTCACCGACCACAAGCCCCTCATCCACATGTTGAGCCCAGGTGGCACCAAGACTGCCACCCGAGACTCGCCAGGATCGCTGCAAAACTCCGAGAGTACACGTACGAAATAGCCCTAATTGCTGGCTGGAAAAACGCACAAGCGGACTGCATGTCCAGGCTCCTGAAACAAGACGCCCCTGGGACCACATTCCTAGAAGACGAATGCGTTGTGACCTCAATAGGCGACTTAAGGAACGGCGAGTATATGGACATGAGGGAGAGCCACTGGCAGGAGGAGTTCGAGCAGGACGATGCCCTAAGGCGCGTAACAGCCTGGGTCCGCGGAGGGTGACCTGATGAAAGGGCGATTCCCGAAGGTCTACACCCTTCCTGGAAGGTGAACGACGTAATTATGGCCGTGAACGGTCTAATTTGAGAGGCGACCTAGTGATCCTGCCCAGCGGGATTCGCAAAGTGATACTGTGCAGAGCGCACTCAGGCCATTTGTGGTGCACCATGACCAGGCGCAGGATACGCAATGCCTACTGGTAGCCAGGCATGGATCAGGACATACGACAAATGGTTGAAAGGTGCCACGAGTGCACCAACAGTGACAAGCACCTGTCTGTAAGACAAGCCCCCATGCTGCCCACCGAGGTCCCCAAAGGAGTGTGGCGGAAACTAGGATTGGACTTCATCGGGCCGCTGGACAGCATGCCCCCAGAAAATAAATACGGGATAGTCACGGTTCACTATTTCTCAAAATGGGTCGAAGTTGACTTCTCTTTGGATATCACCACCAAAACAGTCATTGAAGCACTCCCTGCCATATTCCAGCGCTAGGGCCTACCGGAAGAAATAGTGACAGACAATTGAGTCCAGATGACCTCTTGTGAAATGGAGAAATGTTTCAAACTCAACAACATCCGACAGCGAAGAGCAAGTCTCTACTATCCTCAGGCCAATGGCCTGGTCGAGCAGGAGAACCGCTTCATCAAAGGGGTGCTACAACTCGCGCATGCCTCGGGCCTAGACCCATACAAGACAGTCAAAGAGGCCGTCGCAGCCCACCGCATCACTCCCAATGCTGTCACCGGCGTGTCACCTTTCCATCTGCTGAGGGGGTGAAGGGCAGAATCCACACTGGTACCACCGTGGCTCCAGCAAGTGAGAGCTGACGAAGAAGTGGACATGGAAGACGTAGTCTTTCGTATGCAGCGTGGCAACAAAGCCATGAAGACCCAAGGAGACATGCGGCGGGCTGCCCGCCGCACATCAGTTAACAAAGGCGACCTGGTCAAGATACGGCTTCCCCCCAAGGACACTGTCACAGGCTCAACGTACACCAGTCCCATAGAAGTCGCTGCCAAAGAGCCAAACCACATCTGCACCAGCGATGGAAGAAAATGGAACCTAGAAAGGGTGGCCATGTACTGCAGGAAAGAACCTTTCGAACAGCTGCGCTTGGAAACCGGAGAAGACCAAGACCCTCCAGATCCACCTGAAAGCCCTTGCCAGCCAGAAAGGGATGTCTTGGAGTCACCCTACGGCAGTGAGTTCTCAAGCAGCAACTCCCCAGCTCCACTCAGAGAGCTGCAGCGGAAAGCAAAACAAGGAGGATCTGAATCACCCGCACCTCCCCAGGAGTACTCCCGCAACCCTGCTCCACGTCTAGACCAAGGCAGACTGCAGAGGGAGAAAAGGAAAGCCAGCAGGTTTGCAGACTTTGTCATGGGATGATCCTCTGTCCTTTTCCCATTAAAGGAGGTGTGTGAGGACATCATGTGATCGCGGGAACGCGGTCTCGCGAGATCTTGGCCCAACATGATCTCGCGAACTCGCGCTCCGCGAGCGGGACTTTGGCGCCAGTCAGAAGCTGGTGGAGCGCCAGACAAGTCAGTCTGGACAGCGCTGCTCCTTGTGAGGAGCCAACATGACTGAAGGCCCAAACCGGTACCAGCTCACGTCCAAGGCGTAAATCCAATGCCAAGGAAGACCACCTGGGGGCCCTGGAAGTATACAGCGTGCAGCACAAATGCACACCCCGCCTCCAGTGCAAATAACTGGAAGGCCTACTCAAGACTGTGAGTACCTGCCCCGTCCCACGCATGGACTATTGCAATCCCGCGTCTTGTTAATCAATAAAGGCAGTTACAATTACCATGGTGTCCTGTCGTCCTTAGAGGCCACAACAGTAGTGTTTTATACAAAGTTACAGAGCACTTTATGTAGGCTCTTTGTATATATTTTGAAGGACTTTAATATACTTTGAAGGGCTTTTATATTTTTGAAGAACTTTTTATATTTTTTTAAATGACTCTTTACCATAGCTCTCAACTCACCCGCTTTTGGCGGGTGTCACCCACCTTCAAAGCAGACGAAACACCCGCCAAGTCCCTAATACGCCCATTCACTTCAATGGGCCTCTCACCCGCCAAAAAGAAAATCTGGTGTTTTCACCCGCCTAGGTGACAAAAAAGGTTGGGAGCTATGCTTTACTGTTTTTAGTATGTAGCTGCTAAGGTAGATAAATAGTTTAAATAGTGTCATGTGATCCCCTTTTTATAGAAACAATGTTAAAAACTGTTAGTATAATGGGAGAAGGCAAACAACAAAAGCTAAGGAAACTAAAGAAACCGTCCACCAGCATGTCATTGGCTGCCTTCCCTTTTGTCTACTAAGTTATTGTAACTCAGTGTTACTTTCTTACGGGCTTTGGGGAAATCCAAACCTAACCTTTGTACTTTTATGCCACATCCACCTCCAGCAGAGGAGCTCCACGCTGATTCAGGATCCAGGATGGCAGAAATGGAGATACTCCTAACATGGATACGTGATGTTCCATATTGACAGTCTAGATTATTTCCAAGATGGCCGCCAGAACTCATTTAACACATTCAGACCCTTCTTCCGGTGCGTTGTATCGTCTATTCTATTTGACGTTGTTAGTATCCGTTCCATAGAGATTCGCTTTACTTGCTTTCGTGCTCTGTTTACTTTTATTTACGCTTTGGTTTACTATCTCTTGTAACGCTCACCTGATTCCCGTAGAGGCGCCGGTCTTGACTGGGCGTATACCGTATCTTCAAAGGTGATGTGTAACACACGGCTGGCTCTTTGGGCTGGACCTCTGTGCACCTTATGTTTGACTCGAAGGGTAAGATGTCTGCAGATAGAAAATATGGGATTAAGGAACTGGGTTATTGAAGGTCTCTCTCTTCTTCCCTTTCTCTTCTCCTGTAGAACCCCAAAGGTTAACGCTCTCACCTTAGGTAAGTGAACGCTGTGCTCTCCATCTGCCTCGGGGCAGGGTGCTGTAACCAGTTTCTTCACTGGATAAGGGGAGCAGGCCTCTTGACTTCAGAGGACTGCTGTCCGTCGTTTACTGCACGAACGGTAAGTTTCAAGTAATTCTAATGTCTTTAAAGTCTTTAGTAATGATGTTTCTTGTTTTGCAGGGTTCCGGCGATGGCGGATGACGGGCTGAAGTGAGTTGAAGATGGAGCCCGTGTGATAAATAGAAGCGCCTGGAAGCACGTAAGTAAGCGCTTGTTGCCTGCTTCACGATGCGCTCTAACTGTCTTTTTATTTTGCAGGTACAAGTTCGGAGCGGCTGCAGGGTGCCGGAATACCCACTGGGTTAGATGTGGAAAGGAGTAATGGAACGTGAGTATTAAAGTTCCCCAATGTCTTTAAACGCACCTTGTTTTGTCTTTCAGATGCGGGATGCAGCGCCGAAGGCCTCCGGAGCGTGCGAAGAGTTGGTAAACTTTTGTCTTTCAGATGCCGGAATGCAGTGTGAAGACCTCCGGAGCGCACAAAGAGTAGGTAAGCCTTTGTCTTTCAGATGCCGGAATGCAGCGCGAGGCGTTGATGACAGCCGATGGACCAGGTAAGTGAAGAGCTGTCACTGAAGACCGTAATACTAACCTGTTCTTTCTTGTCTTTATAGGTGTTGCTGAAGACTGGATTCAGGATGGTAAGCCTTTTTCCTTAGGCCCAGGATCAGATGCAGAAGACACGATGAGCGTTCTGCTGCAGAGGATGCAGAATAACGCAAAGCAAGATTCATCCATCGGGTGTGGTTTAAATAGCCTCCTGTAGTGCTTAGGTGTCTCCTTCCACAGCCACGCCTAGGTAAGAAAAGAATTCCTGCTTTCCAGAAGAGTTCCAGTGTTCTGAATCTAGGGAGTGGCTCCTGCCCCACCCAACAGGAAAAGTAGTTCCAAACAGAAGAGGATCAGAGGCTCAACTGGCAGGCAAGTAAGCAGCATGGTCTGCTGCAGGTAAGTCCACCCAAGCATTATGAGCCCGGCGCTTCCAGCGCTGGGACTGGGCATATTTATGAGCCTGGTGCCACTGGCGCCAGGACTGGGTCCAAAAGGTCCCAATTGGGACTGGTTGGCACTCGGAACCTGGGTTATGGATCTGCTTCCAAGGGAGTTGGGAAAACCCTGACCTTTTGGAAGCAGAGATCATGACAGTACCCCCCCTCAAGGCCCCTCCCAAACCGGGCTTCTCCGGGGGTTTTGGCTTGTCAGGAAATGTTCGGTGAAATCTTTTGATTAGGCAAGGAGCGTGGACATATTCAGCAGGTTCCCAGGATCTCTCTTGGGGGCCGTAGCCTTTCCAGTCAATTAGGTAAAATAGTTTAGATTTGGAGATCTTGGAGTCCAGAATGCTTTTGACTTCAAACTCGAGTTCTCCATCAACTAGGATAGGTTTTGGAGATTTAGTTAGTCGGGTTTGAGGTTGCACGGGTTTTAATAGAGAGACGTGGAAGACCGGATGTATCTTCATGTGCGGGGGCAAGTCCAACTTGACCGCTACTGGGTTTACTATGGTAGTGATGGAATAGGGACCAAGGTATCTTGGGTTGAATGTGCGTGGCCCTTTTAGAGGTAGATATTTGGTGGATAACCAGACTTGATCCCCTACTTGATATTGAGGGGCTTCCTTCCGATGTTGATCTGCTCCTTTCTTGTATTGTTCTTTAGCCCTTTGAAGGTGAGAAACAGCTTCCTTAAAGGCTTGGGTGATTGTAGAGTGCAGGTAGTCTAGTCTAGTCTACTGCTGGTGTTTCAAGATCTTGGAGGGGATCCAACTCCAAGGTTCGAGGGTGACTGCCGTACAAAAGAAAAACCGGGTTTTCCCAGTTCCCGAATGGACAGAGTTATTGTAGGCAAATTCGGCTATCCAAAGGATGTCTTTCCAAGTTTTTTCAGTTTGTTGCAGTAAATACTGTTCCAGAGTTTGATTGGTCCTCTCGGTTTGTCCGTCGGTCTGAGGGTGGTGACTGGTCGATAGTCTCACATCAATTTGAGCCGACCGACAGCAACTTCGCCAAAAATGAGAAATAAATTGACTACCTCGATCCGAAATTAGAACCGAAGGAAAACCGTGCAGTCGGACGATGTTTTCGAGAAATTCTCGGGCCAGAGTTGCTGCTGTTGGCAAGCCTTTGAGCGGAATGAAATGCGCCATCTTGGAGAATAAGTCCACGATTACTAGAATCGTATTGTATCCGGAGCATGGAGGTAGATCGGTGATGAAGTCCATAGAAAGCGTATGCCAAGGGCGAGGTGGGATGTCAATAGGGCGTAAGAGGCCTGCTGGTCTTTCCTTTTGACTCTTGTTTTGGGCGCATACTCCACAGGACATTATAAAGTCTCTGATATCTTTTTTCAAAGACGGCCACCAGAAGTAGCGCTTGATCTTTTCTGAGGTCTTGGCCATACCGGGATGTCTGTCCATTAAAGAATCGTGATAACAAGAGATTACTTTTTTCTGTAAATCTGTGCTGGGTAGGTATAATCGTTCTTGGAAATACAATAAGTTGTCCTTTACTGCAAAGTCCTTTCCCTGCAGATGCCAATTCTGTATGTCTGCTGGAGTTACAAGTTGCCTGGCTTTATCCTTAACTTCCTCTATGGATTCTGTGGCGATTACACCCAGAATTCTTTGTTCGGGAATGATTGGTACAGGTTTAGGGTTGATCAAGTGTTCTTCCACTCCCATCCGAGAAAGGGCATCAGCTTTACCGTTCTTTGTACCAGGTCGATAGGTAATTATGAAGTCAAACTCGGCAAAGAATAATGCCCAACGGAGTTGTCTAGAGGATTGGGCTTTTGCGGTTTTCAAATATTGCAGGTTATTGCAGGTTTCGGTGATCCGTAATCACAGTAACGGTGTGTCGGGCCCCCAGAAGATAATGCCGCCAAGCCTTAAAGGCAGACTTGATAGCCAGAAGTTCCTTGTCAGTAATCGTGTAATTGATTTCAGGAGGCGAGAATTTGCGGGACCAAAATGCCACGGGATGCAACTGATTGGTTACCGGGTCCTTTTGTGATAGAACTGCCCCCATGGCAAGGCTTGAAGCATCAGTTTCCACGATGTAGGGGAGTTCGGGGCGAGGGTGTTTTAAAATTGGTGCAGAGATAAATTTAGTCTTCAAATCCTGGAAACCTTGTTCCGCCTCAGTAGACCATTCAAAACGTTTGTTTTTCTTTAACAAGGCAGTGATGGGCTGGACTATTCGAGAGAATTCAGGGATAAACCTGCGGTAAAAGTTAGCGAAGCCTAACATGCTTTGCACACCTTTTACGGAGGATGGCGATGGCCATTTGAGAACTGCATCGACCTTCTTTGAATCCATACGCACTCCGCCAGGTGATAATATGAATCCCAAGAATTCAACTTCAGTCACGTTGAAAACACATTTTTCCAACTTAGCGAAAAGTTTGTGTTGACGCAATCTTTCGAGGACCATTTTCACGTGTTTCCGATGTTCAGATTCCGATGAAGAATAAACGAGGATGTCGTCAATGTAAACAACAACACACACATCTATGAGCTCTCTGAGGACATCGTTCATAAAATATTGAAAGGCGGCCGGGGCATTGCAAAGTCCGAAGGGCATGACCTGATATTCAAATAGCCCATACTTGGTGCGGAAGGCCGTCTTCCATTCATCACCCTCTTTTACTCGTACCAAGTGGTAAGCTCCTCTAAGATCCAGCTTTGTATATATGCATGCTTTTCTGACTTGGCCCAGGAGTTCAGGGATCAAAGGTAACGGATATCTATTCTTAACGGTGATCTGGTTCAGGGAGCGATAATCTATACAAGTTCTAAGGTCTCCTTCCTTTTTTGGAACGAAGAACAAAGCTGAAGAAGCAGGGGACTTGGAAGGACGAATAAACCCATTTGCCAGGTATTGATCCAGGTATTGTCGAAGGTGAAGGTTCTCAGGCTCGGTGAGGGCATAAATTCTACTACAAGGAGGAGTAGATCCAGGTATCAGGTCTATCTGGCAGTCATAAGACCTATGAGGAGGTAGAGAGTTAGCCTGATCCTTCCGGAAAACATCTTGGTATTCTAGGTATTCGGGAGGTAACTGGGGAGTCTCTGAAGAAATTGCTGCCAGTGCAACACCAGGTGGAGGGTGACAAGTAGAGACACATTCTGGAAACTGGACCGTTCTTGCTCGCCAATCGAACAGAGGATTGTGTTTCTCTAACCAAGGTATTCCTAGAATAATCTGAAACTGAGGGGCCTTGATCACATCGAACACGATCTTCTCATGGTGTCCATCTTGACTTACTAGCGTCACCTCTTGAGTGGTATGCGTTACTGGCCCGGAGGCTATCTCCGTACCATCCACCGTAGTAATGACGTCCTTTACAGCCTTGGGACAAAGAGTTAGATTCATCCTCAAAACCATTTCATGATCCACATAATTGCCGATGGCACCGCTGTCGACGTAAGCTTCAATTGCATGTAATCGATCCGGATTATCAGGGCTAATGAGGACCATAGGTATCACGAAATGCGAGGTCACGGAACTGGTTTTCACGCTCGGCAAGAGGACCTCTATTCTTGTCGGGCGAGGTCGTTTCCCTGCTCAGAGTTTGTAACTTTGGTAACTGCAGCTCCTACTGCTTTCTTGGCAGGTTTCACCGGACAGTCTCGAAGAAAGTGCCCTGAGTTTCCGCAATAGAGGCATAATTGCAACTGTTTTCTCCTTTCCCGCTCTTTTTGTGTTAGAGGACCTTTCAGACCCCCTATTTGCATGGGTTCCCCGGAGTCTACTCCTTTGGAAGGAGTTGGCGGTTTGGAAAATACTCGAGCATCAAACTTGGAACGATCGGCCTTCCTGTTCTGCAGTCTGTGATCTATTTGAACGACTAAGTCTATATAGTCCGAACAATCTTGTGGGGGATTCACTACTTGGGCTAACACATCTTTGAGCTCTCCACGTAGACCTCTATAAAACAGCGTAATCCTTTTGTCCTCAGGCCATTGAGTTTCCACTATCAGTCTGTTAAAAGACGCAATATAAGCCAAAAGGTCTTGATTACCTTGTCGCAACGAAAGAAGCTCATTGTCCAAGGCCTGCCCCTGTGAATGTCTTGCGAACAGTTTTTCCATACTGAGCTGAAAAGCTTGAAAATCATGGAGGACCGGATCATCTTGATTTACTAGAGGGATCGACCAGTCTGCCGCATTGCCACTAAGGTACGAAAGCACGAAAGCTACTTTAGCTTGATCAGTTGGAAAGGCTGCTGGCCGGCATAAGAAATGCAACCGGCACTGATTGATAAATACTGCAAACCTCTTTGGGTCACCAGAAAATCGTTCGGGCGGAGCCAGAGGTACATTCCCAGGTAGGTTGATCTGCACTGGATTCATAGAGGATGTAGAAGGAAGATTTCCCCCAGATGCGGGTAACGGGGTCTGTCCGGCTTGTGACTGTAGCAATTGTCTAGCGAGATCATCTGTTCGCTCCTTGGAAATAATCAGTTCCCTTCTTAGAGCGTTCGTTTCCTGATGGGCTACATGCACTTCTGCCCTTAGTTCCCCAAGTAACTGGGCTAGCTGGTTGGTATCCGAGGTTTCCATAGTGCCTGGACGGGAGTTTTGTGGTAGGCTTTGCGTTCTGTAACGCTCACCTGATTCCCGTAGAGGCGCCGGTCTTGACTGGGCGTATACCGTATCTTCAAAGGTGATGTGTAACACACGGCTGGCTCTTTGGGCTGGACCTCTGTGCACTGTATGTTTGACTCGAAGGGTAAGATGTCTGCAGAAAGAAAATATGGGATTAAGGAACTGGGTTATTGAAGGTCTCTCTCTTCTTCCCTTTCTCTTCTCCTGTAGAACCCCAAAGATTAACGCTCTCACCTTAGGTAAGTGAACGCCGTGCTCTCCATCTGCCTCGGGGCAGGGTGCTGTAACCAGTTTCTTCACTGGATAAGGGGAGCAGGCCTCTTGACTTCAGAGGACTGCTGTCCGTCGTTTACTGCACGAACGGTAAGTTTCGAGTAATTCTAATGTCTTTAAAGTCTTTAGTAATGATGTTTCTTGTTTTGCAGGGTTCCGGCTATGGCGGATGACGGGCTGAAGTGAGTTGAAGATGGAGCCCGTGTGATAAATAGAAGCGCCTGGAAGCACGTAAGTAAGCGCTTGTTGCCTGCTTCACGATGCGCTCTAACTGTCTTTTTATTTTGCAGGTACAAGTTCGGAGCGGCTGCAGGGTGCCGGAATACCCACTGGGTTAGATGTGGAAAGGAGTAATGGCACATGAGTATTAAAGTTCCCCAATGTCTTTAAACGCACCTTGTTTTGTCTTTCAGATGCGGGATGCAGCGCCGAAGGCCTCCGGAGCGTGCGAAGAGTTGGTAAGCTTTTGTCTTTCAGATGCCGGAATGCAGTGTGAAGACCTCCGGAGCGCACGAAGAGTAGGTAAGCCTTTGTCTTTCAGATGCCGGAATGCAGCGCGAGGCGTTGGTGACAGCCGATGGACCAGGTAAGTGAAGAGCTGTCACTGAAGACCGTAATGCTAACCTGTTCTTTCTTGTCTTTATAGGTGTTGCTGAAGACTGGATTCAGGATGGTAAGCCTTTTTCCTTAGGCCCAGGATCAGATGCAGAAGACACGATGAGCGTTCTGCTGCAGAGGATGCAGAATAACGCAAAGCAAGATTCATCCATCGGGTGTGGTTTAAATAGCCTCCTGTAGTGCTTAGGTGTCTCCTTCCACAGCCACGTCTAGGTAAGAAAAGAGTTCCTGCTTTCCAGAAGAGTTCCAGTGTTCTGAATCTAGGGAGTGGCTCCTGCCCCACCCAACAGGAAAAGTAGTTCCAAACAGAAGAGGATCAGAGGCTCAACTGGCAGGCAAGTAAGCAGCATGGTCTGCTGCAGGTAAGTCCACCCAAGCATTATGAGCCCGGCGCTTCCAGCGCTGGGACTGGGCATATTTATGAGCCTGGTGCCACTGGCGCCAGGACTGGGTCCAAAAGGTCCCAATTGGGACTGGTTGGCACTCGGAACCTGGGTTATGGATCTGCTTCCAAGGGAGTTGGGAAAACCCTGACCTTTTGGAAGCAGAGATCATGACACTCTTTACTTTCACGCACCGTAGTGTTTTTCTTCCTATTTAGTAAAGCTACTTCCTTTTGACTATAGCTCAGCTCACTGATGATTTAGGTAAACTACTCTTCTGTATTTTTCTTTCTAACTTTCTATCTACTTTAATTCCATCTTTATTATACCTATCTTTGTGGTTTTTTGTGCTGACTCCTCTTACCCTCGGCTCGGCAAGACTCTGTCATTTTCTTTCTAGTCTCCTCTGTACAACCGCTACCGGCTCTGTTACCATTTTCCTCTATTCTGTACACGCTCTCCTTTCTCCATTCTATTGCTAGACCATTTTCAGATATTTTTCCCTGGTTGTCACTTGAGAGGAGCTGCTGCCTACAAACTGGTTTCTTCTAACATTTCTAAGAGACTACAATGATTCATTATCTCAGCCAATTGTAAAGTTTATAGACTTTGCTGGACTTTGCCTCAAGACCTTTCCCTGGATTCCTGTTGCTTACACTTCTGCTACTTCATTCAAACTCTCTCAAGAAAAACACCACTATACCAATACACAGGGTTTTTTCTGCTATTGGCTTTTTCCCTGTTTTTAAGGAGCGTGCTCCTCGGGAGTCCCTAGGACCTGGGTATTCTCCCGGTCACGGTGGCCACCGAGGGAGCGCGTCCCTATTTACATCAAAAAAAAGAAAGGAAGACTGAAGAAGTAAAGAAGCCTAGAAGGAAGAAAGGACTCGGAGAGACAAGAAGGGTCATTCAAAGAGACAGGTTGTGAGACTTTGAACCTTTGGAGCCCCTCTTTTCCAACTCCTCCTCACCTGAATCTCCGGTGGAGTCCTTCCGTCTAGGCTTTCTGGGTTCCTTGCTCTTCTTTTGATGCAGATACGGACGTGACTCCCCAGAGGCCACCGTGACCGGATAGGGAACCAAGCCCCGGGAGCCCCCCGGGAGTCAGTCCCCAATGTCAGGGAAAAAAGCCGTTGGGCTAGAAAAAAACCCTGTTGAGACGGAGTCCTTCCGTAGGTTTCAGGCAGTGAATCCGTAGCATAAATTGTTCAAGGAAACTGAACACACTGTCCCCAGTATCCGGGAAAGGAGTCCTTTAGAAGTCCAGTTCCTATTACCGGTGGTGAAGGTAAGGAACAGAGATGAGAGGAAACGGCAGTCCAAAAGGAAATGCAACTTGACTGTGGAGCTCGCAGGCGTCCGGGGCCGGACAGAAGCACTCGCAGGCGTCCGATAGCCGGACAGAAGAGCACTCGAAGGCGTCCAATGGCCAGACAGAAGAGCACGAAGGTAAGATAAAGGATAAGCGAGAGAATAAGAGAGGGAGGGAGAGATAGGAAGGAAAGGAGAGCTGAAGACAGGAAGAGCCAGGACACGGAGAGAAACGGAGAGGAGATAGACAGAGGTGTAAGATTTACCTCTCGGTGCACTTAAACAGAGACAAACCACAAGAATATAAACCCCCTAAGATGGGAACCACAGTGAGCAAAGAACAACTGTATGGAAATACAGGAAAACTGATAGTAATAAAGAATAGCACGAAGGCTCGGAAAACTAGCGTTGAGCGTAAACAAGGTAAACAGATGCAACGCACCGAAGCCTCAGTGCGTCCCACGTGAATACGTGCCGGCGGCCATATTGGGAGAAGCATAGACCGCTAAAGACGTTCCCAGCCGCCAGACTAGGCACGTCTCCAGCGACTCCAGATCTTCCATGGGCGATGCATTACAGTATGCCCCCGTCTATGCCCGGGGCCACCTGGTTTACACGGATACAATCTGTGGAACCTCTGAACCAGCCTTGGTGCACTGATATGAGCCTTGGGCTCCCAGGTCCTCTCAGAACTGGGATAACCCTTCCAGTGTACAAGGTACTGTAAGGTTCCTCGTTGATAGTGGGAATCCACCAGTTTAGCAACCTCGTATTCCTGGGATTCCTCTGGTACATCTACCCGTGTCTTCCTGATAGACCTCCGGTAGGGATCTTCCACATAACCCATAAGAAGAGAAGAATGGAAGACCGGATGTACTCTCTTGAACTGAGAAGGTAACTTCAATTTGTAGGCAACGGGATTTATCCTGGCCTCAATCTTGTATGGACCTATTTATTTTTAAAATTTGTTTATTGGCATTTGTGGTTATATGCATTACACATTTTCATTGGTCAGGTCTTTAGCTCAGGCTGACTGACTTACTTGCAGGTAACATGCCATTACATTCACAAAGGTTAACAACATTAATACAACATAAAAACATTAACTGTCTCCTTATGGGGGTTAGCTGGAGGTTAGTCCGTCTTCGGAGGGGGGGGTGGGCGGTTGGCACGGCTTTGGGGGGGCCATCGGGAATCCTTCTGGGATGGCCTGGTTGACGGGGGGCCGTATTCCAATGTTTATTCGTTTCAGTGGGTCGGTAGGGTGTTCGAGTTCATTATTCAAGGGGGTTTATCATCGGAGGATCGAAATATTTTAGCCATAGTGTCTTTCCATGCCTCCAGTGCCGTGCTTGATTCTTCGGTGGATCTGGCTATGCTGTCTTCCCAGGCTTTGGTTTCAGCATTTGTCCACCTTTCCAGTTCGATGCGCCAGGCTTTACAGCTCGGACCCGCAGGTTTTTTCCATGCCATGGCGATGGTCCTCTTGGCTGTTATACACAACAGGTCCATCAATTTCACAGCATGTTTAAGTTTGGTTAGCCTGGGGTAGCTACCCAGGAGGCATTCCGCTGGGGTCCATTTGTATCTCGTGACTTCAGCTTCTTCGCAAGTCTGCTTCACTTTTGCCCAGAGAGTTTGTGTCTTAACGCAGTTCCATAGCATATGGATCAGATCCGCTCCTTCCGTCCCGCACCAGTTACACTGTGCTTGGTTGTTCTTATTAAACTTTGCTAGTTTTCTTGGAGTCAGGTAGGTGCGGTAGAGCACATTGATTTGTATTAATCGGAATCTCTGGTTCCTTGACACTTCCTTCGGGAACGACAGTGCCCTGAGCCATTCGTTGTCGGACATTTCCTGCCTCATGTCCATTTGCCAGCGGGCCCTCATTGCTTCGCTTCGAGGGTTGGGGATGTTGCGCATGATGCTGTATATCTGCGATACTACCTTCCCGCCATCGTTCAGGTTGTATATCAATGTCAGAAAGGGATCTGCCTCCGGTTCCTCGGGCCAGGTGGCCCATCTAGATCGGGCTATGTTCCGGAGCTTTTGGTACCACAAGAATTGTCCGGCGTGGATATCCTCCATCTCCCGTATTTCGGCAAATTCTCTAAATATGCCGTCCATGTAGAGGTCGCCCCAAGTGTATAGCCCTTTCCTTTCCCACGATCTGATGTTGTTCAGGTTAACGTGTGTTTCGCCCAGGCCAGCCAATATCGGCACTTCTTGGTAGTATGGTTGTTTCAGATGCTGGATCATCATAGCTCTGTGCCATATTCTCTTGCCTAGGTCTGCCAGGAATGGTGGTTTGCACATAAGGTTTTTAGGGGCCCAGATCAATTCTTTCAGCCGAAGCGGCTTTATCAGTCCTTGCAGCAGAGGGGACTCGGAAGTGACATCGTCTGCTAGCCATTTGGATACATGGCTCAGTTGGGCCGCCAGGTAGTATTTTTCTAAGTTTGGTAGTTGAATTCCGCCCTGCTCATACGGCAGGACCAGCGTAGATAAGGCCACCCGGTGTCTGCCGTTTCCCCACAGGAATTCCTTGATTATTGCGTCAAGGAGTTGGAAAAAGGGTTTTGTAATGTAGAAGTGCACGTTTTGAAATCCGTACAGGAATCTGGGGAGGATGATCATTTTAACTATTGAGGCCCTGCCTAGCATAGACAATGGAAGCTTTGCCCAGAATTTTATGGATTTCCTAAGTATGGGAACCGCTGCCTTCGTGTTATGCTCATGCATCAGCTCCGGGGTATGCATTACTTGGATCCCAAGGTAACGGAAAGCCGTCGTCCGCCACTCGACGCCCACCTTGGGGAGTTCATCAGTGCTTCTATTTTTTAATCCTGCTAGTGGGAACAAGCAGGATTTAGTTTTGCTAAACTTAATGCCAGAGTATTTGGCATAGTTGTCAAGGACGTCCAATATTGTCGGGACATTTTTATGGGGGTTATTTACGTATATCAGGACGTCGTCGGCATATAATGAGATGATGTGGTCTATTCCTGCCAGCCTGATCCCTGCATCAAAGAACTGGTTTCTAAGGTAAATTGCTATGGGTTCTAATCCCAGAACGTAAAGCATGGGAGAGAGTGGGCAGCCCTGCCTAGTGCCCCTTTGGATGTCCCAGGCTTCCGACACGTATTTCCCAGTTTTGAGCCTAGCCCTCGGATTATTGTATAGGATCTTAACCCATCTGATGAACCTTTGGCCAATTCCAAATCCCTCCATAACCGCTATGAGCCACTCCCAGTATATGGAGTCAAACGCCTTGATGGCATCTAGAGACAGTAGTGCTAGTTGTTCGTCACATGCGTTGGTTTGGGCTATGATATGTTGGAGCCTTCGCAGGTTCAGGGACGTGCTTCGGCCGGGTATAAAACCATTCTGGTCTATGTGTATGACGTCTCCAATCACTTTGGAGAGTCGGTTTGCTAGGACCGTCGTCAATATTTTGACGTCATAATTCAGCATAGCGAGCGGTCGGTAGGAGTCGCATTTATCGGGAGGTTTATCGGGCTTGAGCATTGGTATCACCAGGGTTTCTCTCATGCTGTCTGGTAGGATGCCTTCTTCGTAGGCTTCTAAGAAGACCTGGTGTAGTAGGGGGGTCAGGGAAGGTTCAAATGCTTTATAGAACTCGGGGGGGAGCCCGTCTGTCCCCGGGGTTTTACATGTGGCTAGGGAGCGAATGGCTTCTGATATGTCCTCTTGTGTGATGTCAGAGTCTAGGGTCTCGGATCGTGTTGGCGATAGTCTGGGTAGCCCTATTTCTTCTATGGTGTCCAAGATTTGTTCTTGCGGGACTTTTTCTGTATGGGAATATAGTCTGGCATAGTAAGCTTTGAAGGCATCATTGATGCCCTGTTGGGTACCATGCACTGCGCCATGTTCATCCTGTAGTGTCGTGGTTATGTGTTTAGGGTGCTCTCTTTTACAAAGCCAGGCTAGTAGCCGGCCAGGTTTGTCCGCTTCTGAGTGTGTTCTGTTTGTTCTGGTTATGAAATCAAATTTGGCTAGTCTGTCCCATGCCCCTGAGCAGTCCTCCCTAAGAGTTCTGAGGTCATTTTCCCTCCCGGGGGTATCCACTGGCGTGGATTCAAGTGTTAATATCTCACATTCTTTCTGTTCAAGGGCGGTTTTTAGGGTTCTCCTGATTCCTCCGGCTTTCGCTATAACTTCCCCTCTCGTAACTACTTTTAGGGCGTCCCATAATGTCCTGGCGTGTTCGACGCTACCTGAGTTTTCAGTTATGTAGTTCTCTATAACTTCATGTAGTTCCTCCCTGAAAGCTGGATCTATTAGGGCCTCGGTGGGCATTCTCCACATGGGGATGGGTGGTCTGGGGCTATTGTGTCGCCAGTCTAGCAGTAGGGGGGAGTGATCGGAGATAGTCCTCCCTAGGTATTGCGTATCACTTACTTGGGGTAGGTGTTCTCTGCTTATGAAGAAGTAATCAAGCCTGGTGTGGAGTTTGTGGGGTGATGAGTAGTATGAGTAGGCCCTTTCGGCTGGGTGTAATTCCCTCCACGTGTCGGTCAGATCCAGTTCCTTTAATAAGGTGACTAGGGATAGAGTGGCTGCGGAGGGACCCTTCTGTGGGGACCAGGATCTGTCCAGTTCTGGGTCATGAACACAGTTAAAGTCGCCTCCCCACAAAAAGAGGCCCTCCCTGTACTGCACCATCTTGGAACCCAGTGTTTTCAGGTGGTTGGGGATGTTGTTATTGGGGAAGTATGAGTTAACTATGCAAATCTCTTTGTGCTCAAGGGTGCCCCATATTATGAGGTATCTGCCCTCTGGGTCTATTTCCGTTTTATGCAGGTGGATTGGTGTTCGTGGGTTGATCCAAGTGTAAACCCCTCTGGCGTATTTAGAGTAAGGTGCTCCGAAGCCCTGTCCCCCCCAGTACTCATCAAGCTTTGCGTTTGCTTCCTTGTCACAGTGTGTCTCTTGTATCAGGGCTATGTCCACTTTCTTCCTGCTTAGGTAGGATTTGATTCTATTTCTACGAAGGTAGGTGCCCAGGCCCCTTACGTTCCAGGTCAGTATCTTAATGTGCGTTGCCATCTGGGTTATGTTGGAGGTGCGGGAGGGTCTTGCTTCTCCGGGTGTGTCTGCGTTCTCATCTGGGGCCTCAAGGTCAACCCTTGCTCGTGGACTCCTGCCCCTCCCAGCCACCGTTCTGGCCCCCTGGCCCTTCAGTTGTGCTTCTTCATTTGGAGACTGACTAACTACTTCAACTACCATTCCGGGGAATGGATTAACATTACAAAACAACAAGAAGAAACTGCCCCCAGCAGTTGTTTCAAACTCACAACGCTCGGGGGCTCCCAAGCCTTCCATACCTCTCCAGGTCTTTGGGTTCGGGCGGTGTGTAGCTGCGTTGACTACACCTTGTCTGTTGGGGGGGTTCAGCAGCTGTCTTGTGATTGGGGCTCCTGCTTCCTGCCCAATCTTTCTGTTTCCTTGATGCGGATCTGGGTTCAATCATTACGTTCTATTTCGCTTGCGTTGGACTCTTGCGGAGTCAGCTTTTGCTGCTTTTCGCCTGTTCCTCTGTGTCTTCCGCTAGGTTATTATGTTCGAGCCATAAGTTTGCCGCGTCCGGGGTTTCCAAGAAGATCGCCTTCCCTTTGTGTATTATTTTAAGTCTTGCTGGGTACAGCAGCATGTATTTAAGATTTAGTTTGCGTAGTCTGGCCTTTATGGGTACAAAGGAATTTCTTGCTCGCTGCACCACCGGCGTGTAATCAGGGTACATGAATACTAATGCATCATTTCTTTTGATCTCTCCCCCTTCTCTGGAGAACCTCAGTATGGTTTCTCGGTCCCTGAAATTCAACATTTTTGCAATCATAGGTCTCGGGTAAGACCCTGGGGGTGGGCGTTTCTGGAGAGATCTGTGGGCACGTTCCACGGAGAACCCCTGGGTGAGGTTGCCTGCCCCAATTTCCTGTAGTAGCAATGATTCTATGAATTCTGTGGGGTCTGAGCCCTCCATGCCCTCCGGGATTCCCAAGATTCGAACGTTGTTCCGTCGTGCCCGGCCCTCTGCTTCCTCGGATCTTGCTTCTAGTCTTGCCACCGTTGTTTCTAGCGCTTTGACCTTCGCTTGTAGTCCCTGCGTCGCCTCTGAGGTCTCACGTGTGGTGGCTTCTGTGGCGGTGACTCTTTCAGCCAGGTTTCGGGCATCTTGCCTTATTAATTGGAGGTCTGATATTATCTCCCCCCTCATGTCCTCTACCGTTGTTCTCAGTGCCGCGATTGCCTGAAGGATCTGTGAGTCACGAGGGTCTGCCGTCGGTGTTGGCGCCTCGGCCATGTTGTTCTCCGCGTGTGATATCTGTTGTTTCGGTTTGGGGGTAGTAAATGCGTCCATCGTTATGTTTTTTGATCTGCCTTTGGGAGGAGACATTACACCGCCTGATGGTTCTGGTTTTACCGGTGCCAGTTTATGGATAGTGGCCACGTTGAGTTATGAGGATCTCTCCTCTGGGGATCGTTTCAGAGCTGAGTCACACCCTGGCTTGGTGCTCGTGTTCACCCCCGTTGGCCGTGGGGGGTGGTTAGATGGTTCCACAGTCCCGCTATAACCGCGTCATCGGCCGTCCGTGGCGCCCCCCCCGGCGCGACCCTCAGCGGATTGTCCGTGGGCTTGCAGTTCGGGTAGCTGGGTGAATGATAGCTCCCCCCGGGGTTAGGTGGTGTGAAGCAGTTCCGAGCGTTGGTCGCCGCCGCACCCTGCAATTGATGGGACGGTCGGCGGCCCCCGCCGGTGGGTGGCCGTGTGTCCGCTCGTAATGGCAGGCACTTACTTCTGGTGTGCTGGTCGGGGATGCGGTTGCCTCTCCTGATCCGGGCCTTGTCCCGGGCTGGGTGATCCGTGGGTTTCCAGCTGGGGCCCACACCGATGCTCGGGTGTGTCGCTTCCGCGTGTGCTCTCGCCGGCGGGCCGGCAGGGACAGCTAGCGGCGGCGCCGGGTCCCCTCGCTCTCTGGCTGTCGCAAGGTTCTCCGCTTTCTCCCTCCTCGGGGCGATGCAGCAGGGGCCCGACAATCGTCCGCTTCCTGTGCTTGGTGGAGGAGTGTGGTTATGGCCGCAGTCCGCCCTTCGATCCTACGCTCTCGGCAGGCCGTAGCGTCGTGGGTCCCATGGTCCGGCCGCCATCTTGGACGTCTTGGGGGGAGTTTCGGGACGCTTCGTTCTCGGTGTTATCTGCTCCGATTTTCTCCGGTATTTTCGCCGGTCCCCCAGAGGTGGTTCATCTATGGCTCAGCTGAGTTTCAGCGTCAAAAGTGCGTTATTTCGGCCGCGATTGTTCGTGCTTCAGGATCATGGGCAGGAGCTTCGTGGAGAGCAGTCCTCACTCCATGCGTGCTGGCCACGCCCCTATCTTGTATGGACCTATATATCTAGGTGAGAACTTGCCCATTCGTGCCCAGCGAGGTAAATACCTGGTGGACAGCCAGACCATTGAGCCAGGATTCCATTGAGGGTTAGGTCTTCTTTTTGCATCAGCATACTTCTTGTATGTCTTACGGCTTTCCTCCAACGTTTGCAGGGCTGATTTATGAATCCGTTGGATCCTGGAGATAAGCTCGTCCACCGCCGGTGCCTTGTTACCACCAGAAGTTAATGTCGGTAGAGAGTGGGGGTGGTACCCACAGGTGCATTGAAATGGACTCATACCAATAGCAGTGTGAACGGTGTTGTTGTACGTGAATTCTGCCATAGACAACATAGATGCCCAATTGTCTTGTTCTTTATTGCAGAAGCACCTCAGGTATTCTTCCAGAGTGACATTAAGTTGTTCTGTTTGTCCATTAGACTGGGGGTGATATCCTGATGATAATGCCCTGTGAATTCCCAGCTCTTTGCACAAAATGGACCAGAACCTTGAGGTGAATTGTACTCCTCGGTCGGAAATGATGACGCGAGGTAGTCCATGGAGCTTCACTTTGTCCCTGAGAAACACAGAGGCAGTTTCTGTAGCAGAAGGTACCCCAACAAGGGGGGAAAAATGAGCCAGTTTGGAAAAGGAATCGACTGTGACCATTATAGCTGTCTTTCCTTGAGAAGGAGGCAATCCAACTAAAAAGTCCATCGACAAATTCTCCCACGGACGAGAAGGTAAGTCTGCTTGCTGCAACAAGCCGAGCGGCATTTGCCTAGAGACCTTGGAACTTACACAAACTGGACATGATCTGACGTATGTGTTAACGTCGATCCGTACAGAAGGCCACCAAAAGCTTCTAGTGAGTAATTCAAAGGTGGCTTTTTGCCCCTTGTGACCGGCCAAAGGGAGGTCGTGACAGAGATGAAGGGCTTGCTCCTGGAGGTCCTTTGTTGGAAGGAAGAGGGCTGATTCAAGAAACCATAATCCTTCTCTTTCTTGGAGGCCCATAGACAATAGCTCTTGTCTAGACAAGGTCTTATATGCACACTGCACATTCTGCAAAAAGCTGTTGATGGTGGTGATAATCTTAGGGTTAGGTAATATTCTATCCCTTACAGTAGGTGTAGATCCGATCTCTAGTTCTGTGTTGGCCCAGCTTCGAGAAAGTGCGTCTGCTACCCCATTCTGGGTACCTGGGATGTAAGAGATGAGAAAGTCGAAATTCGAAAAGTAATAAGCCTATCTGGCATGACGTGTGTTCCGGCATTCCATCTGCTGGAGAACCTGCAGATTTCTGTGGTCCGTGCGAATAAGGAATTGCTGAGATGCTCCTTGAAGCAAGTGCCTCCACTCTTCGCATGCTCGTCGCATAGCCAGTAGTTCACGCTCGAGTACGGAATACTTCCTTTCACTGGCCGTCAGAGTGCGTGAATAATAGGCTATAGGACGTTCTGCACCTTCGTTATCTTCTTGTAGTAGAACTGCTCCTATGGCTCCACCTGAAGCATCAGTCTCCACTATGAATGGTTTAGACTGGTCCGGTTTTATAATCACCGGAGCAGTAGTGAATAGTCTTTTCAGTTCGGAAAAGGCGGACTGGGCTGCCGGGTTCCAATCAAAGATGCTGTCTTTCTTAAGGAGTAAAGTCAGAGGGAGAACCATCTCAGAGAAATGTGGAATGAAGCGGCGATAGAAATTCGCCAGACCAAGAATTCGTTGGATCTCCTTTATGGAGGTAGGTTCTTGCCATCTGAGTATGGCCTTTATCTTATCGGGATCCATCCGGATACCTTTGGAGGACAGGATAAACCCAAGGTATGGTACTTCGGTAGCCTCAAAAGTGCATTTCTCGGCCTTGGCGTACAAATGATTCTCCTGCAGCCTTCGTAACACCTCCTTCACTTGGTTCCGATGATCCTGAAGAGTTGTGTAATATATCAAAATGTCATCTAGGTATACCACAACGGAAGTACCCAGCATGTCGGAAAAAACATGGTCCATGAACCTTTGGAACACAGCTGGAGCGTTGACTAGTCCGAATGGCATCACGCAATATTCGAACAACCCCAGCGGTGTTTGAAAAGCAGTCTTCCACTCATCCCCTGGATAGATTCTGAGAAGATGATAAGCCCCACGTAGATCAATCTTAGTGAAGACCTGAGAGTCCTTTACTGCTTCAATGAT
Organism: Ambystoma mexicanum; assembly: GCF_040938575.1. NCBI lineage: Eukaryota > Metazoa > Chordata > Amphibia > Caudata > Ambystomatidae > Ambystoma > Ambystoma mexicanum. The sequence goes on from NC_090932.1 coordinate 1,080,798,271, forward strand.
GTCTCTTATGAGGGGCATGGGATAACGGTCACGTACCGTAATCCTGTTTAATTCCCTGTAATCAATGCAAGGGCGCAACTCTCTAGTTCCCTTCTTGGCAACGAAAAATAGAGATGCCCCTCCGGAAGACCGTGACTTCCTTATCAAGCCGTTCTCAAGTTTCGAATCCAAATACTCCTTCAGGACTGACCGCTCTTGTTGTGACAGCGGATACATTCTACCAAAGGGCAAAGGTACTTCTTCCTTGAGGTCGATTCTGCAATCTTCGGGACGGTTAGGTGGGAGGAGTTTGGGTACCACATCTTTGAAAACTTCTTCGTATTCCTTGTATTGGGTAGGTATTGCAGATATGGAAACGGCTGACTGGTTTGTAGGGAAGCCAGAGACCACTACCCGATGTTCCTTAATGCAGTTCTTGCCGCAATAGTCTGAATTAAAACTCAAGCGATTAGCGCTCCAGTCGATATCAGGGTTGTGCTGTCTTAACCAGGAGATTACCAGTATAACCGGAAAGTGTGCTGCCTTGATAACATCAAAGATGATCACTTCTGTGTGTTCTTCCATAACGACCTGTAGGGGCAAAGTCTCCATGGTTACTGGTCCTGAAGACAAAGGGCGTCGGTCAACTCCTTCCACTGGAATGGTTCTGCTTTTGGATCTGAGTGGTGTTCTGTGCCCAAGAAGCGTCAATAAAATTGCCCGCCGCCCCGCAGTCCAGCATGGCCAACACTGGAATAGAGGAATCAGCAGACGGGCTTAGGGACGCCTGGAGTATCATCAATTGGTTGTCTTCTCCTGCTTTAGTGGTGTTGCAAGGGTTTGTGCCAACTTCCCCGTAGTCTCCCTTGCGTAGACTCGGGGCAATGCGTTTCCCGAACGCCGAGATGGGATATGTGTGCAGTCCTTCAACTGGTGTTCCGATGAACCACAATACATACAAAGACTAAGTTCCTTTCTGCGTCTTCTTTCATTAACGGACAAAGGGCCTCTTGTGGCACCTATTTGCATTGGTTCCTCGGGGAAGGGACGATCCTTGGCCTGGGGAGCTGTCTGGTTGTTCCATTGAAGTCCTCGCCCCTTCTTCCTCTCGATTCGTCTTTCATTCAAACGGAATTCGATCGGGAGAACCAAGGTTGTTAATTCAGAAAAGGTGTCTGGTCTTGCCACTCGTGCCAACTCGTCCTTTATATCGTCGTTCAATCCTCGACGGAAGATAGTTTGCTGAGCAGTATCAGGCCATCCTGCCAAGGCAGCTAATCCCTGAAAGTGTGAAATATACGATTGGACGTCTTGGTTGCCTTGCTTGGCATCCAGTAGTGCTTCATATGTTGAGTATTGGACTTCAGGTCTTTCGAACCTAGTCTTAAAGTCACGAACGAATAAATCATAGTCGTTGTCATGATGCCTACCCCCGGAGTACCAGGCCAGGGCCAGCACCCCCGGAAGTAGGCATCATGACCTCGGGTAAAAGCCCAGCGGCCCCTTATAGGGGCTCTTTGGACTCAGTCCTGGCGCCTTTGGCGCCAGGCTCATGTTGGACATCAGTCCTGGCGCCATAGGCGCCAGGCTCATAAAGGGAGGTGTTTTGTGCTCTTACCTGATGCAGACCATGCTGCACGCTTCAGGCCTCCCTGAGACCTGAAAGGGACTATTTTTTCATAGGGACTATTTTTTCACTCGGGCGTGGCCAGGGAAGGATACATACCTAGTTGGGGAAGGATACATACCTGGGACTTCTTTGGAGGCTATTTAAGCCACGCCCAGACAGCAGCTCATGCTTCGCGTTGTTCTGCTTCCTGCAGCTTAACGCTCACCGTGTCTGCTCCTGCTCCTGGACTCCAGCCACGCCCGCCTCGAACCTGGAAGACCTGCAAGGAAGGAAGAGAAGAGAAAGGTGAAAACCAAGGACTATTTCAAACTTCTTACCTGCATCCGGAATATTCTCGCCAGCATCCCTGAAGAAAGACTTCCATTTAAAAGCATTGCGTTGCTCGTTGCAGCGCCACGCTTCACTCACCTGTCCTCGAGACATCTCCCGGCTCCATCGCGGCTGTCAGCATCGGACGCCACATCTCTGCACCTAGGGGAGAGAGGAAGAAACAAAAGGTGAGCAGAAAGAACACAGAAGGAAAGCCTGATTAACAGCCATAATACTTACCGGCTTTTCTTCCACATTTCGGGTCGGCGCCGCCCCGTTGGCAGGTACCGTACCCCGGCTCCTATGGGGAAAGGACAGGAGACATTTCTGGGGAATGATAAGGACATTTAGAGGGATCGCCCTCATCACTACTCACCTCGGCAGTTTAACCCCTCGACGCATCGATTCATTCTGCACCTGAAATAAAGGACAGATCACAGGTTAGAAAGACAACATAAAGGGGGCCTCGCTTGAACTTTGAACTTTCATACTTACGGCGCATCGCTCAGGAAAGTCAAGTGGATTTTTCCAGCGCCATTCTGAAAACCAGTGAAGTAACTGGACGAACACGCGCCCCTGCACCAGAAGCGGGATGGAGAGTTCATCCTTCCAAACCATAAGGTGAGCTTAAACCGGGGTTTGGAGGAAGTTAGAGAGGAACGAAGGGGGAAGGGGGAAAAGGGGGAGCTAGCACACTATTCTGCAGACTGTTAATCCCCTTTCTCATCTGCAGAAGGATATTCCTACGGGCCAAGCAAGCACGATTTGGAGGTCCTGTCCAATCGGTGTTACGGGTCCTGCGCATCACGCTAGAAGAGGCCACAGCAATCCAGACTAGACCAGCGCCCCCGTGGGAACCAGGTGAGCGTTACAGAACGTGAAGCCTTCCTACAAATTCCCACCCAGGCGCTATGGAAACTTCCGAAACTGACCAGTTGGCCCAATTACTGGGGGAATTACGGGCCGAAGTACACGCCGCTCATCAAGAGACTAGTGCCCTCAGGAGGGAAGTGATTGTAATAAAGGATAGAGCTGATGACCTGGCTAGACAGCTTTTGCAAGGTCAAGCTGGACAAACTCCTTTACCTGGTTCCGGGGGGAACCCCGCTCCTGTGGTTTCCAGTAACCCGGTGCAGATTAATCTATCTGGAAACATGCCGCTGGCCCCACCTGAATGCTTTGCTGGGACCCCAAACGATTTGCCGTATTCATGAATCAGTGTCGTTTGCACTTCCTATGCAGACCTGGGGCCTTCCCTAATGATCAGACCAAGGTAGCCTTTGTGTTGTCATATCTCAGCGGCTGTGCTGCCGATTGATCAGTCGCACTGGTAACTCAAGATGACCCGATTCTTCGTGATTTTCAAGGATTTCAAACAAGCATGGAAAGGTTATTTGCTCAACACTCCCAGGGACAGGCTCTGGATGACGAACTTCTATCTCTGCGACAGGGCAATCAAGACCTTCTATCCTACATTGCAACCTTCAATAGACTAATTGTGGAAACTGGTTGGCCAGAGGATAAAAGAATCACGTTATTCTATCGAGGTCTACGCGGAGAACTTAAAGATGTCCTGGCACAAGTTGTAAATCCGCCCCAAGAATGCACTGAATATATAGACTTAGTGGTCCAATTGGATCACAGGCTGCAAAACAGAAAAGCAGATCGGTCCAAGTTTGAAACCCGGGTGTTGGCCAAGACCCACGCTAACCCCAAGGGGGCTGATGCCTCGGAGCCTATGCAAATCGGAGGTGTTAAAGGACCCCTAACTCAAAAAGAACGGGAAAGAAGACGACAGATGCAATTATGCCTTTATTGTGGGTCCTCTGGACACTTTCTACAAGATTGCCCGGTTAAGCCGCCCAAGAAGGTGGTAGGAGCCGCTGATAAAATCCATGGAAACTCTGTATCGGGAAACGACCACGCCTGGCAAGCATAGGGGTCCGCTTGCCGAGCTTGAAAACTAACTCTCAGACCTCGCATTTCATTGTGCCAATGGTCCTCGTAGATCCGGAACAGCCTAAACGGTTGCATGCTATAAAGGCATACATCGATAGCGGGGCTATAGGAAACTATGTGGATCGAGAATTGGTCTCTAAGATAAACCTCCCTCTGCGTCCTAAAACCAACAAAGATGTCATGACCACAGTAGATGGAACCGAAATTGCCTCTGGACCGGTAACACATTCCACAGCTGAGGTGACCCTTGTAGGTCCGGATGGCCATCGGGAGGCAGTTGTGTTTGATGTAATCAAGGCTCCACAGTTTCAGCTTATTCTCGGAATCCCTTTGTTAGAGACACATAATCCTCGAATTGATTGGCGAGCGAAGAGAATAACCTTCCCGGATTGTGTACAAACCTGCTACCCAGAAAATCCAAAGATTAATCTAGCATCAGTAACCTCTGCCCCCGTGCAACTACCTCCAGAGTACCAAGACTTTCAGGACGTCTTCCAAAAGGAACAGGCCAACACGTTACCTCCCCACAGATCGTACGATTCCCAAATCGATCTGGTGCCCGGTGCACAACCCCCTTGTAGCAGGATTTACGCCCTTACTGAACCAGAGAATCTGCATTTGAGACAATATTTAGATCAATACCTCGCCAATGGTTTCATTCGCCCGTCAAAGTCCCCGGCATCCTCAGCTTTGTTCTTCATGCCTAAAAAAGAAGGCGACCTTAGAACTTGTATCGATTACCGCGTATTGAACCAGATAACTGTTAAAAATCGTTACCCTCTGCCTCTGATCCCTGAACTCCTTGACCAGGTGAAGGACGCTTGTGTATACACCAAGTTAGATCTCCGGGGGGCTTATCATCTAGTACAAATAAAAGAAGGCGACGAATGGAAAACGGCCTTCCGTACAAAATATGGACTATTCGAATACCAGGTGATGCCTTTCGTGTTGTGCAACGCGCCTCCAGCCTTCCAATTCTTCATGAACGATGTCCTTCGGGAACTCATCGATGTCTGTGTTGTCGTGTATATCAATGACATTCTTGTGTACTCCTCTTCGGAATCTGATCACAGAAAGCATGTCAGGGCCGTCCTAGAGAAACTGCGCCAGCACAAACTGTTTGCCAAGCTGGAAAAATGTGTTTTCCATAACACCGAGGTTGAGTTTCTCTGATTCAACCTGACACCTAAAGGGGTCCGAATGGATTCACGGAAAGTGGATGCCATCCTCAAATGGCCACCACCTAGTTCGGTGAAAGGTGTCCAAAGCATGCATGGTTTTGCCAACTTTTATCGCAGGTTTATCCCGGAGTTTTCACGTGTGGTGCAACCCATCACTGCACTCTTGCGAAAAAATAAACGGTTTGAATGGACCGAGGAAGCCGAACAGGCCTTTCAGGAGTTGAAAGCTAAGTTCACGTCCGCACCTATTTTGAAGCACCCGCGTCCCGATCTCCCATATATAGTCGAAACCGACGCGTCCAGCTCAGCCATGGGAGCTGTCCTGTCTCAGAGAGACCCTGAAACCAACCAACTGCATCCCGTAGCATTTTGGTCCAGAAAGTTCTCGCCGCCGGAGATAAATTATGCGATCACCGATAAGGAACTATTAGCCATTAAGTCCGCCTTCAAGGCTTGGCGGCATTATCTCCTCGGCGCCCGGCATACCATCACCGTGATCACTGATCACCGAAATTTACAATATTTAAAAACTGCCAAGGCTCAATCGTCTCGACAGCTCCGATGGGCTTTGTTCTTTGCTGAGTTCGATTTTGTAATCACCTACCGCCCCGGCTATAAGAATGGTAAGGCGGACGCTCTATCCCGAATTGGAATGGAAGAAATAGACACAAACTCAGAACCTGTGCCGATAATTCCCAAACAAAACATTTTGTGGATAACCACTTTACAAACCCTTGAAGACATTCAAGCACGAGTGAAACACTTCCTGGACTCTTCAGCCTTGCAGGATTGGATCAAAAGGTTGTCTAACTTTTCAGTCAAGGATGGCTTACCTTACTTCCAAGGACGCTTATTTTTGCCAGAAAAGGAATTGCAAGAACTGGTTGTTTCCCGTCATCATGATACCCTGATGGAAGGACATCCTGGCATTGCCAAAACAGAGGAAAAGGTTAAACGACAATTCTGGTGGCCTTCCTGGCGAAAGGATATTAAATCTTTCGTGATGTCCTGTGGAGTTTGTGCCCAAAACAAAGGTCAAAAGACAAGACCCGCCGGTCTTCTTCAGCCCTTAGACATTCCACCAGCACCTTGGCACACCCTGTCACTAGATTTTATCACGGACCTGCCCTCTTGTAATGGTTACAATACTATTCTGGTTGTGGTGGATTTATTTTCCAAAATGGCCCACTTTATTCCGTTGAAAGGATTACCTTCCATACTAGTCTCCGATCGGGGAAGCCAGTTTATTTCTCATTTTTGGAAAAAGTGTTGTCAACTGGCACAAATCGACGTAACACTCTCGACCAGCCACCACCCACAGACCGATGGTCAGACGGAGAGAACGAACCAGACCCTTGAACAATATCTACGATGTATGTTGCACCAATCGGAGGGTAATTGGAAGGACATTTTATGGGTGGCAGAATATGCATACAATAACTCTATACACTCTGGAACTGGTCAGAGCCCCTTTTATACCCTATATGGACATCACCCTCGTACTTCAGACTTGGACTCACCTCTGAGCCTTGAAATGCCCGCAGTGGACCATTTGCATTCTACGATTACTCAAGCCTTCAAGGATGCTACTGCACATTTGCAACATGCGAAAGGGAAATACAAAAAGAATGCGGATCTGCATCGAAGAGAGGCGCCTCCATACCAAATAGGGGATCAAGTATGGTTGGCTACCAAACACCTATCACTCAAGGGGCCTCGAACTTTTAATCCAAGGTATTTAGGCCCTTACTCGATCAAAGCTATAATCAACCCAGTGGCAGTCAAGCTCGATCTACTAGCTAACATGCGGATTCACCCCGTTTTTCATGTGTCACTTTTGAAACCAGTGCAACCAGGAACCAGATTAACAAAGCCACCAGAACTGATTCAGATAGATGGGGAGCCTGAATTCGAGGTGAAGAACATTTTGGATTCTAAGATCTCAAAATCAAAACTTTTCTATCTAATTGATTGGAAAGGGTACGGTCCTCAGGAAAGGTCTTGGGAACCCAGTGATCACGTACATGCACCTCGGCTGGTAAAAAGGTTCCATCGGAATTTCCCAAACAAACCGAAACCTCCAGAAGGAACGACTTTGGGAGGGGCCTTGGGGGGGGGAGTGCTGTCATGATGCCTACCCCCGGAGCACCAGGCCAGGGCCAGCACCCCCGGAAGCAGGCATCATGCCCTCGGGTAAAAGCTCAGCGGCCCCTTATAGGGGCTCTTTGGACTCAGTCCTGGCGCCTTTGGCGCCAGGCTCATGTTGGACATCAGTCCTGGCGCCATAGGCGCCAGGCTCATAAAGGGAGGTGTTTTGTGCTCTTACCTGATGCAGACCATGCTGCACGCTTCAGGCCTCCCTGAGACCTGAAAGGGACTATTTTTTCATAGGGACTATTTTTTCACTCGGGCGTGGCCAGGGAAGGATACATACCTAGTTGGGGAAGGATACATACCTGGGACTTCTTTGGAGGCTATTTAAGCCACGCCCAGACAGCAGCTCATGCTTCGCGTTGTTCTGCTTCCTGCAGCTTAACGCTCACCGTGTCTGCTCCTGCTCCTGGACTCCAGCCACGCCCGCCTCGAACCTGGAAGACCTGCAAGGAAGGAAGAGAAGAGAAAGGTGAAAACCAAGGACTATTTCAAACTTCTTACCTGCATCCGGAATCTTCTCGCCAGCATCCCTGAAGAAAGACTTCCATTTAAAAGCATTGCGTTGCTCGTTGCAGCGCCACGCTTCACTCACCTGTCCTCGAGACATCTCCCGGCTCCATCGCGGCTGTCAGCATCGGACGCCACATCTCTGCACCTAGGGGAGAGAGGAAGAAACAAAAGGTGAGCAGAAAGAACACAGAAGGAAAGCCTGATTAACAGCCATAATACTTACTGGCTTTTCTTCCACATTTCGAGTCAGCGCCGCCCCGTTGGCAGGTACCTTTCCCCCGGCCCCTATGGGGAAAAGACAAGAGACATTTCTGGGGAATGATAAGGACATTTAGAGGGATCGCCCTCATCACTACTCACCTCGGCAGTTTAACCCCTCGACGCATCGCCTTCATTCTGCACCTGAAATAAAGGACAGATCACAGGTTAGAAAGACAACATAAAGGGGGCCTCGCTTGAACTTTGAACTTTCATACTTACGGCGCATCGCTCAGGAAAGTCAAGTGGATTTTGCCAGCGCCATTCTGAAAACCAGTGAAGTAACTGGACGAACACGCGCCCCTGCACCAGAAGCAGGATGGAGAGTTCATCCTTCCAAACCATAAGGTGAGCTTAAACCGGGGTTTGGAGGAAGTTAGAGAGGAACAAAGGGGGAAGGGGGAAAGGGGGGAGCTAGCACACTACTCTGCAGACTGTTAATCCCCTTTCTCATCTGCAGAAGGATATTCCTACGGGCCAGGCAAGCACGATTTGGAGGTCCTGTCCAATCGGTGTTACGGGTCCTGCGCATCACGCTAGAAGAGGCCACAGCAATCCAAACTAGACCAGCGCCCCCGTGGGAACCAGGTGAGCATTACAGTCGTTCACCGAGGGATCTTCTGAAGTAACAAGGGGAGTAGCCCATTTCAAGGCACTTCCCGTCAGATTGGAAATTAGAAAACCAACCCGAGACCTTCCGGACTCGAAGTTCTTCCTCCTGAATGAGAAGTAGACAGTGCAGGCATCAAGGAACTCCTTCATTCCCTTGGGATTGCCATCATACTTGTTCATGGAAAAAGGCATCGGGGGTAATTCACCT